>NC_090328.1:70882431-71590945 GCF_035084215.1 Heptranchias perlo
TAATTCAAATAGTTTTATTCGGTTGATTTCAGAAAACATTTGAGTATTGGGGAAGGTTAAGTATTGCATTGATCTTTATCTGCTCATTTAGTTTGCTTCTGTACACATTTACATCTTTCAGTTAATATATCTGTAGTTTACCCTGTCACTGTTTATCCACCTTATGGCGAACTGCTGACCTCTCCAAAAGTGCCCTGTACTGAATCCAGTGCAGGAAGATTGTACAAGGGTAGATTGTGAATTTTGAGGCATGCTGTCCCAATCACTTCACATATTAGTTAAGTTTTGGTTCGTAGGAGCCATTGGACCTGCCTTTATGAAAGGTGCCTTTCTGATGAGCATGAATAAACTGTTGGGAAAAAGCTTGGATTAGAGCTTGTACAACCAGTCACAATTACATTCTGTACATTGCAATTGGCTTAGTAGCTACAGAGTGCATCTTTGTAAGACGCCACTGATCACATGAGATAATGTATAGGGGCTTGAGCTTGATGGAATATCAGAACTTTTCAGGACAGATAAAAAGAAAGAACTTGCATTTATATAGCATCTTTCACTTCATTAGAATCATAAAATCATATAGCACAGAAGGAGGCCATTTGGCCCATCGTGCCTGTGCCAGCTCCTTGAAAGAGCTATCCAAATAGTTGCACTCTCCTGCTCTTTCCTCATCCCCATAGCCCTGCAATTTTTCCCCTTCAAGTATTTATCCAATGCCCTTTTGAAAGTTACTATTGAATCTGCTTCTGCACCCTTTCAGGCAGTGCATTCCAGATCATCATAACTTGCTGTGTGTAAAAAAAAAAATCATCTTATCTTCCCCTCTGGTTCTTTTGCCATGGATATCCCAAAGTGCTTCACAGCCAATGTATTACTTTATCAAGACAGGACATGAACGGTCAGAAATGAGAACTGCACCAGCTTCCTATGATATCATTGTTAATGCACTGAGCGAAACCAGGCTGGCTGAAGATCGACAATGAAGATAGCACTGACTTTACCTTTTTCTGTAGCTATCCCATACTCTATGTGGGTTGGTCAGATTATACTTGCTGATGACTAGCTGCTCCTAATCATTAGTGCTGTTTGCCTGGCTAACATCCGTTATCCTTCTCAGGATGGGTGGCCCTACTGGTACCAAGGCTACTCCCAATATAAGAGGTATGCAAGCCCCATCACCATGCCTCATTGTAATCAAGAATAATACCTTGTGCATCATACCTGGTTATTTACTAAAGCTACCAACTGCCTGCTCAACAAACTGAGTAAGGGAGCAAATCTGCACCAACTCTAGAAACGTGCACTCCTCCATTTTCCCTCTGCTGTTTACCGATTCAACATCTGGATAATTGAATTCCCCCCATGACAAATTAATGCCCTTTTGGCTGCAGAATGGTACATAGTAAGGGTGGAACCAAACCTAGAAAGGGGGAGAAAGATAACTCAGAAGGTGGGGTAATAGGATACATCTCTCATTTATTACATGGTGTTTCAGTTTTAAAATGTAGTTTACATGTTATAATTCTGTGTTTAATTTCAAAATTATCTATCTAGATGTCACTGGGAATCTATCGTCATGTAGGGGATACTGACACCCCTGTATTAGAGCTGGAAATACTAGGACTTGGTACAGAACTAAAACTGCAAACATATGATATGACCTCACACACATTTCTGAAAGAGGTCAGCTTAAAATGTCCAGAGCAGACAGGTAAGAGGAAAAAGACTTGAGGTAGTTTTCCAATATTAAAATTATTTTAAATATTTAAAGTTCTTTTTAATATTACTGAGTGATTACAACTTGCACCAGGTTAGGAATAGTTATGTAGTTAATGAATAACCAGATTTATAAATGAAGAATTCTGGAATTCTTGTCCATAATTTTCATTTGCTTACTTGATTTTTTCCATTGAAAATAAGTGGTGAACACTTCCATGAATAATTACCATCACTGTTATAGTAAGTTGGCTGGTATAGTAAAGGAGCTAAGAGTAATCATTCTGAGTCCATAAAACTTGCTATTCAATTAGGGTGGACCAGTAATAGAACAAAAATATACATTTGATATGAATCTTCTCCATTTTTCAGTTAATGCTGGTGCATGTACAGTACGATATTGTCAGTCATCAACTTGGGGACATTTCCTTTAGGAAGTTTCCTTCCTTAGACTTTCCTTTTCAGTTGAAAACACTGTCACCTTGAGGCCACCCTTTATTTCTCCTCCAAGAAGCAGTAGCATCAAACCTGCAATATAGTGAGGGTACAGAACCCTTGAAGAATCACGATGAAAAAAGTTCTAAATTAACCAGAGTAACAGGAAAGAGATGTTGGAATATCAATTGAAGAATGAGGAAACCATATCAAAATTAGACTATCCATCATTCTTTAATTGTTCAACCTCTTCATATAATGGAATATAATAGAATAACAAAGTAGTGCACATGTTTGGTGGTAGTTTCTGAGGGACCTAGATTTTTCAGGATAACATAGAACAATTCTACGTCAAAGCCCTTGCCATCTTCGGCTGTGATGTGAAGACAGTAATAGTTTATAAAAGTACTTTTACTGTTCCAGGTTGCTGCATTACAGCTGGCCTCAAGAGTAACCATGTGAATTTTGGCCTGTGATATTTTCATTGCAAAAGTGGAACAGCTCTAATTTTCCTGATTGGTCCTTCCATGGAGTACACATTCCACAGCCTGATTGTGCCAAAACGCAGTGGATCAAATTAGTGATCATAGGATTAGTGAATAAAATACTTCCATTTAGCATTGTAAAACTTATATATGGATAACAGTAATATCTCTACAGTCAGTTGTTACTAGAGATATACCTTCTCTAAGATTGAATCTCTGAAATCCATGCTGTCAGTCAGAAGCTCTGGGGATAGATGTACCGGGTCTATCAAAATCTCCTGTCTGAGGTCATGATGGGTTAGCCTACACAAAGCCAGGAATTCAGAAACAACGTTTTCTATAATCTCTTCGTCCCGAATCCTGTGAAAGATCCATGGTATGAGGAATAAAAGGGAGATATGCATATGGGATCCATTCCCTTCAAAGAAACTAGGACATGCATCCAGAGCTTGCTGTTCTGTTGTCTGGATAAAATTGCTGTGGGCTTTAGTTTGGTTAGGTGATAATGAGAGATATTTGTGGTAGCCTTATTTCTTGAAAAGCCTATAAAAAGAGTATATTTTAAGGATAGATTTTGCTTCCACAAAATATCAGCAACTTCGTTCTACTTGCCCATGAGATGTTGGGTTAATCGATCGGCTGCAATTGATCTGCCTGAATGCCGTACCTGTATCACGTAGTCCTACTCTACTTGTTAATATAATGATGTGGAGATGCCGGTGATGGGCTGGGGTTGACAATTGTAAACAATTTTACAACACCAAGTTATAGTCCAGCAATTTTATTTGAAATTCACAAGCTTTCGGAAGCTTCCTCCTTCCTCAGGTGAATGTGAATGTGAAAATTGCTGGACTATAACTTAATATAATGAACTGCAGTAGTTTTGTTAATCCATTTTTTCACAACTTTGTATTGAAGCTTTTTTGAAGTGATTCAGTGCTAGACCTACAGTTTTCAACTTAAACTGTTTATCTTGCAAGGATTATATGGAAGATCTTCAAGTGAGGTTTCCACTCTCTCCCTTCCCCATTACCAAGAAGGGAATCAGTTATTAGTGGAAGTAATTGAAGGAAAAAGTAAAGGAACTATGTGGGTAACAAGAAGTACATTCTGCGACTCCCAAACCACTCAGCAGAAATTTCAAGTCAGCAGGGCTACTGCAGTCAAATGTTACATTCGTAAAAAAGCTGTCTACATCCCAGAGTGGGTGGTAATAGGCCACGATGTGAAACAACAATTGAACTAATTTTTTTAATAGACATAAAGTTACATTCAACAGGAGAAACTCAATTTTAGAAAGGTCACAAGGTAAAATGAAAGATCTTGTTAAGAAAATAATTTTTTAGTGTGTCAAACATGAGCATTTTGTAGATCTTTTCTCTAGTGTTAGGTAGCTTAAAAAGTAGGAACAGGAGTGGGCCATTCAGTTAGATCATGGCTTATTTGTAGCTCAACTTAATTTACCCACCGTTGCTCCATATCCCTTGATAACCTTACCCAACAAAAATCTATCAATTAAATAAAAAATTTTAAATTTCAATTGATCCAACATCTACAGCCTTTTGGGGAGAGTGTTCCAGATTTCTACTACTCTTTGTGTGAAAAAGTGCTTCCTGATTTCACTCCTAAATGGTCTAGCTCTAATTTTAAGATTATGCCCTCTTGTTCTGGATTCCCCCATCAGGGGAAATAGTTTCTCTGTATCTACCCTATCGAATCCCTTTATTGTTTTAAACACCTTTTATTCGGTCACTCCTCGACCATATAAACTCAAGGGCATTCAAGCCGAGTTTATGCAACCTGTACACATAATTTAACTCTTTAAGCCCTGGTATCATTCTGGTAAATATGCCCTGTCTCCTCTACAGCAGTGTTTTTATCTTTCATTACCTCAAAGCCTGTTTCATTCCCTTTCGCCTCTGATAATTTCTCTATTTCAGCTAAGCTTTTTGCTTCTATTCCAACAACTTTATTAATCCTGCTCTTCTTTATTCTCAGAGCCTAGACTTGCCCCATTCCTGTGCCATGTTATGTTAACTCTATTTAACCTCTCCATAAGGATGTTGGTAATATTTCAATCCAGGCAAATGCCATTTCTTATGTATAGCCTTTCCTTGCTTCAAAGATCCCTCCACTGTCCCAAGAATGAACCATTCCAACTTGCAGCAGCCCTGAAGCCATGCGTTGACCTTGCTAGTCTTCTCCTTAATTTGCCCAATGCATGGCACAGGAAGAAATCCAGAGATTACCATCCTAGAGATCTTGTTTTTCAATCTAGTGCCAAACTCCTTAAACTCCCTCTGCAAAAGCTCAAATGTACGAATGTCTGTCATTGGTTCCAACATAGAATCATCGAAAGGCTACAGCATGGAAGGAGCTGGCTCTATGCAAGAGCAATCTAACCAGCCCCACTCCCCTGTCCTATCCCTGTAGCCCTGCAAATTTTTTCCATTCAAGTACTTGCCCAGTTCCCTTTTGAAAGCCTTGATTTGAATCTGCTTCCACCACCTCCTTGGGCAGTGCATTCCAGATCCTAACCACTCACTGTGTTTAAAAAAAAAGTTTTCCTCATGTCATCTTTGGTTCTTTTGCCAATCACCTTAAGTCTATGTCCTCTGACTCTTGACCCTTCCACCGATGGAAACAGTTTCTCTCTATCTACTCTGTCACGATTTTGAACACCTCGATCAAACCTCCTCACAACCTTCTCTGTTCCAAGGAGAACAACCCCAGCTTCCCCAATCTATCCACTTAACTGAAGTGTCTCATCCCTGGAATCATTCTAGTAAATCTCTGCTGCACCCTCTCTAAGGCCTTCACATCTTTCCTAAAGTGCAGTGCACAGAACTGGACACAATACTCCAGTTGTGGCCGAACCATTGTTTTATAAAGTTTATCATGACCTCCATACTTTTGTACTCTATGCCTCTATTTATAACGCTCAGGATCCCTTATGCTTTTTTAACTGCTTTCTCAACCTGTCCTGCCACCTTCAATGATTTGTGCA
This sequence comes from Heptranchias perlo, assembly GCF_035084215.1. Lineage (NCBI taxonomy): Eukaryota > Metazoa > Chordata > Chondrichthyes > Hexanchiformes > Hexanchidae > Heptranchias > Heptranchias perlo. The sequence goes on from NC_090328.1 coordinate 70,888,075, forward strand.
TATATACCCCAAGATCTCTCTTCCTGTACCCCTTTTAGAGTTGTGTCCTCTAGTTTATAGTACCTCTCCTCGTTCTTCCTACCGAAATGTATCACTTCGCATTTTTCTGCGTTAAATTTCATCCGCACATGCCACCAGCCTGTCTGTATCCTCTTGAAGTCTGTCACTATCCTCCTCGCTGTTTATTACCCTTCTAAGTTTTGTGTCATCTGCAAATTTTGAAATTATGCCCTGTACGTCCAAGTCCAAGTCATTTAATGTATATCAAGAAAAGCAGTGGTCCCAGCACTGACCCCTGGGGTACACCTCCCTCCAGTCCAAAGAACAACCGTTCACCACTACTCTCGGTTTCCTGTCCCTTAGCCAGTTCTGTATCCATGTTGCTACTGCCCCCTTTATTCCATGGGCCGCAATCTTGATGATAAGCCTACCGTGCGGCACTTTATCAAATGCCTTTTGAAAGTCCATATACACCACATCAGCTGCATTGCCCTCATCTACCCTCTCTGTTACTTCATCAAAAAACTCTATCAGGTTAGTTAAACACGATTTGCCTTTAACAAATCCATGCTGGCTTTTCCTAATCAATCCACCCTCGTTCAAGTGACAATAATCCGGGACAGAATTAACAGTTTCTAAAAGTTTCCCCACCACTGAGGTTAAACTGACTGGCCTATAGTTGCGGGGTTTATCCATTGAGCATGACATTTGTCTGCTGTCCCTTCCCAGAAATTTTGCACCTGTTCTGTGATGTCCTTTGCCTTCACCAGGGAGGCAACATGTCACTTGAGACTTTTGGTCACAACTGCAAAAAAGGCTGGCTGTACCCCAACTGTAGAAATCTCCTATTTCTACTACTTTCTTGTTCTTATATTTTTTCAAAAAATATTCTTTATTCATAAAATTTGCAGCAATACATACAATACCGTTGTCATATCACATTCCAAACGTACACAATACAGAATATACAATTTGCAGGTTACATCAAGTACAGTTCAATGAACACATTGGACATAATTACAGTTCATGACACTCTAGGGTGCCACATTGCAATACACTCAATACACATTTTCGATAACAGGTACGTTACAGATTCTTTACAGGTTCATTACAGAATCATTACAGTTACATTACATCAATTAAAATTTTACATTCTGCCAGAGGGGATTTTTCCCTGATTGCAGCCCCTCGGTATACAATGGCGGGAAGGCTCTAAACGGTTGCCTTTCCCCACAGAGCCTTTGCGGCGGCTGCACCCATCCTCAGTGCGTCCCTCAGCACGTAGTCCTGGACCTTGGAATGTGCCAGTCTGCAACACTCGGTCGAGGACAGTTCCTTGTACTGGAAGACCAGCAAGTTTCAGGCAGACCAAAGGGCGTCTTTCACCGAGTTGATGGTCTTCCAGCAGCAGCTGATGTCCGTCTCAGTGTGCGTCCCCGGGAACAGCCCGTAGAGCACAGAATCCTGTGTTACGGAACTGCTCGGGACAGATACCACTGCATCTCTCTCCAGACCATCTTTGCAAAGGCACATTCCAGAAGGAGATGGGTGACGGTCTCGTCTCCACCGCAGCCTCCTCTGGGACAGCGCACGGTGGCGCTCAGAGTCCGGGAGTACATGAAGGACCTGACGGGAAGGGCCCTTCTCACCACCAGCCAAGCTAGGTCTTGGTGCTTGTTTGAAAGCTCTGGCGATGAGGCGTTCTGCCAAATGACATTGACAGTCTGCTCGGGGAACCAACCGACAGGATCCACCATCTCCTTTTGCCTCAGGGTCTCGAGGACGTTACGTGTGGACCACTTGCTGATCGCCTTGCGGTCAAAGGTGTTTTTCTGCACAAACTTTTCCACGAAGGACAGGTGGGGCGGAACGGTCCAACTGGACGGAGCGTTCCGTGGCAGCGTGGTCAGGCCCATCCTTCTCAACACCGGGGACAGGTAGAACATCAACACGTAGTGACACTTTGTGTTTGTGTACCGAGGGTCTATGCACAGCTTGATGCAGCCGCACACAAAGGTGGCCATCAGGATGAGGGCCACGTTGGGCACGCCTTTCCCCCCTTTCTCTGGAGATTTGTACATCGTGACCCTGCGGACACGGTCCATTTTTGATCTCCAGACAAAGCGGAAGATGGCTCGGGTGACTGTCGCGGCGCAGGAGCGAGGTATGGGCCAGACCTGCGCCACGTACAGCAACACCGAAAGCACCTCGCACCTGATGACCAGGTTCTTGCCCACGATCGAGAGGGATCGTTGATCCCACAGTCCCAGTTTCTGCTTAACCTTGGAAATACGCTCCTCCCAGTTTTTGGTGCACGCCTCGGCCCCCCCCGAACCAGATCCCCAGCACCTTCAGGTAATCCGACCTGATGGTGAAGGGGACAAAGGATCGGTCGGTCCAGTTCCCAAAGAACATGGCCTCGCTCTTGCTACGATTTACCCTGGCCCCCGAGGCCAGTTCGAGCTGGTCGCAGATGCTCATCAATCTGTGGACCGACAGCTGATCCGAGCAAAAGACGGCGACGTCATCCATGTACAGGGAGGCCTTGACCTGAGTGCCTCCGCTGCCTGGGATCATCACCCCTCTTATGCCCGCATCCCTCCTGATGGACTCGGCAAAGGGTTTGATGCAACACACGAACAAGACGGAGGAGAGAGGACATCCCTGCCTGACTCCAGATTTGATCGGAAAGCTTTCTGATTCCCACCCGTTGATTGAAACTGCGCTACTGATGTTTGTGCAGAGCAGTTGGATCCAATTGCGGATTCCCTCCCCAAACCCCATTTTGGAGAGCATGTCCATCATATACGTGTGGGATATTCTGTCAAAGGCCTTCTCCTGGTCCAGGCTGATCAGGCAGGTGTTCACCCCCCTGTCCTGTACGTAGGCAATCGTATCCCTGAGTAGCGCCAGGCTATCAGAGATCTTCCTGCCGGGTACGCCGCAGGTCTGATCGGGGTGGATCACCACCTCCAGGGCTGACTTGACCCGATTAGCGATGACCTTGGACAGAATTTTGTAGTCCACGTTAAGTAGTGAGATGGGTCGCCAATTTTTGATTTCTTCCCTCTCCCCCTTCTGTTTGTAGATGAGGGTGATGATGCCATTCCTCATGGAGTCTGACATGCTGCCTGCCAGGAGCATACTCCCGTACACTTCCAGCAGGTCTGGGCCTATTCCAGTCCCACAGAGCCGAGTACAACTCCACCGGTAAACCGTCGCTTCCGGGAGTCTTACTCTTCTCGAAGGAATGGACGGCCTTTGTCAGTTTGTCCAGAGTTAGCCTCTTGTTCTTATAGTCTACTTCCCTCTCACCTACCTGGGTAGCCCCGTGCTTCATGGTGCCACACTATTGCCCAGAACCACCAGTGTCACTGTCCACCCCATACTTGTCCAACACTATGGCCTCGATAGTAACCCCACCACCCTCCCCCCCCCCCCCCCCCCACCCGAGGTTAGGGAGGGTGGTTAAAATATTTTTAAAAATCCCCAACCCGATGTGGCCGCCGCAATTTTCAAGGTGGCAGTCAGCGGATCAAACAAATGTTCCGCTATGGAGAGGTGAGAGGCTCAAACATATTTAAATCGAGATCCTATAATGCAATAAGGACCCGGAATTGAATTTAAGTACTGGAGCACGGGATTCCCTTGGGTCAGCCAGGTTGCCGGGGAACGGAGGCAGGATTGGCAGGATGTTTAGTTGGGTGCTATTCTGAGTGAGTTCCTGATGCTACCGAGGACTGTTAATCTTTTTCTATAATATTCCATTTGTTTTGGACACGCGCATGTTTGTAACAGCAAGCTTTATTACAGACCCAAGAACAACGTTCTAATACAGTTATATCAAACAACAAGCACTTGTACAACCTGGTTCTTCCTGTGGACTTCAAAGAGATCAAGCTTGGCTTCCGTGGGGTTGTGGATCTCTGACTGTCCCAAGAGCTCTAAAATTGGGGTCCCACATGCCTTATTTTTATATTATTCGGCTGCTATGTTCTGCTGATATCAGTTCTATGGTGCTAACTGTTTCAGCAGTGACCCAAGTAATTTCAATTGTTCTTAGTATTCACATCCCTTATCTAGCTCCAAACTTCATGTTGAGCACCACTTGGAGGAAGCATTGAGAGTAGCAAGGGCACAGAATGTACCCTGAGTGAGGGACTTCAATGTCCATCACCAAGAGTGGCTCGGTAGCACCACTACTGAAGGACATAGTTGCCAGACTGGGCCTGCGGCAGGTGGTGAGCGAACCAACACGAGGGAAAAACGTACTTGTCCTCACCAATCTCCCTGTTGCAGATGCATCTGTCCATGACAGTATTGGTAGGAGTGACCACCGCACACCATTACTGATACTATTTTTTTATTCAAGATTTTATTTAATTGAATTTAAATTCCCCAGCTGCCGTGGGATTTGAACTTATGACTCCGGATTATTGGTCCAGGCCTCTGGATTACTAGTCCAGTAACATAACCACTATGCTACAATACCTGGGTATGTCAACCTAGAGATGTGCAGCGCCGTCTCCACAAATGCCCTCTTGGAAAAGCCTGGGATTTGTTGGGATATGTGACTATATAAACTATAGTCTTACAGTTCCCATGTGAAAGCTTCTGCATTCTCAGGTGCTTCCTCAGTTCCTTGCTTTATTACACTACTTAACTTCAGATAGTGATTTTGTGACTCTAGAGTTAGCCAGGGAGAAATCCATTATGGGTGCTGCCATTGCTGCAGTGTTCTGGATTTATGAAAAGGAAGAACAACAAGAATGAGCTGAGGAGGGAGCTGCAGGTGGGCAGCAGAGAAGACAGCAACATAAGGCGTGTGCTCACAAAAGGCCATACCCATCCAATAGGGTGTACAGGCAGAGACTCAATTTCCTTGACTTTTCAGAGGAGCAGTGCTTTGGGAGGCTCCGGATGACATGGTATGTGGTCACTGACCTCTGCAGCCTCCTAGAGAAAGACCTTCTGTCAGCTGGACCTGGCGGACGTGCTATGCCAATGGCAGTTAAAGTAACCACCGCCCTGAATTTCTTTGCTTCTGGCTCCTTCCAAGCTGTGACAGGAGACATATCGAGGTTGCCGCAGTCAGCAGCTCACAGATGTATCAGGCAGGTGACGGATGGATTATTTTTCACGGTCAACAGATATATAATGTTTCCGTATGATGAAGACAGTTAGACAGAGTTAGCATTAGGGTTCGCATCTCTGGCAGGTTTCCCATAGGTGCAGGGTGCCATAGATTGCATGCACGTGACAATCAGAGCACCTTCCGACCATTCAGGAGCATTTGTGAACTGTAAGGGCTTGCACTCCATCAATGCTCAGCTCGTCTATAACCATAAAATGAGGTTCAGGCGGGTCTGTGCACAATTCCCTGGGAGCTCCATGATGCCTTCATACTGCGGCAGTCAAATATCCTCACAACATTTGTACCTGCGATCAACCTGACTGGATGGCTGCTTGGGGACAAGGGATACCCTCTTCAAACGTGGCTCATGACATCTGAGGAACCGCTCCACTCAACCGCAAGAGAGGTACAATGCTGGCCACGTCAGCATGCAATGTGTTATCAAACAAGCCATTGGAATGCTGAAGTTAAAGTTCAGATGCTTTGACAGGTCTGGAGGTTCTCTACAGTATTCGCCAGCCAGGGTGTCACAGATCATTGTTGCATGCTGCATCCTACATAACGTAGTGCAGCAAAGAGATCTGATGGTGCAGGATGAAGAAGGCGCTCATGACTCATCGGATGAGGAGAACTTCGATAATGGAAAAGATAGGGTCCTGGATGCACAGCCAGCGGAACATGTTGCTGCCCGTAATGCAAGGGATGCTTTAATAGCACATAGGTTCAGTTAGACCAATGTCAACTGCACTATTGTTGCCCTACCAACCATACCCATTTGCTCAAACAGTCATTGTAACCCTCAATGCACTGGTCCTACATCCTCCAACTTGTGAGATTCGAAACATCTCTCCCCTTCCTGCAGCCCCCTTAAATGAAAACTTGTCTGTGAAGTCTGCATTCAATAATGGGACACACGGGAATGGTGTGAGTAACAAATGATTAATGTGATGAAAAAATGTGACACCCATGTTTTAACCCTCTGTGATCTATATATTCTTTCTCTTTCTATGCCTACCACTTCTACGATGTGCTGCCCCTGTGGCTTCAGCAGAGATGGTGGAAGGCTGCTGTTCACCTTTCTCAGTGTCATGAGTTGTTCATGACCGATGACGTCTGGATTTTGGAGTCCGTGAGGGCCCTGCCACTGACTGCTCCTCCTGTCTTAGACAGGGGCAGGGTAGGCCAGTTGGAGTCGAGGCACTATGTCACGTATTGTGGGTGGTAATGGATGAGACGTGCATATGTTCTGAGAAACGTCTGGACATGCCTCACCCATTCCACCATCCTCCCTCTCCTGGGGCAGCGGGACATCAGTCCTACCTGTCTGTGGGAGAGCAGAGCAGAAGAGCTCAGTGACTCCTTGGAAGCCCTGATCTACTGGTCTTGACAAGATTGTAGAGAGACTAGAGACACTCGCGCCCAGAGCAGAGCCGCCATCTGAACCTGCATACAGGACACAATAGCAATGACCATTGACTTGTGAGCGGCCTGCTACAATTTTCATAGAGCTCGCCACACGCTGCATGGTGAACTGAGAGTTGAAAAGCCCTGTGACATCAACCCACATATGCTCGAGTTGGACGCCTACATCCTCTTTGCCAATTGTAGACAGTATGCTTGGCAGGTCTGCCAATATCTCTCACAGTTGCTGCTGTGCCTCCAGCATTCTCCTTTTCAATGCTGGCCCCAGGGATTCTGCATCTCTGTCCTGATCAGCAGAGCTTGGATCAGATGGTGCCTTCCGGTGTGTAATCTTATCAGCTGTCCCTTCCGCCATTCACTGCTCTTGCTCACTTGTGCTGTGAGAGTCACGAAGTGCAGTCCCATCTACTTGTCTACGAGGCCCAACCGAGGTGCTGGTATCTGCGCTGGTGCCTGCAGCACATGTATCATGTCACGGTCCATCCTCAGCAGATATTAGCATCTCTGAGGATTCTTCGTCCTCTCCCATCAGGGCTCTTGATCTTTATCCTGGCCCTGGAGGAGAGAAGAAAAGGATAATATTAGGTGATGGCACTTTGAGAATGGTGATCTGCACATGAAACATTTCATCAAAGTTGTCAATGTTCTGAGGTCTACTGAAGATGAAGTTGCTTTGAGGGAGATATAGGTATGAAAGATTAATGTTGTCACCCTTCTCCGCTGGACCTCCAGCCTCGACATCGCCAATGCTGAGGGGACTTCATATGCCACTTATCTCTAGTGCCTCCTTCTCCGCGGGGGATATTTCAACAATGTCTTGCGGCCCTCCACTGGCCCTTGCCTTCTCCTTGGCATTCTGTGCTCTCTTCACCTGCATGGGTGGCATACCTTTGAGTGGCTCTGAGGAATGTGTACATCCAATGGATGCAGTGCAAACGGTGATGGTGAGTATCAGGCACATGCATAAGGAGTGTGAGTGACATGCCATTGAGGATTGTGGTAACAGTGCCGTTTCAGGACGTGTGATGAGTCATTGGAGGTGACTGAGGTCGTACGAGATGAGATGAGGATTTTGATCATCTTCAGGAGGGAGGAAACAGGCATTGAACATGTCAGAGGTGTGAGGAGGTGCATTGAGTTGGTCTGGTTGGTCATGATGAGAGTGATGTGGGAGTAAGGAGTGGTATCAATGGAGTAGGACTGACAAGACAAAGTAAGAGGTGCAGTGCAGGATCTGCACCTAACTTAAAAATTTGGATAACATCACCTTTCCTGACTTAGTCAGGTCATTGAACTGCTTGTGGCACTGAATCCATGACCTCTGGGTCACACTCCTGCAGCTGACCTCCACTGCCACCTCCAGACAGGCGATAGCAGCAGGCTTTTTCTTCCCATTAACTGGGAACAGCACCTCTCTCCTGCTCCTTACCATCCCCAGCAGCATATCAAGAGACATATCTGAAAAGCGTGGGGCAGCCTTTCCTCCTCTTCCACTCATGGTTCAACTTCCTGCTTCTTTGCCATTCAATCCTACAAACCTCCTCCTCTGTTTCATCTCTGAACTGGGCTTTTAACTAGTAGAGGGGAAATTGCGTCATGCGGGTCTGCATCAGATCCGCTCACGTGCAGTGGAGACGCGAAACCTGGAAGTAAAATTATAGCGTTGCAGCCCTGTGAAAATCAGCCATTCCTTTCCTACCCGACCCGCGGTGCTGCGCGGTCGTTGCCTCCTATCGCCCCGCTCCGGTCCCATCTCTGCGTTAATATCGGGGCCTATGTGTCTATTGGATAGTTCCAGTAACTGAGGGCTTTCTTGCACCTGTGAGTCCTGTCTCCTTCTGCTGCCCTTACAGATTGTCATCCACTTTTCTCTTTCTAAACTATCCCTGTACTTTGAAGCATCTAGCACTTTGTCTTGGGCATCCACTTTCTGTAGAGTACGATCCAGAAATATCTCATTCTCTTTGATACTGTGGATTGTGGCCAGATGCTCTTCAGCAACAGAGGTACTCTATTCCAGGGACTTGTTTTTTAGTACAAATATACTGCCTGCGGGCTTACTAAAGACCCATGATGCACATATTGCACTCCACACAAGTGTTCCCTCTGCATCTAACTTAAAAATTGGGATAGCATTAGCTCTCTCTAGCACCAACCTCTTGCATGAATCTAACTCTATGTACTCACTTCACACGTATTAATTATAGAAGAAAAAAATCTCTCACTTAACCAGTCCTTGCCCTGTAGCTTTAGATCAATTGTCCCTTTAGTGCTGATTTCTGAATTTGGTAATGCTTTGTCTTAAATTTTCCCCTTTGTCTTTCATCAAAGATTTTAAAAAAAAAAGGAACCTTTATTTATTGGCGAGTGAGCGGGAGAAAACAATTCAGTAATGGCTTTCAAAAGCAATCACACGCTCTCAGCTTTTGCTCAGTGACTCCTTGTGCAATTTATTCCAATGAACTACTGTGTGTTAAAGGTGTGAAGATTCCTCCACTTTTAACTTTGGTCCAACTGCACCTCTAGGCTGAACTGCTACTGAGGTAAACTCTACATTTTGCTGCCTTTTGCACTCCATTGGTCTCTTGCAGCTCAAGATTGAAAGTCACTTCAAAATCCATCAAATTGCTTTTTTTTTAGTGCTATCATTTACAAACCAGAAAGGTTGATTTTGTGGTACTATCAAATTGCTGAATTCTCTTCTAGCCCCAAATGACAAAATTAAGCAATTATGATTGGTCTTGTTCTTTCCCTCCATGCCCCAGTATTTAAAAATTAAATTTATAGTGTAACAATAATAAATATAAACATTACATAATTCTGAAAAAAGATGAACTTATTTGTAAAGTTAGCTATTATGCACCATCACTTTCAAGTCACTCACCATTCTGAGTTGGATGCATTTCTTCATTGCTAGGACGATATTCTGGAATTCCCTATCTAACGCCATCATGGGAGCACCATCACCACAAGGACTGCAGGGGTTTAAGGAGAAGACCCACTACCACCTTTTTAGGACAACTAGCATTAGGCAATAAATGTGACCCCACTAGTATCATGCACATCCCAAGAACAAATAAAAAAAAAACATAAAATCTGATCAGCTATGCTGATGTTGTTTATGATTATTCAAATCATTTCCATATCATGGAATTTGTCAGATGATATTACCTGGTTCGACAGTTGTTCTCTTTGCCACATTTTGATCTATAGTATGCATCATCTTAGTGCATCTTTTCAAAATGGATCCGTCGGTCTGTCAGACCCAATCAATCAACCATTAATTGTCATTACCTTTTTTGTAAACCTTGGCTGTGGTGAGTGAGCATAAGAAGAAAAAGAATATGCGTCCGATGATGCTTTTCTGTCACTTCCACCAACATTTTACAGTTTATTTTGTCTAACTTGAACTATAGCCTGGGCCACTGGTTTATGATCATTAAATAAGTCATGTGTTTTTAGTGGATGAGAGTCTGAGATTTTTATTACTTTTATGGGATTGATATTTTACAATGCAGTTAAATTTTCATGAAAACTGTAAACCAGTTGCCTTTGTTAGACCTTTCACAATTTGAAAAAAACCCAGTAAAAATAACAGTAAAGTGTGCACTAATTAAATATTGTGCATATGTGCATGTCTGTATATCTATTATATATTTAAAAATGTGACTGGGCTGAAGCATTTCATCTCAAAGGCAATGTAAAAGACTGAAGTACAAGCAGTAATTTTTGAAATTTCCAATTAATTTCCATAAGCCGTTTCCTAACCTATGCATTCATACATCTCACTCTCTGTCAAACACTAGCATTTTGTTCCATCCTGACAGAAAAGGATATTTCAGAAATAACTCCTGATTAATTCCCTGATTCCACAAGACCGATTCAAAAATCTGCCCTTGGCAAAAGACACTGTCAACTTGACTACTGCGTTTCCCTACATTACAACTGCGACTGCACTTCAAAAGTGAAGTGCTTTGGGATATCCTATGGTCATGAAAAGGAACCAAAAGTATTATCGGAGAAGGGTTTTGAAAATAGGAAAGAAGGTGGCAAGGCGGAGGAACTTGGCTGAGAGTTCAAAGGGCAGGAGTGTAGTGGTTGAACAAGCAGCTGCTATTGGATGGGAGACTAGGAGAAGTTCAGTGTTAAAGAAATGCAGGATGTGTGTTGCAATCTAAGGCATGAGGAGATCACCATGGTAGGGTGGAGCAAGGTCATGGAACATGTGAAAGTGGGTACTAGAATTTTGATTCTAATTGCTGGGGCATAGGGACCCAGTAGAGCTTGGTGAAGATGAGGGCGACAGGAGTTCCAAGTTTCAATGTGGGTGAGAATATGGGCTGCAGCATTTTGATTGAGTTGAAGGTTATGGAGGCTTGAATAAGGAATGCAAGCTAAGAGAGTATTGGAATAGTTGAGCCTCAAGGAGATGAAGGCATGTACTAGGGTTTCAGTTGTTTAGGGGGAGAGGTAAGGCTGGAGGCATACAATGTTGAGATAGAAAACAATATTTGTAATGGGGCAGACATAGTGGGCTCTATTTTAGCACCCGCTATCGGGTGCGTTCCTGGCAGGGGGCTCCGAAAATCGGAGAATCCCGGCGCAGTACCGGAGCCCGCCCCGAACCCACGCACTTCCGGGTTCCCCGCTGACGCGCCGGCGTGCGCGCGCAGCCCCCGCTGGTGGGAATCCCGCAGGCAATTAAAGCCAGCGGGGTTCCACTTGAAGGTATTTATTTAGGTATTTCAGGTCATTAACTGACCTGATTAAAGGATTATGTGGGATTTTAGAGCAAACTGGGACTGTTTCCCACACTGGGGGAAACACTCCCCGGTCAAATGGACGTGTTGCAGTTGTCAGCCTGTGGCAGCTGCAAAGGTCCATTTGACAGGGGGGGCGTGGTGGGGGGGGGGAGGAGACCCTCACCCATTGCAGGAGGCCACTCTGTCACTTGGGACAAAGTTTGGCCTCCACCACCCTCCTCCTGACAGTCAAAGTCACCAACCTGCACACTTACCCCGGGGTCCGGAGACATGTACCTACCTTGCGGACCCCCTCAGATGTACATCTTGCGGATGGGGGCCGCCGTAGCTGCAGTCATTACCTCCTCGGAGGGCGAACAGCATCACCAGCCTCGCCATCCACGCCGTCCACCTCTGACACGTGGAGCTCCCCAACAGAGTGCTGTGACACATCCACCTGTACAGCAGGAGGGAGGGCTACCGCAGAGAGAGATGCGTCGCAGAGGGCACTACTCTCGCCACAGGGTCCACAGATCGAGGCTCAGCTTCCTGGACCTCTCTGAGCAGCAGTGCAAAGGATGGCTCAGTGTCACTCGACATGTAGTCGTGAACATCTGCAGCCTCTTTCATGCTGAGCTGCTCCTGGCTGGCCAGAGCACCATCTTCTTACCTGTCACTGTCAAAGTCACCACTGCCCTCAACAACTTCTCCTCCACATCCTTCCAGGGTGCAACCGGGGACATCGCCGATGTCTCTCAGTCATCTGCGCAAAAGAGCCCTGCATATACATCTACACCCACTCTGCAGTGACACAATGGGTGGCATCAGTTGTGGGTCCTCATAGTGATCCTCAGGAGCGGGCATTATTGCACAAACCAGACAAGATTCGCGAAGACATGGCAGTAGTGGTGCCAATATAATATGTAATGTGAGTTGGTCAGAAATTCAATATAAGTAACACCCATGACAAACCCTCAAACACCCTTGTGCATCCCCTTCATGCTCACGACACGTTTGCCTTACGCTGCCTACTGCACATATGTGATGCATGCCCTGTGGCTGCAGCACAGGTAGTGGCAGGTTGAGTGAGGCTGGCCGTGAAAGAGATGCACGAGAGGGTGAGTATGAGAGAGAGCCATGAGATTGTATGAGGATTGGGTTGAATGGTAGTGGCGGGATGAGTACTGGCAAGGTGAGTAGGTGCAGGTAAGATGAGGATGAGGTTTGAGTGGGTATGAGGGGTGATGTGACAGAGTTGTATTGGCAGTGCTGAAGGAGATGCGGGGTGGGGGCAGTGATGTGGCAGACGGAGTGTAGGGGAAAGGCTACGTGTACTCACTTTGGCTGACCTACTGAGGTCGTTGGAGCGCCTCCTGCACTGTATGCAGGTGGGCGATATATTGGTTGCGCTGGTGACCTCCTCTGCCACCTCGAGCCAGGCCTTCCTGGTGGCAGAGGCAGGCCGCTTCCTCCCGCCCACCGGGAGGAAGATCTCTGTCCTCCCCCTCCTCCTCACCCCATGTATTGATACCTGGAGTGAGGCATCATTAAACTGGGAGCAGCCCTCCCCCTGGCTGCTCCATGCTGTAATTTTTGCTATTTGTTACAGCATGTCAGTGCAGGACTGCCCCTTTAAATAGAGCGCCTCCAGCTGACAGATCTTACTGCGCATGCGCAGCCCGCCCGACGCGCAGATCAGCAGCGGGGAACCCGGAGGAGCAGGTAAGTGAATCCAATTAGTGGATTGGATCCTACAATCGCGCGGGAAACTGACTAATTTCACCGGGCGCGTTACTCACGCGCCCGATAGCCCCCCCCCCCACCCCCCCGCCGAGAACCCGCAGCCCTGCTAACATCGGACCCAGTAGGTTCAAAAATACTGATAATACTTAAGACCTGAGGAGATACTTTGAAAAACTGTTGCATCTGATTGTAATTGCTAGGGAAATGTAATTGATTTACAGAAAGTATATATAAATGATCCATTATAATCTGATTATAAAATGTCTTTTTAGATGCAGACAATAAACCCATTTATATTGTCACCACACTGGACAATTATGAAGATGATCTCCTTACCATAGAATATATTAAGGTATGAAATAACATTTATTCAGTAGCTTTTGAACCATAGAATATTTGTTTAGTTTATTTTTATTCTGCCTATCATGACCATTGTTTACATCATAACTGTCAAGTTTGTCAGTTTTCTTCTTCCTTGTTGGTTTGCCTTGTTGGTTTGCTTTGTGCCTTCCTGCTTTTCAGTTTATTTTCTAATTTATTTCCCAGTCATGCACAACCGTTCACCCCAATTTCAATTTTTTCCCCAACCACATTGCAGCAGAAAAATAATCTTCAACATGTAGCTGCAATCACCCATTGCACTGTATACCCATAAAAGTAAAAATGGTAACATCGCCAAATATAAACCTTCAACAAATTAAATTTACTCATTCCATTTAAAATTTCTTCAACAATTTTCCCTCACAAAACCTGTTCTATCAGTTGAGGCCTGATATCACCAATGCATGCAAGGAAGTCCTCCTCTTGGCTGGCTGCCTTTTGAGACTGCGTGAGAAAATATACGAATAACCTCTGCTTGCTCCTCAGTTCTCCTGGTGATCTCACACCACCTAATTTCCAGGATATTTTTCAGGTTTTTTTTTGCCTTCACAGGTGGTGGTGAAGAGGCAACAATCATAATCTATAGAAACTTGGCCAGGTGAATGTAGCCTATGTTGTGATTTTCTTAGTAGTACTTTTTCCCACAAAAGTACCAGAGACACAGGCTGCGACGGCTGGGTCCTGTGCACTTCTGTGCCTTGCGAATCTATTTGACATTTGGCCAGGTTCACTTCTGCTTAGTGTTGGACGGCCTGCCTCAGCCAGCAGTACATGCAGGCAAAACTGCTGGACTACAAGCTAATTCACTCACTCACTCTCACTGACAAAGCACATTTATCAACTCATCTATTTAAATTTAAAAATATCACTCCATTAATAATGGCACTTCATTTTGGTTTATAAATCATCCCTCGCTACCCAGGTACTGTACTCCATACCCACATGCTACATTGTTAGGCACCTATTCTCTTCCCGCACCCATAGTCTCTCAACCTGCATAGCCGCTTCCTCTTTTTCTTTCATTCATTTATTCTTGTGATGTGGGCATCGCTGGCAAGGCTGATATTTATTGCCCATTCCTAGTTGCTCTGGTTTGATACAACTACTTGGCTTGCCAACCCACTTCAAAGGACAATTAAGATCAATCATGTTAGTGTGGATTTTTATTTCCAGACTTCTTAAAACTAAATTCAGATTCTCAAACTGCCAGATTTGGATTTAAACTCATATTCTCTGGATTCTTAGTCTAGGCCTCTGTATTACTATTCCTTCTGGCCCCATGCTGCAGTTCCTGACTGACCAATGCATGTTGTAGCATTTAAGTGAGTAACATCAACTGCTGCTAGTTCTTAGCTGATCTGCAACACAGAACACTAAGTAGAGCTTTCCACAGCCTCTTGCAAACAGTCTTCCAATTTTCCAATAAATAGTTTTTGCAGTCCAGCCAAGTGGTGTTGGAGGTGGGGGCCTGCAGCTACTACAATGGATATTGATGGGAGCAACCTTCTGCCTTCTGATCTGTTGCAATGTAGGAAGAAGTTCAATGACCTCACAAGGATAGCTAAGGTAAATCATATCTATCATTACTCTATGATTAGCCTTACGTTACCTGTTGCTCCAGCACTCACTGCCCTTCCCTCCCTTGATTAAAGCACTCTCCTACAATCACTGCAACACACTTCGCTGCACCTCCTTCAGTTCCTACTGCAGCACTCCGCTACTCTCCTCACTATTACTTCCTTCACCTCCTCACACCGGTAACACTATTGTACCTTGACAAGCAGATCCTCTAAACTTCACACTAATCTAACATAGATACACTTTTTCTTTCAGGGCAAGGTGACCCATAATAACAGGGAGCAGGCAGCCACAGGAGGGGGGACATGCTTCATCTGTGTGCTGTCCCCATTTGAAGAGCATGTCCTGGACATCGTGGGTACAGGGCATATCAGGAGCATGGCATCTGGCGAGGCTGGAGGGCAAGCACTGCAGGATTTTCAACCATCTTCTCCTCCTCACTTAAATCTCACCCTTACACATGATGTATGTCAGATTAGAGCTGATTTCAGAAGCCCCTCATCTGTCTCTGCTTACACATGTGACTATTACAGTTCAGATCCAGCAGATGCACACACCCCTTGGAGATGAGGAAGAAGGTGAAGAGGGCAGCACTGCAGAATGCGAAGCTTCAGGTGACCTTACAATTGCACGCACCAGCTCAGAGACTGGTTACTGTGCATAGTTCAAAGGGTAGGCTAGAGAGTTCTGCACTCAACAGTTCACCCCATATGAGCGTGCAGGAGAAAGGGGGTAGGATGACCCAGGATGGAGAGCTCGCAACCTAGTACTGCTGCACAGATGGAGGCATCGAAGATCCACCACACAAGAAGACTGATGGCAATCCACATGGACCTTCTAAGTGCACTATGTCAGAGAGCATGGAAGAGTCCAGCTCCAACTTGTACGCTGTCTTCGTGCATGGCACCGAGACCACCTAGTCAAACGTGGAGTGGATGGTCAACTCTGAGAACTGCACTAGAATTTCCTCAATAATTTGCTCTGGCAACTTGCTACACTGCTGGGCAGTGCTCTTCTGCTTCCTCCATCTGGCTGCTTGTCCCCCACTTTATCTTCCTGCTCCATTTCTTCCTCCTCAGGAATCTCCAAGGCACAGCTATGGAGCCTCTGGTGACAGCTCTGACTGCTTTGATAGAAGTTTAGACAGTTTCCATCTTGGTTCTGGGGTCCAAAATCTCCTCTGGCTTACGAAGCCTGAAGGAGCGCGTGGATACAGACTTCGAGAGCCTCCCTGCATGTCTGCGTTCTGTTCTTGTGCAGAGCAGGAGGAGTGCTGAGGCTCCGCCCCCTGAGAGTGGCATTGGCTCCATGGAAGAGGCACCTGCTGTCCTCTCTCAGAATGACAGCACACCACCTCTCTCTTTCCTCCCCCCCCCCCCCCCCCCCGCCCCCCACCCTCGCAACCAACACTTGTATTGGTGCCAGACAGCCAGTTGTACCAGACTGCCCTAGCCGAAGCTGAGTCCCTGCAGTTGGTTCCTCAACTGCCAGAGCTCCTTGAGGTTGCCCACCGCGGCCATCTCAAGTGTCCTCAGTGGAAGTTCAGCAGCCTTCCATCTTTGCAGCTGTAGACACTGGGGAACCACCTTGTGGGAGGATTTGTAGGCTAATTTGGGTCACTCCCAGAGATTCGCGGATGTGGATAGTAGTTCAGACAAAGAAAGACACCCTTACGTGGTAGTTTCGTTAATCAAAGTGATTATTTAATGATTTTAAAAAGTATTACATAAGTATGAAGCAACTCAATCAATACGTGGATTACTCTACCCGATTCCTACAAGCAGGCATAAAGCAAAAGAAAGTAGCACATACAACCTCTATAAAACATCAAAGCAGTCATCTAGAAGTAGGGTGTCGATTGCTGCGGTAACAGGTGCGTCGTTGAGGGATGTGTCAAGGTTCTTTGTCTTCTCATCAAGGTTTGCAGCTTTGTTGAAGTTCAGAAGTAAAGTAACAAGTTTCTGTGTCTTCTCATTAAGGTTTGTTGTTTTGTCAAAGTTCAGAAGCACTCATTGTTGGAGGAACTCATACTGCAGTAATTGTTCAACTGTTGCTCCTGCAACTGTTGACTATTGAAGCTTCTACGATGTCCTATCTTTTTATATGGTTTTTAGTTGATAGGGTGTGCTCCAAGTTAAGAGAAGGCTCATTTTGGCCACTTGCCCATCGTTGCATTAATGATAGATGGACCACTCAAGAACCGTGTAAATCCACTGTATTATCTTCTCCATGTAAATCCAGGTGTGTTTATGAACTCCTTTGTTTCGAGAACCAGGTTGTTGTTGAGCTTCAAAGATGCCCTGAGAGCCGATGTTGGAAGAACCATCCCGATGCTTCTCTGCAGCTGTCGTCTTATTAGTTGTTCATCCTTTGCATTTACGGTGAGAACCGGAGACCGGTTCAAACTCTCTCAAAGCCTCTTGAAGCTTGTGGAAAGCGATGAAAGCTTCTGTCTTTCATGCTTATCAGTTAATTTAGACTGCAGCTTGTTGTTGTTTCTGTACTCTGCTGTGTTTGCAGTTTTAAACTGATGTCCTGATGTCCAGATTAAACTGACTGCACTTTGCTGTCTTTGCAGTTGTGAATTTATACTGTCCAAATGTCCAAAGGCGATGTAAAGGGGCGAGTTAACCCTTGCTTTCACGTGTACTATCCTTAAAGGGACGAGTTAACCCTTTACTTTGAGTCGTCCAGTAGATCTTCCGTGCACATCACTGTCCAAATGTAATGTCAAAGGACAAGTTAACCCGTGCTTTCAAATGTACTGTCCAAGTGAATGTCCAAATCCTTAAAGGGACGAGTTAACCCTTTATGTTGAGTCATCCAGCAGTTCAAAAGAGTAAAATGGGGTCTGACCCAAGGCCCAAAATCCTTAGACTAGAATAGGTAAGCAAGCACACAAGACAGGCACTAAGGGGTTGCACAAAGGTGATTTGTAGATAAGCATCAGTCCTGTAAGCATTTGTCAAATCAACAATGGAGTCTGTTGCAGTAGTGAAGGAGTATTTTGTTTTGGGACACCTATGGTCTTCGTAACTTTATTGATGTAAGAGGAACACAACAGTTGTACAGTTTGAGAGCATTAATATGGTGGGTGTCAGGTCTGGGTCAACTGGAAGGAGGGACTGTTGGTACTGAGGGCAAGGTAGGGAATGATGAGGAGAATTTGCTGCCTTGCAGCCCTGGCAACTTGCTGCACTGCTGGACAGTGCTCTTCTGCTTCCTGCATCTGGCTCCTTGTCCCCCACTTTATCTTGCTCCATTTCTTCCTCCTCAGGAATCTCCAAGGCAACTCTCCTTTGAATATCTATATTGTGGAGCATGTAGCAAATGATGATGAACCTTGAAACTCTTTCTGGTCTGTACTGAGGACCCCTCCAGATCTGTCCAGATAACAGAGCCATTGCTTTAGGACGCCAACAGTTTGTTCAATGAGAGCCCTTGTTGATGCATGGTTCTCGTTATATCTGAACTTGGCATCTGTGCCTGGGTTCCTGAGAGGAGTTATGAGCCAGGTGGTGAGAGGATATCCCTTGTTCCCCAGAAGCCATTCTGCCACCTGATGGTGTGGTTGAAACACAGTGGGTGCTGAGGACTGACACAAGAAACCGCACACAAACCCACATGACTCGCTGCCTGTGGTCACAAGTAAGTTGCACATTGAGCAAATGGAAACAAATGTTCAGAAACAGCTGCTTCCTGATGGGGAGCATGCAGAGCTACATGTGTGCATCTGAGATAACATGCACCTGCAGGAATCCAGCAATGCAGGCAAATCCCAGTGCTCTTCCTGCTTGTTAAACATCCATGGGGAAGGTCATGAACTGTTGTCGCCTCGCAATGAGTGCATCAGTGACCTGCCGGATCACCATGTGCACAGCAAACTAATGTTGCTGATGTTCCCAGAAGCAGTACGGAAGAATCCAGAGGAACATAAATTTAGACCCATAGTGTCCTTCACTGCCACAGTATGCCCTGGTGTTAGGCTCCAATTCTCACTGCAACAGGTGGCACAGGTATGTGACTATCTCCCTTTGAAATGCAGCCACCTTAAACTCTGCTCTTCTGTGAGGTATGATTATTGGTTCCTGAAGACCTGCATACTGTAAGCCTCCTGTGCCCTTGCATCCTTCGCCCTCTTCTTGCAGCCTTTAGGTCTTTGCTGCCTTAGCTACTGCTGCTACTCCTCATTTCGGAGCATCTATGGTAAGCACAGCAGCATGCCCATGTTCAACAATTGTCATCAACAAAAATAATCAGTGAAACAGTTGTAGCCCTCCACAAGTATTCTCTTACAAAGTATTTTTTTATTCGTTCATGGGATGTGGGCGTCGCTAGCAAGGCCTGCATTTAATGCCCATCCTTAATTGCCCTTGAGAAGGTGGTGGTGAGCTGCCTTCTTGAACCGCTGCAGTCCATGAGGTGAAGATTCTCCCACAGTGCTGTTAGGTAGGGAGTTCCAAGATTTTGACCCAGCAACGACGAAGGAATGGCAATATATTTCCAAGTTGGGATGGTGTGTGACTTGGAGGGGAACGTGCAGGTGGTGTTGTTCCCATGTGCCTGCTGCCCTTGTCCTAGGTGCTGGAGGTCGCGGGTTTCAAACAGTATCCAAAACAGCCAAAAACCTGGCCCAAAAGCACCCTAGCGGCCTTAAACGACTAACCAGACACTTGCTTTAATGGAAGTGAGGATCCCTTTAAATACCACTTCTGAAAACTGCTTCCTGACTGTTTCTGCCGTGATGTACTGGGTGATAAAGGAGATGACTTTTGAGGTGCGCATGGACACCAAATTCAGGAAAGAGCCCTGATCCAGGCACAGGACCCTGATTATAATATTTAAGTGATGCCTGCATTTGCTGCAGGCGGCCGGCAGGGACACCTATGTGCCCAGACCAATATGGCATTGCTTGCACTTCTATTTCATTACGTCATGCTCCTGAATTGGACTTTGTGGCACCCATTCTGGACCTCAAAAACATGCGACATGCATTGCAATTTCTTGCATAGTTTTTCAACTCTTCAGGGTACGAAAGATAAGAATCAATCGAGAAAATGCTTTTCTAAATAATTGTTGTTTATTTTACATTAAGATATAACAGTTTTACAGATAAAGATGCAAACAATCTTATCCAGAAGTATGACTCAGAAGCAAAAGTGATTAATCCTACATCTGGGAGCCTCAGGGATTGATTCTTTATTGATGTCTTCTGTCTCCTTCAAATCACTGAAAATGGCTGTTTTTATACCTCTTGCTGCTGGCGACTTGAGAATACAGCTGTCTTTGTTATGGTTTGCTTATCTCTCCTGTCCTTCGAAAGTACAGCCAGTTTTGAACACTGTCCTTGAGGAAAACAACAAGCCAGCAGTTAGTAGCAGCATTTTATCTCCAACAGTCTGAATCAACAATAATATCCATGATACCTTTTGAACTTGGTCTAGTTTCCCAAAGTCTTCTACTTCATTGGTGTTTCGATACAAAAGATCCTTTCCTTGGTAGGCTATCAATCCCAAACCAGCACGCCTATAATATCGTCTCGATTGTGATTGACTGCACATCCTCCATTTGCTGTTCATACTTTAATCGATCATGCTGTTTTATCAAGCCCATTCCTTTATCCATCTCACGATTCCTGGGCAAGCGTCACCTTGATAGTTCCCGCTCCATTGGTCTTACTTAGCATTGCTTAAGAGCAGACACCAAAAAGGTCCATATCCAGGGATTCATGTTCATTCTTTTAGTGTCCCTTAAAAGCCAATATTAAAAGTCCATATTGAAAAGTCCAAAATCCTTTACCCTATTGGTAGAGAAAGATACAATTTGTTTTTATTATTTTTGTGTGAGAGCAGCACTATGGGAGACCAACTAGTGAGTATTAAGTTTCTAAAACTCATTACATTTAGTACTTTGTGCATGTCACTTGCTTCCAGGATTAACTATTGCAGGTAAGAGCTGCTGTGGAGGAAAACAGCGGTGCTTGGATAACATGGCAATTGCACAATGGTTCAGGTAAAATTTATGTCGTTATAGGTTGTGCTTAAAGTTGGTAGAATTTTGGAGATCAACCTTTGTGAAAAATGCATTGCTATTATTTAATCTATAAATATATGATGCTTCAAAGTTTGCTATAGTCTTAAGCTTGAATTAGTTATGAACCTTGGATCTGTTTCATTTTATCTTGTAATGATGCAAGGGCCTGGGCTGGTTATGGAGAATTTGATTCTTTGCAAAACTCTATGGTGGTAGATATATACAGTTGTTGATCAGATTATTAGTTATATAGGTCAATAATATCTGCAAAAAGTGTGTGTGTGTGATATATTTATTTATTTATTTTCTGTCTGTCAAAAAATTATAGGTTGTAATTTGAAATGAGAGGAATTCTCCATGAACAGAACTTCAGTGTCTCCAGTTTCTGTGGGAACTGAGTAAGGAAGGAAAAAATGAGAAACAGAAAAAGGGAGAGATAGTGTATGAGCATACAATGGTAGATACACAGAAAGAAACCGAGATATAGGGGTGAAATTGGTCTTGGGTGGTAACACAAAGCAGGTGATAGTGAATCAACAGCCCATTTTACACCCCACCCGATTTTTTTTTTCTATTGACTACAATGGAAAAGACACATGACATCACCCAACTCAGTCCATCTGCCACTGAAACTCTCTATTACTTTTGTGACCTCCAGACTTGACCCTTCCAACGCTGCCCTACCCAGCCTCTTATCCTCCACCTTCTATGAATTTAAGCTCATGCAAAACCCTGCTGCTCATATCCTGTTCTGCTAACCCTACACCACTGTCCTCCCTGAACTATGTTGGATCCTGGTACCCATAAGCCTCTACTTCAGAATTCTCATCCTTGTGTTTAAATCCTGTCATGGCCTTGCTGCCCGCCCCCCCCCACCCCATCTCTGACATTTCCTTTAGCGCTATAACCTCTCCAAATTCTTCATTCATCCAACTCTGGTCTATTGTGCACCCCTCCCTACCTTTGCCCCACGACTGGCAGCCATTCCTTCTGCTACCTAGACCAGTGCTCTGGAATTCAATTCCTAAAATCCTCTGTCTCTCCACTTCCCTTTCCTCTTTTAAGACGCACCTTTTTGACCAAGCTTTTGGACACGCCTCCTAATGTCTCTTTTTTCTTTCAGTATCCATTTTTTTTTTATTATGCCTCCGTGAAGTACCTCAGGGTGTTTTTTCTACATTAATGGCACTATATAAATGCAAGGTGTATTGTGGTTTCTAGCCAGCTTATTTAATATCCTGAGAGGAATGCACTGCAAACATTTTCTCTGACTTCTCTTTTTCCCTCCCTCCCTCCCCTCCCCCCCCCCCCCCCCAACAAATGTAATTAAGTGAAGTTTGAAAATGTATTTCAAGTTTAATCAATTGCATTCCACAGATGATATTTACAAATAAACAATAAGGAGGGTGAGAATAGATAATCGGACCTGTCCTGTGCAGCATATTTTTCTGGTAGAGGCAAAAAAATACACAAAAGAAATCTGACCAATTCAGGAAATATTTTGGGAAATTCCTCTTTGATTCCCTTCAACAACGAATCAAGTTCCAGGAGACTGCGATAGCCCATAACTCCTCAACCACAGCCAACTACTAATTTACCCTCTAAAACTTATTTTAAGTTCCCTCTTAAAGAACTGTAGCAACTTCCTACCCATCATATGTTTTAGTAGTCTGACTGCAAAATGAAATACCTAGTGGAGCCTAACCTAATCCTTTGCCTATCGATTTTATTTACATACCCTTTAGCCCTACCAAACCCTGTCCATCTCAAATAACCTGTTCAACTGAACTTAGTTCAATCCATTAATCATTTTAAAATCTTCAGTTGTATAAATGATTTTTCCACAGTCCTAGCAGCTTCGGCATCATATTTCACAGGTTACTTAAATGATCTCTGTCTATAATTATGCTTATAATCTTATCCTATTCTCAAACAGATATTTATTCTGCTCTTTTTTTTTCAAGAAAGCAATATGGCATTAACAGGTTTATTGAAAATTTAATCTTCAGTCTCTCTTGAGGTTTAAGAACTTGTGTCATTGCTGGCTTCTTTCAGCATCAGCTATGTATGAGATGCATTCATTTATCATTTTTTGAATGGTTTGTATTTGAATCAGTATATATTGCATAAAATAAGTGAGAAAAATAGATAAACATTTCTTTTCCAGGCTAACAGAAATGGACCAGAGTTCAAAACCAACTACAATAGCACAGAGCAACTCATAAAGGTAAAAATTCCAGAGGGTTATATAATAGAGATATTCTGTATCACAGCTATCTGGAACAGCCAGAACGCTTTTTCAGGGCATTATTGCTTTGACTTACCAGTTCAAGAAGATGCAGGCTGGAGCGTCACGCTCCATTGTCAGTTGCATTAGACAATAGAGACGATCTGCCTTTTTTGTTTGTCATCAAAGCATCGATGACCAGATGGACATTATTCTTGTATTTTCTAAGTTCTTCATAGTAATGTCTTTTCATTGCTTTTTTTGTTGATGGGGTGTCTAGTTTGTTTAGAATATTGTCTCAGTTCTGTGTTCTGAAGTATTTGTCTGTTGAATCTTGCAGGGCTGTAATGCTTGTACTGCTGCATGATTTAGATATCCCTTTTTTGTGACAGCTAAAGAAAGAAATTGACATTCTTGAAAGCTTGTGCTATAGCCTGTTTTTGCTCAGATGCACATAAGATCTGGAAATGACCGCGTTTGTTCTAGTTTCAAAACTGCAGCAGCTTGAGAGGTAGCAAGGGATTTTAAAGAGGCAGAAGAGACCCGAGGACAGCAGAAGCTGTCATGGGGACAAATTGGAAGGAGACGAGGCCTCTACTCAGCCTTTTCCTTCCATTTGTGAATATTGTGACCAATACTGCCACTACCGCAAACCTACTGCCACCTACTGACATCCTTCCTAAAGTGTGGTGCCCAGAATTGGACACAATACTCCAGTTGATGCCTAACCAGTGACTTACAAAGATGTAGCATAATTTCTTGCTTTTTTACTTTGTGCCTTCATTTATAAAGCCTAGGATCCCGTATACTTTTTTTAAACAGCTCTATCAGCTTGTCCTGTCAACTTCAAAGTTTCCACCAGGTGGTCCCAGGAAGTGGCAGTAACTGGGGCGGAGGGGAGGGAAGTCGGCAGGAGGCTGGGCCCTGTCTCTTTGCTGGTATTTACATCCAGTGGATGAGGACGAGCCAGCCGGTAATAGCTTGGCATGGAGAGAGAAATTTAGTTCAGGGTGGGAACATGGCAGTAGGCCCTACTGCCCTTTTCTGATGCTTTTCTTCCTGATTTCAGGTAGGATAGCAGAAGAAAATGCAACCCATTGTTTTTCCTCTCTGTAATTTTTCAAAAAAGAAAGTTCAATTTTCAAGAAAATAGCATCTAATTATCTGAGCTGTTTTGACAGATAGAAGAGCCCAATTATCACCTGTGTTACGTTGACAGAAAATATAAACGATTAATTCTGAACAGCCAGAAGTCGTGGTCCATATCTGTACCAACGACATAGGTAGAAAGAGGGATGAAGTCCTGCAGGCAGATTTTAAGGAGTTAGGAAAGAGATTAAGAAACAGGACCTCAAAGGTAGTAATCTCCGGATTACTCCCGGTGCCACGCGCTAGTGAGTATAGAAATAGGAGGATAGAGCAGATGAATGTGTGGCTGGAGAGATGGTGTAGGAAAGCGGGCTTTAGATTCCTGGGGCATTGGGACCGGTTCTGGGGAAGGTGGGTCCTGTACAGGCCGGACGGGTTGCACTTCAACGGAGCTAGGACCAATGTCCTCACAGAGAGGTTCGCTTGTGCTGGAGGGCGTGGGTTTAAACTAATTTGGCAGAATGTAGCAATGGAAAGGAGAAACAAGGGTCACAAAGGATCGGGGGAGAAAGATAGCACTACAATCAGTAACAGTGCAGTATTCGGTGAGATTAGACTAAGAGAAAGTACAAGAAAGTCTATGACTGGTTTGCAGAGCATGTGTGTAAACGCACAAAGTGTGGTAAACAAAGTTGGTGAGCTGCAGGTGCAAATAGCCAAATGGGAATACGATGTTGTAGCAATAAGAGACCTGGCTCAAAAAAGGGCAGGATTGGTACTAAATATTCCTGGATACAAGGTGTTCAGGAAAGATAGGGAGGGAAAGAAAGAAAGGAGGAGCGGTTGGCAGTATTGATTAAGGAGAATATTGCAGTGATGGAGAGAGAGGATGTCTTGGAGTGGTCAAGGACAGAATCTATTTGGTTAAAGTTAAGAAAAAGAGGTGCCATTACACTACTGGGTGTATTCTATAGGCCACCAAATAGTGGAAGGATATCGAAGAGCAAATTTTCAGGGAAATTACAGAGAGATGCAAAAGCTATAGAGTAGTGATAACTGGGGACTTCAACTATCCTAATATAGACTGGGATAACAATAATAATATAAGGGGCACAGAGGGGGAGGAATTTTTGAAATGTATTCAGGATAACTTTCTTAACCAGTACGTTTCTGGCCCAACGAGGAAGGAGGCATTGCTGGACTTGGTTCTAGGGAATGAGATGGGCCAAGTGGAGCAAGTGTCAGTGGGGGAGCATTTAGGGAGCAGTGATCATAGTATCATAAAGTTTAGAATAGCTGTGGAAAAGGACACGGACCACTCTAAAGTAAAAATACCCGATTGGAGGAGAGCCAATTTCAATGGGATGAGAACAGATCTGGCCCAGGTAAATTGGAATCAAAGATTGGCAGGCAAAACTGTAATTGAACACTGGGTGGTCTTTAAGGAGGAGATGGTCCGGGTACAGTCTAGGCACATTCCCATGAGCCAGAAAGGTAGGGCAACTAAAGCCAGAGCACCGTGGGTGACAAAAGAGATAGTGAGTAAGATGAAACTGAGAAAAGGGGCAT
This sequence comes from Heptranchias perlo, assembly GCF_035084215.1. Taxonomy (NCBI): domain Eukaryota; kingdom Metazoa; phylum Chordata; class Chondrichthyes; order Hexanchiformes; family Hexanchidae; genus Heptranchias; species Heptranchias perlo. Next base: position 70,913,993 of record NC_090328.1, read on the forward strand.
ATGACAGATGTCAGGTTGATAACACAAGTGAGAACCAGGCAGAATATAGAAAGTTTAGAGGGGAAATGAAAAAGGAAATAAGAGGGGCAAAGAGAGAGAATGAGAATAGACTGGCGGCCAACATAAAAGGAAATCCGAAGCCTTCCACAGGCATGTAAACAGTAAACGGGTAGTAAGAGGAGGGGTGGGGCCGATTAGGGACCATAAAGGAGATCTACTCATGGAGACAGAGCAGATGGCCGAGGTACTAAACGAGTAGTTTGCACCTGTCTTTACCAAGGAAGAAGATGCTGCCAGAGTCTCAGTAAAGGAAGATATCGTTGCGATACTGGATGGGCTAAAAATTGATAAAGAAGAGGTACTTGAAAGGCTAGCTGTACTGAAAGTAGACAAATCACCCGGTCTGGATGGGACGCATCCTAGGTTGCTGAGGGAAGTAAGGGTGAAAATTGCAGAGGTACTGGCCATAATCTTCCAAACATCTGTATATACGGGAGTGGTGCCAGAGGACTGGAGAATTGCAGATGTTACACCTTTGATCAAAAAACGTTGTAAGAGTGAACCCAGCAACTACAGGCCAGTCAGTTTAACGTCAGTGCAATCCGGTACAGAATTAACAATCACTTGCATGAATGCGGATTGATTAGGGAAAGCCAGCACGGATTTGTTAAAGGCAAATCATGTTTAACTAACCTGATACAATTTTTTGATGTGTTGGCAGAGAGGGTAGATGAAGGCAGTGTAGTTGATGTGGTGTATATGGACTTTCAAAAGGCATTTGATCAAGTGCAGTACGGTAGGCTTATCAAGACTGCGGCCCGTGGAATAAAGGGGACAGTAGCAACATGGATATAGAATTGGCTAAGGGACAGGAAACAGTTGTGGTGAATGGTTGTTTTTTGGACTGGAGGGAGGTGTACAGTGGTGGTACCCAGGGGTCAGTGCTGGGACCACTGCTTTTCTTGGTCTATATTAGTGACTTGGACTTGGACTTGGACTTGGGTGTACAGGGCACAATTTCAAAATTTGCAGATGACACAAAAGTTGGGAGGGTAGTAACCAGTGAGGGGGATAGTGATAGACTTCAGGAGGATATAGACAGGTTGGTCGCATGGGCAGACACGTGGCAGATGAAATTTAACACAGAAAAATGCAAAGTGATACATTTCGGCAGGATGAACGAGGAGAGGCAATATAAACTAGAGGGCACAACTCTAAAAGGGGTACAGGAACAGAGAGATCTGGGGGTTTATGTGCATAAATCGTTGAAGGTGGCAGGGCAGGTTGAGAAAGTGGTTGAAAAAGCATACGGGATCCAGGGCTTTATAAATAGAGGCATAGAGTACAAAAGTATGGAAGTCATGATGAACCTTTATAAAACACTGGTTCAGCCACAAGTAGTGAATTCTGTCCCGTTCTGGGCACCGAACTTTAGGAAAGATGTGAAGGCTTTAGAGAGGGTGCAGAAGAGATTTACTAGAATGATTCCAGGGATGAGAGACTTTAGTTATGGACTGGAGAAGCTGGGGTTGTTCTTGGATCAGAGTCGGTTGCGAGGAGATTTGATAGAGGTATTCAAAATCGTGAAGGGTCTGAGACAGTAGATATAAACTGTTCCCATTGGTGGAAGTGTTAAGGACGAGAGGACATAGATTTAAGGTGATTGGCAAAAGAACCAAAGGTGACATGAGGAAACTTTTTTACGCATTGAGTGGTTAGAATCTGGAATGCACTGCCGGAGTGGGTGGTGGAGGCAGATTCAATCATGGCCTTCAAAGGCAACTGGATAATTACTTGAAAGGAAAAAATTTGCAGGGCTACGGAGAAAGAGCGGGGGTGTGGGACTAGGTGGATTGCTCTTGCACAGAGCCGGCGCGGACTTGATGGGCTGATGGCCTCCATCCATGCTGAAACCTTTCTATGATTCTATCTAATTAACAGCAGTCAAACACAGAGTACATTTCCTCATTTAATTTTTTTTCAAATTGCCACCTGTGTTGTGTTGATGGCAGTTAGAATGTATATTTTCTTGTAGTTGTGTGAAAAGGAGAGACAGAGAGAGAAACACAGATATATGGCCAGGAACCAATCACAAAGCACCAGGACCATCCACTAATGCTACCAAAACACAGGACTACCCCTCCCTGTGCTGCAGCTGAACCCGATACTAAATACCAGATATCTACCTCCAATTGGTGCATTTTGCCATGTATTCTCAGCATTAAACTTGGCAAAGCTAAAAATTACTTAGAAGTAAAGGATGTATGCTGAAAGAAAAAATACTGCCTTTTTACAGTGTTCACAGAATAATGGACAGAGTTCTGAACTTCAGTCCCCATCAGGAAAATCCTAGAATACTATTGAATAAAAATGGAATTTGACTTATTCAGCCATTTAGTGACTCAGCTGTTAATCTCTACATGGCATAAAATTGTCACATGTAATTACCCACCCTCCCCTAGCGTAATGCCACCACTGTCTATAGGGTGTAAATACTGCACGACAAGTTTAATAGGCAGTTTCCATCATAAATGTGGACGTAGGAATTTATAATCGTAATTTATAATGGAAATATAAAAATAAGGGCAGAATGCATGACTTTAAAATATGGACTGAAATACATCTGCCGGAGTCCAATTATCCCCTGACATCTAAACCTGCTTCACCCTGAAATCAACGCTTGGTCATGACTCCCAGTTTGCAATGCCACAAGAGATTGAATGGTCTTCATAAAATGATATAGAAAAGATAATGTTGCCTAATAGTGTACACATTTTTATCTTCCTTATGCATGGATGGTAATTTGAGTAGTTTCTTCATGAAAAATACGTAGCAATATGATAAGCTTTATAACCTTTCCTCTAACAATTGGCAGAATGCAGAACAGCTAGTTCTGATATACCAGGTAACGAGAAGAAAATAACTACATGAACTAAATGGAGGTGGTAAAGACATAGACTAAATGGAGGTGGTGAAGACATAAACAAGATCAACAATGTTGGAATGGAATTACTTTTTAACTAATGTTTTAAGAAAATACTATATTGAAGCAGTATTAAATATAGAGTTCTGCTTTTTATGGACTTGGGCAAATGTAATTCAATCCCTATTTTAGAGTCATTTTTTTTAATGTATCTATATAAGTATTTGATCTCATCAGAATTGCTCAAGTAGTTTTTAAATTTTATTTTAGGTGAACTTTTCTTCGCTGGATGTTCATTTACACACTGAAGCTCTGCTGAATTCCATTCATTTCCTGAAGAGCCTTATCCCACATTCAGAAACCAAGGTCAGTTCAGATGAACAAGTCCCTGCTATTGAGGGGAAGAAAGAAGAGATCTTCACAAAGAAAAAAACATGTAAGAAATATCCAGTTTCCACTTTTCACTTTCCTTGTTGCATAAAATACCTTCAACTTTTTTAAATTCAGTTTTCTTCCCCCTCTCCTGAAGGCAATACTTCATGCATAATTTTCCCATATTTTCTCAAAAAACTTCTACTAGGGTTAGGTTTAAAGGATGACAGTAGTGCATTTTCGTCATGTGTAAATCAAGATGTTGGATGACACTAGGTTGTTCGACCATGGTAAACATCACAGCCAAGTCCAATCCTATCCTCATCTTGCATCATCATGTTTTCAGCTGGAGGTATTAGATAATGATCAGGAGTCAGAAAAGTTCAAATTAATTTTTCCACTCTTGAATGCAGATACTGAGACCAATTGCTAGGGCTCAGATCAGCTAATTCAGCATTGAGTGTGGATTCAACTTGGTATTTCCTGGTTTTTATAGCTCAGTACCACACCAGATGCTGCATTAGCGCAGCGCCATAGAAGGAAACTCTAACAGTTGTACATACCAAAAGATCTCCAATGATATTGTTCATGGTATGCCAGAGAGTCTGATATTTTGTAACAGATGGAGAGTTGATGCCGTGTAGAGCATAACATACATACATAATTGGTGTACTTTGCATCCCATCATGCTGTAGATTCCACAGCATGATGGGGTGCAAAGTGCACCTGTTGGAGCCCATATCTGTTTTTTTAGCAATACTAGAGAATGGGAGTATGGTTTATATGTTTTTGGAGGCAGTCGTAGGATTTGGTAGCACTCGGGAAAGGTCCTGGGGTTTGATAGTTCTGGAGTAGGGATCCTGGAGTTTGACAGCAGTGAGGTTGCTGGTGTTCGGCAGCACATTTCAGATGCACTATTTCTATCCAGTGTTGCGGAAGAGGGGTGCAGAAAAATCATCCTTACTAAGTACTTCTTTTAATTGCATTACTACCACCTTGCTCCAGAGATGCTTAAACTGGAGAATGCCATAATCAAATTCTTCCCAGTGGATGCCACCTCTAAACTCCAGCCATTTGACCAAGGTGCTCTACAGTAATCTGCAGCACCAAAATATGTTAGTCCTTAAGCAAGTACGCAATCAAGCCAAACTAGATGATATCATCAAAACCTTCTGGAATTCAGAATTCCCAGTTGATGCTGAGGATGACCATCTAATTCTTCAGGGACAATCAGGAGCTGCCTAAATCGATGATCCCGTTCCCACAGCGTTGTTCAATCAATGAGCCCGTGAGCTGATTTGTATGCAGACTTGAATTTGATTTGCCAACCACAAATAATTCAGATGGAGGATTAGGAAAGTGACCTTGTGAAAAGCATAGGATGAATGATACAAAAGAATTTCTGAAATAATTACCGAAAATAAACTCTGATAGTGAATCATAGCTGCAATGTGAGAGTATTGTCAGCAAATGGATGCCGGTCCGTGCAGACCATATGTAGAAACAATTGCTTGCATTTATATAGCGCCTTTAACAAGGAAAAATGTCCCAAAGTGCTTCACAGAGGTGTAATCAAAAAAAAAATCAATGCTGAGCCCAAGAAGGAGATCTTAGGAGTGGTGACCAAAAGCTTGGTTGAAGAGCTAGGTTTTAAGGAGGAGGCAAGGAGGATGTCTTTTTGGGACTTTGTGCCAGGTGCGGAAACCTGATTAGACAGATTCAAACAGGAAGTTGTGGAAAGTTGTTTGATGGATTTGGGAGACAGTTTCATGCTCAAAGACTTTGGAGAGGAAAGGGAGGTTGGATATTGGATTGTCCAAAGTTAGTCTGGGGCCCTGGGGTGGGATGCAAGAATGATTGAAAGCATTCATAATGAAGAAGGATGACACTGAAATATTGACAATTGTAAATTTTCAACTCTGTTTTCTAACAAACAAATAGTCACAGCCACAAACAAGAGATAGTCTGTGCTAAAGATACTCTTTATTTTATGCCCTTTCAGTGTTTTTGACTAAATTACAGTAATGTTGACAGTTAGTTATCATTAAGTTGCATTACAACTTGGTTCATTCTGAAGTATCTATATCTGTATCTTGTGCTTTATTCACTTCTGAAAATACGTCAAGAATTATTCTTTCCCTATCCTCCACATGTCTTGGGGTATGCAGCCTAGCTTGATAGGTTCTGCGGAAGCTGCATGCTGAATACGCAGGAAAAAATGGTATCGCAGATGAACAATGCCTCACATGATTTCCATCTCCCGAGTTGTGTTTAAATGTGACAAACTTACCACTAAGTCCACCCCCCATGGTGAGTGGAGGATGCACATCATTCAAAGGTTATCTCTGTCTGGTCTCTATACGTGTCTCTCTATCTCTACCTCTGTCGCATTCTCCACAGATTGTAGGAGCATACACAAGTTATACACAAAATTATCTACTAGGTAATGCTAGGTTATACACAAAATTATTTACTAGATAATCTGCCATTATCTTTTGTTTGATTGGTTTATATTTAGCTTGAACTACACAAGTGTTATTTTAACTCCTTTCAGCTCCTAAAAAATCTAAGTTTGAAGATGTGATCAATCTTCATACGTGTGCAGAGTTGGCGCGACTGAAAGTTTTCATGCGTGATCAAAACAAAAGAATTGCAGAAATAAGCATTGAAGGTAAGCAGTTAAAATAATGTTTTCATGGTAAATGCAGACTTTTTTTCTAAATCACTTCTGAATTAAGGTAGGCTTTTTCCCAACACAGATGGTGCTAAACTGAAAGCTCCTAAATATATTTTATGTTGTAAATTTTGTTTATCGTGCACTTGTTTAGAAATCTGTATTAAGATTCTGCTGCAGATTTGGGAAATTATTAATGTCCAGCAGGAAGAATTGGAAAATAAGTTTAGCAAAATAAAAACCCCTGGGGTCTGTTTCTGTTTTTAAAAGGGTGAGGGAACTTATGATGACAAAGATGGCAGTACTGGGAAACAGATTAATGCTTTTCTTCTATGTGCATTTACTGTCAGCTGCTAAGACTTCCAGATCAGGTATAGCATAGGTCAGGTACAGAATAAAGTTCTCTCTACTGTGCTTCAGCAATGTCCCTTAAACCCAACTTTCTCTGACAAACATAAATGTTTTGTCCTATTGGGTGGTTGTTTAGTTTTAAAATATGGTGTCCAATTTATTTCTTAAAAGCCTTTTATGTTAGTCTTTTAAGCCAGATTCCAGGAGCCAAGCATTCACTAGTTGGTGCCTGGTGCTTATCCTGTTAAATTTAGTTTCCATATTCCAACAGCAAACTTGTAAACGCAGGTAATGTTATGTCCGCTGAAATTGTATTTAACCCCATCAGTGCCATGTGCCAACTTCAAAGATGCTGGGTTCATGGAATCTGATTTTTAAAAAACCTATATAAAAGTGCCTTTCATTGAAAATGGATACTAATATTGGTTTTAAAATGGTTTCTGTGACCTAGGTGACAGAGAGCCAACCTGACTGAATTAGTGTTGGAAATTATTTCTGAATGTCAGAGAATTGCATTGAAGATGGGTTAATCAAGATTAAAACTTTCAGTTGATGCGTAAAGCTTTTCTCAGACAGATTAAAATACATAATACTTTTACTAAACTCTATGTATATTCTTGCACATATATATTTCTGTTAATGTCTGAATTTCTAAATTGTTAATGTTGCTATCTAATATTTTACTGCTGTTGGTATAAAATTGTTGTATTTAAGTATTGATAAATTAATGCTTAAGTTGAGCTGTTTGACCTCTCTGACACTACTGAAGAAATAAAGCTTCATTGTATTTCATAATTGCTAATGTTGCCAAGCTTGGCAGGGAGGTCATTTTCAAAGTTTCTGGAAAAATTTTGACTGAAAAGAGAGAGATCTTTTGAGAACCTCCTTAAAGACTAATTACTGTGGTGGAAGATAAGGTTTTCTATTTTTAAAAAATTCATTCATGGGATATGGGTGTCGCTGGCAAGGCAAGCATTTATTCCCTATCCCTAATTGCCCGTGTGAAGGTGGTGATGAGCCACTTTCTTGAACCGCTGCAGTCCGTGTGGTGAAGGTACTCCCACAATGCTGTTAGGTAGGGAGTTCCAGGATTTTGACCCAGCAGTGATGAAGGAATGGCGATATATTTCCAAGTCAGGATGGTGTGTAACTTGAAGGGGAACGTGCAGGTGTTGGTGATCCCATGCGTCTGCTGCCCGTGTTCGTCTAGGTGGTAGAGGTTGTGGGTTTGGGAGGCGCTAAGTAGCCTTGGCGAGTTGCTGCGGTGCATCTTGTAGATGGTACGCACTGCAGCCACGGTGTGCCAGTTTAAGTGAATGTTTAAGGTGGTGGATGAGGCGCTAATCAAGCGGGCTGCTTTATCCTCGATGGTGTTGAGCTTCTTGTGCACTCATCCAGGCAAGTGGAGAGTAGTTCATCACAAACCTGACTTGTGCCTTGTAGATGGTGGAAAGTCTTTGGGGCGTCAGGAGGTGAGTCACTCGCCGCAGAATACCCAGCCTCTGACCTGCTGTTGTAGTCACAGTGTTTATGTGGCTGGTCCAGTTAAGTTTCGGGTCAATGGTGACCCCCAGGATGTTGTTGATGGGGGATTCGGCAATGGTAATGCCGTTGAATGTCGAGGGGAGGTGGTCATTGCCCGGCACTTGTGTGGCGTGAATGTTACTTGCCACTTATCACTCCAAGCCTGGATGTTGTCCAGGTCTGGCTGCATGCGGGCATGGACTTCTTCATTATCTGAGGGGTTGCAAATGGAACTGAACACTGTGCAGTCATCAGTGAACATCCCCATTTCTGACCTTATGATGGAGGGAAGGTCATTGATGAAGCAGCTGAAGATGGTTGGGCCTAGGACACTGCCCTGAGGAACTCCTGCAGCCATGTCCTGGGGCTGAGATCATTGGCCTCCAACAACCACTATAATTTTCCTTTGTGCTAGATATGACTCCAGCCACTGGAGAGTTTTGTCCCTGATTCCCATTGACTTCGATTTTACTAGGGCTTCTTGATGCCACACTTGGTCAAATGCTGCCTTGATGTCAAGGGCAGCATTTCAATGGACATTGTGTTTTCAAAGGACTTTCTGCTGAAGGATAAACATTAAGCATCATAACATTGAACTCTGATAGACACTCTATGATGTACTTATTTTAAGATACTGCCTTATGCTCATTTGCAGGGAATCTGGAACAACTATAAAGGGAAAGTGTTTAAAAGCCCAAACTGTAACACCCTCTACTGCAGTTTTTTAATACAAAGTTTTTGCAAATGCAAACCAAACAACCTGATAGGTCTGGAATTTCTGGCGAATTTGCGCCCAGAGACACGCGCAATTAGGGCGCAAAGCATATACAAGCCTAAAAGATTGCGGAATTTTAGCCGAGTTACGCACATGTACAATATGCTCAAATCTTCTTGATCTTTTATGATTGTCTATCGATCTCTCTACCCAAACACATCTACATTCATATTAATAGTCCCGGCCCCAAGTCACAGAGCTTTTTACCCAAATTTCTTGCAACCGCGCTTAATCAGAGGTTCCCTTTGAATTAGGTCCAGATTTTCAGGCGCAGCAGGAAACAGTCATTTTTCTGGTGTTTTAGTGCAATTTTTTTTTGTTAATATTCATCCTCACTTTTCTATGGCCTTGTTAACCTGCGTCAATGATTTGTGAATTTGGACCCCAAGGAATTTGTGGCCTCCTTATTCCTCCTAACAAAATGCACCACCTCACACTTATCCGTATTGAAATTTATTTGCCGTTTACATACCCATTCTGCAAGTTTATGAACAACTAGTATTTTTCTTCTTCAGTATTAATTGTGCACCCCAATTTGGTGTCATCTGCAAATTTTGAAATTGTACTTCTGATTCCTGAGTCCAAATCATTTATGTAAATGTGGTCTCAGCAACGATCCCTGTGGAACACCACTTCCCACCTTCCGTCAGTCTGAGTAACTATCTTTAACCCATACTCTCTTTTCTGTTTTGTAGCCAGCTTGCTATCCATTCTGCTACTTGTGCTCTGACCTTAGTCATGAGTCAACTATAAGGTACCTTATCAAAGGTCTTTTGAAAATCCAAATATATTATTACATCTACTGCATTACCCCTATCTTCTACTTTGGAATCCGTGCTCACTCTTCATTATATTTTCGGATTGTAGATGTTTTTCTGTTACATCTTTGAGTAAAGATTCCATTATCTTTCCTACCACCGACATTAAGCTAACTTGCCTATATAAGAACATAAGAAATAGGAGCAGGAGTAAGCCACTTGGCCCCTTGAGCCTGCTCCTCCATTCAATCAGATCATGACTGATCTTCGACCTCGACTCCACTTTGCTGCCCAAACCCCATATCCCTTGATTCCCCTAGAGTCCAGAAATCTGTCTATCTCAGCCTTGAATATACTAAATGACTCAGCATCCACAGCCCTCTGAGGAAGAGAATTCCAATGATTCACAACCCCCTGAGTGAAGAAATGCCTCCTCATCTCAGTCTTAAATGGCTGACCCCTTATCCTGCAAATATGCCCCTAGTTGTAGACTCTCCAGCCATGGGAAACAATCTCTCAGTATCTACATTGTCAAATCCCCTTACCATCTTATATGTTTCAATGAGATCACCTCTCATAGTTCTTTGAACTTTTACTATCTCCCCTTTTTAAATATAGGTATTACATTAGCTGTCTGCCAGTCCTCTGGCATTATTCCCTTTTCCAATGAATTTTTATCAATATATAATAATGTCTCTGCTATCTCTTCCCTAGCTTCTTTTAGTATGCGTGGATGCAGTCCATCCGGACCAGGGGTCTTATCCTCTCTAAGTTTGACTAGCTTATCAATTATCTCCCCTTTTCAATCTTAAATAACATATCTTTTTGATGTCCTCAAGAAGTTATAGAAATAAATTAATGCGAATTAATAAATAAAGATTAGAAATGGTAGCACAGGCAGTGTGTCGGGTCTGTAGTATGTGGGAATTTGTGGACAGTGAGACTGTTCCGGATAACCATGTCTGCAGGAAATGTCTCTGCCTTGAAACACTCCAGCACAGAGTCATTGAGCTGGAGTGTGAGTTAGAGACACTCCGATACATTAAGGAGGAGGAGGAATTTTTGGATAGTTTTCCCCAGAGTACAGTCACACCTCAGAGGATAGCACAGGTGCGGGAAGGGGAGAGTGTGACCATCAGTCAGCAGGGTAAGGGGAACCAAGGGGAGGTCGAGAAGGAGGGACTGCAGACAATGGTCCTATCCAACAGGTACAATGTACTTGCTAACTATGAGGATAAGGATGAAAGCTGCAGGGACGATGGCCAGAAAGCTAACCGTGGAGCAGGAGGCTGTCCAAGGGGGGAGGGGGGAGGGGGGATGAAGGAAGCAAAATAGAAATAGAAAGGTTGTAGTCATAGGGGATTCAATAATAGGGGGATAGATAGCATCCTCTGCAGTTTCGACTGAGAGTCCAAGAGGGTGTGTTGTCTACCTGGTGCAAGGGTAAAGGATATCTCGGAGTAATTGGAGAGGAACTTGGAAAGGGAAGATCCATTGTCGTGGTTCATGTTGGGATCAATGACAGAGGACAAAAGGGAGAAGGTCCTGCTGAGGGAGTATCAGAAGATAGGGATTTAATTTAAAAAAACAGAATCTCACAGATGACAACCTTGGGATTACTACCTGAGCCACTTGTTAATTGGCATAGGGATGGACAGATCAGAAAGGTGAATGTGTGGCTGAAAGAGTGGTGTGGGAAGAAGGGGTTCCATTGCATGGGACAGGATGGAGCTGTAATGCTGGGACGGACTCCACCTGAACCAGAATGGGATGATGAAGGAAAGTTTTTACAGTGTGCATAGGACTCCTTTCTTACCCAGTACATAAGAAGCTGAACCAGAGCGGAATCACTGCTGGATCTAGTATGGGAAATGAACCAGAGCAGATAAGAGAAGTAAGCGTAGGGGAACATCTAGGCAATAATGATCACAACATAATAAGGTTTAAGATAATGATTGAGTAAGGCAAAGACCAAAGTCAGATTGGAAAAAACTAATTTTGAGGGAATAAGAATGAGAATAAAAGATAAACTGCAAAAAAAATATTGGCAATGAGATAGAACACAGAATCATAGAAAGGAATATAAAAAGAAATTGTAAGGTATTGTACAGACACATAAATGACGGAAGGGAAATCAGGATAGGTATAGGGCCGCTAACGGATGCTCAAGTAATGGCAGCGAAATGGCAGAAATACTGAATAATTACTTTGCCTCAGTATTTCCTCCTCCTCCTTAATGTATCGGAGTGTCTCTAACTCACACTCCAGCTCAATGACTCTGTGCTGGAGTGTTTCAAGGCAGAGACATTTCCTGCAGACATGGTTATCCGGAACAGTCTCACTGTCCACAAATTCCCACATATTACAGACCCGACACACTGCCTGTGCTACCATTTCTAATCTTTATTAATTCGCATTAATTTATTTCTATAACTTCTTGAGGTCTAGATTATATTTAGTGGATGGATTTAGCTTGATTTCAAATTGAAGTAATTAATCACTGATTTATTTATTTACTTACTTATTTAACTATTTACTTAGTTTATTTGGTTTCTAGTTAAAATTAGTGTGTATAATAAATTAAACACTTAGCTTAAATTCCTTGGGCGCTGTCGTTCCTCCCTCTGCGCTGATTATGACGTCACATTTTCAGATTTTTCCTTGCATTTGCTGGGCTCTGCTCTCACTCTTTTTAAGTATACTATCCAGAATCATCATCTAGTCCCTTTTTATTATTGTTGTTGTCATATTTCTAGTAAGAGCAGCAACTCTTCAAGTATAGTTCTTATAAATGAATTTTTAAATTTCACTTCCTCTGATTTAGCATGGCAGGAATGTTGTCATGCATTTTGATTACTCCATAAACATATTAAATATTTCCTATGTTGGTACTTGTTAAAATAATTAGTGCTAGCATAAAATAAGTCAAATGCATATTTATTGCAGAGTATTCTGGGAGTGTTAGCATTATTTGAGTTTAAAACACGCTTTCCATATTTTTGTGGTAAATCATTGGCCTTTGGTTATAATATGTTTAGTGATGTACTCTGTTTACTCCTACCTATTTTTAAAGTTGAGGATACACAGAAAGATGGTAAGGAATATGTCCAGGTAGGTAGTTAGCATGTGGCAGTACTCAGGAATGGGGTAATGGGCTTGTATTGCTTGGTGGTGTTGGGTGGTACTCAGGTCTGGGAGCATCTGGAGAGGGTTGGCGGTTGTTTGAGGGAAGAGCAGAGTGATGTTTGATCTGGGAGTTTTGGGAAAGGGTTCTTTGGGTCTGGGAGTGATCGGAAGGGCTTCTGGGGCCTGCAAGTACCAGAAGTGGTGTGTTTTGAACCTACAAGTGGTGGGAGGATGATTTAGAGATGTGAGAGCACTAGATTGGAGATATGGGATAGTGGAGAGAAGGTTTCTTTTTGGTGTGGTAGAACTGGGAAAGGTGTCTTTGGGTGCGGGAGGGCTTGGAGAGGTATGCATGGATTGGGTAGGAGTTATGAAATATGAGAATAGTGGAAAGGGGTGTTAGGGTGTGGAAGCTTTGGGAATGATGTGTTACGGTCTAAGAGCAAAGAAAGGGTGATGATGGATTTGGGAGCACTGAGGATGAAATGTGTGGGAGATCCCAGAACCTGGGACCTGGAAGGTGGTCTCGGGGTGGGAAAGTATTGGTGAGGGGAGACTGATGCTTCTGAGGATTAAGGAAACAAGTTTGAGGATCTGGGATTCCATGATGGGAATAGACTCTGGAACCTCTGGGGGATCTTGTATTGGGCAGCATAGGGAGGAGGCTGGGCCTGGTAGTAGTGAGAGAAGTTATGGGGCTTGGGATCTGGAGATTGGGTACTGGGGTCTGGAAGCACTGGGAATGGAGTTTGGGACTGTTGGAAAGGAGTAATGAGGTCCAGGAGTTGGGATTGTCTCGGAATTTGGGAGGATGAGGGGTTATTGGTGAGGGTGTCGGAGGGTCTAGGAATATTGGGGAAAGGGGTTTGAAGATGTAGGAGCATTGAGGGGGCTGGTGCCTGGGCTATTTGGGTCTCTGATCTGGCAGTGTTGGAGGGCTGGGCAGTATTGTTGGAGGACAGGGTTGCAGGAGAATGAAGATTGTCGGCATTCATCCTGGCCCTGCGCTGCCCCTGCATGCCCTCTGTTAGAAGTTTTAAATGATTTTCAAAACCAATTTACTAACACTGAACTAGGAACTAAATCTTAGATGTTTAAAATATTTAGTATGCATATACTGATTGTGTGCAAGTTCAGCCCATTCAACTGGTAAAGGATATAATCTTGGGGCATGCCAAATTAATATTACACCCATTTTAACCTGTGTTTAACATTTGACATTAGACTTATTTTTTAAATGCTTCTCGTATTAAATTAGTTCAATGCATTAGTAAACTTCAATTTATACACATTTATTTTCCATTTGAAGGCTATGGTTGCAAATTTTAAGTCTTTTTCCAAAATTGCTTGAGTTCATCCTGATCCATGATTTAACTGGTGTCAGCCTTGGTTCAGTGGCTGCACTCTCTCCACAGAAATGTATAGGTTCAAGCCCCACTTCAGGACTTGGACACATAATCTCACCTGATAATCGAGTGCAGTACTAAGGGAGTGCTGCACTGTTGGGGGTGCTGTCTTTCGGATGGATGTTAAACTGAGGTGCTGGCTGCCCTTAAGTGGACGCAAAAGATCCGAAGGCATTATTGGACGTAGAGCAAGGGAGTTCTCTGTGCCCTGGCCAACATTTATCCCTTATCACCAAAACAGTTTAATTGGTCGTTTTATCTCATTGCTGTGCACCAATTGGCTGCTACGTTTCCCTACATTAGAACATTGACTACACTTCCTAAGTACTGCATTCGCTGTAAAGCTCTTTAGGACATCATGAGATTCTGAAATGCACTTATAAATGTTCTGTCTGTCTGTCTCTTTTTTGCTTTCTCTTTTTCGTTTTCTCTTTCTCTTTTGCTTTCTTTCTTGTTCTCGTTCATTCTTTCTCTTTTTTATCCTCCTCCACACAAACCTTGGAGCCAGTGATAGACCACGAAGGTGATATAATGGGCGTGTTAACGATACACACCCTTATTAAAGCGCAAATCGGCTAGCAAGTTCAGAGGATTAAGAGATATGCAGTGAGTTGCGAATCTCCAGAACTTGCTGGTTGATTTACGCCATTCCGCCATTTGTCTTGCACAAACGGCATTTCGCCATTAGCCTCCCTGTTATTTTTAAGAATTTCCTAGATTTGCACATTAATTGCTCATTAAACTCCCACAGTTAATTAAGTCTTGTAATTAAGAGTGTAAGTACCCTTTTAACAACATGATAATGGTTAATATAATGCCAGTCAACCTCTCTGACCCAGAGAGGGAACAATTGAAACTGGAGTCTTGATCTTCAGGTAGTGAATTGTTCTTGGAGGTATAAAAAAGGTTTTAAATTTTTTCTTTTCCTTTCTGTCTCTTTTTTTGCTCTCTTTCCACTGTCCCTTTAATACCATGTGCTTCTACTAAATTTGCATTCTAATACTCCCTCCACCACCGGCGCACCGTGGCTGCAGTGTCTGCCACCTACAGGATGCACTGCAGCAACTCGCCATGGGTTCTTCGACAGCACCTCCCAAACTCGCGACCTCTGCCACCGAGAAGGTCAAGGACAGCAGGCACATTTTAGAATCTAAACAATACATACACCTTTTTACCGAGGATCTACTTCAAGGCATGCGGAGTGATCAGGACCGTTGCTTAAAGTCGCTCCCTTTAGACGAGCTTCTGATCGTGTCGTTGACTGCAATTTTGGTTCCGTCACCATGTCTTTTTATGTTCTTGTCAGTTAGGGCGTAAGTAAAAGGCAGAGGAAGCCCCTTTTGGCCATTCGCCCACTGTTGCTAGGCCTCAATAGTTTGTTTGATGTGTCGCTGTATTCCTGGATTTGTGTCAAATCAGGTGGGACCCATGACTTTCTTTCTTGTCACATGCCCTGTTTTTCAACAGTTTCCCAACTGCTCTAACAGATTTTCAACCATATTGTTCTATCATGGGATGTCTGAATTATTTTGTGGTTATCATTTGTTTTGCACTGTTTGGTCAGTTAGTGATTTTTCACGTAGGTACTGGCTGTGCTTTTCAGTGAATGTAGGGTTTTATCCGTTCAGGTGTGAGACTAGATTGGATAGCTCTTTCAAAGAGCCAGCACAGGCACAACGTGCTGTATGGGGGCCTCCTGTGCTGTAAGATTCTTTGATTCTAAATTTAGATAGGTATGGTAAGAGGATGGAGATACTGTGCCTAATGAATTTACTGGAGCTCTTGGAAGAAATGATGGGCTTTGATGATAGACATTCTGTTGATTTAGTAATTCTTTTGATAGCATGCCACACAAGCAATTGAACATTTACCTGAGGAAGGAGGAAGTCTCCGAAAGCTTGTGAATTTAAAATAAAATTGCTGGACTATAACTTGGTGTTGTAAAATTGTTTACAACACACAAGCAATTAGTCTACAAGCTAGGAAGATATGGAATAACAGGCAAACTTCTGAGCTGGTTTGAAAATTGGCTAAATCACAGAAAACAAAGGGTGGTTTTGAGTGGAGTTGCATTGACATGGCATGGGGTCATGAAGGAGGTGCCATGGGAATCATTCCTGAGGTCATTAAAGTATAAATAAATAATTTGGAACTGGGGTTAGAAATAAAGCTACTTAAGTTTCTAGATGACATCAATTTGTTGGACGAGAATCAAACAGTAGAGAAGAGGCAAACTAAATATAGAGGAACCTGGATAGATTAGAAGGTTGGTTAATGAGTGTCATATGATATTTAGTGCGTTCAAATGCAAAATAATGAGAATAGGGAAGATAAATGAATAGAGGGAATGGCTCCAACCAACAGAAAACAACACGAGAGATATGGATAATATTGGTGGATAGCTCAGTGAAACTAACAATGCACTGAGTGGCAGCAGTAAGGAGACTTAACTGGATCTTGAGACATAAAGCTGGAGAGATAAAGCAGAATCCCAGCAGGCACTGGAATCAGTGAGGAGAAGCGCAATTAGATTGTTGCCTTGCAACATAGGTACATAGGAACAGGAGTAGGCCATTCAGCCCCTCGTGCCTGCTCCGCCATTTGATAAGATCATGGCTGATCTGTGATCTAACTCCATATACCTGCCTTTGGCCCATATCCCTCAATACCTTTGGTTGCCAAAAAGCTATATATCTCAGATTTAAATTTGGCCATTGAGCTAGTATCAATTGCCGTTTGGGGAAGAGAGTTCCAAACTTCTAACACCCTTTGTGTGTAGAAATGTTTTCTAATCTCGCTCCTGAAAGGTCTGGCTCTAATTTTTAGACTCTGCCCCCTACTCCTAAAATCCCCAACCAGCGGAAATAGTTTCTCTCTATCCACCCTATCTGTTCCCCTTAATATCTTATAAACTTTGATCAGATCACCCCTTAACCTTTGAAACTCTAGAGAATACAACCCCAATTTGTGTAATCTCTCCTCATAACTTAACCCTTGAAGTCTGGGTATTACTCTAGTAAACCTACACTGCACTCCCTCCAAGGCCAGTATGTCCTTCCGAAGGTGCGGTGCCCAGAACTGCTCACAGTACTCCAGGTGCGGTCTAACCAGGGTTTTGTATAGCTGCAGCATAACTTCTGTCCCCTTGTACTCTAGTCCTCTAGATATAAAGGCCAACATTCCATTAGCCTTATTGATTATTTTCTGCACCTGTTCATGACACTTCAATGATCTATGTACCTGAACCCCGAAGTCCATTTGGACATCCACTGTTTTTAACTTTTTACCATTTAGAAAGTACCCTGTTCTATCCTTTTTTGATCCAAAGTGGATGACCTCACATTTGTCTACATTGAATTCCATTTGCCACAATTTTGCCCATTCACCTAATCTATCAATATCGCTTTGTAATTTTATGTTTTCATCTACACTGCTTACAATGCCACCAATCTTTGTGTCATCGGCAAACTTAGATATGAGACTTTCTATGCCTTCATCTAAGTCGTTAATAAATATTGTGAATAATTGAGGCCCCAAGACAGATCCCAGCGGGACTCCACTGGTCACATCCTGCCAATGTGAGTACCTTCCCATTATCCCTACTCTCTGTCGCCTTTCGCTCAGCCAACTTCCCAACCAAGTCCGTACTTTTCCCTCGATTCCATGGGCTTCTATCTTAGCTGACAGTCTCTTATGTGGGACCTTATTAGATGCCTTCTGGAAGTCCATATAAATAACATCCATTGACATTGACAGCAACGAGGAGAGATTGAAGATCTTGAGTTTGCCTCTTATTCCATGCCTTCCTTGTAGACATAAGGACCAAAAAGGAGGTCTACTCATGGAGGCAGAGGGCATGGCCAAGGTACTAAATGAGTACTTTGCATCTGTCTTTACCAAGGAAGATGATGTTGCCAGCGCCTCAATCAAGGAAGATGTAGTTGAGATATTAGATGGACTAAAACTTGATAGAGAAGAGGTACTTGAAAGGCTAGCTGTACTTAAAGTAGATAAGTCACCTGGTCCGGATGGGATGCATCCTAGGTTGCTGAGGGAAGTAAGGGTGGAAATTGCTGAGGTACTGGCCATAATCTTCCAAACATCCTTA
Source organism: Heptranchias perlo (assembly GCF_035084215.1). Taxonomy (NCBI): domain Eukaryota; kingdom Metazoa; phylum Chordata; class Chondrichthyes; order Hexanchiformes; family Hexanchidae; genus Heptranchias; species Heptranchias perlo. The sequence goes on from NC_090328.1 coordinate 70,932,010, forward strand.
GATACGTGGGTGGTGTCAGAGGATTGGAGAACTGCAAATGTTACACCCTTGTTCAAAAAAGGGTGTAAGGATAAACCCAGCAACTACAGACCAGTCAGTTTAACCTCGGTGGTGGAGAAACTTTTAGAAACGATAATCCGGGACACAAATAACAGTCACTTGGAAAAGTGTGGATTGATTAGGGAAAGCCAGCACGGATTTGTTGAAGGCAAATTGTGCTTAACCAACTTGATAGAGATTTTTGATGAGGTAACAGGGAGGGTCGATGAGGGCAACGCGGTTGATGTGGTGTATGTGGATTTTCAAAAGGCTTTTAATTAAAGCGCAGCATAATAAGCTTGTCATCAAGATTGAAGCCCGTGGAATAAAAGGGGCAGTGGCAGCATGGATACAGAATTGGCTAAGTAACAGGAAACACAGTAGTGGTGAATGGCTGTTTTTCGGGCTGGAGAGAAGTATACAGTGGTGTTCCCCAGGGGTCGGTGCTAGGACCACTGCTTTTCTTGATATATATTAATGACTTGGACTTGAGTGTACAGGGCTCAATTTCAAAATTTGCAGGGTAGTGATGAACTTCAAGAGGATATAGATAGGCTGGTGGCATGGCCGGACACGTGGCAGATGAAATTTAACGTAGAAAAATGCAGTGTTATATATTTCGGTAGGAAGAATGAGGAGAGGCAATATAAACTAAAGGGCACAATTCTAAAAGGGGCACAGGAACACAGAAATCTGGGGGTATAGGTGCACAAATCATTGAAGGTGGTAGGGCAGGCTGAGAAAGTGGTTTAAAAAAGCATACGGGATCCTGGACTTTATAAATAGAGGCATAGAGTACAAAAGCAAGGAAGTCATGATGAACCTTTAAAACATTGGTTCGGCCACAACTGGAGTATTGTGTTCAGTTATGGGCACTGCACTTTAGGAAAGATGTGAAGGGTTTAGAGAGGGTGCAGAAGAGATTTACTAGAATGATTCCAGGGATGAGAGACTTAAATTACGCGGATAGGCTGGAGAAGCTGGGGTTGCTCTCGTTGGAACAGAGAAGATTGAGAGGAGATTTGATAGAAGTAAAAAGCTAGGTGGGAAAGTAAGCTGTAAGGAGGACGCAAAGAGTCTGCAAAGGGATAAAGACAGATTAAGTGAGTGGGCAAGAAGGTGGCAGATGAGTATAATGTGGGGAAATGTGAGGTTATTCACTTTGGTAGGGAGAATATAAAAATAGAATATTTTTTAAATGTTGAGAAACTTAAATGTTGGTGTTCAGAAAGACTTGGGTGTCCTTGTACAAGAAACACAATAAGTTAGTATGCGGTACAGCAGGAAATTAGGAAGGCAAATGGCATGTTGGCCCTTATTGCAAGGGGGTTGGAGTACAAGAGTAAGGAAGTCTTACTACAGTTGTACAGGGCTTTAGTGAGACCTCACCTGGAGTACTGTGTACAGTTTTGGTCTATGTAAGGAAGGGGATGTACTTGTCTTGGATTAATTCCTGGGATGGGAGGGTTGTCCTATGAAGAGAGGTTGAGTGGAATGGTCCTATCATCTCTGGAGTTTAGAAGAATGAGAGGTGATCTCATTGAAACATATAAGATCATGAGGGGGCTTGACAGGGTAGATGCTGAGAGATTGTATCCCCTGGCTAGAGTGTCTAGAACTAGGGGGCTTAGTCGCAGGATATGGGGTTGGCCATTCAAGACTGAGATGGGGATGAATTTCTTCACGCAGAGTGTTGTAAGTCTTTGGAATTCTCTACCCCAAAGGGCTGTGGATGCTGAGTCATTGAATATATTCAAGAGATGGATAGATGTTTGAACTCTAGGGTAATCAAGGGATATGGGGATTGGGCAGGAAGTAGAGTTGAGGTCGAAGATCAGCCATGATCTGATTGAATGGCGGAGCAGGAGGGAGGGGCTGTATGGCTTACTCCTGCTGCTATTTCTTATGTTCTTATGTATTCAAAATCGTGAAGGGTCTGGACAGAATAGATCGAGAGAAACTGTTCCCATTGGCGGAAGGGTCAAGAACCAGAGGACATAGATTTACGGTGATTGGCAAAAGAACCAAAGGTGACATGAGGAAAAACTTTTTCACACAGCGAGTGGTTAGGATCTGGAATGCACTGCCAAAGGTTGTGGTGGAGGCAGATTCAATCATGGCCTTCAAAAGGGAACTGGATAAGTACTTGAAAGGAAAACATTTGCAGGGCTGTGTGGAAGGGTCGGGGGAGTGAGACTAGAAGGATTGCTGTTGCATAGAATTGGCATGGACTCGATGGGCTGAATGGCTTGCTTTTGTGCTGTTAACTTTCTATGATTCTATATTATTTACTCTTGAGAAGAGAAATTTTAGTTGGTATACTTGAGATGCTATAGGGGACAGATAAATTGAACCCCAACAATGTGTTTGAGATTGGCACAAACTCTGGAGCCAGAGGACACAATCTCAAGCATAAAAGAGGGAAGGTGCACGGATAATTCAAATTTAACTTTTATAAAGAGGCTGGCTAACGTGGGAGTGCACTGCCAGGGAAGCTGTGAAGGCAGGTAATTTGGAAAAATTTAAAAGACAGTTTGATAGATATTTCAGGGGGTTGCAATTGAGAGCTTTTGGGACCAGAAAGATGGACTGGAGTACTTTCCTGTCCTGTACATTTGATTTGATTTTGTTTGATAAATTCTAGAGTTGTCAGCCTGGCTTAGTTAGTAGCACTCCATTATTGCAACATTGTTGGAGATGCCATACTTTGGATGAGGTGTTAAACTGTGTCCTCATCAGACTGGTCAATGATTCAGTTGACGTTAAAGCTCTCTTGGTCGTGTTCTAAAAAGAGAAGAGAGCCTTCCTAATATTCTGGTCAACATGTTACCCGCAGCCAACTCCACCAAATACAGATCGCTGTTTGTTGTTAGCAAGCAAACATGGTAGCCATTTTTCACATAGCAATATCCCACCTGTTACTGCCTTTCGAAGTACCTCTGAAATGCATTGAGATAATTCCAAGCCTTAAGATGTATTTTTCTATGTCAAAGGCACCATACAAATGTATGTTGTTGAGAGATGTGATAATTATAAGTGTTTTTCCAGAGTTCTCGAGGTTAGCGAAGCAATAGAGGCAGCCGATGTAGTTGGAGAGAGAGTTTTTTAGCCATAGGAAGATAAAGGTAAGTTGATTCCAGGGAGCTGAGATAAACACTTATACCTTGTTTGGATCATATCTTGGAGTAGCAAGTGCAAGAAGGAAATTGGAAGGAGGAAGATCAAAAGAAGGTAAAATTTGGATTTCAGTATGAAACAGTAGTTGAGAGTAGTTTGACTGCAGATAGAAATGGGTAGAATTGAAATTTAAGGCGATGCCACAAATGTTGCGGATGGGCAGCATAAAGCAAAAGGAGGAAGTAGCAGATGTGGAGGATAGGGTTTTGGGTGTCTTGCAGGCTGTGGTGGGTGCCAGCTACTTCGGTAACTGTCGAATTTCATTACATCATCAATTAAATATATGTCTCAAATGTATTTGATTAGGTCTTGATGCCGAGGTGGTTTTGAGGAAGACTGCAACAGTAGTGACAGCAAAGCTGAAGAATATTGTACTTTTGGATTCTGATGACGATGCAGTATACAAAAAGGTATTTCTAAATATCCTGTATAAAATCACAGTACCTTTTTATCCACCCTCTGCATTATTGGGATATCTGGGAGCTATGTCATCAGCCTATCTATTGACCATTGCTTCTCATCTCCACAATAAACTTTTATGATAAAACAGTACCTGTGTAGATGTTTCCTGCCATATTTGTATGAGGCCATATCTACCTTAGCTAAAGTAACATTTGATTCTTTTTAACATTTTGTTTCTGTTTATTGCTGCAAATTTTTTTTTAAATACTTACTTTATTGCTTTATTAAATTTTCAATTTTTATTTTAAGGCTGTATCCATTACTGGAAAAGAGGTCTTCAGCTTTAAGATGACCTCTCATGTGGATGCTACACAAGGTGCAGCCTATACTGATATGGATGTTGTTGATAGTTATATTAAGTTGACTGTTGGCTGCATCCAGGTCATCTTTGTAAAGAAGTTTGTATCTTCACTATTGGTAAGGGAGTTTTACATTTGCTAAACACATTGCAAGTGTGTATAATGCCTGAATTACTGCTAAGTTCTTCATACCTGTCACATAGCTTCTGTTAGTAACAATATATTGTTTTTTTTCTAGGCTTTCATAAACATTTTTCACAGAGAAGCTGTCACTGAGGCAACTGTCCAAGCAGCTAATGGGGTGAAGGATCTTGCAGAACGGAGCACCAGAATGTCACTTGACATTCATATCAATGCACCTGTTGTTATTGTGCCTCAATCTCCTGTCTCAAGTAATGTTGTTGTTGCAGATTTTGGTTTCATCATTGTTGAGAACAGTTTTTCAATGATTAAACTAAAAGGTTCCAATAACGTGCCACCTGTAATCGACTCCATGAAAATTTGGTTACGTGAGCTAAAACTGTACAGGTATGGAAATATATATTCCTAACCAATATGAAAATATGTTGTACATACACGACTGCCATCTAATGTTTGCATAGATCATAATTTCTGATCTTTATGGTTCCTCCTTTTGTATTAAAACCAAAACTTTATAAGTTGTTTTCTGTATCCCACACCTAAGTAATCCCTTGTTTGTACCGCTGTCAGAAGAGTTCTTGTAGATAGAGAGGGTCTAGTGTAATAGATGTTTTTCATCTGAAAAATATTTAAATTGGTGTCAAATCTGCTTTCCTAATGTACAGTGTTATGATAAATTTTATGAAGACTTAACTTTTAATTAATTAGACTGCTGGCAAGTATTGGCTGGGAACCTGCAGGCTCCCTGGACTAACCTTTTTTTAAATAAAAAATAATCACTGCATGAAATTTAAATAAAGACTAGTATAAAGAGAAAGCAAGACTTGGATTTATATAGCGCTTGTCATGACCTCAGGCCATCCCAAAACACTTTACAGCCAATGAAGTACTTTTGAAGTGTAGTCACTGTTCTAATATAGGAAACACAGCAGCCAATTTGCACGTGGCAAGATCCCGCAAACAGCAATGTGATGATTGACCCGATAATCTGTTTTTAATTATGTTGGTTAAGGAATAAATTTTGGCCCGGACACCGGGGAGAACTCCCCTGTTCTTGTCCGAAAGAGTGCCATGGGATATTTTACGACGACCTGAGAAGGTTTAACGTCTAATCCAAAAGTCAGAAACTCCGACTGGAGTGTCAGCCTAGATTTTGGCTCAGGTCTCTGAAGTTGGACTTGAATCCTTCTGACTCATAAGCGAGTGTGCAACCACTGAGCCATGGCTGACACACAGTATATTATAGTAACAAGGTTACTCAGATGTCGTGAGTAAGTTTATTAGTGTAATATGAGCAGTATATAGTGCAAAAGTAAAGAGGTAGAATACAATTTTAAATAAAAGTTTAAAGAACAATTGTCCTTGTTTGTATTCCCTTCGCTCTCTTTTCCATTCTCTCCTATTTCTGTCACTTCAACTTCAATTTTATATCATATCATTTCTAATTCTAAGAAATAGGAACAGGAGTAGGCCATATGGCCCCTCGAGCCTGCTCCACCATTCAATAAGATCATGGCTGATCTTCTACCTCAACTCCATTTTCCCGCCCTATCCCCTTAGTGTCCAAAAATCTGTTGATCTCAGCCTTGAATATACTCAATGACTGAGCATCCTCAGCCCTCTGGGGTAGAGAATTCCAAAGATTCACAACCCTCTGAGTGAAGACATTTTTCCTCATCTCGATCCTAAATGGCCGACCCCTTCTCTTGAGATTATGACTCCTAGTTCTGGACTCTCCAGCTAGGGTAAACAGCCTCTCAGCATCTACCATGACAAGCCCCTAAGAATTTTATATGTTTTAATGAGATCACCTCTCATTCTTCTAAACTCCAGAGAGTATAGGCCCATTCTGCATTCTGTATGTAACTTATTCAGTTCTCCTACTGTAACCTTTTTTTCCTAAAAAAAAAAGTTATGTACCTGTTTCCTTTATGACTCTTGCCCCATGGTCTATTTTGCAACTGGCAACAATTTGACAAAAAAATTGCTTTTAGTTAGTAGAAAACCCTAAAAGCTTTCTTTTAAATCAGTTGAGTGTCACGAGTTTGAAGATTGGCCTTGTCATAGGAACATGTTCGGACATTCAATGAGATCATGGCTGATCTGTATCCTAACTCCATCCACCCACCTTGACTTCATATCCCTTAATACCCTTGGCTAGCAAAAATCTATCAGTCTCAGATTTAAAATTCTACTGCTTTTTGTAGGAGAGTGTTCCACGCTTCTACCACCCTATGCATGAAGAAGTGTCTCCCAACTTCTTTCCTGAATGGCCTGGCTCTGATTTTAAGGTTATGTCCCCTTGTCCTAGATTCCCCCACCAGCAGGAAAGATTCTCTCTATCCACCCTATCAATTCCTTTCAAAATCCTAAAAACCTCAATCAAATCACCCCTTAACCTTCTATATTCCAGGGAATACAAGCTTAGTTTATGTAATCTCTCATCATAATTTGACCTCTGGAGCCCTGGCAACATTCTGGTGAATCTGCGCTACACACCTTCCAAGGCCAGTATATCCCTCCTAAGGTGCGATGCCCAGAACTGTACACAGTACTCCAGATGTGGTCTAACCATGGCTTTGCATAGTTGTATCAAAGCTTCCTCCCCTTTATATTCTAGCCCCCTGGTTACTAAAGCTAACATTCCATTAGCCTTTTTCATTATTTTTTGTACCTGACTACAACATTTTAGTGATCTGTGTACATGGACCCCTAAATCTCTTTGGGCCACCACTGTTCCTAGCTTTTTACCATTTAAAAGATATTCAGATCGATCCTTTTTTGGTCCAAAATGGATGACCTCACACTTACCTGTGTTGAAATCCATCTGCCACAGTTTTGCTCACTGACTTAATCTATCAATGTCTCTTTGTTATTTCATGCTCCCGTCTACACTGCTTACCACCAGTCTCTGTGTCATTGGTAAACTTGGATATACGCTCCAATATGTTATCTAAGTCATTAATAAGTATAGCGAATCGTTAAGGCCCCAGCACACATTCTTATGGGACACCACTAGTCACTTCCTTCCAATTCTAGTACATACCTATTATCCCTAATCTCTTGTCTTCTACCGCCTAACCAATCTCCTAACCAGGTCAATAATTTACCTTCAATTCCATGAGCTTTACTTTTAGCTAATAGTCTCTTATGTGGAACCTTATTGAATGCCTCCTGGAAGTCCGTTAAAACTACATCCATAGACATTCCACTGTCCACTGTCTACTGCTTTAGTTATTTCCTCAAAAATTGTAACTAGGTTCGTTAGTCATGACCTACCCGTTATAAATCCATGTTGGCTCGCTAATCAGCTCAAATTTCTCTTAAGTGCTCTGTCACTCTGTCCTTAATAACTTCCCCACAACAGATGTTAGACTAATCAGTCTATAATTTCCTGGTTTTTCTCACCTTTCTTAAATAATGGAATTACATTTGCAATTTTCCAATCTAAAGGGTCATGTCATAGATATACTATCTTAGGAATAGTGGTAGGCTATTCTGCCCCTCTGCCATTTAATTAGATCATGGCTGATTTGCACCTTAACTTCATTTTCCCACCATTGCTCCATATCCCTTGATACACTTACTAACAAAAATCTCTATGGGGGTGATTTTAAACCCCAAGAACGGGTGGGTTGGGGCGGGTGGGAGTTGAAAATTGTTGTTTTTTTGGGTCGCAACCGCAAAATTTCAGACTTTGCATTCCCAGTGGGAAGCCTGTACTTTTACACGCCAACGTTAAACCCGGAAATAAAGCCGGATTGTGGTCACGACCCAAAAAACAACTATTTTCAACTTCCCGTTGCCCCTAGCACACCCGTTCTTGGGGTTTAAAATCACCCCCTATATCTCGGTCTTGAAAGCTCCAATTGTCCTAGCATCCACAGCCTTTTGGAGGAGAGTGTTCCAAATTTCTACCACCCTTAGTGTGAAAAATGCATCCCGATTTCACTCCTGAATGGCCTAGCAATAATTTTAAGATTATGTCTTCTTGTTCCCAACTTTTTAACCTGTTGAACCTGGAAAGACTGCCTGGGATGGCTTATCTTAATTGGAGTCTTGAACATGACCAAACAAGATAATTCATCTGTGGCATGGTAAGAGTTAAGAATCCAAAGGAAATTTTCAGATTATAAGAAAAGTTAATCAATTTAAATCACTTTTTTGTCTTTTTCCCCTTCTGTTATAATTATATTTGACAATGTCAGATGGTTGCCATGCATAATTTATAACCAATATTATGACCACCTAAGCCATCAATGGTCTCAACAACAATGCAAGGTATCCTTAACATTTGCCTTAATAGTTGTAAATCCCAACCAAACTACTCTGAGAACACTGGATGGAGTACACCAAGTTGTCTTCATAAATTTTACCACAAGCTAAGCTGTTTCCACTGTTTCATATGTACCTGTTGAAAACAAAATGGATCTGTGGTACTTTATATTTATTCTGTTGTATGAAACTGTGTGTCTGCTGTAGAAACAGTAAAAAAAAATGCTTTGGTTTTTAATCTTTCAAATTTTTCTATGCCAACATTTAATATTCTACAGACTCCGTTTACAGAAAGTACTGTAGTAACTTTTAATTGTGTGAACATTTTAAATTTCATTAGGACAATATTTGTGGATGAGGCTTTTCGGTCTGAAATTGCATTGCTTCAGCCTGTTAATCTGGAAGTTGTTCTTGAACGTAACTTAGCTGCTGCTTGGTACCATGAGGTTCCTGATATTAAAATTCTTGGAACCCTGAAACCTCTGCATGTAAGTGTATTTTTCTTTTCAAAATGATATTTTGAATTAAATTTCATAATGGCAAAGATATGTATTAGCAATTAAGTTTCAGAATTTCTTTATTCATTCATGGGATGTGGGCGTCGCTGGCGAGGCCAGCATTTATTGCCCATCCATTACCATTCAAAATGTTCCCATACTCCCAATCTCTTAAATACTTTGCCCAATTGTTTAATAATTTGTTTAATTTTTATTTACAAACTTTCTTCCTGTTCCCCTTCCCTTTAATGAGCTTCCCCATTTATAAGGTTATTCTGATTCTAAACAATATTACTAAACTGTTTTCTACAGAGCTTTAAAAAAGGGCCTATTTTTGGTGTTGGATGACAGGGCAAAAGTGCAACTCTTTTTTTAAAAAAAATACTTTATTAAAGAAATAAATAATGCTGCCATTATCTGGCAAATTTTGTATAGAGATTTATTTTGATAGTAAATTTCACCCATAATTTATTAGAATTGGCCTACCATCATGCAAAAAAACATATTTAATATCTGCTTGACCAAATTGGTTGACTAGTTTAAAAAATCATGAAAATTTTCCAGCTATCATTGTGCACCAATTTTATTCTGAGTTAGAGATATAAGGATTGTCTTCATGAGTGAAAGGAACATATTACTACTCTTTTCCATCTATTAATTGGTTTATTCAACTGATGTAGTGATATTTTTACTTTAAAATTATCAAGTATTCATAAATGAATTGTGCCACTAAGCTGTTTGTACACATGTTGACTAATTTTAAGCAATAAACTTTATTATTGATTTGTACTAACTTGATACTTTTATAGGTTGTGCTAAGCCAAGGAGATCTGATCATTATATTGAAAACTCTAAGTGAAAATTTGGGCCATAATTCAGTTGATTCTATGGCTGTACAGACTGATAAAGAGGGAGATAGTTCTGGTGATGGCACAAAAAGTCCTTCACAAAATTCTGCAGGTTTGTTAATTTTTGTGTTGCTGTTGAAATTATTCATTTATTATCTCATGGTTAGAACATTTGTGAATAGAATTGCTGCAATTTCTCACAGATTGTATTAGAATTTTTTTCTCAATGTAGTTGAAGTGGATTAGATTTTCAGCAGAAGTCATTAATACTTTGTCAATTAAATTGTTTAAAAGCTGGTTAATTATATGGCATTTCAAAGTGTAGACAAAGGTGATCAGATAAAGTGGTTCTGGTGCTATTGGACCAAATTGTCCTCGAAAAGTAACGGTAAGTTCATGACGCACTGCGTTATTAATGCTCAAAACGGCCAGTAAGTTCAGGGGAAGAAGAGATATGCCGTGAGTTGTGAATCTCCAGAACTTGCTAGTTGATTTACGCCATTCTGTTATTTGCTTCGCACAAACAGCATCCCACCCTTAGCCTCCCCATTATTTTTAAGAACTTGCTGGATTTGCACATTAATTGTACGTTAAATTTGCTGCAGAAAGTTAGGGCTCATAACAGCGTAAGTACCTTTTTAATAACATTGTTGCAATGCCAATCAACTTCTCCAGCGAAGAAAGGGAACAAATTAAACTGTTGAGTCGCTTTCCTGCATGTAGTAAGTTCTTAGAGATTTTTTAAATATCAAATTTAAAATGTTTAAATTTTTTCCTTTCTGTCTCTCTCTTTCTCTCTTAATCCAATCTTTCTTGCCCTCTCTCTGTACATGATTCACCATCCTTCTCCGTCATTCCTCTGTTTTTTCCTCAATCCTTAAATCTCAATGGTTAAGAAGATACCCTGTTGGTCCTGTTGTTCACTGAGGTACCAGATGTCCTGTTGCCCTTGCTGCGCCGTTATAACTCACACTTCCAGCAAGTTACAGCACAAATTATATTTGAGCTGAAGGATGCAGGAAAAAGTCTAACCAACTGCGCACACTGGAAAATTCGCTGCTCCAGCAAGATTTGGTCCATTGGGATATTGGAAATGTTGTAATGTGGAAGGCAACTTGTCAGGGTTGATTAATCTAGATTGTAATGAGAGATTGACATTTTTGAGTTTTGAAAGATTATTATAGGATCACAGAAGTAATTTCGCACAAATTCATCTTGGAACTTTTACTTGTGGTGGTTCAGCAGAGTGGGTATGGTATCCTAGTACTGAACTAACAACCCAGAGGTCATGAGTTCAACATCATGGCAAGTTGTGAAATTGAATTCAAAATTCCTGGTGATTTGTGAGCGAGAAAAATAACCATGAAAGATTCTGAATTTTTGTTTTTTTAAAAAAAAAAGAAACCCCACTGCATCACTAATGATCTCCAGGGAAGGGAGCCTGCCACCCGTACCTGGTTTGGGCCTACATGCAACGGGATCTTGATAAATTGGGCCAGTGTGCCGATAAATGGCAGATGGAGTTTAATTTAGATAAATGTGAGGTGATGCATTTTGGGAGATCGAATCGGGCCAGGGCCTACTCCGTTAATGGTAGGGCGTTGGGGAGAGTTATAGAACAAAGAGATCTAGGAGTACAGGTTCATAGCTCCTTGAAAGTGGAGTCACAGGTGGATAGGGTGGTGAAGAAGGCATTCAGCTTGCTTGGTTTCATTGGTCAGAACATTGAATACAGGAGTTGGGATGTCTTGTTGAAGTTGTACAAGACATTAGTTAGGCCACACTTGGAGTACTGTGTACAGTTCTGGTCACCCTATTATAGAAAGGATATTATTAAACTAGAAAGAGTGCAGAAAAGATTTACTAGGATGCTGCCGGGACTTGATGGTTTGACTTATAGGGAGAGGTTAGATAGACTGGGACTTTTTTTCCCTGGAGAGTAGGAGGTTTAGGGGTGATCTTATAGAAGTCTATAAAATAATGAGGGGCATAGATAAGGTCGATAGTCAAAATCTTTTCCCAAAGGTAGGGGAGTCTATAACGAGGGGGCATAGATTTAAGGTGAGAGGGGAGAGATACAAAAGGGTCCAGAGGGGCAATTTTTCCACTCAAAGGGTGGTGAGTGTCTGGAACGAGCTGCCAGAGGCAGTAGTAGAGGCGGGTACAATTTTGTCTTTTGAAAAGCATTTGGACAGTTACATGGGTAAGATGGGTATGGAGGGATATGGGCCAAGTGCAGGCAATTGGGACTAGCTTAGTGGTATAAACTGGGCGACATGGACATGTTGGGCCGAAGGGCCTGTTTCCATGTTGTAAACTTCTATGATTCTATGTGACTTCAGTACCACACTGCGTGGTTGACTCTTAATGTCTTCTGAAGTGGTCCATCAATTGGTATGAAGTTCACCGTCATCATAAGGACGGCAGTGACTCAAGGAGAAGGCCCACCACCTTCTCAGGGCAACTAGAAATGAGCAATAAATGCAGCCATGCCGGTGTTGCCCTTATCATGAGAACAAATTTTAAAAGTGAGTTGATTAGTTCTCTTGAAGGGACACTTTGTGGATAGTCTGTGAAAGGAGTTGGTTTGATGAACCACATGGCTTATTCTCAAAGCATGAGATTTAAAAGTAATGTTTGTTTCCTTCCCTCCATGAGCTTATATATGCCAATTGGATCTGAGCTAATTGATTCAGAAAGCCCAAGATCAGATTGGTTTAAAGCAACCTGTAGCAAATAGAACAGGACTTCTCCTTGTCGACTTCAAAAAAAAAACTACCACAGAAAAATTAATCTACTTACAAAAATATTCTTACAGACAGTAATCCCTCAGCCTGGCAAAATGGATGCAAGGAATGTCCAAGGTCACTGATGCTTTAAAATTTGTGTTGAATGAACTTTATGGATCCTTTCCCGTGGTCAACTCCCACAGCACCTACTGATGGATCTGCTGTATTTTCGCATCATTTTCTGTCATTTACTTTAGATGTTTGTGTTCTTGGGTAATAACGCAGCCATTGCCTGACTAAAGCAGCAACTGGACAACAGCTCAGGCTTGGGCTGATGAGTAACAGGTAAAATTTGTGTCACAGAACTGCGAGGTAATGATGATTTGCAACAATAAAAGGTCCAACCACCTTCCCCTGACCATCAGCAGCACGACTATCAGCAGCATCACCATCAATGAGTTCCTCTGGTGTATTGGGGGGTCGCCACTGACCAGAAGCTTCAGTGCACCAGTCATATCAACAATGTGGCTACAAGAGCAGGGCAAAGGCTGGGTACTTTGCGATCAGCGGCTCAACTGATGTCAGAAGTTTGATGGACTACTCACCAGTTGCCTAGATGGATGCAGTTGCAACAACACTCCAGAAATTCAACACCATCTAGGACAGAACAGTTAATTGATTGAAATCCCTGCCACTTGACTAAATATCCACCTTCACCACCACCAATGCACTGTGGCTACAGTATGTACTATCTAATGGATGTATCACAGCAACATTGACGAGCATTGTCGAGCTTACATTGACAGCACCATCCAATCTCATGGCTTCTACCACCAGGAAGCGCGAGCAGTAAGATCATTGGAACAAGATCATGGAAGCACAATCACCTCCAAGATCCCCTCTAAATAACACACCATCCTCTGACTTGGATGTATATTGCCATTCCTTCATTGTTTGAGAGTCAAAATCATGGAAGTCTCTACCTAACACATTGTAGGAACACCATTCAACTGTGCTAACGTCATCCACATCCTGAGAACAAGTATAAAAAAATGTGGATATTGAACTTCTGTCAAAGAATAATAATGCCCTTACATGATAGATTATCAAAATGTGGCTTACACAATGGCCAATGTTGTTTTACAAATAACTGAAAACTGTTTGTCTAGATCATGCTCAGTTGGACAGTCTCTTCATTTTCAATGTAAACAAACATAGATTTTTAAACCACTGAGGCAAATGTAACAATATACCTTAAAGCCTAATAATAAAGGATGACAAAAGGACAGTGGTGAGAAAGGATCTTGGCTCGGAAGATCAGGAAGTAGAATCAGTATGGGTGGAAATAAGAAATGACATGGGGCAGAAAACACTGGTGGGAGGATTTTATCGGCCCCCTAATAGTAGCTATACCGTTGGACAGAGTATTAATAATGAAATAATAGGAGCTTATAACAAAGGTAATGCAGTAAGCATGGGGACTTTAATCTTCATATAGACTGGGCAAATCAAATTGGCAAAGGTGGTTTGGAGGATGAGTTCATGGAATGCATTCGAGATGGTTTCTTAGAGCAATAGGTCATGGAACCAACTAGGGAATAGGCTATTTTAGATCCTGTATTGTGTAATGAGGCAGGGTTAATTAGTAATCTTTCAGTAAAGGATCCTCTGGAGAAGAGCGATCATAATATGATAGAATTTCACATTGAATTTGAGAGTGATGTACTTAAGTCTGAAACTGGAGTCTTAAACTTAAAGCCAATTATATAGGAATGAGAGGGGCGAGTTGGCTAAGGTAGATTGGGAAATTAAATTAAAGGGTGTGACAGATGAAAAGCAATGGCAAAATTTAAAGAAATATTTCAATATTCTACGCAAATATACTTTCCATTGAGAAATAAAAACTCCACAGGAAAAGTGATCCAACCGTGGCTAACTAAAGAAGTTAAGGATAGTATTAGATTAAAAGAAGAGGCCTGTAATGTTGCAGAGAAGAGTAGTAAGCCTAAGGATTGGGAGAGTTTTAGAAACCAGCAAAGGACAACCAAAAAATTGATAAGGGAGAAAATAATATATGAAAGTAAACTAGCAAGAAATATAAAAATGGATTGTAAGACCTTCTACAAATATGTAAAAAGGAAGAGAGTAGCAAAAGTAAGTGTTGGTCCCCTAGAGGCTAAAACAGGAAAAATTATAATGGGGAATTAGGAAATGCCAGATACATTAAACACATATTTTGTATCTGTCTTCACAATAGAAGACACAAAAAGTATACCAGAAATAGTGGGGAACCAAGGAGCTAATGAGATTGAGGAACTTAAATAATTAATATCAGTAGAGAAAAAGTACTTGAGAAACTAATGGAACTAAAAGCTGATAAATCCCCTGGACCTGATGGCCTACATCCGAATGTTCTAAAAGAGGTGGCTGCAGCGATAGTAGCTGCATTGGTTATGATTCCCTAGTTTCTAGAATGGTCCCAGCGGATTGGAAGGTGGCAAATGTAAATCCCGCTATTCAAGAAACGAGGGAGAGAGAAACAGGGAACTACAGGCCAATTAGCCTGACATCAGTCATTGGGGAAAATGCTGGAATCCATTATTAAGGAAGTGGTAACAGGGCACTTGGAACATCATAATATGATTTGGCAATATGAAAGGCAAATTGTGTTTGACAAATTTTAGTTTTTTGAGGACGGAACTAGCAGGGTAGATAGAGGGAAACCAATGGATGTAGTATATTTGGATTTTCAAAAGACATTTGATAAGGTGCCACATAAAAAGTTGTTACGCAAGATAAGGGCTCATGAGGTTGGGGGTAACATATTAGCATGGATAGAGGATTGGTTGACGGACAGAAAACAGAGAGTAGGGACAAACGGGTCATTTTCAGGTCGGTAGGCTGTAACTAGTGGGGTGCTGCACGGATCAGTGCTTGGGCCTCAGCTATTTACAATCTATATTAATGATTTGGATGAAGGGACCGAGTGTAATGTATCCAAAGGGTGAAACAAAGCTAGGTGGCAAAGTAAGCTGTGAGGAGGACACAAAGAAGCTGCAAAGAGAAACAGACAGGTTAGGTGAGTGGGCAAGAAGGTGGCAGATGGAGTATAATATGGGGAAATGTGAGGTTATTCACTTTGGTAGGAAGAATAGAAAAACAGAATATTTTTTAAATGATGAGAAACTATTAAATGTTCAGAGAGATTTGGGTGTCCTTGTACAAGAAACACAAAGCTAGCATGCAAGTACAGCAAGCAATTAGGAAAGCAAATGGCACGGTGTCCTTTATTGCAAGGGGTTGGAGCACAAGAGTAAGGAAGTCTTGCTACAATTGTACAGGGCCTTGGTGAGACCCTGGAGTATTGTGTACAGTTTTGGTCTCTTTATCTAAGGAAGGATATACTTGCTTTTAGAGGCGATACAACGAAGGTTCACTAGATTAATTCCTGGGATGAGACGGTTGTCCTACGAGGAGAGGTTGAGTAGAATGGGCCCATACCCTGTGGAGTTTAGAAGAATGAGAGGGGTTCTTATTGAAACATATAAGATTCTGAGGGGGCTTGAGAGGTTGTTTCCCCTGGAGAGTCTGAAACTAGAGGGCATAGTTGCAGGATAAGGGATCGGCCATTTAAGACTGAGATGAGGAGGAATTTCTTCACTCAAGGTTGTAAATCCTTGGAATTCTCTACCCCCAGAGGGATGCAAATGCTCAGTTGTTGAGTATATTCAAGGCTGAGATGGATAAATTTTTGGACTCTGGGGAAATAAAGGGTAATGGGATCAGGTAGGAAAGTGGAGTTGTGGTTGAAGATCAGCCATGATCTGATTGAATGGCTCAAGGGGCCATATGGACTACTACTGCTCCTATATCTTATGTTCTTTGTGTAGTTCCCAAACTTTTGGATTAGGATTCTTTGA
Source organism: Heptranchias perlo (assembly GCF_035084215.1). Lineage (NCBI taxonomy): Eukaryota > Metazoa > Chordata > Chondrichthyes > Hexanchiformes > Hexanchidae > Heptranchias > Heptranchias perlo. Next base: position 70,948,397 of record NC_090328.1, read on the forward strand.
TGAACAAAGTTTCTGAAAGGAGATCTTTTAAAGCTCAACTGCTGGGAAAATCAAATTGACCAAATTTAGATAGGTTTGATTATTAAATTGGTACCACATCCATTACCTATTAATTGTCTGCCAGTAAAGTCCTTTGAATGGACACAGATAATACTGTGGTACAAAGTATTGGTACAGCAGCACATAATGTTTTAGAATCAAGGAATCCCAATTCAATCATTTACTCTATTTCCAGCATTTGTCTGCTGTGTGGAGGGCCAAACCAGTGGGGTCCACCAGGCCATCTTGTACACTGTTTAATGTCCAGCTAAGAGTGGCATTCGGAGCAGCTTTAAAGCAGACGGCCTGCTATATACCCTCTTGGATGCAGTGGGGTGAGGTGCTAGGGGATAAACTGCTGAGGGCAGAAGGTGTAACGTACCTTCAAAAATCTGTTTGAATGGACAATTGCATTTCCATGAAAAAAATTATCCTCTTTTGTTTTCATTCATTCTCGTGATGTGGCTGTCGCTGCATCACGAGGCTGGCCTGAACTGAGTAGGTGGCCTGAACTGAGTAGGCCACTTCAGAGGGCGTTAAGAGTCTACCATGTTGATACGGGACTGGAGTCACATATTGACCAGAACGGTTAAGGATGGCAGAGTTCCTTTCCTAAAGGACGTTAATGAACTAATTGGATTTTTACGACAATCCTCATGGTCATTTTTTTTTATTGGTACCAGCTTTTTAACTGAACTCATTCTCAAACTGCCATGGGAAAGACCAAAAAAAAATTAGTTTATATTGGGTAAAATACTGAGCTCATTGTAATACTACAAACATTTTTTTTCTTTTTTAGGAAGAACTGTGGTAACAGCTGCTGTGGTAGAAACACACAAACTTGTAAAAGTTAACACGACACTGAAGTTGGATTTTCAATTAGATGAACTTTCATTACTACTCTACAGTCAGTCCTTGAACCCGGTACAGCAATTTTTTCTTGAAAACAAATTAATGTCTGCTGAAGAAATATTCTGTTTCAGTTCTGTAGTACAATACCATGTTTTAATTTCTGTATTTAATATTTTCCTGCCGCTTAAATAATTAAATTTACAGTAAGCTAATTCAGTGATATTTTGTAATTCAGATGCAATTATCTGAAGGGGACCAGCTGATATGGGGTTACTCTGAGATTAAATTTGATAGAATTTATTAATGTTATTTTTGTAGTATATTCAGGCTGCAGCATATTGCTGAAAATGAACATTTTTTAGTTTGCATCCACTTAACAGTGTGAAACTGAGATGAACAGCCTGGTTAAATAGAAATATATATATATATTCTGAATTTCCCTAGGATGAATGCTAGCAGAACCACTACCCCAATACCACAGCAAAATGCGCACCTGCCAATGGATCATTTTCATAGCCGATATAATTATTCATATACACACCAACTGCGCCACTGTTTTTTTTATGGGTTACTATGTCAATATTTTCTGATTGCTTGAGAAATATGTGTTTTTTGTAGTGGTCCATATGTAACATTAAAGTCTTGCACATCTGGAGTTTTGTCCTGCTAAGGATAGGACTGTATTGTCATTTAATATGTAGGAGGTATTTAGGTTAATCCACATAAATTACAGGGAGGGAATAACTAATCTACTTTTATTGTTAATCCCAGTGATCTAGAATAAAAGAAATATATCTTAGAAATGACTTGAAGCACTTCATATACAGTGGCAGGTGCCCATATTTTTCGGTACAGAGGCCTGAGAACCACTATGTGCCCAGTGCACTTTATTCCCCATTGTGGGTCTGACATACTGATGGTACTTAAAGCCTTCACGCAAACTGTGTACAAGGCTCATTAAGACCCTAATAGTTTTGTAATTAAGGAGACCTCTCCATAATATATAGAAGGGGAGGTCATCCTTTCTTATTTATCACTATTCTTTTGTCCTTCAACAGTCAAAAGACCTTCAAGGGGACCTAAATACCCATTGCATTTGGGGCTCAAGAAGTGCTGGCATTTGTTGCTGGCATCCAATATTCCTGTCTTTGACCTCAATGGTACTCCCAGAGTGTCACGTACTCTGTACTGGGAGTGCCCTAAACATATTTAACTAAGCTGACGTTGCATTATGGTGAGAGGTCAGCTCAATTGGATGCAGACCTGGCCATCGCCTGATGGCAGTCTCAGTGTCACTGCATCAAGACCACATATTCGTCCCTGGTGAATTACTTTGAAACGCAATGACTTTGATTATGTAAGCAAACACACCAACCATTTTTCACACAGCAATCACAAACAGTAATGAGATGAATAATCATTAATCTATTTTTGGTGGTGTTGGTTGCGGGAGGAATGTTGGACTGGACAATTCCCTGATCTACAGGACTCAGCTACTCACTATCTTAACTAGCTGAACCATCAGGGAATTAAATCAATATATTCTAGTAAATTACACTTCGTCTTAATCTTCAAACAAAATATAGGGATTGAGCTGTTGTTTGGGAACTTTGATTAACTTCAAATATGTTTGTGTGTTTGTATTTACATATTAATTTTACCACATTTTGGTGTAGAACAAATTCTGGTAGAGTTAAAACAACAGAATAAATTATATTCTCTTCTATGACCATATTTCTTTTGACAGTTAGATTCAAACACTTATTTTTGTTAATGTTTTAAAATTGAATTTCTCTATAAACATGTTTAAGTTCATGATTAAGTAGAGCTAATGTCCTTTTTTCCATTAAACCAGCTGAACCTTGCTAAAGAACAGAGATCTGAGCAGTACGAGCTAGCAGAGTTCAAATTGCACACATTTTCCACTTCTATCAAGATGCTATCTGATGGATCCATGAAGGCTGCTGTGAAGCTTTTTAACTGTATGCTAGATGATAAACGAAAGGCAATAGAGAAAGCCACATCAAGGTGCTTTTAATTTTTATATACAGTACTAGATCATGTACACGTTTGCATCTCATTACATGTTATTTAAAAGCAATGTTATAACGGTTACCCTCCACTCTTGCTCCTGCTGGCTCCACAGAAATGTAACTGCTAAAGAGGTTTCTGGCGTTTTTTGAGTGGCCTCCAGCAATCCCATTCAGAACTGCTGCTTAGGCTGCTCAAGGCCCAGAACAAGTGGGCGGAGCTTATGAGGTGCAAGCTTCACCCATTCATAGATCAATTTCCAGTTGTGCTTCTAAAGCCGTTAGGACTGCAAAGTGCATACGTTGGTGCCGAACAGCTGTATCAGGTGGGTGCCCTGTATCCCTAAAAGTTGCTGGCTTCCAATTTAGCTGCCGGCGCAGTTCCGGGGGAGATCAGGGACGGGACATCCTGACCCGAAATCCTTCATTTTTGGCCCAAAAAAAATGCAAAATGATGTTGAATTTTTCTTCCCAGAGAGAGTTCAAGATAAGCACATAGACCATTACAGAAAGGTGGAGAAACGTTTTTTTATTTCCATTTTTATCCGTGAGCAATTCCTGTGAAGAACAACTAATTATTTATCTATATATCTATAATATATTAAAATTCCTACATCTGTGCACACTTCTAGTCTGTGCAACTTGACTTCCTGTTGTCACATTCCTGTCACATTAGGTAAGGTGTGGTCTAATCAGAGCACTGTATAATTTAAGCACAACTTCCCCTAACTTGTATGCTACTATTTTGCAGTAATTCTATTTGTGTTTATGATTGCTGCTCTGAGGTGATTGGACAGTAGGCTGAGTCAATAAATACCTTTTTCTTCCAATGTAGTTGCTTCAGTTTTTATGTAAATCATACCATATCCATTTGGAAGTCCTGCCAACTATTTGTGGATTATTGCCACCAATAGCTTCATCCTTAATTTGACACAATTTGAGCGAACTGGTTTAGCCATCCATCACCATATATGGTTGATCTCCCCTGTCAAAACCATGCACTACTCCAGGATTATCTTGGAGAGCAAAGATAACCCAGCTTTCTTTTCTGCACTACCAACATTTCCCTTGCCCCCTCATCCTCACTCCCAACTACAAGTGTGAAGAGCTCATGGACCTCTGTCATTAAAATTGAGACCATCATTCTGTTGCTTCCTCCTTCCCTTTGCCCATCAAGCCAAGGCTCCCCCTAGCACTGAACCTGCATCATTCTCTAGTTTCTCTCATTTCACACCTCATGCCCTCTCCAAGTTCAACTCGTCCATGAGTCCCACCTCCCGCTCCCTTGACACCATTCCCACCAAAATGCTGACAACCCAACTTCCCCTCCTGACTCCCATACTAGCTTACATTGTAAATGGTTCCATCTCCTCAGGTACTATCCCCCTCCCATTTAGAACCATTGGTCTGTTATCATAGATTCAAGGTAAAAGGCGGGAGGTTTAGAGGGGATTTGAGAAAGAACTTTTTCACCCAGAGGGTGGTTGGAGTCTGGAACTCACTGCCTGAAAGGGTTGTGGAGGCAGGAACCCTCACAACATTCAAGAAGCATTTGGATGAGCACTTGAAATGCCATAGCATACAAGGCTACGGACCAAATGCTGGAATATGGGATTAGAGTAGACAGGGCTGATGGCCGGCGCGGACACGATGGGCCGAAGGGCCTCTATCCGTGCTGTATAACTCTATGACTCTATGACCTAAATCCTGCAGAGCTGAGGTCTGAGCCTCCATCAAGGTGGGGGCCCCGACTGCTCCATCATTGTTCCCCGACGAGGGACCCATCAGATACCCCAATGTAGTAGTCAACTGCTAGATTGGTTCTTGCAGCTACAGCATCACCTGTGCAATGCTGTTGCCGATCAGCACTGCAGACCTAAGATACTCCATGCTGCTGTTGGTGGTGCCCAGAGTCCTCATGCCCCTTTGGTGCTCCATCAGCAGGCGCCTATTCAAGCCTGCAGCTGTTAAGTCAGACTCATGTGACTCACCAATCAGCGGCCACCTTCTCGCAGCATCCCCCTCCTCCTCCACGTCTTCCCCCTCTCACTGCCTGAAACTGGATTCAGGCACCTCAGAGCTCACCTGCCGCTGAAGCACTCATCGTGCTGGTGTAATGTCTCCGCACTGCTACCCAATTGAGGCGTGCCAGTTGACTCTCTCTCTGCTCGGGGAAGAGTGGAGATGAGGAGCTCTGGCTTTCTATCGGTCCCTCCTCTGGCTGCTCAACAGGCGTGAGCTACATAACAAAGCCAGCGACCTTGTCCTTCATCTCCTCTGGAAAATGCTCTACCACCCTTTGCCACACTCTCACCCCCTCCTCCACCTCCTTCCTCCTCGTCCCCCTTCTCCTCTACAGTAGCTGCCTTCCTGCATTTCGGTTGACCTACGGGAAGGAAAACAGAGTTTTATAATAATTGCTCTTGCCACTGCTGAGGTGCCACATAGGTGGGGATGGGGATTGGAAGCCTGGGTCAGTGTCCTTTCCTGGAGCATTTAGAAAAAGCAAGCAGACAGGTATTTACCTGGTTGTGGACTCTTCTTTTCCCCCTCCCCCCCAACCCCACTGGCTCACCTTGGCCTCCACCATTGGCAGTCTGGTAGCTCCACCACCTTCTGCTAATGTGGGAGCCAGGTAAACCTGCAGGACTCCGAGGTGCTTTTAAATGGACGACCAGCCAAGGTGGCTCCTTGATGGTGGAGTAGAGCTGTTGCTGGGGGTCTGAGTTCTTCCCGCTTAGCTTCAGGTAACTCTGCAAACTAATATACCTGCAGGGTAGGATGGCTCTAGATGGATAAGCAGCAAGGAGCTTGCTGGTGCACAATGTACACTTGAGGGTCCATAAGTCTTGGCTCTTGTCAGTGTTTGTTCCTGTGGGACAGAATTTATTTTCTATTTCTGGCAAACAGAAACTCTCCTAATGTGGATTTTTCAGAAGCTTGGATTTGAGACTCTTAAACATAGCAAATGGGGTTTGGGTGCATTAGACACACAACTGGCCAGGAAAAAAAAGACATAGGTACTATCCCTAAGTTTTCTTTTTTCTTTAAATCATCTTTGCTAGATGTCATTAAATTTCTTAATGCATAATAATTGCTATTTGATTTTGTTTTTCCCCACAGAATGGTGGAGATGAAACTAGGGAATGAAGAGAATGCAATGATTGACTTAAGCTACAGACAAGGAAGAGAAGGCATGTTTCTAGATGCAACTATACGTGATATCTACGTTTGCGCAAGCATGGAATTTCTACTCACAGTGGCTGACTTCTTCATCAAGGCAAATGAACAAGGCTCTGCAGTTCAGATGAACAAACCAACAGTAACACCATCAAAAGAAAAAGGTTTGGAAAATCATATGGGCACTTACATTTCTTTAAGTTTGCAAAAGTTTATGCGTTTGCATTCCTTTCTCTTTTTTTCTTCTAGTACCATCACAAACTATGTCCAAAATGGAACTCCATGTTCACATTCAGAATCCAGAGATTGTCTTTGTGGCAGATTTAACGAGAGCAAACGCCCCATCACTGGTGGTGACAGCACAGTGCGAGGCTGATATTAATAATGATCCTGAAGCTCAACAGATGACTGCAACTGTTAAAGATCTCAAAGTTATGGCCTGCCCATTCCTAAAAGAAACAAGAAAAAATCAAGTTACCACGGTACATGTAGATTATGAATTTAAAATTGTTGTGTTTTCATAACAGTAAAATTTACATTTGTGATACATTTTAAATAAATCTACGTATGTGAATTGTATTGGATGTTTATGCATTTCAGGAATCTTTGATTAGTCCTATTTTAGAGCGTATAATGCCACTATAGTCACAATTGTTATTATTACTGTTTGGCTCAACCTAAATTTAAACTATTGGAATTATAATGTATTTACAATAGTGTAGTCTTGAAAAATGTAATTATTTTTAATTGAAAAAATAGGTCTTACAGCCTTGCAGTTTGTTCTTCAGAAGTACGCAAGCTGCTTCTGGTCCCAATTACTTGGAATTGGCAGTGAATTCGCTAATGCTGAAAGTAAGAAAATGCTTTATGTGTCTGTATGTCATTTTAAAGTTTGATTTGTTGCACAATAATTTAAAAATGCATTTTCAACAACTTAAGGTGTTTTTGTGTATGCTTTTTTCCTAGGTGTCACCTGTTATTATTAACACAGTGATTACAATTACATCTGCCTTGACTCCAGCTGTAGATAGTCCACAGGAAAAGGGCAGTGAAATCCCGCCTGACTTGTGGAATAAGAAAAACGTGAAAGATTTAAAACTCTGTTTTTTGGAGGATACTAAAACCAATGAAAGTAAGGATGGTCCGACAACACAATTAGTACCAACAGGGGAGAACCTAAAAATGGCATTTGAATTTATTTGTCTGACACTTGAAGCCGGTGTTGGACACAGAACTGTTCCAATGCTTTTGGCAAAGTCAACTTTTAATGGAGATGTGAAAAACTGGAGCACACTCATTAATCTACAGTGTCACCTTAATTTAGAGGTAGGAATTTGTTTGAAAAGCCTACTATTTTATAAGTATGTATCTGTACTATTCTTGTATATACTAATTTTGTTTGGTTTTTATTTTTTCTGACATGAATTTTTGTGATATAAAAATTCTGCTGATTTGATGAATCATAGTAATTCAAATTTAATGGCTTTTCAGTCTATTTTAAAGTGAGCGATCTGTATTTAGTACACGGTGTTGACATAAGAGAGACTCTTTATTGCTGGTTATAGAATTATTTGAAAAAGAGTAATAAGGGAATATTGCATTGTTGACGGTGCCGTCTGTCAGAGGAGACGTTACACTGAGGCCCCATCTACCCTCTCAGGTGGACATAAAAGATCCCATGGTACTAATCGAAGAAGAGCGGGGGAGATCTTAAGTCCTGGCCAACATTTACACCTCAGCCATCAAAAAATAGATTAATTGATCGCTCATCAATTGCTGTTTTGGACAAATTGGCTGCCACGTTTGCCTATAAAACAATAGCAACTAATCTTCAGAAGTAATTTGTTGGCTGTTAGGCCCTTTGTGACTTCCTGAGGACATGAAAGGTGCTATATAAATGAAAGTTCTTTACTTCTTTTAAAAATGGACTGAATAAGAAAGAAAGGACTTACATTTATATAGCACCTTTCATAACCTTAGGATGTCACAAATCACTTCACAGACTATGAAGTACTTTTTGAAATGAAGTCATTTTTGTAATGTAGGCAATGCGACAGCAAGTTCCCACAAACAGCAATTAAATAATTGACCAGATCATCTATTTTTTGGTGTTGTTTGAGGGATGCATACTGGCCAGGACACTGGGGGAGCTCCCTTACCTTCTTCGAATTGTGCTGTAGGATCTTTTATATCAACCTGAGAGGGGAGGGCAGGTGGGACCTTGGTTTAACATCTCATCCAAAAGATGGCGCTGAAGTGTCAGCCTAGATTATGTGCATAAGTCCTGAAGCGGAGTTTGAACCCATATCCTTCTGATTCAAAGGCAAGACTGCTACCACTGAGCTAAGGCTAATGCTCATTAGTGCTATCTGACTGTGTGTACTTGGCCTGCATAGGCAACAACTTTTAAGTGCTTTTGGTAATTCTGTTGCTGACAATGTACTTACTTCAGTAGTTTTTGTTACTTCTGTGCACACTGTCTGCAAGATCTGTGAAATGTCAGATTTTATCGTATTTATTCTTTAACTATCCTTTGACTTTTTACATTTTTAATTCCTTTTTTCAAATCAAGTATTACATCCAAACCCAGAGATGTTCCAGTTGGTGGCCTTGTTGAAATATGATTTTAAGATCAGGGTTTTCTGTCCCCAGTGGTAGATAGCTTCATTAATGCCCGCTGCACATCCACTAATACAACTTTTAACACAAAATTGAAAAAGTTTTGCGTTTAATGGTGTTCAACTAAGTTGGTTAGTCCTGTTTCATGTTGGTTTAAAATCTTGTCTATTTGGGCCATTTTGTGCTATTTCAGTCTTTCTTGACTCATTTGTGTTTGGTATTTTGGTCCTGCCCCTTCTTAAATCTATATTTGGTACGCTCCTATGATGGAGTTTGTGGAATGAGGATAGGTGGAATACCTACTTTGTAGGGCCATCTTCTTTCTTCAAATGATATGCAAGCTTCACACACACAATCTCACTCACCTGTCACTGCAGGCCTCGCAGGGGTAAAGTAGTAGTGAGTTAGTTCTATTTATCTTCAGACCAAAATGAATTGGTGCAATGCTGTTAGCACTGAGGCTTTTTAGAGTGCTGAAATGGGAGACAATGTGTGGCACTTGGTATCTGCAATGGCATTTTCATCAATGCAGGCAGCAAGTAGTTTCCCCGGAACCTATTAAGAAATGCTGAACTCCAACAGTGTGTGGAGGATGCCTATTATTCAAAGAATGAAGAAAATTCTACCTTCTTGGGAATGTTATGTCAGAATACCTGTTAGAGTTTTAAAAATGTTGATCTTGGGCGGTGGGCACCACTGGCAAAGCCACATTTATTACCTATCCCTACTTGCCCTAAGAAGGTGGAGGCGGGTCACATTCTTGAACCGCTGTCGTCCTTGTGGTAATAGTGTTCCTATGATGTTAGGTAGAGGATTGTGGGAATTTCACACTGCAACAGTGAGGAAATGATATATATCCAATTCAGGATGGTGTGTGACTTGGAGGGTAACTTGGAGATGATGATGTTCTCATGATAATGCTGCTCCTATCCTTGGTGGTAACGGTTGTGATCCTGGGAGGTGTTATCGATTTAAACTTGATGAGTTGCTGCAGTACTCCTTGTAGATAGTGCTAACAGCAGCCAGAGTGCCTTGGTAGTGAAGGGGGTGGATATTTGATCCAGTGATTGGCCTCCAACAACCACAACCATTTTCATGGATGTCGGGTATGACTCCAGCCATTGGAGATTTTTTCCTTTGACCCCCACCCATTGAACTAAGTTTTTCTTGGTGCCATACTCTGTTGAATGTTACCTTGCTGTTGAGGGCAGCTACTCTAACCTCTCCTCTAGTATCCAGCTCTTGCATCCGTAACTGGAGAAAGGCTTTGATTAAGTCATAGTTGGCTAGAAAGGTGGTTAGTTCTGGTGCCCAGGTCTTCAGCATTTCAGTTAAGATGTGGCTATAGCCTTTGCTGTGTCCAGTTCACTCAGCTGCATCTTAATGTTATGTGGAGTGAACCAAATTGGCTGAACACTGCATGTATAATGGTGGGGACCTTGGGAGGCCAAGTAGGATCATCCACTTGGCACTTTTGGCTGAAGACAACTGCAAACAATTACTAGCTTAATGGTGTTGATTCTGCACAATAGTGATGAATGGTATTCACGTCCCACATCTTCCTATGCTTTTGTGATGTGATAGTGGCATAAAAATCTACAATCAAGGGCACCACTAACAGGCTAAAACATTGAACAGCAGTTTGGGTCATCTGAGACCTCTTCTGAAGATGGGTGCATTTGTGAGAAAATGAGGCAACATAGTGAATGTCTAAATAAAACTACAATTGCATTAATACAGACAGCAAAATCTATTAAATGTTTAAAGAGAAATTAACTATGTTAAACTGTTTTCATTAGGTACATTACTATAATGAAGTGCTTGCTGTATGGGAACCACTACTAGAACCATTAGAGATTGAGAACAGTGACGAATTTAGACCGTGGGAACTTGGGATCAAGGTTTGTGTGTTCGCCATGATTGTTTTTTTAAATATTTCAATTCAGATAGTTACTGTTACAACTTTGATAAATCAAACATACAGCTAATACTAAAAACAGAGTTTCATACCAGCTGCCTCGATAAGTTCAGGTTGATGATGAGAAAAGTTATGAATCCCTTTGACATTTTGACATTGATGTGATGTTTTGTTTTTAGCTTTGCATTGCATCACTGAAAAATTATTAATATAGTAATAGTTTTACTGATGTAATATTGAGCCTAAACTAGAAATGTAAACAAACTTTTGCAAAAAGTTTAAATACTTTACCTGTGATCACCTGATATTATTTCACCTTATTTTCTCTTTTTCCTATTTCCTCCGTCCTAATTTTATTTTACCAATAATGTAATTATTTTTCTGAGCAAATTTTTTTTCAGCCTGTTCTAACCTTTTCTCTATTGACTTCTAAAGCTTTGTTTATCTTTATTCTTTTGCCTCCCTCATCCCATTGCACATTTTGGAGGTTGGACGATGTCTTTTTTTAAAAAGTGCTTTTATTGGCGAAAAATGTCTTTAAAGGCCAATCAAAAGTGTAGTAGTTTAACTTGCTAATTAGCGCTACACAATGTTCAGTTCAACATGCTGACTGGGGACTAAATGTATAAGAGGAGAGGGAAAGCAGCTGATTGATCAGCTATCTAATGTGCCTGGCAGCAATGAGTAAAACTGCAGATCATTGCAGGAGTTCAGTAAAATCAAACTAACTTGAACTGATGCATACAACCAAACTGGCTTGTATTGATCAGTACAGTTGAAGCACAGCCTACTGAAACTGGTTTTAGTGAACCTTAGAGCCACATGATTGCTACAAGCAGGTTTTACTGCAGAGCTTTTGAATTTAATCAAGGTTACTTCTTTGTTTGAATATGCGTGCATATTGGCTACTACTCCAGGCCCGAGATACCCTAGCTTTAATTCCTGTCCTATTCTGCCCCCTTTCATCTTCTGTCTTACTCGCCTTTTTTGCTTTCAGCCACTCATGTTCCATACTCTTCCCACTTCACTTAACATGCCCTCCTTGGTACCTTATCCCTACGTGACTGCTACTCTCCTAACTCTTCTGCTGCCATACCAGGCTCAAGTCCCTCCTGGATGGATCCACAACTTGCTCGGCATTCTCTGACCTAGGCATCCTCCATCTCATGTGCTATGTTATTTGGGGCTTGGTCTTCCAAAGTATCAAAGCTAACTGCTTCGTCCCCCTCTTGGTGCATTCCCCTTTATAAAGGAGAGAACATTCTGGAAGCCTTCAGTTACACAAGGGAAGGCATTTTAGGTTTAAGAGGCTTAAGGTAAACAAGCCTCCAGCCTCTAGCAAATTCCATCCAATGGTGCTGGTAGAGTTGACTGGAGAAATTGCAAATCCCCTCACTGATATCCTTAAAGCACACTGGAGTTGGTAAATATCCTAATGGATTCAAAAGTAGTGAATGTGGCCCCATCTTTAAAAAAGGGGCAAGGGTTGAGCCAACAAATTATAAATGTTGTGAGCCTTACCTCGATTGTGGAGAAAGTGTTGGAGACTTTGGTGAGGGGTAGCAAAAGGACAAGGACTGATTATAGAGAACCAGCATGGGTTCAGAGGGGGCAAGTTGTATTCACCAATTTGCTTGATTTTGTTTGAGGAGATCACAGATCTGTTGGATGGGGTGAGGCAGTGCAGGTTACCTTCCTGGATTTCAGAAAGGTAGTTGACACTACCTTATCTAACAGTCTCATTTACAAGGTGCATGCCTATTGAACAGATGGAACGTATTAGCCTGGAATGGAGTGTTTCTGGAAGGTAGACCACAAAGAAAATGGCGAGGTATCAGATTAGTTGGTAGTGGAGTTTTGCAGGGGCTTGTTGTTGGGATACTGTTTTTAATTTTTATAAATGGTTTGGAGGATAGAATATAGTCCAAGGTGTCTAAGTATCCAGATGAGACCAAGTTGGGTGCAGTAGCCAATGATGCTGAAATATGTGCCATAATCCAAAGAAATCTGGATAGGCTAGGTTAATGGACAAAGAGAAGGTATTTGGAGTTCAACACAGGTAAGTATAAGGTCATGAGAGGTAAAAGAAGCAAAAATGTGGAATATATATTAAATAGTTTTGAGGTAGTAGAGCAGGAAAAAGATCTGAGGTTTTACTGAGCAAGTCATTAAAGCTATTTTGAAATACTGCGGATGCTGGAAATCTGAAATAAAAACAGAAAATGCTGGAAATACTCAGCAAGTCAGGCAGCATCTGTGGAGAAAGAAACCGAGTTAAAGTTTCAGGTCGATGACCCTTCGTCAGAACTGGGAGAAGTTGAAGATGAAAGTTTTTAAGCAAGTTCAGAGCCAGGAAAAGTGGGGAGGGAGGGGAGGAAAGAACAAAAGGAAAGGTCTCTGATAGGGTGGAGGGCAGGAGTGATTAAATGACAAAAGGAATGATGGTGCAAGGCAAGGAGGGTGGTAATGGGACAAGTAAAGAAAGAAAAGATGGGTCGAGAGGAGCTGTAAATGGCAACATCAGAACCATTACCAGCACTTGCTGGCTGAAAAATTGGGAGCAGTGGTTATGATCTGAAGTTATTGAAATGCTTAATTGAAAGATGAGGTGCTGTTCCTTGAGCTTACGTCGAGCTTCATTGGAATTGTGTAAGAGGCCGAGGTCAGAGTGGGAGTGGGACGGGGAATTAAAATGGCAAGCGACCGGAAGGTCAGGGTCACGCTTGCAGACTGAGCGGAAGTGTTCAGCAAAGCGATCACCCAATCTGCGTTTGGTCTCTCCAATGTAGAGGAGACCGCATTGTGAGCAGCAAATACAGTATACTAAATTGAAGAAGTACAAGTAAATCGCTGTTTCACCTGGAAGGAGTGTTTGGGGCCCTGGATGGTGGGAAGCGAGGAGGTGAAAGGGTAGGTGTTTCATCTCCTGCGCTTGCCTGGAAAGGAGCCGTGGAGAGGAGAGCGGATGTTGGGGGTGATGGAAGATTGGACCAGGGTGTCGTGGAGGGAGTGGTCCCTTTAGAATGCTGAAAGGGGAAGGGAGGGGAAGATGTGTTTGGTGGTGGGATCGCGCTGGAGGTGGTGCAAATGGTGGAGGATGATGCGTTGAATGTGGACACTGGTGGGGTGGAAGGTGAGGATAAGGGGGACCCTATCATAGCTCTGGGAGGGAGGGGAAGGGGTGAGGGCAGAAGTGCGGGAAATAGGACGGACACGGTCGAGGGCCCTGTTAACTATCATGGAGGAGAATCCTCGGTTGAGGAAAAAGGAATACATATTGGAAGCACTGGTGTGGAAGGTGGCATCGTCAGAAGAGATGAGACGGAGAGACTGAGAAAAGGGAATAGAAGCTTTACAGGAAGCGGGGTGGGAGGAAGTATAACCAAGATAGCTGTGGGAGTCGGTGGGCTTATAATAGATATTGGTTGACAGCCTATCCTCAGAAATGGACATAGAGAAGTCGAGGAAGGGAAGAGTCAGAGATGGACCATGTGAAGGCGAGGGAAGGGTGGAAATTGGAAGCAAAGTTGATGAAATTTTCCAGTTCAGGAGGAGAGCAGGAAGCGGCATCAATACTGTCATCAAAGTACCAGAAAAAGAGGTGAGGGAGGGCACCCTGAGTAGGACAATGAAATGACCACTCCCTTGTGAACAAGAGGATCGCTATCCATTATCTCATCCTGGGTGAACCCATTGGCATCCTGTGTCTGCTGAAACTTGACTTACTGATTAGTGACTCCTTTCTTATCTTACCTCACCCACCTGAATGTTGCATGCAAATCATCAAGGCAGCATCGTGGTGCTCATCTCCAGGTCGCTTACTCCACCAGCTTCTTCTCCACATTTGAGCATGTCACCATCTACCATCTCTCCCAACTTACCTCATTGTTTACTACTTTTCCACACCCCCTCAATAATCCTCGCTCAGTCAGTCTCAGTAACTTTAACATACATCTCAATTCTCTCTACAAGCTCTTTTTTGAATCCTCCTGTCCTCACTGGATCTCACCTTGCACTCTCCCACCCAAATCTCCTGCCAGCGCCTAGAACTCATCATTATGCAAGACCTCAGTCACTTCCAAGACCATTTCTGATTGCTACCTCATTTCTCTTACACATCTCCCTGCCTTCCTCTAACCTCTTCGCTATCACCAACCTTGTTATTATCAGCACTTCTGGGGAAAAAAGAACTACATCCAACTCCTTCATAGGCACCCTCTCTAATTCTACTCCTCCGGCCTTCCACTTTAGGACGTTTCTGAAAGATCTGATAACGTGCTACATAAATACATGTCTAGCTTTCTAAATGCCTCTCTTGTTCTTTCCTATTTCTGTGTTGCTGTCTATGTTGTAAACTCTTTTGTCTCTTCGCTCTTTTCTCATTGTGGTGTGTCGAGCCCTGATCCTACCAATTACTGCCCAATTTAGGAGTTGTAATCAGGTGGCCTGGGGTTGAAAATGGACAGGAGTTCTTCCCTGACAGAATACCGTCCATTTTCTGATGAGCAGCACCAGCGGTGGTGGAAATACCAACATCAAACAGTAGGGTGCTTTATTTAAATATGTATTTGGGATTAAGGGATTCTGCACACCATTTCCCATTTGCTGCTGTGCAGGTCCAGCATAAATGATGTCCATGTGAAATGGGCATCTAGGGTTGGTAGACAGCATAAGTAAACTAGGGGTCATAAAACAAACCTAATAATATAAAGGCAAATTTACTTTAACCAAATCTTTAACTGTTTTGTTTTGCTCTTTCTTGGGCTCTCATGAGCCTTTGTACGGTTTGTTTTTAATTTTTTTTGTCCCAGCACTATTACTGACATCAGTGGGTTTCTCGATGGAAATATACTTATCGGACTTGTTTGAAAGTAGAGGAGAGCCTACAAGAGGGATCCAGGCATGTCAGGTTACACAAAAGATGTTCTGTGACCACTTCCTGGTAGCCACACACTTGCATCTATAGACATAACCTACTTTGGCACTTGAATAGTGCAGATGGAAGCTCCTCTTACTGAAGCAGAACTGATGGCACCACTAAGATATGTGAATGCCTGATTAACTATAATGTTAGATGCTTCCTCAGAAGCATGTCAATCACAGCTTTGTGCAGCACTGCATGAAAGAAGGCATGCCAAGGTGACGGATAGCCAGTCTATGTGATTGGCTGCACCTGCCAAGATCTCGCCAACCATTTCTGACACATTTACCTGACAGTGACCATAGGAACTGTCTTCTCAGGGTCTGGGTGAGCAGAGAGGCAGATGCAGACCTGTACCATCTGCTGCAAGGGCACCTTCAGCTACCATCCACCTTAAGGCTGGTACGTGGAGCTAGGAATACTCGAGAAGCTGGTGGTTAGGGAGTACTTCGGGTGGAAGCTGCGGGTTGTGAACATTCAAGGGAAGTCTAGAAAACTGGACCAATTTGAGGTGGTCAAGTCTGGTAGCACTCAGGAGACCTGAGCCACTTAAGGGCTGGGTTCTGATCGTATCTAGACTGGAGTCTTTGGAGTACTTGGGGGTTGGTGTCTCAGACTTGGGAGTAATTGAAAGGGAGTATTTAGGACTTCTCGGAGATGGGATGGGGGCTGGGAGCACTTCAGTAGGGTGAATTCTTATACCATTTGGAGGGACTGATTTCTGGAAGCACTTGGGATGTGATGTCTGGGGTTTGGAAGCACAAGTGACAGGTGTGGGGTCTTTGAAATGTTACGTTCATGGATGCATAATGGGGGTGGATGGAGATGCAAATTAGAGGCAGAAAGGACTTTATTTAAAACAAGATTTCAGCATTGTGAATATTTGCATTTTGTGAATAAGAATTTTTGGGGAGCTGGTGAAATAAAATTTGGTGTTTTTTGATTAGATGCTTTTTAGTGAATGTGAAATTTGAGATATCAATGTGCTTTTTGTGAAATTTGAGCCAACGAGCATGTTCTGCACTTTGCGGACAAATCAAAAGTCTTTCCATGGACCTGTTGTTCTATATGATGCAAAATACTTAATTACCAATTAAGCCAAGTCATAGGAACATAAGAACAGGAGTAGGCCAATTCAGCCCCTTAAGCCTGTTCTGCCATTCAATTAGATCATGGCTGATCGGTGTCTTAACCCCATTTACCCGCCGTGGTTCTGTAACCCTTAATACCATTGCTTAACAAAAATCTAGTTCTGAAATTTTCAATTGACCTAACCTCAACAGCTTTTTGGGGAAAGAGTTCCAGATTTCCACTACCCTTTTTGTGAAGAAGTACTTCCTAACATCACCCCTGAACGGCCTACTTCTACCAGACTCCCCCACCAGAGGAAATAGTTTCTGTAAACCTTGTCAAATCCTTTAATCATCTTAAACACCTCAACATAAAAGTCGCAACATAAATATTTATGTTGTTTGGTAGATATGTTAATAACCAACCTACACACCTTTCTATCACTTCAGATGAAGAAGAAGGCTGTCAAAACAATGACTAAAACAGAAAATGAGGAGGAAAAAATCCATGCCCCTGCATATAAAACAGTTATTCACATCTCTTCAAAAGACCAGCTCAACATTACAATGTCAAAATGTGGTTTGACCATGCTTAACAATTTAGCAACGGTAAGAAATCTGTTTTTAAAATTGAGCAGATCTCTCATAGTATTTTGCTCATGATAAGTTGGATGATGCACTGCTTTATAATGACAGGAGCTTTATGCCAAATGGAAAATGTTGTATTCTGTTGTTAAGGTGGGTTTGTGTTTAAGGTGGTGCATTCCTTTAAGGACTCAAAGTCGAAATGCTGTAAATAAGTACAAGCCTAAGATCAATTAAAGTTTAATTCCTGTGGTGAAGTGGTATCCTACTGACCCCACAAATTATGGCAGAGTCAGCACTTGGACACACTAGGCGCAACCCCGGCATAACTGCTCAGATTGTGTCTTGATGCATTTTGGTCCCTTGATCTTCAGGTAAACCTATTATTGATTAGAGGTCAGCAAATTGGATATTGGAGTGTAACTCACTGGTATGTTAGCCACTAGCCAAGAAAGCTTAGAATTAATTATGACTCTGCAAAGATCATCACTTAGTGCAATATGCATGACATTTTCTGAAAGCCTTTTTAAACAGAGACCGGAAACATTTTTTGTCTTTTGGGGTCAGGCAGATCAGTGTCTGTTGATGGACAACACTGACTATCTCGGGTTTGAGGCTTCCTTAGACAGACAGCTGGCACCAGTGACTCCTCACTAGCTGTGTAGGGAGCAGCATAGCTCAGCTTTAAAAAAAAAGGCAGTTGTTAGTTATTGACGAAACAGTGACTGTTCTATCGTGGAAGGGAAAGTAAGCAGGTTTCTTTGGGATCTAGTTGGCTCCAAATGACATGCCTGATGATGAAAGATTGGAACTGAGCTAACCATCTGGTAGATTTGTTATTGTTACCTGAGCTAGGCAGGTCCACACTGTTCTAGAGTACCATGGATGATTAATTTGAAGACCTGGCTCATTAATAGGAACTGAACACGTAATCTGTCACTGGGTACGGGGATTCTTCACACTCTGTTCCAAGTAACACTGCAAGCCCTTGCCCTAAATGATAGTTTGATCCTGATTGGATAAGCACTGGGAATCTTCAAAAAATTTGTATTGGGGTGTGGGCGATGCTAGCAAGGGCACATTTATTGCCCATCCCTTGTTGCCCTGAGGAGGTGGTAGTGGGCTACCTTCATGAGCTGCTGACATCCTGGTGGTGATGTTACTTCCACAATGGTGTTAGGTAGGGAATTCCAAAATATTGACCCAGCAGCAATTATGGACCCAAGGAATGGCGATTATATGTTCAAATCATAAAGGTGTATGATTTGAGAGGAACTTGGAAGTGATGGCATTCTCACGACATTACTCTTGTCCTTCTTGGTGGTAGAGAATGCAGGGAGGGAAACTGCTGTTGAAGTAACCTTGGTAAATTGCTGCAGTGCATCCTGTAGATTGTACTTACTGCTACCACAGTGCACCAATGGTGGAGGGAGTGGATATTGAGTCCAGTGGCAGGGCACCAACCAAGCGGACTGCTCTGTCTTGGTGTTGAGCTTCTTGAGTGTTGGATCTGCACCCATCCAGGTAGGTGGTGAATATTCCATCACACACCTGACTTGAGCCATGTAGATGATGAAGCTGTGAAGGGTCATGAGGTGAGCCACTCATCAGAATACCCAGCCTCTGTCCTGCTGTTGTAGCCATGGTGTTGATATGGCTAGTCCAGTTACATTTCTGGTCAGTGGTGACCCTTAAGATGTTGATTGTGGGGGCTTGGCGATGGTGATGCCATTGATGATCAAGGGGAGATGGTTGGGCTTTTTTTTTTAGATGGTCATTATCCATTATTAAGTGGTGCAAATGTTACCTGTTACATGTCAGCCCACGCCTGGATGTTATTCATATCCCGCTGTAAATTGGAATGGATTGCTTCATTATCGGAAGAGTCATCAATCGAGCTGAACACTATGGAGTCATCAACAAACAACTTCACTCCTGAACTTAGTATGGAGGGAAGTCTACTGATTAATTAACTGAAGATGGTTGGTCCAAGGACACTTCCTGAAACTGCAGAGATGTCCTGGAGTTGGCCTCCAACAATCACAACAATTTTCAATTGTGTTAGGTATCATGCCAAGATGGTTTTCCTTTGACCCCCACAGACCTCAGTTTTTCTAGGGCTTCTTGATGTCGTACTCAGTCGAATGCTACCTTGATGTCAAGGGCAGGTACTCTCGCTGATCATCTGGCATTCAGCACTTGTGCCCATGGCTGAATCAAAGTTGTGATGTGGTGTAGAGCCTTGTGGCTTTGGCCAAACCTGAACTGAGCATCGATAAACCGTTTATTGGTGAGTATGTGTCGCTTGGTGGCACTATTGATGACTCCTATCAGTTTACTGATTGGGAGGTGGCTGAAAGATGGTAATTGGCCTGGTTAGATTTATCCTAGTTTATTGTGTGGTTAGGACATACGTGGGCAATCTTCCACATTTTGGCTGAAGACACTTGCAAACACTTCAGACTTGTCTTTCGCACTTACGTGCTGGGTTCCACCATGTTGTAAGGATGAGGGTATGCATGGAACTTCCTCCTCCTGCTAGTTTCCAGGTTGTCCACCACTGTCCTCAGCTGGATGTGGTGGGTCTATAGAGATTTGCTCTAATTCATTATTTGTGAGACCACTTAGCTCTTTATATAGCCTGCTGCTTTTGGTGTTTAGCATACAGATGCCCCTTTTTAGTAGCTTCATGCGATTTGTATTCCATTCTAAGATATGCCTGAGGCTGCTCCTTGCATGCTCTTCTGAATTCCTCATTAAACCAGGGTTGGTCGTCTCATTTGATGGTGATTAAGGGGTAAGAGATGTTCTGGGCCATGAGATTACAGATTATGGTGGTATACAATTCTGCTGCTGCTGATAGTTCACAATGTTTCATGAACGCTCAGTTTTGGGCTGCTAGATTTGTCCTTGGTGTGTTGCACTTAGCACAGTGGTAAGGCCACACTACACAATGAAGGTGTCCTCATGGTAAAGCTGAGACTTTATCTTAACAAGGACTATGTGGTGGCTATTTCTACCATTGTTAGCGTGGGACAGATGTGTTTGTGATAGGTAGATTGATGAGGACAGGGTCAAGTAGACTACTTTCTTATATTGGTTCCCTCACCACCTGACGCAGACCTATTCTGGCAGCTGTGACTTTTAGAAATTAGCCTGTGGGGTACTATCGAGCTACTCCTGGTGGACACTGAAGTCCTTTACCCAGAGTACGTTCTCTGCCCTTGTTTCCCTCAGAGCTTCATCCAACATGGAGTACTGATTCATCAATATTTTTATAGTTTTGTAGATGGTCATCAGCAGGAGGTTTCCTTTATCTTGTTTGACCTCAAGCCATGAGACTTCATGGGGTCTGGAGTTGATGTTGAGGACTCCCACTTGACTGTATACTACTGTGCCCCACCTCTCAAGGGCCTATCCTGCGTTGGCACAGGACACACCCAGGGGGATGGTGTTAGACAAGTCTAGGATATTGGCTGATGGGTACAATTCTGAGAATATGACTCTGTCAGACTATTGCTTGACTAGTCGTGGACAGCTCTCTCAACTTGATATTAGCTACAGAATTAACTGGACTAAAATTGTCTTAGTTGTATCCTAATACAATGCCTGGGTTGTTGCCAATACCTCTGTCTGATTTTCTTCTTCTTCTTGAACTTTGTAATAATTGCTTACTAGTTGATGGCTTGCTTGTCCACTTCAGAGGGAATTAAGAGTCAACCATATAATTTGGGATTCACGTCGCATGTGGGCCAGATCGGTTATGGGTGTCAGGCTCCCTTCCCTGAAGGAACATAGGAAAAGGAGTAGGTCATTTAGCCCCTCAAGCTTGTTCCGCCATTCACTGAGATCATGGCTGATGTGTGACCTAACTCCATATACCCGCCTTAGCCCCATATCCCTTAATACCTTTGGTTAACAAAAATCTCTCAAACTCAGACTTAAAATTAACAATTGAGCTAGCATCAACTGCAGGGTGCAGAAGAGAGTTCCAAACTTCTGCCACCCTTTGCATGTAGAAGTGTTTCCGAACTACACTTCTGAAAGTCCTAGCTCTAATTTTTAGGCTACGTCCTCTAATCCCAGACTCCATAACCAGCAGAAACGGTTTCTCTCTAGCTACCCTTTCAGTTCCCCTTAGTATCTTGAAAACTTCGATCAAATCACCCATTAATCTTCTAAATTCCAGGGAATACAACCCTAGTTTATGTAATCTTTCCTTGTAATTTAACCCTTGGAGTCCAGGTATCATTCTAGTAAATCTACGCTGCACTCCCTCCAAGGCCAATATATCCTTCCTAAGGTGTGATGCTCAGAACTGGACACAGTACTCTAGGTGTGGTCTAACCAGGGCTTTGTATAGCTGTAGCATAACTTCTACCCCCTTGTATTCTAGTCCTCTAAATATAAAGGCCAGCATTCCATTAGCCTTTTTGATTATTTTCTGTACCTGTCCATGACATTTTAATCTATGTACATGGACCCCTAAGTCACTTTGAACCTCCACTGTTTCGAGCTTTTCACTATTCAGAAAGTACTCTGATCTATCCTTTTTAGGTCCAAAGTGGATGACCTCACACTTGCCTACATTGAAATCCATTTGCCACAGTTTTGCCTATTCACTTAATCTATAAATATCCCTCTCTAATTTTATGCTTCCATCTACACCGCTTACAATGTTGCCTATCTTTGTGTCATCGGCAAACATGGATATGTGGCTCTCTATCCCATCATCTAGGTCGTTAATAAATACATTGAATAGTTGAGGCCCCAACACAGATCCCTGTGGGACACCACTAGTCACATCCTGCCAATTTAAGTACCTGCCCATTATCCTACTCTCTGTCTCCTGCCCCTCAGCCAATTTCTTAACCAGGTCAATAATTTGCCTCAATTCCATAAGCTTCGACTTTAGCTAACAGTCTCTTATGAAGGACTTTATTAAATGCCTTCTGGAAGTCCATATAAACAACATCCATAGACATTCCCCTGTTCGCTACTTTAGCCATCTCTTCAAAAAAAATTCATTCAGGTTCATCAGGTGTGACCTACCCTTTACAAATCCATGCTGGCTCTCTCTGATCAGCTGAAAATTTTCTAGGTGTTCAGTCACTCAATCCTTAATTATAGACTGTAGTAATTTCCCGACAACAGATGTTAGGCTAACTGGTCTACAATTCCCTGGTTTCCCCCTCTCAGCTTTCTTAAATAACGGAATGACAAGTGCAATTTTCCAATCTAAAGGAACAGTTCCTGATTTAAGAGAACTTTGGAAGATTATAGTTAGGGCATCTGCAATGTTCTCACCTACTTCATTTAGAACCCTGGGATGGAAACCATCTGGTCCTGGGGATTTGACACTGGTGCCATTATTTTCTTCATTACTGTTAATTTGCTTACCAGCATTGTGCTGTAAAGCTGAGCAGCATTGGCCTGTTCAACTTGAGCGGTGCCCCTGAGCACAATTTGTGGCCCTTAACCTTTGGCTCTTGCCGAGCTGAACCTAAGCTCTCTGGATTCAGGCAAGTGGGCTATGTCTCTCCATATTGATCAAACAAAAACTCCAGCTGTGCAAATTTCTCAGCGGCTTGGTTTTGAGAATTTTAAGCATGGTGATGGGTTTCATATGTCAGACACCAAACTGACCCAAAAAAGCAGAAACATCAGTGTTGAAAACTGTTGAATTATTTAACTATTTTGTTTTGTAAGTGATAACCTTTTTTGGAATCTGTAATATTTTGTGGATTGTTGTTTGCATATGTCTGGATAATATGAATATTGATGGGGAGAAGGTAGCCTCTAGTGATGTGATATAGAATTTACAGCACAGAAACCTCATTGAAGGATTTACACATTATCATGTGGTCACTTTATAAAATGATCATTTGCAGGTAAAGAAAATAAAGAAATTCCATAATATATTTGCATGTTTTGAAACTAAATTTAAGATTATACATATTTGATCTTATTAATAATTAGAAGTCAGTTTTCTGATAATTGCAGTTTGGTAGATTTATTCATAAGTTAAATTCAGTTTTGTGGTAGTGGCATGACTTAAGAGACTACTAAAGAAGTAGTCAGTCCCTGAAGTTGGCTTAATTCTTCAGCTGACATCCTCCAGCACTAAGCCACATTCATTGGAGGGAAAAATCACATAAGGGGAGGACTTCCCTTTTGGACATTTTATGATGTCCTCACAAAACCTTTCCACTCCTGTGTGGTATATAGGGTGAGCCCTATCCTGGAGCATTACTTCATTTTTACCAGCCTGGTGAACTGTTTGCTCTATTGCAAGTATTTCACCCATTTTCCATAACAAAGTTTATTTCCTCCTCACTATCAGCCACACGGCCAATTTTTGTATCATTTGTAAACTTCTTGATCTCGCCCCACACATTCTAGTCCAAATCATTAATATATACCACAAAAAGCAAGGGACCTAGTACTGAGGAGCTAACAAGGAGGGTTGATGAGGATAACACATTTGATGTAGTGTACGTGGATTTTAGCAAGGCTTTTGACAAGGTCCCACATGGCAGACTGGTCAAAAAAGTAAAAGCCCATGGGATTCAAGGGAAAGTGGCTAGTTGGATCCAAAATTGGCTCAGTGGCAGGAAGAAAAGGGTAATGGTTGATGAGTGTTTTTGCAACTGAAAAGCTGTTTCCAGTGGGGTGCTTCAAGGCTCAGTACTAGGTCCCTTGCTTTTTGTGGTATATATTAATGATTTGGACTTGAATGTGGGGAGGCTTGATCAAGAAGTTTGCAGATGATACAAAAATTGGCCATGTGGTTGATAATGAGGAGGAAAGCTGTAGACTGCAGGAAGATATGGGGTTATGGGGAGCGGGCAGGAAATTGGACATGAAGCTGAGTTCGGATCGGTCAATGCCCTGTGGGTGGCGGAGAGGGCCCAGGGGCTATGTGGCCGGGTCCTGCTCCGACTTCTTGTGTTCTTTAGATTTGTGGTTGGGATCAGATCAGCCATGATCTTATTGAATGGCGGAGCAGGCTCGAGGGGCCGATTGGCCTACTCCTGCTCTAATTTCTTATGTTCTTATGTTCTTATATCAATGGACTGGTCTGGTGGGCAGAAAAGTGGCAAATGGAATTCAATCCAGAGAAGTGTGAGGTAATGCATTTGGGGAGGGCAAACAAGGCAAGGGAGTACACAATAAATGGGAGGATACTGAGCGGTGTAGAGGAACAGAGGGATGTTGGAGTGCACGTCCACAGATCCCTGAAAGTAGGACGACAGGTAGATAAGGTGGTTAAAAAGGCCTACGGGATACCTTCCTTTATTAGCCAAGGCATAGAATATAAGAGCAGGGTGGTTATGCTAGAAGTGTATAAAACAGCTTGAATACTGTGTACAGTTCTGGTTGTCATATTGCAAGTAAGATGTGACTGCACTAGAGAGGGTACAGAGGAAATTTACGAGGATGTTGCCAGGGCTGGGGAATTTTAGCTATAATAAAAGATTGGATAGGCTGAGATTGTTTTCTTTGGATCAAAGGAGGCTGAGGGGAGATTTAATTGAGGTATATAAAATTCTGACTCTACAAGATAGAGTGGATAAGGAGGACTATTTAACTTAGCAGAGCGGTCAGTGACCAGGGGCATAGATTTAAAGTAATTGGTAGAAGGGTTAGAGGGGAGATGAGAAAAAATCTTTTCACCCAGAGGTTGGTGGGGGCCTGGAACTCACTGCCTGAAAGGGTGGTAGAGGCAGGAACTCTCAACTCATTTAAAAAGTACTTGGATGTGCACTTGAAGTGCCACAACCTACAGGGCTATGGACCAAGTGCTGGAAAGTGGTATTAAGCTGGATAGCTCTTATTCGGCCAGCACCCACGATGGGCCGAATGGCCTCCTACTGTGCCGTAACTTTCTATGATTCAGTACAAGCAGCACCAAACCTTCAGATAAGCCACCTTTGTACATAATTATTCAGAATTCTTCAAAATTCATCAATATTTTTATAATTTTGTCCAAAGGTGACATCATCTTTATTAATGAAATTGGCCTTTACCAGTATTGGTTTCAGGCACTGCATAAAGGGCCTTATGCCTTAATTGTAGTTGATAGCCACCATTGTTTTTGTAATCAACAGCCGCTTGTAACTTCAACCTGCACTTTAAAGCTCGTACCAAGTGGGACTGGTTCCAAAGGCTGCAGGATGTCCTAAATGAAAGCACCAGGGAGTAATCTCTGCCAGTGCAGACTGGTGCCATTATGTCCCTTTGTGATATTTCCCAGCTAATGTGATCTGATGCTCGAGCACTCCAGCAGTGTGTGGACAATGGTCCTTGGTAAACTAAAAAAGACCCTAGAAGATAGGCAATATATCTTGTGAATTTTTTAACTGGTAAAAGATTGGGAAATATTGATGTTCAGAGGGCCCTGGGTGTTCTTGTACATGAGTCACTGAAAGCTAACATGCAGGTGCAGCAAGCAATTAGGAAGGCAAATGGTATGTTGGCCATTATTACAAGAGGATTTGAGTTCAGGAGTAAGGATGTCTTACTGAAATTATATAGGGCCTTGGTGAGACTGCATCTGGAGTATTGTGTACAATTTTGGTCTCCTTACCTAAGAAAGGATATACTTGCCATAGAGGTAGTGCAACAAAGGTTCAGCCGACTGATTCCTGGGATGGCGGGATTGTCGTATGAGGAGAGATTGAGTCGACTAGGCCTGTATTCTAGAGTTTAGAAGAATGAGAGGTAATCTCATTGAAACATACAAAATTCTTACAGGGCTTGACAGGGTAGATGCAGGGAGGATGTTTCCCCTGGCTGGGGAATCTGGAACCAGGGGTCACAGTCTCAGAACAAAGGGTAGGCCATTTAGGACTGAGATGAGGAGACATTTCTTCACTCAGAGGGTGGTGAATCTTTGGAAATCTCTACCCCAGAGGGCTGTGGAACTTCAGTCATTGATTACATTCAAAACAGAGATCGATAGATTTCTATATATTAAAGGCATCAAGGGATATGGGGATGGTGCAGGAAAATGGCGTTGAGGTTGATGATCAGCCATGATTTTGTTGAATGGCGGAGCAGGCTCGAGGGGTCGGATGGCCTACTCCTGCTCCTATTTCTTATGTTCTTAAAATATGTCAGTTATTACTGTTTCTCTCTTCAAAAAAAAAGTATTACAGAAAGAGAAAGAAAACAAACTAGATGTCTGCACTTTTTAACAGTATATGCAAAAGAATACATTACAGGATTTTTTTATGTATGAAAAGCGTCCTCATATATTTAGGAATTGGACACATTGCACAGATGCTGAATTATATCTTGCATTTAACTTTCTAGGCATTTGCTGAAGCTGCTGGTCAAACTAGTGACATTTTTCAGAAAGATCAAGCACCTTTTGCAATCAAGAATTCCCTTGGACTTGCTGCTACAATTTCTCCTAGTGATTCGTTTATCGTCATTGACAAAAATTCTAAAAAATTGACTTATGAACTAAAAGATGGAGAGTTTCTCAATATGGATTACCAACGAACTAAGAATGGAAAGGAGCAGCTGTCAAACCTGACTGATACGAATAGCAAATTGTTTTATATTTCACTGAGTAAGTGCATTATTTTTCTGTAAAGAAACTATCAAGGGGGTAATTGCAAGGTAAATGCAAGTTCATTATTTCTTTAATTGTGAAATGACTACCTTTGTGACGTGCTTTGCTTTAATTGAAGATTGTTGTCTCGAAAATGTTGGAACTGTTTGATATACCTATAAAATGTAATTTGTATTTAGTAGTGTTAACATCAAAATTGAGGCAAGAAAGCAACTTGAGCTGAAAAAAAGCTTCACAATAATATAACCAGAATCACTTTCCAATCTACCCTCCAATTTAGTTTCCATTAAAATGAAAATAGATGTCTAATTATAAACATTCTAAGTACTTACCTAATGTGTAGTATAAAAGAACATGCGATTATGAGTTGTGGAATATGATCTAAATCTCATTTGTGAATCATGTAAAAGAATCTCTCCAAGCATTTTACAAAGGGGATAAGTGGACGCTCAATGGGAAAAGAGAAATTAAGGGAGAAAACAAAGTGACAAACAGGGAGAGAGATTAAGATTTTTAAAGGTATTGATTGAGATAGTCAGGCAAATTGGTTTTGGATAGGGTTCCAAAGAGCAAAGAAGGTGAGTGACTAAAATGTCAGCCTCCAATGAGGGAGCAGATAATAAGCAAAAACCCAAAGTCTAAGGAAAGGAGGGTGTAGACTGTGGGTGGAGAAGATAACTCATAGGGTGGTGTGAGGCCTTGGAGGAATTTAAAAGAGATGAGGATCTTGAAACTAATTCAACAGGAACTAGTGCAGCTCAACATGGACATAGGGTGTTGCATGTGCAGAACTTCATGCAAGGGAGAATTTGGTTCTTGAACAACCTTATCACTCATGAGGTAGCATATCAGCCCATTCATAGGGTATAAATTGTATCTCTGTTCCTCATCCTGTATGCTTTGTATAAACACTGATTGCTGATGGATTTGAATATCTGACAACTCAAATATCCTTTCAAATAGTAAACAAAGCTATTATTTTCAAAAATATGTAATTCTTTATTCAGTGATTTCCATGTACTAACGAATCGTCCAAGTCACATGATCTTTCCAGTGGTTTATATAATCTCATCCTTGAGCAATGTTGTATCCAAGAACTGTTCCTGAAAGAAAATTATGTCAGATGTTCAATCAAGACGAAATTCCAAATGTAGAGAAAACAGACAAATTAACATTTCAGGTATCATTATAAACAGAACTTCACCAATTCTGATGAAGGGTTATACCTGAAACATTAACTTATCTTTTCTATCCTCAGATGATGACTGACCCATTGAATATTTCCAGCATTTTCAGATTTTTTTTTTCCCCCGTTTTCCGGTATTTGCAAGTTTTATGCTTTTTACTGAAGTTCCAGTTGTGTGTGGTTTTAAAAAAAAAAAAAAAAATTTTCATTGGAGCACATTTCCTGACATGGAAGGGTGTATCTTCCCTGCCAGACCGATTTATCAACATTCAAGCGTAATTGTTTGCAATCCAGATGGGGTTCAATATATGAATGCAGCATTACCTCACTCTCCTAGACCTGATGCTATTAGCCATCTCTATGGTGATATGTGCTTATTTGTTCATGTAGCCCTTACAAAGGAATTTTCTTGTGTATTGGTGTGCTCTTCATTCTCCACTGCCCTTAGAAATAGTTATAAGCTGTAATATACTCATCACCATCCACCGGTACATGGCATTAATGTGTTGGATGGACTGTGGCTTCTGCCCCTATCACTATCACTGATGGTGACTTGAGCTTCCATTGTGGGATGCTTGCTTCATAGGACACTGGCAAAGTGAGTATGGGATTCTCCCTATGACTTACGGGATGTAAACAAACACAAATTCTGAGCAATTTGGCTCATGGTGAGTCACCTTGAGGATTTCCTACACAGTACCTTGAAGGTATAGACTGCCAACACAACTGGAGTTGACTATATCAGTAAGTAAAGTAGGACATGTTCCATTGTCTCAATACCATACAGAAATGGCACTGGTGAAAACTGAATCCATTGGATCTGTTAGTCTACCACGTAGTAGGAGCTCAGAACAAGATGATGAATACCCTCAACAGGGGTGAATTACAGCTTGTATAGAAGCTGAATTCCTAGATGACCCATTCTACCTTTGACAAATGAGATTACCTAGAGATGGATTTTATGATTGTGGTTTAGGTTTTGAGATGTCAGAGCCACAGTCCTAGATATATTTCCTTTATTTCCCCATCTAATACAGATCATTCACAAAATTAAAGTTGTGCAAATAATAGTTATTCTTGTGACCCTATATGGACCAAGGAACCTCTGGATCGAGAATTCTCTGACCCTTTGCATTAATCAGTCCTTCAAGATCTCTTATCAGGAAGAACTGATTCAGATGAACATTCATGCCAGGCACAGAAGCCCTCAGTTTCTTACCAACAACTTAAATTTTGAAAGAGCTTGCTTAGAACACCTAGAGATTCAACAGTGTTACAACATTGATAGTTTCAGGAAAATCTGAAACTGGAAAATATGCAGCAAGGAATGTCTGCAAGTTTCTTGCAAATCCATGTTGCTGCTTCAGCATGGCTGTGCTCCAACTTCTGTATGCAAAGTTTAATACATTATCCGTATAGACCCCTTAAGAGAGCATTTGCAGTTTTAACTCTTTTAAAAGGGACTGTTGGGTGGCATGTAACCAAAGTTATACTGTTGTATTAAAACTTCAGGAAATGTGCACTTCATTCGGTTGCTTTTTAAACAAATCCGTAAAGTCTGCAGTCAGAGCTCTTTTAAAAGACACATCTTAAAAGGATAATGTCCTTGCGCATTCCACTTTCTCCCTATCCTATCTTACATGACAACTGGTGTATGTAGTTTAGTACAGTTTGAAGAATATGGAAAACACTACTGAGGTAGATAATCTGTTTTTAGGCTTACAAGAAAAATATATAAAATTACCATGTTTGTGAAACAAATATTGTGAAAAATAGCTTGCACAAAAGACAACAAATGTATATTTTGGAAACTACTGAATAAAATATATTTAAGTGTGTATAGTTTTTAATTTTATATATAATGTCAACATTTTTCTGCTGTGAGGCTTTTGTAATCAATGCTAATTTGTTATCTGGGGGCTAATACAGCATTGAATATATTCAAACAGGAAATGAGTAATATGTATCAGCGGAATACCTAATGTCATTGTTGTTCAGTAAACCATTTTGCCTTTGTTACATTTCATTACATGCAGCTCCTCGGGGCCACACTCCTGCAGACAAAATTCCACTAACTAAGTTAGGCCGTCGCCTGTACAGTATTACACATGAGGAATCAACTGTTGAGCGATCCATTGTATGTCAAATTGATGCAGTGCAAGGAAGCAAGAGAATAACGATCCGTTCCCCTGTTCAGGTATACTGTTCACATTAACCGCTGTAATTCTTTAGAGTGATATGGTTGTCATTAAATATCTTAATGCATGATTTGTTTTTTTATTTGTTCTGCTTCATACACCTATGTATTCTCTGGAAATAAAAGCAGAAAATGCTGGAAATACTCAGCAAGTCAGGCAGCGTCTGTGGTGAAAGAAAGAGTTAATGTTTCAGGTCGCTGACCCTTCGTCAAAACTGAGGGTCATCGACCTGAAATGTTAACTCTGTCCCTTTCTCCACAGATACTGCCTGAGTTGCTGAGTATTTCCAGCATTTTCTGTTTTTAATTTCAGATTTCCAGCATCCACAGTATTTTGCTTTTGATTTATGTATTTTCCAGAATAGTATGATCCAAAAATGGAGAAAAACACTAAGGTGCTCAGCATAATCCCCAGATAAGGAGTTGCCTTTTAAAATTGAAGAGGGTAGGAACAGATTTCTATGTATGTATAGGTCAGGAAGACAGCAAGGATTATAATACTCATTCACTTTGAATCAACTCCTTTCAAAGAACTGGTGTGCTCAGATCACCTGAGAGATCCCCACTGGTTTCAATTTTCACAGCAGAGGTAGCCCATATTCTGGTTTCTTCTTAGGTTGAACAGGGTTTAATGGACCAAGGAATTAATTACTTTTACTTCAGATATTTTGTAGTACCAAATAAATCCAGAGGGCATTCCCTATCCTGGATCTGAGACCTTTTGAATAAATTATTCCCTCACAGACCAGGGTGGAAATTCGGCACCAATGCCCTTGGCAGTTCACCCACATGAGTGATGATCCTCAGTCATTAGACTATTACAGGAATGATTTATCTTATGAGCATGCTACTACACCAGCACAGGTGAGGCTAATACGATTGAAGTAATTTAATATGAATATGTACAAGTAAGGAGTTCCATAAAAGTCGATATTTCAAGAGTATTGCACTGTATCTATCAGTGATACACCCACTACTGAAATAAGGGGAAAATCGATGATGCGAAAGTTTTTTTTTGGATATAGTTGGAATTTCTATATTGAATTTATAACGTTTTCCATTATGGAATTACACCTTCATTTAGTTTAACCTTGTAAATTACAGATAAAGAATCACTTTTCAGTGCCTTTCAAAGTATTTGAAGATGTGGAATCTGATTTGAAGATTCTTGGTACAATTCAGCCGAACGAAGAGTTCAATGTCCCTCTGCTTTCTTACAGGTACTTGAACTAAATAATATTTTTTTTCTAAGTATTGTAATTTTTTATGGAGCAATTTTTATTGTATTAAAAATGACTTTTGTTACAATATAGGTAAAATAATCTGAGGAGGAATTCACTTTTCAATACTTTTATGGTTGAAACTCACTGGGTTTTACACAATCCAGTATTTCTCAATAAATAGAAAATGCACATCAGGAACTTGTAATTTAGCAAAATTACTGAATTATGCCAGCTGCATATGGTGCACTGTAATTACACATAGTGCAGTATCTCAATAAGTAGAGGATACGTGTCAGGAATTGATAGGTTAACAAAATCACTAAATGGTGTCAAATACAAATGTTGCTTGTAAATTACGATGATCATTATATGTGTAGTTTATTTTGTGCAAATTCCAGCCTCCACTATGATTCACAATTTTGTTTTTGTTTATTTAAATAATTTTCCAACGTTAAAGTCACAACCAGAATATTTTTTTCCAAACTAGAAAGAGAGAACTTGCATTTACATAGCGCCATTCACGATGTCACCATTTCCCAAAGCGCTTTACATCCAATGAAGTACTTTTAAAGTGTAGTAGTGTAGGCAACCAATTTGTGCACAGTAAGGACCCACAAACAGCAATTAAATAAATGCCCAGATCATCTGTTTTAGGTGTTGGTTATGGGATAAATGCTGGCCAGGACACTGGGAGAGCTCCCCTGCTCTTCTTTGATTAGTGCAGGATCTTTTACATCCACCTGAGAGGGCAGGCCTCTCGGGTTTATTGTCTCATCGGAAAGACGGCACCTCCAACAGTTAATTATGTGCCTAAGTGAAACTATAAGCATAAGAGTGATGTTTTTTTTAATAAGCTAATGGCTTCCAATATATATCCTGTTAGCTTTAATATGTTTATGATCGAACAAATTTTTAGAGATTTTAAATTAATAACTTTAGCAGTTTTTGGTAGCTTCACATGACATCTGTGTTTATCACTCCACTGTCCCTCACTGAATGAATAGGAGTATGTTGGTCTGAAATCAGATTAATAAAGAGCTGCGTTCCTATGGTGGAGCTGTGGCAGTAGTAAGGATGCTAAAATTGGCCTCAAAACTCGAGGTTAGAGAGGAAACAATTTTCTAGGGTTCCACCTACAGATCACACAATTCAGGGATCCTAGTGGAAGCGCATGTGTGTGGGCATTGGGTGAGGGGTACTCCTCTTCGTTCCACAAATACTGTGGGCTGATTTGGTGTTCGTGTTGGAGCCGGCTGAATTTCCTAAGGCCTCTACCGACGAGCGACATTGAGATAGCCAGTTGGCATCCACAGCTCACCGATTTTATGGAGATGAAACCGCAAAGCCCAATTTCCAGCAAGCCTCTGGCCGTTTCTTTGGGCGGTTTCCAGCACTACACAAATTTCTCCCCTAGTATCTCTAGGTGCTTCCCCCCTCCCCCTTGGTATCAGGTAGTATCCTAATTATAAGTGAAGTTTGTGCTTTTGTCAATGAATGATGAAGATTAAACTACCTTCAGCAAGGAAAAGTTGCTGGTGAATTATGACTAAATTCCATTTTGTCAAAACTGAAGGAAAATGACCTAAAATGCTCTTCCACCAAGAAACTGGGAGACATAGGGTCAGCTAAAGTCACCAAGCTATACCTCTCCACCACTTTTCTCGACCCATTCCCTGCATCTATTATAAGAGTGCTTGTCTGAAATGCAGTCTTGGATGAGCCAGTTTCTTCCAGTTAAACACTGGGAAGACCAAAGCCATCCTCTACGGCCCTAATCAACTCCATCCTTCCTTCTCACCACCCCCCGTCTCCCCCCACCTGTTCACAACCCTGAGCTAAGCTTCCAGCCCCATATTTTCTCCATCACAAAGACCACCTACTTTCACCTCCCTATAATCATCAGTTTCCACCCCTACCTCAACCCACCTGTCACTAAAATCCTTACATATTTTTGTTACGACTATTCCAATGCTTTCCTGGCTGGCCATTCTCCACCCTCTGTAAACTTCGACTCATCCAAAACTGCTGTTCATATCCAATCCCACATCGCATTCTACTCACCCATCATTCCTGTCCTTACTGACCTGCATTGGCTGCTGGTCCTCTAACACCTGCAATTTAAAATTCTCATCCTTGTGTTTCAATCCCTCCATGGCTCGAAGTAAACTTCTCCAGTGCTACAAGCCCCTCTTTGCACCCCCCCCCAGCCAATAAAGCTCTTTGTTCCCATAACTCTGGGCTCTTGTGCACCAACCCCCCCCCTTCGCACCACCATTGGCAGCTATGCCTTCAGTCTCCTTTGGAATTCCCTCCCTATACCCAATTATGTCTCCACTTCCCTCTCCTCCTTTAAGACACGTTAAAACCTACCTCTTTGATTAAGCTTTTGGTCACCCCTCTTAATATCTCCTTCTTTGGCTTGGTGGCCATGTTTTTTCTTACAACTCTAAAGTGCCTCGAGATGTTTATTCTATGTTAAATGTGCTAAATAAATTCAAGTTGTTGTTGAAAACCTTGTTTCGAGGCAGAGTAGAGGAAGCTTTCTTGTGCATCTACTCGTTCCATACCTGATCTTAAAGTCTGAATTTTGATACCCTTTCAAATTACAGGACTCATTTGTTTTAATTTATACAAATTTATTGAAATTCTGAATACCTAATTTTAACACATTTTGTTTTGCTAATGTTTGTTTTCAGATCAGATCTCCGTTTACAGCTAATAATAAAGGACAAGGAACTATATGCTCCCTGTGAAGCAATCACTTTTGGTCACGTAAACACAAGTACTGAAATAGTGTTTCATCGCAAATGCCTATTATCTAGAGGTGATGAGCGGGACTCGCTAATGATCAATATAGTTGCAATGCACGACACACTGACATCTGACAATCCTGATGAAAATAATAATGCTTATGTTCTCCACTTATGGCCTATTGCAATTCTTCAAAATCTTTTGCCTTATACAGTCAGTGTTTCCTTAACAGAGGTAAGTTTACCTGTGTGTTTTGTGAGTGTACCTATACTCATGGTCAAAAGTATGTTTTCTCAGTTATTCTTTCTCCACATACAGTAAGATCCTGCCACCATAAACAGGGAACCAGGGACGCTGTTCCTTTTAAGAGTTTTATTTCATGGTCGTTTCTTAAGAACCACATAATCTGTCATTTTCTAAACAGTATAAATTAGCATGTTCTAGTCTTTCCTGCTCAATCCTTCATTTTAGTTTTATCTCTCATTAATAGTGCAATTAATTACTGTTCTCCAAAGCGTAAGACTTTTTGATTTCTTGCCTATTTTTGCATGGAACTCTGGATCAGTTTAGAGTTATTTTGTCAACCCTTTGACAATTTGAAGTCATTTTTAACTGTTTTATTTAACCAACTCAAGTGAAAAATTGATGTCACTAAACAAAGCAACCAGAACAATTCTTCATTCTCAGTGTTGAATCTCCACTTTGAAACAGTTAATGTTATGTTAAAATTCTTTAGACAGTCAGAAAAGAGATACTGATTATCACGTCAAATTTGCTTTGGTTGGTAACGGCACTAGGATTCAAAATTATTGTGATTGAAGTCAGCATCTAAGTGTTATTTGGTGGTGGCAACTTTACTGTACTACAGCACCTTCATTTCTATGCTTGCTTAGATAGTTGTTCCATACAAATGCTATCTAAAAGCCAATAGCCCAACAGGTTCCTAGTATTTTAGGGAAGACAAGATTGCTTGTCCATCCCACTGGGCTCAGTGATGTATATGTCCTTTGTACATGCTCAGTTCAAGATCTCTCTGGACATCTACACATTTACCATTAAATCACCTCACAACCATGCAACTCAAATAGTCCACTCTCAAAAAAGAAAACAAAGCTGCATTTGGGTCCTGACGGTGATGCCAGCAGCTGTGTCTCTTCACAACCATAATCTTATTCTCTTTGTTTGAGAAGCCCTCCTTCGAAGGGCCTGGACTCAAGGCACATGGACTTAGATGTACACGAACCAGCATATCAGCCAGCTTGAACTTCGAACAGTATGGTTAAATCTCGCTAACAATTTGCATTTATATAGGGCCTTTACTGTAGCAAAATGTCTTAAGGTGCTTCATTGAGGCATAATCAGACAAAAGTGGATGCAGCGAAAGAGATATTAGGAAGGGTGATCAAAAGCTTGGTCAAAGAGGTGGGTTTTAAGGAGGGTCTTAAAGGAAGAGAGGGAGGTGGTGAGCTGGAGATGTTTAGGGAAATAATTCCAGAGCCTAGGGCCTAGATGGCTAAAGGCACGGCCACCAATGGTGGAGTGAAAGAAGGGTGGGGGGGTACACAAAAGGCAAGTCAAAGAATCAGAGATTAAGGGGGTTCTGGAGGCGGTTACAGAGATAGGAGGGCAAGGCCATAAAGGGATTTCAATATAAGGATGAGAATTTTAAATTGGAGGCATTGGGGGATCGATGTGAGTCAGTAAGGACGGATGAGAGGGACTTCATGTGGGATAGGATATAGGCAGCAGAGTTTTGGATGAGTTGAAGTTTACGGAGGGTGGAGGATGAGAGGCCAGTTAAGAGAGCATTGGAACAGTCAAATTTGGAGGTGACAAAGGCATGGATGAGTGTTTCAGCAGCAGATGGGATTAGGTGGGGGCAGGCCCGTAGTGTTAGAGGTGGAAATAGGCAGTCTTTGTGATGAAGAATATATGGGGTCAGAAGCTCGGCTCAAGTGAGAACCGAGGCAGAATATAGAAACACAAATGAGAACCAGGCAGAATCATAGAATCATAGAATCATAGAAGTTACAACATGGAAACAGGCCCTTCGGCCCAACATGTCCATGTCGCCCAGTTTATACCACTAAGCTAGTCCCAATTGCCTGCACTTGGCCCATATCCCTCGATACCCATCTTCCCCATGTAACTGTCCAAATGCTTTTTAAAAGACAAAATTGTACCCGCCTCTACTACTGCCTCTGGCAGCTCGTTCCAGACACTCACCACCCTTTGAGTGAAAAAATTGCCCCTCTGGATCCTTTTGTATCTCTCCCCTCTCACCTTAAATCTGTGCCCCCTCGTTATAGACTCCCCTACCTTTGGGAAAAGATTTTGACTATCGACCTTATCTATGCCCCTCATTATTTTATAGACTTCTATAAGATCACCCCTTAACCTCCTACTCTCCAGGGAATAAAGTCCCAGTCTGTCTAACCTCTCCCTGTAAGTCAAACCATCAAGTCCCGGTAGCATCCTAGTAAATCTTTTCTGCACTCTTTCTAGTTTAATAATATCCTTTCTATAATAGGGTGACCAGAACTGTACACAGTATTCCAAGTGTGGCCTCACCAATGCCCTGTACAACTTCAACAAGACATCCCAACTCCTGCATTCAATGTTCTGACCAATGAAACCAAGCATGCTGAATGCCTTCTTCACCACCCGATCCACCTGTGACTCCACTTTCAAAGAGCTATGAATCTGTACTCCTAGATCTCTTTGTTCTATAACTCTCCCCAACGCCCTACCATTAACGGAGTAGGTCCTGGCCCGATTCGATCTACCAAAATGCATCACCTCACATTTATCTAAATTAAACTCCATCTGCCATTCATCGGCCCACTGGCCCAATTTATCAAGATCCCGTTGCAATCCTAGATAACCTTCTTCACTGTCCACAATGCCACCAATCTTGGTGTCATCTGCAAACTTACTAACCATGCCTTCTAAATTCTCATCCAAATCATTAATATAAATAACAAATAACAGCGGACCCAGCACCGATCCCTGAGGCACACCGCTGGACACAGGCATCCAGTTTGAAAAACAACCCTCGACAACCACCCTCTGTCTTCTGTCGTCAAGCCAATTTTGTATCCAATTGGCTACCTCACCTTGGATCCCATGAGATTTAACCTTATGTAACAACCTACCATGCGGTACCTTGTCAAATGCTTTGCTGAAGTCCATGTAGACCACGTCTACTGCACAGCCCTCATCTATCTTCTTGGTTACCCCTTCAAAAAACTCAATCAAATTCGTGAGACATGATTTTCCTCTCACAAAACCATGCTGACTGTTCCTAATTAGTCCCTGCCTCTCCAAATGCCTGTAGATTCTGTCCCTCAGAATACCCTCTAACAACTTACCCACTACAGATGTCAGGCTCACTGGTCTGTAGTTCCCAGGCTTTTCCCTGCCGCCCTTCTTAAACAAAGGCACAACATTTGCTACCCTCCAATCTTCAGGCACCTCACCTGTAGCGGTGGATGATTCAAATATCTCTGCTAGGGGACCCGCAATTTCCTCCCTAACCTCCCATAACGTCCTGGGATACATTTCATCAGGTCCCGGAGATTTATCTACCTTGATGCGCGTTAAGACTTCCAGCACCTCCCTCTCTGTAATATGTACACTCCTCAAGACATCACTATTTATTTCCCCAAGTTCCCTAACATCCATGCCTTTCTCAACCGTAAATACCGATGTGAAATATTCATTCAGGATCTCACCCATCTCTTGTGGTTCCGCACATAGATGACCTTGTTGATCCTTAAGAGGCCCTACTCTCTCCCTAGTTACCCTTTTGCCCTTTATGTATTTGTAGAAGCTCTTTGGATTCACCTTTGCCTGATCTGCCAAAGCAATCTCATATCCCCTTTTTGCCCTCCTGATTTCTCTCTTAACTCTACTCCGGCAATCTCTATACTCTTCAAGGGATCCACTTGATCCCAGCTGCCTATGCATGTCATATGCCTCCTTCTTATTTTTGACTCGTGCCTCAATCTCCCGAGTCATCCAAGGTTCCCTACTTCTACCAGCCTTGCCCTTCACTTTATAAGGAATGTGCTTACCCTGAACCCTGGTTAACACACTTTTGAAAGCCTCCCACTTACCAGACGTCCCTTTGCCTGCCAACAGACTCTCCCAATCAACTTCTGAAAGTTCCTGTCTAATACCATCAAAATTGGCCTTTCCCCAATTTAGAATTTTAACTTTTGGGCCAGACCTATCCTTCTCCATAGCTATCTTAAAACTAATGGAATTATGATCACTGGTCCCAAAGTGATCCCTCACTAACACTTCTGTCACCTGCCCTTCCTTATTTCCCAAGAGGAGGTCAAGTTTTGCCCCCTCTCTAGTCGGGCCATCCACATACTGAATGAGAAATTCCTCCTGAATACACTCAACAAATTTCTCTCCATCCAAGCCCCTAATGCTATGGCTGTCCCAGTCAATGTTGGGAAAGTTAAAGTCCCCTACTATTACCACCCCAGAGGGGAAGTGAAAAAGGAAATAAGAGGGGTAAAGAGGGAGTATGAGAATAGACTGGTGGCCAACATAAAAGGGAATCCAAAAGTCTTCTACAGGCATGTAAATAGTAAACAGGTCCAGAGGATTTGTTGGCTTTTAGTCCCATTAGTTTATCCAGTACTTTTTCTTTACTAACATTAATTACTTTAAGTTCCTCACTCTCATTAGACCCTTGGTTCCCCACTATTTCTGGTATACTTTTTGTTTCTTTTACTGTGAAGACAGATACAAAATATTTATTTAACAAGTCTGCCATTTCCTTATTCGCCATTATAATTTCTCCTGTCTCAGCCCCTAAGCGCCAATGTTTACTTTTACTCCTCTCTTCCTTTTTACATACTTGTAGAAGCTCTTATAATCTGTTTTTATATTTCTTGCTAGTTTACTTTCATATTCTATTCTCTCCCTTTTAATCAATTTTTTTGGTCATCCTTTGCTGGTTTCTAAAACTCTCCCAATCCTCAGGCTTACTACTCTTCTTGGCAAAATTATAGGCCTCTTTTTATCTAATACCATCCTTAACAACTTTAGTTAGCCACGGATGAATCACTTTTCCTGTGGAGTTTTTATTCCTCAATGGAATGTATATTCATTGAGAATGTTGAAATATTTCTTTAAATGTTTGCCATTGCTTAACTGCCATCATACCCTTTAATCTAATTTCCCAATCGACCTTTGCCAACTCGCCCCTCATACCTATGTAATTGGCTTTATTTAAGTTTAAGACTCTAGTTTTTGACTCAAGTACGTCACTCTCAAACTCAATGTGAAATTCTATCATATTATGATCACTCTTCTGCAGGCGATCCTTAACTGTGAGATTACTAATTAACCCTGTCTCATTACACATTACACAGAGTTGGGACCAATATCCTTGCAGGGAGGTTAACTAGAACTGTGCAAGAGGTTTTAAGTAACATGGCAGGGCGGAGAGGGGAAGCAAGCTTTAGCCATATAGGTAATAAGGAGGTAGAAATGTTAATGAGATTAAACAGGGCAAGACAGTAAAATTAAATCAGGATGTGGAAAGGTAGAAAAGGAACAAATTGCTAAATCAAGAGAATCCTAACTAAAATGTAGCTGTATGTTCATACATTGTAAGAAACAAAATTGGGGAACTCGAGCTTTTGATTAAAATGTAAAATTATGACCTGCTAGCAAAAACTGAAACATGGCTGCGATTAAGTCAGGTATGGCAATTAAATATACCTGGTTACAAAACTTTCAGGAAGGATATCCAAGGAAGAAAGGGAAGAGGGTAGTAGTATTAATTAGAGACAAGAACATAACATTATAGCATATGTATTTAAATAGTGAACTGTTCCATCAGAATCTTTTTAGATTGAGCTAAGGAATAGCGAGCAAGTCAACTACAGGGAGTGTATTATAAATAGCTGAACAGTAGAAAGGAAATTGAGGATAAAATTTGTAGACAAATTAGAGAGGCTTCTATTAACAATAGTTATAAATGTAGGAGACTTCATTTATCGAAAAATAGATGAGATTGGGAAATTCTTCATAGTGAGAATGTGGGGGTTTCAATGTCAGTATAGTCTCCAACAAGGAAGGAAGAACTCGCTGACTTGCTTCTGGGTAATGAAATGGAGCAAGTAGGAGACCTAAAAATAGGGGGATTTGCGAGAGTAGTGGCCACAATACAAGAAGGTTCAATGTAAGACTAGAAAATGCCCCATTCAAACAATGGCACCTCCGACAGTGCAGCACCCCCTCAGTATTGCAGTGAAGTGTCAACTTTGATTATATGGAGTGTTGTTTGAAACCATGACTTTCTGACTCACAGGCAATAGTGCTATCATTGAGCCAAGACTGACACCTTGCAAAGGCTACAAATCAAGTACATTTCAAGGAAAAAGGGAATTTATCTTAAGACCATGTTTTTCACAATTAATTGGGAGATGAGAATAAATTTGATCCTAAAAAATGAACCATTTAGTGTTTATGGAGCAAATGGTGAAAAGGAAATCCAGGACGAGTATAAAGAATATGTAAAGAAGTTACAACAAGAGAGATTAGAAAGGCTAAGAGGATGCCTTTAGCCCCATTAATTTCCCTAGCACTTTTTTTTTACTAATACTGATTTCCTTCAGTTCCTCCCTCTCACGAGATCCTTGGTTCCCTAACATTTCTGGGAGGTTATTTTTGTCCTCCTTTGTGAAGACAGAACCAAAGTATGTGTTTAATTGTTCTGCCATTTCTTTGTTCCCCATTATAATTTCCCCCATTTCTGACTGTAAAGGACCTACATTTGTCTTCACTAATCTTTTTCTCTTGACTTATTTATAGAAGCTTTTACAGTCAGTTTTTATGTTCCCTGCTAGTTTACTCTCATACTCTATTTTTCCCCTCTTAATCAATCTCTTTGTTCTCCTTTGCTGACTTCGAATCTGCTCCCAATCCTCAGGCTTGCCGCTTTTTCTGGCAAATCCCCAGGGCCTGATAATCTACATCCCAGAGTACTAAAGGAAGTGGCCCTGGAAATAGTGGATGCATTGGTGGTCATCTTCAAAATTCTATAGACTCTGGGACAGTTCCTACAGATTGGAGGGTGGCAAATGTAACCCCACTATTTAAAAAAGGAGGGAGAGAAAAAACAGGGAATTACAGACCAGTTAGCCTAACATCAGTAGTGGGGAAAATGCTCGATTATATTATAAAGGATGTGATAACAGAACACTTGGAAGGCATTAATGGGATTGGACAAAGTCAGCATGGGTTTATGAAAGGGAAATCATGCTTAACAAATCCACTGGAGTTTTTTGAGGAGGTAACTAGTAGAATAGATAGGGGAGAACCAGTGGATGTGGTGTATTTGGATTTTCAGAAGGCTTTTGATAAGGTCCCACACAACAAATTAGTGTGCAAAATTAAAGCACATGGGATTGGGGGGAATATACTGGCATGGATTGAGAATTGGCTGACAGACAGGAAACAGAGTAGGAATAACGGGACTTTTTCCGGGTGGCAGGTAGTGACTACTGGGGTACCGCAGAGATCAGTGCTTGGGCCCTAGCTATTCACAATATATATCAATGATTTGGATGAGGGAACAGAATGTAATATTTCCAGGTTTGCAGACGACACAAAGCTGGGGTGGAATGTGATCTGTGAGGAGGATGCTAAGAGGCTCCAATGTGATTTAGACAAGTTGGATGAGTGGGCAAGAACATGGCAGATGCAGTATAACGTGGATAAATGTGAGGTTATCCACTTTGGTTGTAAAAACAGAAAGACAGATTATCATCTGAATGGTGAGAGATTGGGAAAAGGGGAGGTGCAACGAGACCTGGGTGTCCTTGTACACCAGTCACTGAAAGCGAGCATTCAGGTGCAGCAAGCAGTTAGGAAGGCGAATGGTATGTTGGCCTTCGTTGCAAGAGGATTTGAGTACAGGAACAGGGATGTCTTACTTCCTTGGGGCCTTGGTGAGACCACATCTGGAGTATTGTGTGCAGTTTTGGTCTCCTTATCTGAGGAAGGATGTCCTTGCCATGGAGGGAGTGCAACGAAGATTTACCAGACTGATTCCTGGGATGGCAGGACTGACGTATGAGGAGAGATTGGGTCGACTAGGCCTATATTCACTAGAGTTCAGAAGAATGAGAGGTGATCTCATCAAAACATACAAAATTCCAACAGGACTAGACAGACAGGGAGGATGTTCCTGATGGCTGGGGAGTCCAGAACCAGGGGTCACAGTCTCAGGATACGGAGTATGCCATTTAGAACCGAGATGAGGAGAAATTTCTTCACTCAGAGGGTGGTGAACCTGTGGAATTCTCTACCACAGAAGGCAGTGGAGGCCAAGTCATTAGATGTATTCAAGAAGGAGATAGATATATTTCTTAATGCTAAAGGGATCAAGGGATATGGGGAAAAAGCGGGAACAGGGTACTGAGTTAGACGATCACCCATGATCATTTTGAATGGCGGGGCGGGCCGAATGGCCTACTCTTGCTCCTATTTTCTATGTTTCTAAGAGGAAGCATGAGAAAAATTAGCAAAAACATAAACAGTAATAAAAAGGATTTATACAGGAGGATAGTAAAAGAAGAGCAAGATTGCTACGAGATGAATGAGCCAAGTTTGTAATGGAGAGTGAGGGATACTAAATAAGTAATTTGCCTCCGTTTGCACAGAGAAGGTGGTATTGCGATTGTGGAACCACTAGAGGCGAGTCTAGAACAATTAGTGAAGGTTATCAGTTAAAGAACAATAGCAGTAAAGAAGATATTCAGAATCCTAATAGAAGCTAGAGAAGGATAGGTTACTATTCTGTTCCTAATTTTCCAAAATCTGTGGAAAGGAAAACTCTGCTAGAGGATTGGAAGATGGCAAAAGTTACTGTACTCTTCAAAAAAAAAGAGACCAGGATAAGCCAGGCTAGTTAGTCTTACTTCAGTTGATAAATCACAAGAGTCTCTAATATAGGAGAAACAGCAGTTAATTCGGGTGTCAGAACAGACTTCTAAAAGGCAGGTCATGCTTGACCTACCGTGTAGGATTTTTTTAAGAAGTAGTAGAGGATTGATAGAGGAAAGGCAGTGGATGTAGTTTGTATGAATTTTCAAAAAAAAGTACCACATCAGAAACTTAGGGCAAAGATAATGGCCCGCTATTAGGAGGGCGGCGGGTTCACAGCGGGGAGTCGACTGGGCGTGTGGGTAACGCACCCAGTGAAATCGGGGTGCTCCGCACGGAATTGCAGGCTAATTGGAGCCACTTACCTGTGCTTCCGGGTTTCGCGCTGGAAAGCTGCGCGTCGGGCAGACTGCGCGTACTCAGCATAGGCTGTCAGCTGGAGGAGACCTATTAAAAGGGGCAGTCCTCCACTGACTGATGCTGCAGGAAATAGGAAAAATTACAGCATGGAGCAGCCCAGGGGGAAGGCGGCTCCCAGGTTTAATGATGCCTCACTCCAGGTATTATTGGAGGGGGAGGACAGAGATCTTCCCCCCGGCAGGCGGGAGGAAGCGGCCTGCCTCTGCCACCAAGAAGGCCTGGCTCGAGGTGGCAGAGGAGGTCACCAGCACCACCAACATATCGCGCGCCTGTATACAGTGCAGGAGGCACTTCAATCACCTAAGTAGGTCAGCCGAAGTGAGTACACTTACTCATTCCCCTACACTCCATCTGCCACATCACCGCCCCCTCCCCACATCTCCTTCTGCACTGCCAACACTACTCTATCACATCACTCCTCACACCCACTCAAAGCTCATCCTCATCTTACCTGCACTTACTCACCTCGCCAG
Organism: Heptranchias perlo; assembly: GCF_035084215.1. NCBI lineage: Eukaryota > Metazoa > Chordata > Chondrichthyes > Hexanchiformes > Hexanchidae > Heptranchias > Heptranchias perlo. The sequence continues at coordinate 70,992,360 of NC_090328.1, forward strand.
TACCCATCCCGCCACTCCCACTCAACCCAATCCTCATACAATCTCATGGCTCTATCTCATACTCATCCTCTCATGCATCTCTTTCACAGTCAGCCTCACTCAACCTGCCACTACTTGTGCTGCAGCCACAGGGCATGCATCACATATGTGCAGTAGGCAGCGTAAGGCAAACAAGCATGAAGGGGATGCACAAGGGTGTTTAAGGGTTTGTCATGGTTTTTACTTATATTTAATTTCTGATCAACTCACATAACATTATGTTGTCACCACTACTGCCACGTCTTTGTGAGTCTTGTCTGGTTTGTGCAATAATGCCCTTTCCTGAGGATCACAATGAAGACCCACATCTGATGCCACCCATTGTGTCACTGCAGAGTGGGTGTAGGTGTATTTGCAGGGCTCTTTTGTGCAGACGACTGAGAGACGTCGGCGATGTCCCCGGTGGCACCCTGGAAGGATGCAGAGGAGAAGTTGTTGAGGGCAGTGGTGACTTTGACAGCGACAGGTAACAACTCGGGCCAGCCGGGAGCAGCTCGGGATGAAGGAGGCTGCAGATGTCCACGACTACATGTCGAGTGACTCTGAGCCTCCGTGTGCACTGCTGCTCAGAGAGGTCCAGGAAGCTGAGCCTCGGTCTGTGGACCCTGTGGCGAGGGTAGTGCCTTCTGCAACGCATCTCTCTCTGCGGTTGCCCTCCCTCCTGCTGTGCAGGTGGATGTGTCACAGCACTGTGTTGTGGGGCTCCACATGTCAGAGGTGGACGGCGTGGCCGGCAAGGCTGGAAATGCTGTTAGTCTTCCGAGGAGGTCATGACTGCAGCTATGGCGGCCCCCATCCGGAAGATGTACATTTGAGGGTGTCCGCAAGGTAGGTACATGTGTCTGGACACCAGGGTAAGTGTGCAAGTTGGTGAATTTTATTGTTAGGACGAGGGTGGTGGAGGCCAAACTTTGTCCAAAGTGACAGAGTGGCCTCCTGCAATGAGTGTTTCCCCCAGTCTGGGAAACAGTCCCAGTTGTTTGGAAAATCCCACCCCTCCTAAAATATCATGTTAATCAGGTCTCTAAATGACCTGAAGTACCTAAATGATTTCCTTAAGTGGCACCCCGCCGGCTTTAACTGCCGGCGGGAGTCCCACATGCGGGGGCTGCGCGCGCATGTCAGCGCATCACTGGGGAACCCGGAAGTGGGCGGGTTGGAGCCGGGCTCCAGACCCACCCTGGGAATCCCTGATTTTCGCAGCCCCCCCGCCACGAATGCACCTGCTCGGGGGTGCGAAAATCGAGCCCAATGGCACATGGAATTAAGGGGAATTACAGACCAAAAGCACAGGGTAGGAGTAAATGGAAGTTTCTCATTCTGGAAATAAGTGATGAATGGTGTTCCATCCACAGAGTCATTCTTATTTACTCTATGTATGTTTGTATGTATGTATGTATATATATATATATATATTTTCCAGCCCCCTTGAGATACAGGCCAACATTCCATTAACCTTTTTGTTTACATTTTCTACCTGTGCCCTAGTTTTTAGTGATCTGTGTACATGAGTACCCAAATCCCTTTGCTCTTCCATATGCTCCTGGTTTCTCACCATTAAGAAAAGATACTGATTTGTCTTTCTCTATAGTGGATGACCTCACACTTCCCCACATTGAATTCCATCTACCACAGTTTTGCCCACTCACTTAACCTGTAATTTTCTGTACCTACACAACTTGCTGTGCTTCCAAACTTTGTATCATCTGTAATATTGGATATACAACTCTCTCTGGCCTAGAAATTGGGCCACAGGCCTTATTTACATCAGACCAGCCAGCAGCAAATGCCTGCTGGGTGTCCCTAGACAGCTTACCAGCAAACACGATTTCTGGCAGCAGCGGCCTTCTGGTAGGTCTTGGAAGGGGGGAGGGGGGGGGGGGCGGCGGGTAAGTGATTGGGAGGAAAGGAGTGACTGGGAGACGGGTAAGCGATCGCGAGGATGGTGGGGGGGTGTGATCAGAAGAGGAGAGTAAGCGATCGAGAGGGGGGGGGATCGACCAGAATGGAGAGGGAAGGCAGCGATCAGGAAGACAGGGTGGGAGGAGGCGAATGCTGACCGGCAGTGGCCCGTGGTTTTTAATGTGCAGGAGGAGCACCCCTGCATGGAATTGGGAGACACCACTCTGTGTGAAACCAGCATTAGAGAATATGTCTAAAAGGGACAATTTTTCTTCCATCTTAATTGATTCGCTTGGGAAATGGCTGTGGGAATGGAAGCCACAGCCACAAGCAGGCAAGTAGAAATCATTCATTTAAAGTAAACTTCTGTATGTCAATGTAAATAAAAATTTAACATATCTTATAAAAAGAAAAGCAAATGATTTAATTTAATAAAATAGGTTGAAGTTAAAAGTTTTTTTAAAATTTTAACTTTTAAAAAAAATTAACGATAAAAATAATTAAAATAAGAGCAATATGACATTCCACTTTTTTTAAATTTAAATTTTAGTTTTTCCGCTGTCATTAGGAGTCATCGCACTTTTAAAAAGTAGTGTAGAGCTGGTATTTTTCAGTGCACCTTTTGGTGGCGGAAGTATTTTCATTCCAGCTGGGCAGATGGGTACGTTTGCAATTCTTGAATGGTTTTAGTGATTGTAGTGTACCATGCCCCTTTAATTTGCAGCTGTCAAATTGCCGGCGAACCAATGGGAGCAAGTTCACAATTTCCAGGTTTTAGTGCGCACGCATTCATGAACTTGCTTCCTGGATTCGCCAGCAGAGAGAAGGGATGCCATTTTGGAACGGCGTCCGGAGGTGAGCGATTTCTGGCCCAATGTAACGCACCATATTTACAGTGAAGTTATCTGTTACTTTCAACAGGTTATTATTCGAATTATTTTGATAGTGTCAGTCTGGTAATACTGCCTATTTCATTTCACAGCTGTGCAAAAACCTTTTCTAAAAAGAAGGAATGGGATAAAAAGGAAAGGCCTGAATAATGCATGCAAAATTAGGAAAGAAAAAAAAGACTTTACATATTTAATCTGTCTCATACCATAATGCATGCAAAATAATTTCATCTATTCTTGCAAATACAAATTGATCTTCCTCACTGGAGCAATAATTTTCAGTTTCCACTTATCTATAGAAGTTCCTCTAACTAATTTTTTTTCAAAATTTCATGTGTTGTGTTTGGATTTAGCTCCACAACAACAGCTGAATAAAAATGCCATCTAACAAATCTAGTATAACCCAACAATGACTGTGGTTTCAGAGGATTTTGAGTTCCTTGTTGAAATAATAAAACTACACAGTGTTCCCCCTTAGAACGCTTTCTTTATATGTACAGATGTACTGAAGCTGTTGGGGGAAAAAATTAATCATAGAGTTTTGCTTTCAAAATTCTGTTTTGTTGCAGGAAAGTATAAAACAGACCTTAACTCTAGATGAAGGACATTCTGCCCAGCTTCATGATGCTGTACTGGACAAATCCAGACTGACACTGACTATTATTGATTATTTTGAACATAATTGGGCAGGAGAATACTACATTAAAAGCAAACAAACAGACATTGAATTAATCAAATTTAAATCATATATTGATGGCGAAGAGGGTGAAATGGATATTGCAATCCTTATGACGTACAATGTTGGACATGTGATGCTAGCATTGTACAGCCCCTATTGGATGATGAATAAAACTGGGCGGATGCTTCAGTACAAAGCTGACGATGTTCACCGTAAGCATCCTTTGGACTACAAAAAGCCGCTGCTTTTTTCTTTTGGATCCAAATGCGTTTTCCAAAAGAACAAGGTAGGTTATGTTTGTCATTGCTTTTGTGTTGTCATACCAATTTTTAATGCTGATTTGTTTTTCTCTATATTGAGTATTAAGAGCATTAAAATAATGTTGCAACATTGTACAATCGGTGTTATTATTTCTGTTCTTGACCTGTTCAGCACACTTGCTTAATAATGCAATAAAGTTCAATAAATTTTAATTTTGTTTCACTTTAAAAAAAAACTGTAAATGGAGATGTTATTTTAATTATTACTTGAGAGAATTGTATTTTAATGGAGTTAATAATTAATTCTAAATTTTACAAAGTGAAATAGCCATACACTTATCTGTTTATAACCAGCCATTAAACAGCAATTTTGAACATGAAATGGAGGAACAAGGAGATAGCTAAAAGGCACTGATAAATGTACAGAAATCTCCTTTTATATATGACATTTAACATTATATGAATAAATAGATTTCCCTTCAAACAAGTGTTAAACCATTAAATTCCTGTTTCTGCTAGAAGTGGGGATGGGGAAATTTATAATATTGTTACCTGTCTTTATCCCCATCTGGGAACACCAATTTCCTACTTTTGTTTTTGCCCGATAAACTTGGCATGGACTTTGTGCATCATATTTGCATAACTTCATGTAGGTTTCCTCTTCTTCCATTTGGATTAGATTTTAGAACTTTTAGATTGTTCAATTGATACGCAGGTGGCAAGATTTCAAAGGTTATTGTAAAACTCACAAAGTTGCGTTCATCTTCCTATCTTTTTTATTTTATCCCCTTATGGGAATCTCTTAAGAAAGAAAGAAAGAACTTGCATTTATAGGTACCACCGTCCCAAATTGCATTATGAAGTTCTTTTGAAGTAGAATCACTGTTGTAATGTGGGGAAACACGGCTGACACTAATTTAATAAGCGTGACTAATATCGTAGTACAAAATGTTAATTGAAATACCATGACATGAATACAGTGAAGTTGTATCTGTTTTAATAATATATACTTTAATAACAGGTTCAGCTTAGGATAACTGACAGCCAATTGTCAGATTTGTTTTCTCTGGACACTGTGGGTAGTTATGGCTCTGTTAAATGCAAAGGACCAAAAAAGGAGTATCAGGTAAGATAATCTACAATGTAAGCACTTAAAATTATGATCTGTAACTGTTTTATATATCTTTTTAACTGTCTGAATGTATTATATTAATCCTATTACTTAAAAACCATAATGCCATGTCTCTTGGGCTTTCCATGCCTGTTTGTATTTTATTTCACCAATCAGGCATTTTTAAAAAATCATTTAGCCATTATATTCCCCCCACATATTGCTTTAATGTATTAAATTGAGGCTAAAAGTAGATTTTCTACCTTCTGGTAATTAAGTACAAATACATGTGATTTGGGAGAAATTATTTGGTTAAGATGCTTAGTTCATGATGCTCTGTGTTCCCAGATTGACAGCTAACTTTAACACTGTGTGTACTTCTTCCGTTATCTTTCAACCCATTATTCTTCATTTTTAATACAACATTCATGTAGTTCTGAGAATATTGTTGGATCTGCTGACATAGGCGGCTGGCAGGAGGAAGACCTCCCTTTGTCGGTGAATTAGCATTCTGTTGGCTGATGTGGAATTCACCCCACAATACCAAAAGAACATAGCCTACAGCACTGGCAGCTCAAGCTGTATCAAGAAGCAGTGCAGCTATGTGAGGAGGTAAAGATATCCAGACGAAGAATAGGTGTGCAGCAAGTGCAAACTGGCTGTCAGTAAAGGAATGCTTTGCGTAATCCTGAAGATTCAGGACTCACTACACAGTGATTTAACAGTGGCATTATTATCACATAACTGCAATCAAGCCTTCTGTCAGCTTGGAACAGATGTCAAAAGGAATCTTTAGTTAGTTTATAACTCTTGCCGCAGCTCTAGAAGAACTGTGGAAGTGAGCAGCCCTGATGGATGGAAAGTGTAAGCACATGGAAGTAGCAGAAAAGTATATAAGGATGTAAACTCTAAACTTCTCAGTCATCAGTGATATAGTTCAATTTGATGTTTTTTTTCCTGCATAATCATGAACAAATTAAACTTTAATCAAATGGATTTTTTTCTAGGTTGGTGTGAAAATAGACACCAGCAGCTTTAACCTAACAAGAATCGTTACCTTTACACCATTTCACACGCTAATCAATCAAACAAAGCACAGAATAGAAGTAACTGAAGAGTGCGAGGCAAAGTGGTTAAGCATTGATTCAAATCAGGTAATTTTGGCATCCTTTTTCATCATTGTAGTGAATACTTATAGGGGAATCAGCTAGTCACTTGAAAAAGATGAATATTGCAAGATGAATGAACAGAACAGAAGAATTAGACTAGATGACTTATGGAGGAAAACACAGACACAATAAGCCAAATGGCCTGTTTCTGTGCTCTAATATTACCTGCTTCTATCATTTACGATCGGCTTTAAACAGCTTTAATCATTTTTTAAAAAACGATTGGATATTGCAATTGGGGTACTGGGTGATGGGATCCTTCTGGATGGATGAACTAGAATGGGCCAAAAGGCCTTCCTCATCTATAATTATCTTGTGGCCTTGTGACCAAAATTGGACTCTACAGTAAATGATTTTAGGTTAGAGTTTCTGCTCGTTTAAGCTAATAATAGCACAATTCAGGCGAAATCGGCCGATCCAGCGCAAAAGATCAGTGAATTTAAAACGTAAGTGAGTTATGTGCAAAACCGCTTGCTTTCGTGTTTTCCATGATCTTTTAAGCTAGTTTAAGATTCAAATTGCCTGGATCAGGCCCCGCCCGCAAAACCGGCCGCATCCTCAGCTTGACATTGAGATTCTCCGCTGGTTAGGGAAGGCTGTTAAAAGTGCGCTCGTTTTCTTAGGCGCACAGGCACTAGTAGGCACATTTTTGAAGTTTTTCATATCAAAAAATAACTAATTTACTAAAACTGACTCGTGTACACCAATGAAACTAGTAAATGGTTCAGTATAGTTTTTTAAAAGTCAGTTTTGGTGATTTTAAATCAGGTTACTCACAGGTGGAAGACTAGACACTTATTAAAAATGCTTATTTTTGTTGATAAACCCATTTTCTGCTCTATTAATAAAACTGCACCAGGTTGCCACTCATAAATACATCAAGGATTACTTTTTAATGGAAAGTGAAAAAAATAAACAATTATGTTCTGTTACACTGCCCGATTGTGCTGGTTCATTGAAGATTTTGTAACACATTATGGAAATTAATTTTATCAGAAACTTGAACTGTAACCGAACCAGCACAATTTTGGGCGCAATTTCCCGATTGCGCCCAAAACGGAAACTCTACCCCGTTATCTATTCTTGGCTCTTTCAACAACCATGTGAAACAAGAGCTTACCTTGCCATTGTTTATTTTAGACTAATCTCAACACACATGTTTCCACCTAATTATTCTGTTTATGTTAGGGAGGCGACCTTGTTTACATTTGCGTGCTTTCTAGTTTTCAGTTTGTTTAGTAATAGAGTTTGAGTAGTGTGCATTTTTTTAATATAGAATTAATTCTTCCTCATTCATTTACCTGCACCAATAGTCAAATTATCTAATGGAAATAATCCCATTGATATATGGAGGATAAAATCAATGTAAAGAATGGGGAAAGTGATGAAGTGCATAATTTAGCTTTGTATCCAGCTCTTAAATATGTATTAATCTTTTATTCATTTTGAGATCATTTGGTTTGTTTCAATTAGTGCATCCCATTTTGGCCTGCCAGAGATTCTGAGAGATTAGTAGTTCGAATTGTAGGATGCAGTACACTACCACAAAAGGTTTACTTCAACAAACAAGAAAATTGTCTTTTACTTCATCTGGACAATAAGGTAAAGCTGTTTTAGAAATCTTGTGAACTATGAACCTAGATACATATGAGCACCTAGGTGTCTAGCTAAGTGACATTAATTGTTCTCTTCTGGTAGTATCCTTGAACCTATAACTAACACTTGGGTTATACTAATGGATTTCCCATGGTATTGCTCACAGTCGCGGGATCCACCTGCATCTTAACTGTATGTGTTGTCTTTGCATTGTTGATGGGTGCCTCTGTATCCTTTTTTTTAATGTTGTTTCCTGATTGTATGTTTGTGTGGTTTTGCTTGGATTTGTCCTTTTTTGTTTTTTTTATTGTTCTCTCCTTTTGCATTCCTGTGGGGGGGGTGGTAGGGGGAGCAGTGGAAAGCAACTTTAAGGGGTCATGCTGTAATCTCCTTCCCTCATGTGTTTCTGAAGTTCCTTCATCCTTCATCCTTCACCCTTCATCTCTTCTGTCTTGTACTGTTGGAGCTACTGCTCTGCACTCCATGTGCTTGTGTTGTCATCCTCCATACTATTGCATAGTAAAGGCTGAATGCATTCCCTAAAGCCCAGTCTTTTTGTCCCTTCTACTTGTCTTTGATCCATTATTGTCTTTCCACGAACATCCCCTTCACATTTCCTCCCACATTTGCTACCTCTTACCATTTTTGTCTCTCCCCTCCCCTCCTATCCTGCTTCTGTTTCTTGGTGTTAGTTCCCCCATCTCTCCTCCCCTCATCGAAATATAGGAGGCCATTCAGCCCCTTGAATCTGTTCTGCCATTTTATTAGATCATGACTGATCTGTACCTCAACTTCATTTTTCTGCCTTTTGATGCATATCCCTTTAGAGCCTTACCTAATGAAAATCCATCGCTTTCAGTTTTGAAAATTTCAATTGACCCAACATTCATAACCTTTATGGGGAGAAAGTTCCAAATTTCCATTACCCTTTGTATGAAAAAGTCATTCCTGATTTCACTCCTGAATCACCTAGCTCTAATTTTAAGACTGTGCCCCTTAGTTCTGGAATACCCCCACTGGAAGAAATAGTTTCTCTGTATCTACCCTATCGAAACCATTTATCATTTTAAACACCTTGATTAGATCACCCCTCAACCTTTAAATTCAAGGGTATGCAAGCCAAGTTTATGCAACCTGTCGTCATAATTTTAACCCTTTAAGCCCCGGTATCATTCTGATGAATCTGCGCTGTACCCCTTCCAAAGCCAATATATCTTTCCTGAGGTGCGGTGCCCAAAGCTGAACGCAGCACTCCAGATGGGGTCTGACGAAGGCTCTGTACAACTGAAGCATAACTTCCTGCCCTTTGGATTCCAGTCTCCTTTAGATAAAGGCCAACATTCCATTAGCTTTTTGAATACTTTTTGTACCTGTGCACTAGCTTTTAGTGATTTGTGTACATGGACCTCCACTGTGACTAGTCTTGCATCATTAAGAAAATATTCCGATTTGCCTTTCTTGAATCCTTACACTTGTCCACATTGAGCTTCATCTGCCATAGTTTTGCCCACTCACTTAATCCATCTATATCCCTTTGTAACTTCCTGCTCCCATCTACAGAACTTACTGTTTTTCCTAACTTAGTGTCATTAGCAAACTTGAATACACAACTCTCTATCCCTTCATCTAAGTCATCGATGAAAAGTTGAGGCCCCAGTACTGATCACTGGGGAACACCACTTGTCACATCCTGCCAATCAGAGTACATTCCCTTTTATCCCTACTTTCTGTATCCTACCTCCTAATTACCAACCTTGTCACAAGGTTACCTTCAATTCCTGCGCTCTCATTTTTGCTAATAATCTCTTGTGCGGAACGATATCAAGTGCTTTCTGAAAGTCTATATAAATAACATCCATAGACACTCACCTATCCACCATGTTAGTGACCTCCTCAAGAAATTCAACTAGATTAGTCTGACATGACCTACCCATCACAAATCCATGCTGACCCTCTTTGATCAGCTCATACTTGTCACTATTTTCTTCCCCTCTGCAGCCCTTCCCTGGTTGCCCTCCCCTCTCCCCTCTAGGCCTTACCATTTTCCTTGCCGTTTTCTTTGTGCCAGTACCCTTCCCATTCTATGTTTCTCCCTTACTACCTTCTGCTCTTCCACAATTCCACTTTTAATTGTTCCCCTTTTGCTCTTGTTATAAATTCCTTGTGACCTATACCATAACCTCCACCTCCATGTTCAGGGCAGCCCAATTTTGGCAAGGGGTCCTGAAACAGGCATTAGGCCCCTTGTTTGGATGTGCAAAGGGATTACTGCATGTTTCAGGCACAGGCCCTGAGTGCCTAAATTTCAGCCTTGTGCCTTCCTTGTTCCTTGATCAGCTCGTTCCTTGATCAGCGCATACTTAACAAGGGGATGAAAACACTGGTGGGAGTAGTTTATAGGCCACCTAACAGTAGTTATAATGTTGGACAGAGTATTAATCAAAAAATAAAAGGAGCTTGTAACAAAGGTAATGCAATAATCGTGGGGGACTTTAATCTTCGTATAGACTGAGCAAATCAAATTGGCAAAAGTAGTTTAGAGGATGAGTTCATGGAATGCATTCGAGACAATTTACTAGAACAATATGTCATGGAACCAACCAAAGAACGGGCTATTTTAGATCTTGTCATGTGTAGTGAGACGGGGTTAGTAATCTCATAGTAAGAGAACCTCCGGGGAAGAGTAATCATAATATGATAGCATTTCATATTGAGTTCGAGAGTGACGTACATAAGTCAAAAACTAGAGTCTTAAACTTAAACAAAGCCAATTATGTAGATATAAGGGGCAAGTTGGCTACGGTAGATTGGGAAATTAGATTAAAAGATATGATGGTAGATAAACAATGGCAAACATTTAAAGAAATATTTCATAATTCTCAATGACTATACATTCCATTGAGGAATAAAAACTCTGTGGGAAAAGTGATCCATCTGTGGCTAACTAAAGAAGTTAAGGATAGTATTAGGTTAAAAGAAGAGGCTTATAATGTTGCCAAGAGTAGTCGTAAGCCTGAGGATTGGGAGAGTTTTAGAAACTGGCAAAGGATGACCAAAAAATTGATGAAGTTGGAGAAAATATAATGTAAGAGTAAACCAGCAAGAAATATAAGAACAAATTGTAAAAACTTCTACAAGTATATGAAAAGGAAGACAGTAGCAAAAGTAAATGTGGGAGAAATTATAATGAGGAATAAGGAAATGGTAGAGACGTTAAACAAATATTTTGTATCTGCCATCACAGTAGAAGACACAAAAAACATACCAGAAATAGTGGGGAACCAAGGTTCTAATGAGAGTGAAGAACTTAAATTAATTGATGTTAGTAAAGAAAAAGTACTGGAGAAATTAATGGGACTAAAAGCCGACAAATCTCCTGGACCTGATGGCCTTCATCTGAAGGTTCTAAAAGCGGTGGCTGCAGAGATAGTGGATGGATTGGTTGTGATCTTCCAAAATTCCCTAGATTCTAGAATGGTCCCAGTGGATTGGAAGGTAGCAAATGTAACACCACTAATCAAAAAAGGAGGGAAGGGAGAAAACAGGGAACTACAGGCCAGTTAGTCTGACAACAGTCGTCGGGAAAATGCTGGAATCCATTATTAAGGAAGTGATAACAGGGCACTTGGAAAATCATAATATGATTAGGCAGAGTCAACATGGTTTTATGAAAGGGAAATAGTGTTTGACAAATCTATTAGTTTTTTGAGGATGTAACTAGCAGAGTAGATAGGGGGAACCAGTGGATATAGTACATTTGGATTTTCAAAAGGCATTTGATAAGGTGCCACACAAAAGGTTGTTACACAAGATAAGGGCTCATGGAGTTGGGGGTAATATATTAGCATGGATAGAGGATTGGTTAATGGTCAGAAAACCGAAAGTAGGAATTAATGGGTCACTTTCAGGTTGGCATGCTTTTACTAGTGGGGGGGTACAGGTATTTACAATCTATATTAATGACTCTGATGAATCATAGAAAATTACGACACAAAGGGAGGCCACTCGGTCCATCATGTCCGTGCTGACTGAAAAAGAGCTATCCAACTTAATCCCACTTTCCAGCACTTGGTCCGTAGCCCTGTAGGTCACGGCACTTCAAGTGCACATCCAAGTACTTTTTAAATGAGTTGAGGGTTTCTGCTTCTACCACCCTTTCAGGCAGTGAGTTCCAGACCCCCACCATCCTCTGGGTGAAAAGATTCCACCTCAGCTCCCCTCTAATCCTTTGACCAATTACTTTAAATCTATGCCCCCTGGTCACTGACCACTCTGATAAGGGAAATAGGTCCTCCCTATCCACTCTACCTAGTCCCGTCATAATTTTATATACCTCAATTGAATCTCCCCTCAGACTCCTTTGTTCCAAAGAAAACAACCCTAGCCTATCCAATCTTTTCTCATAGCTAAAATTCTCCAGCCCTGGCAACATCCTTGTAAACCTCCTCTGTACCCTAAGGGACTGAGTGTAATGTATCCAAGTTTGCTGACGATACAAAGCTAGGTGGGAAAGTAAGCTGTGAGGAGGACACAGTCTACAAAGGGATATAGACAGGTTAAGTGAGTGGGTAATAAGGTGGCAGATGGAGTATAATGTGGGGAAATGTGAGGTCATTCACTTTGGTAGGAAGAGTAGAAAAACGGAATATTTTTTAAAAGGTGAGAAACTGTTAAATGTTGGTGTTCAGAGGGATTTGGACGTCCTTGTACACGAAACACAAAGTTACCATGCAGGTACAGCAAGCAATAAGGAAGGCAAATGGCATGTTGGCCTTTATTACAAGGGGGTTGGAGTACAAGAGTAAGGAAGTCTTGCTGCAATTGTACAGGTCTTTGGTGAGACCACACCTGGAGTACTGTGTACAGTTTTAGTCTCTTTATCTAAGGAAGGGTATACTTGCCTCCGAGGCAGTGCAACGAAGGTTCACTAGATTGATTCCTGGGTTGAGAGGGTTATCCTATGAGGAGAGATTGAGTAGAATGGGCCTATACTCTCTGGAGTTTAAAAGAATGAGAGATGATCTCATTGAAACATATAAGATTCTGAGGGGGCTTGACAGGGTAGATGCTGAGAGGCTGTTTTCCCTGGCTGAAGAGTCTAGAACTAGGGGACATAGTCTCAGGATAAGGGGTCGGCCATTTAGGACTTAGATCAGGAGAAATTTCTTCACTCAGAGGGTTGTGAATCCTTGGAATTTTCTACCCCAGAGAGCTGTGGATGCTCAGTCGTTGAATATAGATTTTTGGATTCTAGGGGAATCATGGGATATGGGGATTGGGCGGAAAAGTGCAGTTGAGGTTGAAGAGCAGCCATGATCTTATTGAATGACAGAGCAGGCTCGAGTGGCCGTATGGCCTATTCCTGCTCCTATTTCTTATGTTTTTATACTTTCAATTCATGGCATCCTCTCAATTCTTTAATGCCATGTGCCACAATCTTGCAATAAATCTTATATATGGCAATTTATCAAACGCTTTTTTGAAAGACCATTGTAACATGCACTGCATTCCCTTTGTCTATCCATTCATTAATTTCCTCAAAGAATTTGATTAAATTACTCAAGCATACCTGCCGTATGGCCTATTCCTGCTCCTATTTCTTATGTTCCTTGGTATATGGATCTCAGTTTGAAGAACACTTGCTATAACCTAGCTTTCCTGGGTAAAAGACAATGGGCAGGTGATGGGAAGCAGCAGTACAGTGCCTGGGAGGGGTGGGGGGAGAGGGAGTGGAAAAATAGAAGTAAATAGTTAGTTGTTTTTAATGTGTGATGCTTGATTCAGAGTTGGCTTGGAACAACAACCAAGTTGAACCTTGAAAAGTTTATAAAGTTATTTAAGTACATATATGGACCCCAAACTTGAGACTTCTTCTTCCCTGCACCCCGGCCAAGTAAAAATATATTGGCCTAGAAATTGGGCCGTGATCATTTTTTTGCACGCAGAGGGCATAGTTCACATCCCCGCATGCCTGAATGGTGAGGCCCGATGCTCTCCAGTTACTGGGCCTTGGGCCTCCTTTCAGTGTTCCCAGCAAAGTCCAAAGAGCCTGCTGTTCAATAGGACTTCAAGCTTGGGCCGCAGCGGCCCTCTAAGTGTTATCCAGGTTGGGGATTGGGAGGGGAGCCTGGGTCACGGGCATTGTGGCCGCGGGTCAGGTCTGGGCGTTAGCAGAGGATATCAGGGGTATGGAAAGCAGGCCTGGATCCAATCAGGATTTGGGAGGGTGTTAAATGTGGGGTCAGGAAAAGCAGGAGTGCTTACATTCAGGTATGTCACTTGCTTTCTTCGTTGGCAGGTGATCCCTGGAACTGGTTTCTTCGAGTGCAGCCCAAGATGGTGCTAGCTGCCTCGGCAAACCAACCTTCGAGAGGGAACCTCAAACAGGTGTTATTTGCATGTGCAAAGGGCCTAACTCCTGCTTCAGGGGTGTGGGCAAAGGACGCCTCTTGTTTGTCCTTACTCAATATGGCGGGTGGTGCGCTTCTAGCTGGAAATGTATGTATGTTTCCTGCCCATCATTTTGGGGCCTTAGTAATCCGAGTAGCGCCCAAAAAACGGGCGCTGTATGGACCAATTTCTAGGTCATTAACTCCGTTTTAGGTTGCGCCCCCACCATAAACTGATATTTTTGCTGTGATTCAAGTGTTAAGCCATTGCAGATCATTCTAAATGCTTCATTAACTGTCATCATGTTGATCAAAAAGATTTAGAGCTCCACTTCAAAACTCAGTGTGTCCAGATGGCAGAAGCTTGGTTTTGAATTGCATATTATGCATTTAAATGAATTTAAAATGTACTGCAACATGATCATCATTCCTGATTGACTTTTTCTACTATATATTACAGTTTGGAGGTATCATAGTGGAAGTACACTTGGCAGAACATTCTACAGTGGTCACTTTTAAGGATTACCACGAAGGGGCTGCTCCATTCCTCATTATTAACCACACAAGCACAAGCACAATTGAATATCATCAGAGGTACATTACCATACTTTTACAACTATTGGCTGTGTACATCCATTCATCGGATTTGAATAAGAAAGAAGGCAGATAAGCGTGCACTCTATAGACTGTAGCTTATTCCTGGTAGTTATCTCTGCAGATATGTTTAGCTCTAGAGCTTTGCTAGAAATTGAGTGCTGCAATGTATTTCAAGCTATTTTAAGTATTATTTGCAGTTATGTTGGCAATTGTTTAAAAAATTGCATCCATAAAAAGATCATGTTGGTATACAAAAATTTATATAAGCTGCAGTCTATTGTTGGTACTTAAATCTAAGAAGTTTTTTTTAAATAACACTCACCTTGTGCTCTGGCAAGGTCTAAAGAACGAAATATTATCATTAGTTCTCAATGTTTGGCTATTCAACTGAACCTGACCTTCAATTTTAAAATGATGCTGAGTCTTGCACCATGTGCAATGGTGGAGGGTATTTCAACATCTGTGAAACTTGGAGTAGATTCAGTATAAAAATGAACATCTACGCTGGCAGGTAGTTTAAAATCATGGCTGGCAGGGATTTGCAGCGCATTCCTGCTCAATGCCATTTTAGCCAGGGACATTTCAGGCACGAAAGGCCTAATTAATATAATAAAGTCACAGCCCGATGATGTAATCAGCATCGGAATTTCATTTTAACTCTTGGAAACGGGAGGCCAAACCTGCCGGTGAAACCTGGCGGGAGGCAGCAGAGTAGCCTGAAGAGGCGAAGGTAAGTCATTTTTTAAATTTTTGGTATGGATCCTTATGGGTCAGGAGGAGTACAAGTACTCCCCTAGGTCCTGCAATGGGTCCTTGGGCCTCGTCAACCACCACCTTCCCACCACTGGCATCTCCTTTCAGACCCACCCCCCAAACCCAGGCAATAACCCTTATGCCCGAGATCATTCCCTTGAGTCCCTGGTAGCATCAGGCTTCAGGCCAAATTCCCACTCACGCCCACTGATTGTGACATCACTCTTGCCAATTTCGGGCAGGAGACAATTCTGGTGGATTCAAATGAGATTTGGGAGTTAAAATATCCCGGGCCTTAAGTTCAACTTGGCGTGAGGGTTTCCCTCCTTCCCCACCTGCCCCCAATGAATCCCGAGTTAAAATCGAAGCTCATGTGTTTTCAAGCCTTTTTTTGTTTGTATTAATGGCAACGACAATGGTCATTCCAGGACCACATGCTGCCCTTCCATTCCACTCACTGTTCTATTCACAGTGCTAAAAGGCCATCTAATATAGTTCTCTCCAGTGACAAATGATTAGCTGATATTTTCAAGCATAAGAGACCATATTACAGAGTTCTAATATTTCCTTCCCTTCCCCTCAGGTTCTCTGGCTCATCAAGGCACCAGTTGATGCCTCCTTACGAGCAGCAACCCCACATACCCTAACCTTTCACTGATCTTGTTGTCCAATGCATGTGCTAGTAGCTGATCTCGTAAAACTCCTTCAAATATCACTCAGCCCATCCACCATTATTCGCAACTTTGGCATCCTAATCGACTTTGAGGCGAGTTTTCAAAGCCATTTCTCCTCCATCACAAAGACAGCCTATTTCCACCTCTATAACATCACCCACCTCCGCACCCACCTCAGTCCATCTGCTGCTGAAACTCTCATCCATGCCTTTGTCACCTCCAGAATCGACTATTCCAAAGATCTTGTGCCATCCTCCACCCTCTATAAACTTCAGCTCATTAAAAACCCTGCTGCCCGTATCCTGTCCTGCAGCAAGTTCTGCCCACTCACCACCCCATCCTTGCTGACCTACATTGGCTCCCGATTCCCCATCATTCAGATTTAAAAATTCTCATTCTCCCGTTCAAATCCCTTCATGGCCTTGCTCAGACCTATCTCTGTCACCTCTTCTCGCCCTACAACCCTTCCCTAAACTCTCTGTTCCTCTGACTCTGGCCTCGTGCACCCTTTCTTCCTTCAACCCTCCATTGACAATGTGCCTTCATCCACCTAGGCCCTGCACTCTGAAAGTCCCTCCGGAAACTCTTTTGCATCCCCACCTCTTTCTCCTCCTTTTAAGGCCTGCCTTAAAATCCACCTTTTTGACCAAGCTTTCGGTCACCCCTCTTAACGTTGCTTTCTTTGGCTTCCTGTCAATTTTTTCTTTACACCTCTGTGACTCTTCTAAATGCAAATTGTTGTATGTAAATGATAATCAGTACATGAATGCAAATTGCCTACCCTCTATTTAATCTTCCTCATTCATTGGTAATCCTTACCTGCATTGGTCCACAATCAATGCATGGAATTCGCTATCGCTTCTGCTTTCCTTTCTTTCTGTCCCGTGGTACAATGCGTTTGATGATTAGTTTCTCTATTATTTCAATAAAAACAAAAAGGAGTATTTTTCTCTGTTTTGTGCTTTTGCAGTAAGTTCTGCTAATTTTTTTTAAATTAAATTTTGCAGATTACATTGTTATGCAACTTAAACACCTTACTGAAGTAAAAGCAACTGTGTAAACCAGACACCATGGGCTCGATTTTCCTGGGAAAATTTTGGGGCGGAGGGACTCCAAAAATCGCGGAAATCCCGTTTGGGGTTCGGAGCCCGGCTCCAACCCGCCGACTTCCGAGTTCTCCACCAACGCACCTGTGTGCGCATGGGCGTCCCGAATCCGTAAGTCCCGCCGGCAATTAAAGCTGGCGGGATGATAGTTAAAGAGCCAAATGTACCTCATTGAGGAACTTAAGGCACTTTACTTGTGACAGATTACATACTTACACAATTTTTAACTTACCTGGGCGGCTTTCCCATGGCTTCTGATTCACGGCTGGTTTCACCAGGCGTGAAGGGCCGGATCAGGCAAAGAGAAACAAAATAAACTACATTA
Organism: Heptranchias perlo; assembly: GCF_035084215.1. Lineage (NCBI taxonomy): Eukaryota > Metazoa > Chordata > Chondrichthyes > Hexanchiformes > Hexanchidae > Heptranchias > Heptranchias perlo. Next base: position 71,009,850 of record NC_090328.1, read on the forward strand.
AAAAATCATTGCATGAAGTTAAAACACAAAATCAACCTGCCTTTCCACCCTGCTCCAATGTCCGATGTCTCCTGCTCTTCACCCGCCACGATTTCAAAATTGAGCCCAATAGCTCTGATATTAATGGGAAGGTGGAGTGGGTGGGGGAGGCTGAAAATAGCCAAAGAACTGTGGCTCTGCCGATCTTAAAGGCAGGACCTCATTAACTTAATGTAGCTCTGCCTCCCACCCGGCAGCCGGCCAAAAGGACAGCCTGGCCGGCAGGTGGGAGGATACACCAGCGGCAGAAGGCCGCAATCGGGGACAATTGCAGATGGTCTCCGGAATCGGGGTTGGGGGGTGGGGGGGTCAGCAATCAGTGTAGGGGGAGGGAGCTCAGGTCGGCAATTGGGCTCTGTTCAGCTGCTGGGAATCCCACAGCTCGGGCCTCCCCCTTGCTTTCTGTTAAATTTAAGTTGTGGCGCTGATTATGTCACGAGGCTGTGACTTTGGTATGGTAATTAGGCTCCTGCCTGCCTTTTGCAAAAGCCTCAGCCGTGCCCTGAATTATGCATTTAAAATTTAAAGGGGTGGGGTTAGGATCGGGTTGCCCAATCCTGATATTTTAACACCACCCCCTGCCACCGACCCTTTCCCGCCCATTGAGGGTGGGGGGGGTTAAAATTAAGGCCCATAACTGCATGAGGGAACACAATTCCTGTAATTGCACCTATTGGATGTTAAATGAGGGGTCCCCTATGAGTGGTAGATAATTCATAGCAGAATTAGTCATTTGATTGTTCTTGCTTTACCAAATTTGAATATGAGTGCAGGATTCTTCTTAAGAATTTTGTTTGTTTGTGTGCTCTGTACCTGAAGTACAAAGTGTTCAAAAGTCAAAGTATATTTCCTGTCGGTGATAAGACCCCTCTTAGGGTAACTTAGATAGAATAGGACTTATTTTAGTTTTATTACAAATGTCATAATTTCTTAGCAGTTCAACTGGAAAGAAGAGTGCACTGGAACCAGGTAAAGCAACTTACTATACCTGGGAAGATCCAGCAGGATCAAGAATAATGAGCTGGAGTTGTAGCTGTGAAGAAGCAGCAGGAGAGCTGAGTACAGTTGAGGTAAGTATGTAGAATATTTTTACCTAGCGCTTTCACATCCTTTCTCTTTTCTGGTTTGGTTCTGCCTTCATACTGTTTAATTATCTTTTGGTATTTGTGTGCATGTTCTATTTCAAGTCTTTGATATAATAATCTGACGGAATGTTTCTGGGCAATGTTTCTAGTGTTATTTTAGGTTTATCTCAGTTTCATGTCATTCCTTTTTCAAGATTTTTACCATTATTTTCTAAGTTGTTAATTTGTGCATGTATATATTAAGCAAAGTGAAAAGTACTTTATCAGCCATTGTAAATGAAACAATAATATTTTATTAATTTAGAATCATAGAATGGTTCCAGCTGGAAGGAGGCCATTCGGCCCATCGAGTCCGTGCCGGCTCTCTGCAAGAGCAATCTAGCTAGTCCCCTAACCCCATAGTCCTGCAAATTTTTTCTCTTCAAGTACTTATCCAATTCTCTTTTGAAAGCCACGATTGAAACTGTCACCCCCTCAGGCAATGCATTCCAGATCACAACCAAATTTTTATATTTCTTTGGTTAAAATTTATTTTCAAATCTTCATGTACAGTAGAGGCTAGATTTTCTGATCGAACCTATGGTCTGGAGTGCTACTAGCATCACATGACCATTAGTGTGTTGACTAGATCTTATTTTGTGGGGTCATCTGCATTTACATAGTGGGATGAGCTCCTGGCCCATTATTGGGCATGGCGTTTTGATGCCCCCTCCCCTGGGGAGGGGGCATCAAAATCTAATGTAAACAGCCCTTTAAGAAGTTATGGCCAAATTTAAAGGGATGCAGCCACTTCATGGTACCAGATCTGCAGCAGAAAGCAAAAAACTGCAGATGCTGGAAATTTAGAAATGCTGGAAACACCGATCAGGTCAGCCAGCATCTGTGGAGAAAACAGATGAGTTAATATTTCCGGTCCGAACCATTCTATTGTTGTTTCAGATCTCCAGCTGATTTCATCTCTGATTTACCTTTGAATAGTTCCACCATTTCATATTTCTCCAGGATTGTGCACCTAAGCACATGTCCCCTTCTAGCATTGGTCCAGTTGGAGAGAGAAAGTACAACCAATGCTAGGTTTATATTGAGCTCAGTCAACATATTAGTCATCAACACTATTGCATAAAAGTACAAAGCCAGGTGCAAGTGAATATTAGCAGAAAAGTCTTCTAACTAGATGTCAGAAATCACAGCACAGGAGGCGGCTATTTTCCCACTGTATCGCTTCAGTTGGAGCTATCTACTATAATCCCATTTTCCTATCTTTCCTCATATCCTTTTATATTCATCCTTTTCACATACTTATCCTGTTCCCTTTTGAATTGCTATCGACCTGAAAGGTTAACTCTGGGCATAATTTTTACTCCGAGCTGGGTATCCCACACGTCCGCAGATATTCGCTTAAGGAACCTGGAAGCGAATTGAGTGTGCCGCAATCTGTTTCACTGGCCAGGCCTGCTTCGGTGTTCAAGTTTATTTCTATTTCTGCTCTGTATATTTTGCTAACATGTTTCCTATGTACTTATGCCTTTTTGCTAAAGCCTTCAGTTTGCGAAGCTACAGTTTCATAAAATATTAGCAGTTGCTGCTGTGGTGCAAGTTGCAGATAACAAAGTTGGGAGGATGAGAATCCCTTTGAGTATTCTCATAGAGTTGCATGAATTATATGGAGGACTAATAAGACAAAATTTTCCTCAGGTTCAATAATGCTTCAGGTGATATGTCTAAAGGACCTATCTTTACAGACCATGCCACTCCTACCTAGGTATGTCATAGAAAGGTTACAGCACAGAAGGAGGCCATTCGGCCCATCGAGTCCACATGGCTCAACGCAAGAGCAATCCAGCTAGTCCCACTCCCCCTATCCCCGTAGCCCTGCAAATTTTTTCCTTTCAAGTACTTATCCAGTTCCCTTTTGAAGGCCATGATTGAATCTGCCTCCACCAACCCCTTGGGCAGTGCATTCCAGATCCTAACCACTCGCTATGTAAAAAAGCTTTCCTCATGTCGCCTTTGGTTCTTTTGCCAATCACCTTAAATCTACGTCCTCTGATTCTTGACCTTTCCGCCAATGAGAACAGTTTCTCTCTATCTACTCTGTCTACACCCTTCATGATTTTGAATACCTCTATCAAATCTCCTCGCAACCGTCTCTGTTCCAAGGAGAACAACCCCAGTTTCTCCATTCTATCCACGTAACTAAAGTCCCTCATCCCTGGAATCATTCTAGTAAATCTCTCTTGCACCCTCTCTAAGGCCTTCACATTTTTCCTAAAGTGCGGTGCCCAGAACTGGACACAATATTCCAGTTGTGGCTGAACCAGTGTTTTATAAAGGTTCATTTTCACATCGTTCACCTGACGAAGGAGGAAGCCTCCGAAAGCTTGTGAATTTAAAATAAAATTGCTGGACTATAACTTGGTGTTGTAAAATTGTTTACAATTGTCAACCCCAGTCCATCACCGGCATCTCCACATTATAAAGGTTCAGCATGACTTCCATCCTTTTGGACTCTATGGCCCTATTTATAAAGCCCAGGATCCCGTATGCTTTTTTAACCGCTTTCTCAACCTGCCCTTCCACCTTCAACGATTTGTGCACATATACCCCCAGATCTCTCTGTTCCTTTACCCCTTTTAGAGTTGTGCCCTCTGGTTTATATTGCCTCTCCTCGTTCTTCCTACCGAAATGTATTACTTTGCATTTTTCTACATTAAATTTCATCTGCCACATGTCCGCCCATGCCCACCAGCCTGTCTATATTCTCCTGAAGTCTATCACTATCCTCCTCATTGTTCACTACCCTTTCAAGTTTTGTGTCATCTGCAAATGTGGAAATTTTGCCCTGTACACCCAAGTCCAAGTCATTAATATATATCAAGAAAACCTGTGGTCCCAGCATCAATCCCTGTGGAACACCACTGTATACGTCCCTCCAGTCAGAAAAACAACGGTTCACCACTACTCTCTGTTACTTGTCCCTTAGCCAATTCTATATCCATGTTGCTACTGCCCCCTTTATTCCATGGGCCGCAATTTTGATGATAAGCCTACCATGCGGCACTTTATCAAACGCCTTTTGAAAGTCCACATTCACCACATCAACTGCATTGCCCTCATCTATCTTCTCTGTTACTTCATCAAAAAAGTCTATCAAGTTAGTTAAATATGATTTGCCTTCAACAAATCCGTGCTGGCTTTCCCTAATCAATCCACACTCGTCCAAGTGACTGTTAATTCTGTCCCGGATTATCATTTCTAAAAGATTCCTCACCACTGAGGTTAAACTGACTGGCCGATAGTTGCTGGGTTTATCCTTACACCATTTTTTGAACAAGGGTGTAACATTTGCAATTCTCCAGTCCTCTGGCACCACCCCTTTATCTAAGGATGATTGGAAGATTATGGCCAGTACCGCCGCAATTTCCACCCTTACCTCCCTCAGCAACCTAGGATGCACCCCATCCGGACCGGGTGACTTATCTACTTTAAGTAAATCTGTTCTCATCCCATTGAAATTGACCACCCTCCAATTGAGTATTTTTACTTTAGAGTGGTCCATGTCCTTTTCCATAGCTATTCTAAACCTTATGATACTATGATCACTGCTCCCTAAATGCTCCCCCACTGACACTTTCTCCACTTGGCCCACCTCATTCTCTAGAACCTATTACTCAATGCAATGTCTGAAGCTAGTGTTTCTTCAGAGGACTGGGCCCACGATTTTAAAAACTCTTCAGCTGATCCATTCCTGTCTGTACTCTAGCAAAAGAGGAGCAGCTTTAAGGCCTCAAGGGGTAGGAGCACCCTGATCTGAGCCCATGGAAGGTGGTGGCCCTGGCAGAGTGCCACCTCACTTCTATTAAGAAATTCCTTCTGAAACTGGGGTTGCATTCCATATGATGGCACGCAGAGTGCCTTTGCATGCTCTACTTCTTAAAGGGAAAGCGGTCCACAATCAAAGACATGGAAGTACCACCTCAATCCTCCAAGGCCCCTGCGGCACGCTATCTGTAGCTCTCAGACTTGAGGGTGGGAGATTACATGATATTGAACCTAATGCCTATGTACAGTCTAGTACTGAACATGATAGTGAGCCTACTGTTTTATGAAGAATGGAGTCAGGCTACAAGTGGTTGAGAATGTACAGTTGCACATTGCTCAGTCTGCCCGCATTTAAAATGCGACCAGACATGGTACCAGGAAAATAGAGTATGAGAGTAAACTTGCAAGGAACACAAAAGCGGACCGTAAAAGCTTCTACAAGTACGTAAAAAGAAAAAGATTAGCGTCGACAAATGTAGGTCCCTTACAGTTAGAAATGTGAGAATTTATAATGGGGAACAAGGAAATGGCAGAGCAATTTAAACAAATACTTTGGTTCTGTCTTCACGGAAGAGGACACAAGTAACTTCCCAGAAATGCTAGGGAAGCAAGGGTCCAGTGAGAAGGAAGAATTAAAAGAAATTACTATTAGTAAATAAATAGTGCTGATGAAATTAATGGGACTGAAAGCCGATAAATCCCCAGGGCCTGATAATCTACATCCCAGAGTACTTAAACAGGTAGCTATGGAAATAGTGGATGCATTGGTTATCATCTTCCAAAATTCTATAGATTATGGAACAGTTCCTGCAGATTGGAGGGTGGCAAATGTAACCCCACTATTTAAAAAAGGGAGAAAGAAAACCGGGAACTACAAACCGGTTAGCCTAACATCAGTAATAGGGAAAATGCTAGAGTCTATTATAAAGGATGTGATAACAGGTCACTTAGAAAATATCAACGGGATTAGACAAAGTCAGCATGGATTTATGAAAGGGAAATCATGTTTGACAAACCTACTGGAGTTTTTTGAGGATATAACTGGTAGGATAAGGGAGAACCAGTGGATGTGGTGTGTTTGATAAAGTCCCACATAAGAGGTGCAAAATTAAAGCATATGGGATTGGGGGTAATATACTGGCATGGATTGAAAATTGGTTAACAAACCGGAAAGAGAGAGTAGGAATAAGTGGGTCTTTTTCATGGTGGCAGGTGGTGACTGGTGGGGTACTGGTGGGATCAGTGCTTGGGCTCCAGCTATTCACAATATATATCAATGATTTGGATGAGAGAACCAAATGTAATATTTCCAAGTTTGCTGACCACACAAAACTAGGTGAGATCGTGAGTTGTGAGGAGGATGCAAAGAAGCTTCAAGGCGATTTAGACAAGTTGAGTGAGTGGGCAAATATATGGCAGATGCGGTATAACGTGGATAAATGTGAAGTTATACACTTCAGAAGGAAAAACAGAAAGGCAGAGTATTATTTAAATGGTGTTGGATTGGAAAATGTTGATGTACAAAGGGACCTGGGTGTCCCTGTATACCAGTCACTGAAAGCAAACATGCAGGTGCAGCAAGCAGATAGGAAGGCAAATGGTATGTTGGCCTTCATTGCAAGAGGATTTGAGTACAGGAGCAAGGATGTCAGAGGAGACTCGCCTACATCACTTCTGCTTCACTGCAGAGGCAGTGTCCAAGCTATGCCATTTGCTGCAACTGACTCACAGACAAACTGAAGGACGATGATAGTTCATAGCTGTGAAGGTTACAACAGCATTAAGCTTTTGTGCAACAGTATTCTTCCAGGCCTCTGCAGTGTCAATCAATCTCCATTTCACTTCTGTATAAAGCGAATGACTGATGCCAGGGGAAACACCCTGATCACTTTCACAGTGAAAAGGAGACACTATCTGAGAAGGAACAGAACTTTTACTGGCTGGTAGGTTTCCCAGGAATCCACGGTGTTATAGATGGAATCCATGTGGTCATTAGGGCTGTATATATTAACCAGAATGCATTCATCAACAGGAAGGGATACCAGTTCATAAATATTCAACTAGTGATGCAATTATTTTATATCTTTTTCTTCTCCCCTTTCTGCTGTGGTATGGTTCCGCAGGGAGCTTGCCCAAGTGAATATTCAATGTGTGTAAGGTGAAGCATTTGAGTGCTAACAGGTTGCTTGATGATAGAGGACACCACAATCAAGCCCAACCCTGTCCTCACTCAATATCCACACACAGGTCACTGAATAGCAATGAGGAGCAGCAAGATCCTTGGCTAACTTCTCCTTTCCTAACCTAGAGGCATTGAGGTCAATTGGAGCATCCCTACTGCCACTGAGAATGAAATCAGCTAACTCGGTACAAGCCAGGAGTTGAACCTGGGATTTCTGGTCTATGTTGCTTAGCTATATGTTGCCTTTACCAACTGAAAACAATTTTACAACACCAAGTTATAGTCCAGCAATTTTATTTTAAATTCACAAGCTTTCGGAGACTTCCTCCTTCCTCATTTACCTGAGGAAGGAGGAAGTCTCCGAAAGCTTGTGAATTTAAAATAAAATTGCTGGACTATAACTTGGTGTTGTAAAATTGTTTACAATTGTCAACCCCAGTCCATCACCGGCACCTTTACCAACTGAGCCATTAGGGAAGCTTACTATTTCCATATTTTAAGAAATTACTGAGACTGGAATAATATTCTGTGATTCTGTCTCTCCAATTTTTTGCAGCATTAAAAATGTAGTCTAGTCATGACGTTTTACAATAATAATCTATGTATTTTCAAAGTTGCAAAGAACATATAATGCTCAAATCTGCTGTTTTACTTTCAGGATACATTCTTAGAGTTTTCCCAGGATAATGGGAAGATTTATTTAGCATCCTTGTTTGAGGGCCTGCAGAGAATCATTCTGTTCACAGAAGATGAGAGAGCATTCAAACTTGCTCAAGAAAGTGAGAAAGCAGAGGTTGCAGAACAGGAAGTCATTCTGTCATTACAGAACTTAGGAATTTCACTGGTTAATAATTCAACAAAGCAAGAAGTGGTCTACATTGGTATAACAAGGTGAATGCATGTTTTACAAACATACAAAATTGCTGGGCAGGAAAACATCAGCTGGTCCATCAAGTCTGCCCCACACCATGATGGCCAGACCATTGTGGCTAAACATTTCTTTCCTCCACCCCCCACCCCCCACCCCCCCTCACACCCACCCCCTGGGAGAGGCAAAAACAGAAAAAAACCCAGGCCAATAAGGGAAAAAATACTTCACAAAATTCCTCTCCGACTCCCTCATGCGATCAAAACTAGTCCAGGAGATCACATGGACCAAGTGTTATCTATAAAGACACTTACCTTGTAACAAAATATTGTGAAATGTAATTCATTACTGAGCCTAACCTTCAGACTTCCCATGGTTCCTAATGCTGCAGTAACTGGGTTTTGACCACAGGTCACTACTTTCTTCTGTTCAAAATGTGAAAATTGCAAACAATTTGCAATTATATTGTTGTATTCTTATTTCATGTTGAATACAGCACATTTTAAAAATTACAGCAATATTCATGATAGAATCTGTAATATCAAGTCTCTTCTATGACATTAGGACAGTTGGGTGCAATTTTGCTGACTTTACTTATTTGTTACTGTGTTTACAACTCAGTTCTGATGTTGTTTGGGAAACTAAACCCAAAGTCAAATTGCGCTGGAAACCAATGAGTATAAAGCAAACAGCACAGCTGGAGACGATTTATAAAGACTACATAGAGACTTCACCCCAAGAGAGCCATATTGCTGAACTCGCATGTGATTTTCAGGTCAGTTGAAAATTATGTTTACACTAAACTGCCCAAAAACACAGGATTCACTGATTAACTTCCAATCAGATAGCTCAATGTTCAACAACAAGAACGGCCTGTTTCTTAACTTGCTTATGTGTGAGTTTAATATATTCTTGCCAGGTCACCCTGGTACCTCCCATATGTTGATTAATATATGTGTTGATTAATAATCTTGGCTCGTGAAGGTGACATCGAGTTACATCAAATTTACAGCACAGAAACAGGCCATTCAGCCCAACTGGTCTATGTCAGCGTTTATGCTCCACACGAGCCTCCTCCCTCCCTACTTCATCTAACCCTATCAGCATACCCTTCTATTCTTTTTTCCATCATGTGCTTATCTAGTTTCCCCTTAAATGTATCTATGATGTTGTATGATGACAATGAATGAAGAAGAGAGGGAAACTTAAATGTGCCTTTTTTTATTATGCTTCATATTACTAGAAAGAGTGATGCTACACATTTAGCTGGTGAAGAGCTTTCCAGGTTTAGGCATCTCTGGTTTAACTTTTAATCCAAACCAAAGTTTTGACTCCATTGAAATGAATAGAGCCACGTTGGGACACATGCATCCATTCCCAATCATTGACTTCACGGAGTGGTTCTGCAGGGAAAGGAGACCTGAAATAGCAAGTAACAAATTAGATATTTCAGAAGGATGGTGTGCATATTTATTTATTTTTTACATAGAGATGGGAGAGTACTTTGAACAGAAAGAGCTGCACATAGACTTTACTTCCCCTTAGTGGCTAAACTAAATTGCAAGTGACTATTTGGATTTAATATAAAAATAGTGTTTTGCAAAATAAAGTTCAAAAATGTCTTTTATCTCACAAAAAGGCTCTCCTAACTCCTAATGGTATGGACATGAAAATGTTACAACCTTGTGAAGTACCAATAAGGAGAAATTATCTGCCAGCTATAAAAGTGGAATACACCGTCTCAACTCACCAGAAATCTCTCCGAGTCCAGATTTACAAGATCCAGGTATGTTACAAACTGGTAGCATAGGACCCGGTGGTTGTTATAAAAAAAAATGGTACACTGTGAATTGCTTATAAATTGCAACAGATTCAATTATCATAGCTTTGATATATGTTCTCTAATGGAAACATTCAGAAAAGAGAAATATTTAAATAAATAATATAACAAAATACTGCAGATGCTGGCAATCTGAAATAAAAACAATAAATGCTGGAAACATTCAGCAAATCAGGCATAATTTGTGGCGAGAGGAAGGTAAGGCTAATGTTTAAGGTCGTTGTTGAATTAAAGTTTGTTTAATTAGGATAGTATAAGAAATTAGTTGACTTTTTAATTGGTTTGGAAAAATCCATTTCCTTTTTCCTAAGGATATATACCGAGTGATATTGAAGTTGGTGCTGACCCTGGTAGAACAATGGGGTGGTGTTGTGGCCTTGCAGTATTGTGTTGTGGAAGGAGGAGGACTCTGACCGAGTAGCAAAAAGTACTAGCACTCTGTGGGGTGGGGGAGAAGATATAGGTGGTCAGGGTAGGAGGAAAGGGTGAGGGGTGGGAATGTTCAAGCAGTTGGGACAGGAAGAGGGAGGGGTGAAGGCACAGGCACTCAGCAGGTGAGAGCAGTTGGGAGGATTGAAAGAGAAAGAAGGCTGTAAGACCTTAGGTTAGGGAAACCCCCATTGCTGCCAAATTCCATGAACCGTCTTCTCCCCTTTCCCCATCGCTAAAGACCTGCCACCTACTGAGAACTGTGAACATCTTCCCAACATTTTCCTGTGTAACTTGGCCTTCAAAAAAGTTATGGCACAAAAATAAAATACCTAAGTAAAGGAACATATAATAATAATGTCACTCACTTACAGTTTTAGTGGGAAAATGAGCAGTTACCAAATTTGATCCCCAAACTGCTATAAATCTCAAAGCCGTATAATAAAAATGGAACTTTACATATTAAGTCACCATAAATCAGTGGCACTCAAAAATGCATTGCATAACGCTCCTCTTTTATAAATGTAAGGAATCTTACAACACCAGGTTATAGTCCAACAGTTTTATTTGAAAATCACAAGCTTTCGGAGGCTTTCTCCTTCGTCAGGTGAGTGTGGGATTCCTTGAAGGTTACCGCATATATAGTCAGAGAACAATGCCTGGTGATTACAGATAATCTTTCCAACTGCCCGTTGTCAAGACAATCAGACAGAGAGACAGTACATACAGGACTACTGAATACAAACGGCCCGAACCCAAAGACAGACAGACAGAGAGAGAGAGAGAAACATCCGTAAGGAAGAGAAAGAGAGAGAATGACCAGTTGTATTAAAAACAGATAACTCTTTTTTCGCTGGTGGGGGTTACGTGTAGCGTGACATGAACCCAAGATCCTGGTTGAGGCCGTCCTCATTGGTGCGGAACTTGGCTATCAATTTCTGCTCGACGATTTTGCGTTGTCGTGTGTCTCGAAGGCCGCCTTGGAGAACGCTTACCCGAAGATCGGTGGCTGAATGTCCTTGACTGCTGAAGTGTTCCCGACTGGGAGGGAACCCTCCTGACTGGCGATTGTTGCGCGGTGTCCGTTCATCCGTTGTCGCAGTGTCTGCATGGTCTCGCCAATGTACCATGCTCCGGGGCATCCTTTCCTGTATCGTATGAGGTAGACAACTTTGGCCGAGTCACAGGAGTATGAACCGTGTACCTGGTGGGTGGTGTCCTCTCGTGTGATGGTCTGGCATGTCTTGCAGAGGTTGCCGTGGCAGGGTTGTGTGGTGTCGTGAACGCTGTTCTCCAACTCTACAGCAGACGCCGCAACCTCGCCCAATGTTGTCTACCTCATACGTTGCAGGAAAGGATGCCCCGGAGCATGGTACATTGGCGAGACCATGCAGACGCTGCGACAACGGACGAACGGACACCGCGCAACAATCGCCGGACAGGAGGGTTCCCTCCCAATCGGGGAACACTTCAGCAGTCAAGGACATTCAGCCACCGATCTTCGGGTAAGCGTTCTCCAAGGCGGCCTTCGAGATGTACAACAACGCAAAATCGCCGAGCAGAAATTGATAGCCAAGTTCCGCACCCATGAGGACGGCCTCAACCGGGATCTTGGGTTCATGTCACGCTACACGTAACCCCACCAGCAGGAAAAAAAAGTTATCTGTTTGTAATACAACTGGACATTCTCTCTCTCTCTCTCTCTCTCTCTCTGCCTTTCGGCTCTCTTCCTCTCTTTGTCTGTGTAATTTGACCCATTGTGTAATCAGTATACTGGGACCTACTGTTTTCCATGGCTAACCTGTCTGAACACCAACAACACCTTTGATTGGTGTCATGGTGTCCCAGCCTAATATAAGATATGCAATTTGAGAACCTCTCATTCACTCACTCACCTGACGAAGGAGATAATCTCTGAAAGCTTGTGATTTTCAAATAAAACTGTTGGACTATAACCTGGTGTTGTAAGATTCCATACTATTAGTATGAGATAGTAGGGGGCATACGGAGAGAAATTAAAGAAATAAAATATAAATGAGACGCAGAGTGTGTAAATAGCTGAAGTTATGGGGGCTATGCAGATGGATAGAGAAACATGAAAGCAAAGCAGAGCAGGCTCCAGTGGCCCAGGAACTTGGTAGAAGAAAAAAGCAGGTTGTCACCAAGGGTGCAGGCATCCTTGCCAGCACAGTGTTCCATTGGGAGTGGAGGCATCCCAAGCACCAACGCATTGGAACACTACTGTTGTTTTAGAATTCCAGCATCTGCCATATTTTGCTCTTTGTTCAATAGTCTTGTGTTGCCCTATGGTAGGTTGCATTGCTGTTAAATGGCCCTTTAATGTAATGTATATGCTGCTGATGGACTCCTCCACCTGAGCTGCCGTCTGCAGCAGACTATCTGATAACATTCCCCAATGCCAACATGAACATTTTATCCTTTTTAAATGTAGGACCTGTGAACTGCAGATTCAGACACTCCAGCCAGCAACATCTTTACTCCTCATGTACCACCACTGGATGCTGCTTCACCCACATTCTCTATGTATTACCCAGTGCACTCCCCATGTCCTCACTATCTAACTTGCCTGGGGTGGATGTCTCTGGGCTGGCATTTGGGAGAGATAGTGTGCAGGTTCTTTCTGCCAAGAGCTGTTACTGCTGGATGCTGAGGGACCTGTATCATCTTCCGCAGTACACCTCGAAGAGGAAGAGAGGTTAATGGTTTCCTGAGGACTGGCGCTCACATGACACTTAACAGTTAAACAGGGTGAAACGAGGGTTTCATGGTATGGTTCACTGACAATTAAGGAAGGGTTCCATAAGAAGAGGCACATGAAGTCCCTCAGTTGCCACATACCCTCCAACCTTTCCATATTAATATGCTCAATGGCCTCTTTCTCCAAGACCTGCAAAGATTCACACTCATAGGGGTCAAGCAGGCTGAGGTTTGGGAGTCCACTACTTGTCTCCAATCTCTTCCAGCTGCTGTTGGCTGTCTTTTCCTTTAAGAACAATTATCTTTGGTCACCATGAGATGATGTAAAACTAGATGCATTTGAGTTATTTTGAAAAATTTGGAAAATTTTGGTTTTCTTTAACATAAAATTGAAATTTTATTGTAAATGTAGATATTAGTGTTGCAGACAATTTTTAAATTATTAAAAGGCATTTATTATTTTCTAACAAAATTGCTGCCTTATTTTTGTTTTTAATCTCAGGTCCAAAACCAGCTTTCCGGAGCCATCTTTCCTTTTCCGTTTTTTCCCATTACTCCCCCTAAGTCCATCACCATGGATTCAGGTTGGTTTTATGTAATTTACTGGTAAATTAAGCTATGAAGAAACTACTAAATGTGATATTTGCTGTAAATGGAATGAACAAGATTGTTTATTGATTGATTTGGATGCTTATTAGCATTTCTTAATTGTCCTGTTAAACAGTTAAGCGCTCTGCAGTTTAAAGCAATCTTTGTAAAGTAGTGTAAACTGAGATCAGTGGAACTTGGCTATTCTGAACCTTCATTTGTAATGAAAGTTATGTTTTACTTGTGTCCTTTAATCATAATTTTAAGTTACCTATGGCACCGAGATGAAAACCACTCACCTTTTTGAGCCCACCATGCTTTGTGTTTTGCAGCATTTGAAAGTATTTACAGAAACTTGTTATCCCCTTCCTAAAGGTTATGTAAGAATGAAACCTAAACTCTTGGATCAAAATAATATTTGGTGAATTTTGATACTCAGAATAGAAAATTAAAACCAGTTCTATAATTGACTACTTCTAAGATCAATAAACAGTTTTTGTTTATTTTTATTTTTTGATAGCACCAAAACCTTTTGCCGATGTCAGTGTTATCACAAGGTTTGCAGGGCAGTCTGAAATATTTCGTTTCAGGTAAGTCATAAACATGAAATTGATCTTGTCAACTATTATAGGGTATTAAGATAATTGTCAAACAAGCCTTTAACAATCAAAAGCAAACTACTGCGGATGCTAGAAATCTGAAATAAAAACAGAAAATGCTGGAAATAGTCAGCAAGTCAGGCAGCATCTGTGCTCAAAGAAACAGACTTAACGTTTAAGGTTGACGACCCTTTGTCAGAACTGGGAGAAGTTGAAGATTAAACCGTTTTTAAGCAAGTACAGAGCCAGGGAAAAGAGGGGAGGGGAGGAAAGAACAAAAGGGAAGGTCTCAGATAGGGTGGAGGGTAGGAGTGATTAAATGACAAAAGGGATGATGGTGCAAGGCAAGGAAGGTGGTAATGGGACAAGTAAAGAAACAAAAGATGGGTCTAGAGGAGCTGTAAATGGCAACATCAGAACCATTATCAGCACCTACTAGCCAAAAAAAATGGGAGCAGTGGTTATGATCTAAAGTTATTGAAATCAGTGTTGAGTCCAGAAGGTTGTAAAGTGCCTAATTGAAAGATGAGGTGCTGGTCCTCGAGCTTACATTGAGCTTCATTGGAACCACGTAAGAGGCCGAGGTCAGAGTGGGAGTGGGACAGAGAATTAAAATGGCAAGCAACTGGCAGGTCAGGGTTACGCTTGTGGACTGAGTGGAGGTGTTCAGCAAAGCGATCACCCAATTTGCGTTTGGTCTCCCCAATGTAGAGGAGACCATCTTAAGCATTGTGAGCAACGAATACAGTACACTAAATTGAAGAAGTGCAAGTAAGTCGCTGTTTCACCTGGAAGGAGTGTTTGGGACCCTGGACGGCGGGAAGGGAGGAGGTGAAAGAGCAGGTGTTGCACCTCCTGCACTCGCATGGGAAGGTGCCGCGGGGAGGAGACCAGGTGTTGGGGGTGATGGAAGAGTGGACCAGGGTGCCGTGACATTAACTGTTTCTTTCTCCACATATGCTGCCTGACTTGCTCAGTATTTCCAGCATTTTCTGTTTTTATTCCTTGTGATAAATTCTGTTCCTCTTACACAAAATAATTTTGAATAAACCATTTGAAGACTTGTTTTTGTATCCAGATTAAAAATTAGAAATATGTTTTTTTTAAATTAGTGCTACAGATCCTATAGCCAGGAGAACATGGTGCTCCGGCTGGGGATTTCTTAATGAGTACTATATGCTGCCCTGTGACTGCCTGCCATAAGGTTGAATTCAAGTGAAACAAGCTGTTCAGTACTTAAACCAACTGTTAAACCAAATTACTAATAGAAACAGTGAACAAAATTAAAAATTGACAATATGATTTAAAGTACAGCATTATGAAAACAAAACATTGAATTTACTTTAGCTTTTAGAGAAAGAAATATTTTTAAAAGTTCGTTCTGGTAGGTGTGTTGAATAAAAAAGATGTACCTTAATAAGTGCATCAATAATATTGGGGAATTAGATTTGAAGCATTGTTAAAATTTGATCGAATGTCACATTTTTATTTTAATGTTTTTTCAAAAACAAAATGAGAAATATGAGGGTATGGTTTTCATTATGTAAGCCTATATCCGGCAGTAATACAAATTTGGAGTTTTCCATACATTCGCCTCCCAAAAATAGTAAAATTACTGATAGGAATGTTACTTAAACATGAGAGCTGGAGGCCTTCAGTTTATGGAAACAATTTTTTACTTATATCTATTTGATGTTGCTTTTTTTAAAATGACAGTTCAAAAATAAATGGTTCCTACTCTGACAATGCAAACGCTCCCATCAACTTCTGCTGAAGCCCAGCTGCCTGCCCACTGAGATACTACTACCTTCCCATTTAGAAAGAAAACTTTCATTTATATTGTATGTTATCGCATGCTGATGACATCTCAGTGCACTTCACAACCACTAAATTGGTTTTGAAACACCTGCAATGGCTTCTCTTCCCGCTCCTGCACCGTTACCTCTGGAGTTCCCCAAGGATCTATGCTTGGCCCCCTCCTATTTATCATCTACATGCTGCCCCTCGACGACATCATCCGAAAACACGTCAGGTTCCACGTGTACACTGATGACACCCAACTCTACCTCACCACCACCTCCCTCGACCCCACTACTGTGTCTAATTTATCACACTGCTTGTCCGAAATCCAGTACTGGATGAGAAAAAATTTCCTCCAACTAAACAGTGGGAAGACCAAAGCCATTACCTTCGGTCCCCGCCACAAACTCCATTCCCTAGCCACTGTCTGAGGCTAAACCACACCGTTCACAACCTTGGCATCCTACTTGACTCCGAGATGAGCTTCCGACCACATATCTGCTCCATCACCAAGACTACTTCCATCTCTGTAACATCAGGCGTGTCTGCCCCTGCCTCAGCTCATCTGCTGCTGAAACCCTCATCCATGTCTTTGTTACCTCTAGACTTGACTATTCCAATGCTGTCCTGACTGGCCTGCGCCATCTTCCACCCTCCATAAACTTGAGCTCATCCAAAACTCTGCTCCCCATTTCCTAACTCACACCAAGTCACTTTCACCCATCACCCTGTGCTCGCTGACCTACGTTGGCTCCCGTTCCGGGAGCGCCTCAATTTAAAATTCTCATCCTTGTTTTCAAATCCATCCATGGCCTCGCACCTTTCTGAAACCTCCTCCAGCTCTGCGCTCCTCGAATTCTTGTCTCTTGCGCATCCCTGAATTAATCGCTGCACCGTTGGCGGCTGTGCCTTCAGCTGCCTAAGATCCTAAGCTCTGGAATTCCCTCCCTAAACCTCTCCGCCTCTCTACCTCTCCTCCCTAAAACCTATCTCTGTCCTAATACCTCCTTTTGTGGCTCAGTGTCAAATTTTGTTTATTAATTGATCTGTGAAGCGCCTTTGGACGTTTTACTACATTAAAGGCGCTATATAAATGCAAGTTGTTGTTGAAGTGTAGTTACTGTTGTTATGGAGGCCAATTTGCTCGTAGCAAGGCCCCACAAACAGCAAATGATAAATATTTGCAGCGAATTTTTTTTGGTGGTGGTGTTTCAGAGAGAACTTTCTGCTCCTCAAATAGTATTATGGGATCTTTTAAGTCCATTATAACAGACAGGCAGGGCCTCAGCTTAACATCTCATCTGAAAGAGAGTTCTTTCGACATTTCAGCACTCTGTCAGTGTCAGCCTAAATTATATGCTCATGTCCTGGAATGAGACTTGAATCTTGGCCTTTCGACTCAGCGGCAAGAGCATTACCAGCTGAGACAAGCTGACCAGGAGCTGCATTGACAGGTGCACTGCAGTGGATCTCTTTAATTTACCATTCAGCCCTGCTCTCTCTTAGCTCCAGAATAAGATCCTTTTACCTTCTACTTCCAGATCTCCACACTCACTCCCAGCCTTAGCACCCATGATCTCTCCGCTCCTTCTCAACCTCTGTTCCCTTTCTAGCTCAAACCCATCACTCTCTCCAAGCTCAGGCCCTGCTTCCTTCCTATCACAACACCAATAGTTTTTCTTGAGTTTTTTTCGGTCTGCTGGGTGTCTGACGTGGAAACCCTTCACCACATTTAAAAGTCTCCAAGCAAGAGGAATCTTACCCAGGTAATTTGTTTTGTTGTATTTGAAGTGCATACCCTCTCCCTGTGGGGACTCAGCCCATTGAGCCAAGTCCAGAGAGCTTAGATTCAGGTTGGCAGTGCCAAGGTTTAGGGGCTCACAAATGTGCATAGGGATATTGTTGGAATTTAACCAGCTAAAATGACACTGCCTGTCAGCACAAAACAGTAGTATGCTTCTCACTGATTGTCCAGATATGATCACTGTACCCACTGCGACATTGCCTGTGCAGGGTTATCTGGAGCCAAGTGGGAAATATCTCCGACCTTAATAATGGGTCCACTCCTCCAGGTTCCATTCAGATCCAGGTTGCTTGGTCAATAATCATCAATGCCCTGGAGTTCTGTGGATTTGCCTGACTCAGGAATTGAATTACCAAGTCTGCCAAAATTGTTGATTTAACTGCTATCACTAGGTATGTCATCTCGGAGCCACATCGATCCCAAAATGACCCCATTTACTTCCCTGCACCCTAGGCCGGAAGAGTAGTCACTGGTTGCTCATTGGACAACACAATTCAGAGTTTGACCTCCGTTAGGAAGACAGCAGATACCAAGAGCTGCTCATAAACAGCACAGTGACAAAAACAACTCACCATAAAATGTATGAGTATAATTACCACCGTCCTCCCAACCACAGCATGAATGTACACTATCATAGAATCATAGAAATTTACAGCACAGAAGGAAGCCATTTGGCCCATCGTGCCTGTGCCGGCTGAAAAAGAGCTATCGTGCCTAATCCCACTTTCCAGCAATTTGTCTGTAGCCTTGTAGGTTATGGCACTTCAAGCGCATATCCAAGTACTTTTTAAATGTGATGATTATATACTATATCCCAGCAAACAGTGATTCTTCCATTTGGACAGCAACAGGAAGATCACACTATATGTAAAGCCTGGTCTTTGCTCCCTTCCAACTTAGGCCCAAGCCCCCCACTCCCTTCTCAGATGTCTGCTCCATCCTGATTGCCACCCTGTCAGTTTCTCCCACTCAAGTGTGTTGCAGCAGCTCTTGAATTATCTCTCCCTTCAGTAAAGCAACACGTGTGGGATACATACAACAGAAAGGAGATGGGGAAGCAAGAGAGACTTGCATAAAGAAGGAGACAAAAAGAATAACAAAAAAGTAAAAAGATAAGAAATAGAGATGGCCATACAGAGAAACAGAAAAAATGATTGATGAATTAGAGTGGGACACGAGCAGTGAGACAGCTATAGCAATGGTCATTTAATTTTACTTTTGCCTTGGGCAAGGCTAAGGATGATCAACTGTTTTTTTTAATTTAAATATTTTGTAATAATTATAATAATCAGCTGCATGTTGACTTTAAATGGAAAATAATCTTAATTAAATTTCTCATAGATATGTTAAATATTTGTAACAGGTATTTTAAGGTCCTAATTCAAGAAATGGATCTGAAGTTAGATCTTGGTTTTCTTTATGCATTGATGGAACTCTTCACCCAATCAACAGATGCTGTTCTTGGGGAACAAAAGGTAGAAAACAAACATATAGCCTCAGTATAACAACAAAATTGATGTTGTAAGTTTTGTTCACTTTGATGTCCTTTTTACTTCTCCTCAAGATATTAGTGGTAATTTCAAAATTCCTATTCAGATGCTACTACATTTTCTTTGGGTAGTGAATGGTTAAAGAACCCTTGAATTTGGGGTTGCACATGGGAAAGTACAGGAGTGGAGAAGACTCAGTCCAGCTGGCCAGTCCTAAAAACTAATGGCTCTCAAATCACCTTCAGATATCTATCCAATTCTTCCTTAAGTTTTTCCACACGATCTGCCTCCACGGCCTTCCTTAGCAGTCCGTTCCACATATTCACTACCCTCTCCATAAAGAAGTTAAATCTAAACTGTCTGTGCATGTTCCCTCTTCTAAGTTTGAGTCTATGTCCCCTGATTTTTGGTTAGAGTTTGTGGCAAACTCAAAACATGTTATTGTGGTTCAATTTATCTACTTTCTTAAGACTGTTGAATACTTTAACAATATCTCCCCTGCGCCTTCTCTTTGATTCAGATTCTGAAACCTTTCTTCATAGCTCAGATTCCTTACGCTAGGTATCAGTTTGGTTGTCCTTTACTACACTGTCTCCAATAACTGGATAGCCTTGCTACATTACAGCAACTAGATTTGTACACAATACTCCAGATGTGGTGTGCCAGTGCCTTTTCCAGGCTCATTATTATCTCCTAGGATTTGTGCTCTATCCCTCTGGATATACAACTAAAGATCAGGTTAGTTTTCCTTACTGCTGTGGCATACTGCACTACTAGTTTCACTGAACTATCGACCGATACCCCCAGATCCTTTTCCTATGTTGTGTTCTGTAGCCTAGAGCCATTTAGTTTATATTCCCATTGCTTCTTTCATTTTAGTCTCATTACCTTCCATTTATCCACATTAAAAGCCATTTGCCACTCATGAGTGCACCTTTCTAGCCTTTCCAGAACATTTTGTATTTGGTTTGTGTCTTCCCTATTGTTTGAACAACACCCTCCCCCCTCCCCCCCCACTTCTGCTCTCCAATTTGATGTCATCTGGGACCTTGGACAGCTTTGTTTCTGCCCCAAGCTTAAAATTGTTTATATACATTGTAAACAGCACTGATCTCGGCACTGATCCCCATTTACTCAAAGAACCCCACTATGTCCAAAAATGTTTTATACACTTGTGTTTATATGGAACTGCAGCTTGTTCCAGAAAAATTGCATAGAAGTAGAATTCTTATTTTTTCAATCTCTACATACAAAACGTAATTTCCTGTCCTCACAGGGATGTCACCAAAAGATTTGTCCCTTTTAAGAACAATACCAAACTTGAAGTACCTATCTCCTCCCGCAGCGCCGTCTTCACAGTGATGAGGTCCAAGACCCAATATCTGGATCTCCTCGGACCTCACCATTTGTGCGTGGGGGACGAATGCTGCACCGGGGGAACCCTCAATGTTTTACATCAGTTGAAAAAGTTTGCAAAGAATGCTGAATGCAACCAACTGTCCATGCTAAAGTTGAGTCCAGTTGCACCCTGTTGTTATGCCACCTAATAACTGTAATATATTAAAATCAGTAGATGGGTAACCACATTTCATGGAATACCTGTTACACCTGTAAATGGCATTAAATAGAGGTTTTCATTGTTAAGCTTTGTTAACCTTAGTAATGGCAGAATGCCTAATCTCGGAAACAAACCTGGAGAAATTGGTACCTTTTCCAAAATGAAGAAATTTGCTGGTACAGATAATTTTTGTTTTAAAATTTCGAGAAAAATGAGGACTGCTCCAAATCAGAGAAATCGGGGCTTCCTGAAAAACATAAATATCTACCTTATTGAAACTCTCCATAATCGGCTCTGCCATTAATTCTTTTTAATTGACCCATGCTAAAACTGTTCACAATTGGCTGATAGTATTCTTCTCCCTCCCACTGAGAGTTTCTGAAGTCCCACTGCTGCAGTTGTTTTTTTGCTATCTAATGTTTGTACCCTTGCGACTCCCCCAAGGGTGTTAATCATTCCCCTCCCCCACCCTGCTGAGTGCAGTCTGCTAAGATAATTCCCTCCTCTCTTCCACCACTGAATTGTTCCCCCTCTCCCCCCATTCTGCTTTCTGCACTGGCCGAGGTGGCTTTCTTGCTCCCCCCCCACAAACTTTCCCAAGGGTCCAATTGCCCTCCGGCCCTCTGACCCTGCTTGACCTGTAAACTGCACTTGGTCTTGACTCAGTGGGCTGAAATTGGTCTTGGACAGTAGCGCTTTACACGTCATCTGATTTTCTTTTGCATTGACTTCATTGGAAATGAAATCAGGCAGCACGTAAAACGGGCTGCTGATTCACGATCACCCGTTTTGCCCTGTCGCCCAAGACCAATTTAAATCCCCCCCTCCTGTGTGCAATCCCACAGGAGATTGACTTAATGTGCAGCCAACATGGCGGCCCAGATGTTTATGGGGAGGCAGGGAGGGAGCGGGGGTGACTTTTCGCGGGTAGAAAACCCAGTAATATGGGGAACACGGAAGTCCTACCAAATTTAATTTTCTCCATTTCCCGCCCGGCAGCTAGCCAGATTGAGAGGCTGGCTGGCTGTAGGGCAGGAAGGCCTATGGTAGAAGGCTGCAGCCGGGGACCAAAGAGGGAGGGAGGGAGAGATCGCGGGGGTGGGTGGGGGAGACCATGGGTCAGTATCAGTTTGGGGCAGGGTGGGGGGTTGGTTGACCTGGAGATTGCGGGAGGGAGGTCGGCCTGGAGATCATGTTGGGGGAGGGGGGGGTGCTGTGTCGCATCGCAGAGCATTGAGTTGGGGAGGGGGGGGGGTTTGAATCAGCAGATCATGGGGAGAGGGGCAAATTGTGGCAATTTTGGTTGGGGGGATGGGAGAACCACTCCTGTTCCTCCTGGCCCACAAGCACTGCTGGAAAAGCACTTACCTGCTTGATCCAGCAATTCTCACCTCTCTTTAGCTGCTAGGTTTCCCGAGCCCTGGGAACCACAGCCATTAAATCTAAATGGCTGCTAAAATCTGAGGCAAGTAAAGTGGAAGTAGGCGCGATCGCGGTGGGTTGTGGTTGGGTTTCACAGTTTTAAGAATTTAATCCCCTCCGCCCCTCTCCCGCCAGTCCTTGGGGTGGGGGTGGGGGGTTAAAATCCCCCCCCCCCCCTGTATGTGTGGATGCCGTGTGTCAAATACTGAAAATCGAAATATCCAACTAGAATACGAAAGAAAGTAAAAGTAACAACAATATTTGGAGAATTTTAAGAAGTGCTCTTTAGTTAAAGTAATGAAGTTCGAATTTATTAATTCAAATTTGTTTCAATCATTGTGTTTTGTTAAGTTGGAACTATTCCAAAAGGACCTCGAGTACATTCAAACAGAGCTGATGACTGAAACTGCCACAGACAGCTCACCTATCAGTCTATATGAGTATTTCCATATTTCTCCTATCAAAGTAAGTATAAGTTTTAACTATTTCACTGCGAAAGTAATATAGGATTATATTTGCTTAAAACATAATTAAAGTTTTAAAATTAGTCTCAGTCATACAAAATATAGACTTGAAATTATTTTTATTGTTTAAATTTTTTATTGAGTTCTAGAAGGCACAGATATGTGGTTGGGCCCCACTATGATTTGTTCAAACAGTACTTCACATAAATAATTGTAAACAATTTTACAACACCAAGTTATAGTCCAGCAATTTTATTTTAAATTCACAAGCTTTCGGAGATTTTCTCCTTCCTCAGGCAAATGTTTGAGGAAGGAGAAAATCTCCGAAAGCTTGTGAATTTAAAATAAAATTGCTGGACTATAACTTGGTGTTGTAAAATTGTTTACAATTGTCAACCCCAGTCCATCACCGGCATCTCCACATCATCACATAAATAACTTAGTGAAACAGCTCTGCGTTCATAGAAGATGTTGCACACTATGCGGTTGATTTTAACTGGAGGTGCGTTCGGGGCAAGGTGGATAGCAGTTGATAACGGTGCTTGGAGGGGGAGGCATGGCCTGGGATAGGGAGGCTCAAGATCTCATAGCAGGACCCAAAGGAGCCCTCCTGCATTTCCTGGCTCACTAGAATTCCACAGAAAAATTACATTTTTAAACTTAGCTTGGCCTCTTCTGGCCACTCTGTGACTTCCACCAGGTTCTAGGTTAGTAACCAAAGTAGTAGACAGAGGAATGTCCATGGATGTAATTTATATGGACTTTCCAGAAGGCATTTGATAAGGTTCCACATAAGAGACTGTTACCTAAAATTAAAGCTCATGGAAATAAAGGCAAATTGTTGACCTGGTTAGGAGATTGGTTAGGCGGCAGAAGACAGAGAGTAGGAATAATGCGTATGTACTTGAATTGGAAGGAAGTGACGCGTGGGGGTAGTTTTAACCCCCAAAAACAGGCGGGTTGATGGCTGGTGGGAAGTGAAAATAGTGGATTTTTGGAGCGGGACCGCATCTCGGCTCCAATGCGCCCACTTCCGGGTTTGATGCACACGCGCAACTGAAACCTGGAAGCCCTGCCCCCACTTAAAGCCGGTGGGCCGATACTTAAAGGGGTATTGTATCTCATTGAAATAGTTGAGGTACTTAATTTTTTGTGTATTATGGAAGTAAATCAACATTAACCTTGCCTGTTCGGGTTTCCCATTGCTTCTGATTCACATCAGGTGAAAGCAGGTTGGAAGGACAGGATCCATGAGGTGAGTACCTTTATTGCACTGCTTGTGGGCTAGGAGGAGCAGGGGTGCTTCTTCCAGGCCCAACAAGCTCACCTGGTGCGACTTGACCCCGCCCCCCGCGATCTTCCGATGCTGGACCCAGCCACCCACCCCCCCCGATCTTATTGAAGGCCCACCATGTCGTCCATGTTCCCCCACTGTCCCCATCCCTCCCATTTCTTCCAGGGCCCACGATCGCTCTCTCCCTCCTGCCCCCCCCCCCCCCGCTCCGAATCGCGGCTCCTTTCCCTTCCAACAGGCAGCCAGCATGTCATTCCGGCTGCCTGGTGCGTGGAAAACCTGGAAGCACAAATACTTACCTTCAGTTGAGTTGCAATTACAGATTACAATGTACTTGTTCGCATTCCGGTTTCCTGACGCAAATATCTAAAGATGGGCAGGGTTCCTGGCTCCCTGCTAAAATCATGCCCATGGTGTCCCACAAGGATCTGTGCTGGGGCCTCAACTATTCACTATATTCGTTAATGATTTAGATAACACAATAGAGAGCAATATATCCAAGTTTGCCGATGAAACAAAGATTGGTGGCATAGTAAGTAGTGTAGACAGGAGCATTAAATTACAAGGAGACATTGGTAGTGGGAAAAACTGTGCCAGGTGGATTTTGATGCAGGTAAATGTGAGGTCATCAATTTTGGACTAAAAAGGATAGATCTGAGTATTTTTAAATAGTGAGAAGCTAGGAACAATGGAGGTCCAAAGAGATTTAGGGGTCCATGTACACAGATCATTAAAATGTAGTAGTCCAGTACAAAAAATGATCAAAAAAGCTAATGGAACGTTAACCTTTATAACTAGAGGGCTAGAATATAAAGGGGAGGAAGTTTTGCTACAGCTATACAAAGCCCTGGTTAGACCACATCTGGAGTACTGTATACAGTTCTGCGCACCGCACCTTAGAAAGGATATATTGGCCTTGGAAGGAGTGCAGCACAGATTCACCAGAATGTTACCAGGGTTACCAAGGGTTGGATCATGAGGAGAGATTACATAAACTAGGCTTGTATTCCCTGGAATATAGAAGGTTAAGGGGTGATTTGATTAAGGTTTTTAGGATTTTGAAAGGGTGGATAGAGAGAAACTTTTTCTAATGGTGGGAGAGTCTAGGACAAGGGGACATAATCTTAAAATCAAAGCCAGGCCATTCAGGAGAGAAGTTAGGAAACACTTCACGCAAAGGGTGGTAGAAGTGTGGAACTCTCACAAAAAGCAGTAGATGCAATTAAATCAAATTACCTCTTAACCTTCTATATTCCAGGTTATACAAGCCTAGTTTATGTAATCTCTCCTCATAATCCAACCCTTGGTAGAAGTGTGGATCTCTCTCTCACAAAAAGCAGTAGATGCTAGCTCAATTAATAATTCTAAATCTGAAACTGAGATTTTTGCTAGCCACAGGTATTAAGGGATATGGAGCCAAGGCAGGTGGATGGAGTTAGGATACAGATCAGCGATGATCTCGTTGAATGGCAGAACAGGCTTGAAGGGCTGAATGGCCTACTCCTGTTCCTATAGAATCATAGAATAATACAGCACAGAGGGAGGCTATTCGGCCAATTGTGTCTATGCCGGCTCTTTGAAAGCGCTGTCCAATTAGTCCCACTCCCTTGCTCTTCCCCATAGCCCTGCAAAGTTTTCCACTTCAAGTATTTATCCAATTCCTTTTTGAAAGTTATTATTGAATCTGCTTCCACTGCCTTTTCAGGAAGTGCATTCCAGATCATAACAACTTGCTGTGTAAAAATGTTTTTCCTCATGTCGCCTCTGGTTCTTTTGCCAATTACCTTAAATCCGTGTCCTCTGGCTACCTCCTGCCATTAGAAACAGTTTCTCCTTATTTACTCTAAACCCTTCATGATCTTGAACACCTCTATCAAATCTCCCCTTATACTTCTCTGCTCTAAGGAGAACAACCTCAGTTTCTCCATGTAACTGAAGTCTTTCATCCCTGGTACCATTCTAGTAAATCTTCTCTGCACCCTCTCAAAGGCCTTGACATCCTTCCTAAAGTATGGTGCCCAGAATTGGCCACAGTACTCCAGTTGGGGGATAACCAGTACTTTATAAAGGTTCAGCATAACTTCCTTGCTTTTTCACACTCTGCCCCTATTTATACCCCGTTTGCCTTTTTAACAACCTTCTCAGTTTATCCTGACACCTTCACAGATTTGTGTATGTGCACCCCCAGATCTCTCTGTTCCTGCACCCCCTTCATAATTGTACCATTTAGTTTATATTGCATCTCCTCATTCTTCCTAAAATGAATCACTTCACATTTATCTGTGTTAAATTTCAACTGCCATATGTCTGTTCATTTCACCAGTCTGTCTATGTCCTCCTGAAGTCTGTTACTATCCTCCTCATTGTTTATTACATTTCTGAGTTTTGTGTCATCTGCAAACTTTGAAATTTTGCCCTGTGTACCCAAGTCCAGGACATTAATATATATCAAAAAGAGCAGTGGTCCTAATATCGACCACTGGGGGACACCAATGCACACTTCCTGCGAATTAACA
Organism: Heptranchias perlo; assembly: GCF_035084215.1. Classification (NCBI taxonomy): domain Eukaryota; kingdom Metazoa; phylum Chordata; class Chondrichthyes; order Hexanchiformes; family Hexanchidae; genus Heptranchias; species Heptranchias perlo. Next base: position 71,036,368 of record NC_090328.1, read on the forward strand.
GCAGCTTCCATAATCTTAGAAACTACAGATATAAAGACTGGGGTAGAAGCTGGGCGTAAAACAGATGCAACGAGGGCCAATTTCAGGGATCAATGTCCCATACCCAAAGGATGTCTGAAAGCTGGTTGGTCGATTTTTCAGGCATCCCTGATGGCCACCTAAAGCAGGTATTAGGCCCTTTACAAATGCAAGTGAGTGGCCTAACACCCATTTTAGGTCCCCTTTGCTAAATTCGACGTCGTGGAGCTGAGCAGGACCCAGGCTCCTCCACTCAGGATTCTTAAGTGATCGCTGGGTGACTGCCACCAAAAGGTAAGTTTAAAAAAATATTTTTTTTAAGAATCATTGCTATGGAGCCAGGAGGAGCAATTGTGCTCCCCTGACACAACAGTATCCCAATAAGCCCGTTGCCGTTCCGCTCCCCCCCCACAGGACATACATTCAGGCCGCTGCCAGCAAGGCAAGCAGCCCGACATTAATGTCTTCAAATGAGTATGCTGCCTGAGGAGGCATGACAGGTGCCGGCAGCTCACCCAATCAATATTGGTGAGGCCTGAGGCTCAATTTCGGGCTAACCTCAGACCTCCCATTTTGGGCACATGTGGTCGCATTGATGCCTTTGCGCTGAACCAGCATGTCATCGAATTTATACCCAATGTCTTTCAACATGTAATAAAACAGCTTTGAATGTTTTTAGAGAATTTTACAGGAATTAATTAAAAAATCAGCAGTAATTGTTAAGCACTCAATATGCATATTCTTCCCTCTTTACCTTCCTCGGGGCCCCATGCCAAAGCCTAAGTATTTTTGGTTTCTGTTTCTGAGACTACTCTTGGATAAACCCTCGCTTGCTATGCCCTTCAGTGTGTTTTCACTTGTCCTGGTATCTAGGTAAAAGTCAGAGTAAGTCAGAGAAATCAAACACACAACCCTTTTTAGATACCTTCAGCTACTATTCTATCACATGCCTCAAGGAATGTTTGTTGTTTTCTAGAAGCAGCAGAGTAACAATAATACTGGATCTTATTTGAGACTTTCAATGCCAAACCAATTTAGAAACAGTAAATAGAATAAGCAAATTGTAGCAGAAACATAACATATGTTTACAATAGTTTTTACATTATGCTAGCTCTTTGTATATGGAAAATAATAAATTTGTATCTCTAGTGCTAAAACTATGATTATAATTACTTTTTACCTAGTTGCTCATTTTATAATAATACCAATTACAGAAGGTGCCTGGTTTATTCCATACCTTTGAGAGGTTCCAGATAGATAGACCTCTTTCAGAAAGGCCTCATATCAACCCCATTGATATGAAAAGCGTATTTAACACTTCAAATCCTGTAACAGAATTAAAGGAGCTTCTACCAAGCTAAATATTAGAGAAAAATGCAACATTTAGAAGATCCAGGAATCCTTGGCATTGCTGGCAATCTGAGTGTTAACTGGACAGGCCAACATAAATTTATTCAAAATGAAAATTATCCAGAATTGTCAATTACATAGATTATAATTTCAGTTGTCTATGGGTCACCCAAAGCTACACTGTCCAGTTTGTGACAATTACCATTGAAATTATTTTAATAGCATATCTACATTTTAACATTGTTGCCCAAGGGTATCATTAATGATCATTGTTTTGAACTTATGTTTGTGTTCTTGTAGTTGCATTTGAGTTTTTCTATCAGTTCTGGAGGAGAAGAAAGTAACAAGCAGCAAGAAACCGAAATGATCCCAATGCAGTCTCTGAACCTTTTGTTAAAAAGCATTGGAGCAACTCTCACTGATGTACAAGATGTTGTCTTCAAGTATGTGTATTACTTGTATGATATCGTAAAGCTTTAATTGTAGAATTCTGGAGAAGCAGTAACCCTTCTGAGGACTGCAATAGCATTTATGTATGAAAACCAAAAGCATATTAGCTTCAGTAAGAACTCTAGTTGCTGAGTCAGTAGGTTGTGAGTTCAAGGCGCACCCCTAGAACATCAGCACGTAATCTAGGCTGACATTTTAGTGTGGAACTGAGGGAGGGCTGCAATGCTGGAGATGCCATCTTTCAGATCAGACATTAAACTGAGGCTCATCTACCTGTTAATGTGGATATAAATGAACCATGGCACTATTCAACGAAGAATGGAGGAGGTCTGCCTTTTGTCCCTCAACCAAAAAAAAAGTGTAAAACGTAATTTATTATACTGCTGTTTGAGGTACATTGCTGTGTGCAAATTTGCTGCTGTGACTATACTTCAGAAGTAATTAATTACTAGTGAAGCACTTTGGTGCATCCTTAAAGACATGAAAGAGGCATGCAAAGAGGCTCCAATGTGATTTAGACAAGTTGGGTGAGTGGGCAAGAACATGGCAGATACAGTATAACATGGATAAATGTGAGGTTATCCACATTGGTTGTAAAAACAGAAAGGCAGATTATTATCTGAATGGTGATAGATTGGGAAAAGGGGAGGTGCAACGAGATCTTGGGTGTCCTTGTACACCAGTCGCTGAAAGCGAGCATTCAGATGCAGCAAGCAGTTAGGAAGGCGAATGGTATGTTGGCCTTCATTGCAAGAGGATTTGAGTACAGGAGCAGGGATCTCTTACTGCAGTTGTACAGGGCCTTGGTGAGACCACATCTGGAGTATTGTGTGCAGTTTTGGTCTCCTTATCTGAGGAAGGATGTCCTTGCCATGGAGGGAGTGCAACGAAGGTTTACCAGACTGATTCCTGGGATGGCAGGACTGACGTATGAGGAGAGATTGGGTTGACTAGGCCCATATTCACTAGAGTTAAGAAGAATGAGAGGTGATCTCATCAAAACATATAAAATTCTAACGGGACTAGACAGACTAGATGCAGGGAGGATGTCCACCGATGGCTGGGGAGTCCAGAGCCAGGGGTCACAGTCTCAGAATACGGGGTATGCCATTTAGAACCGAGATGAGGAGAAATTTCTTCACTCAGAGGGTGGTGAACCTGTGGAATTCTCTACCACAGAAGGCAGTGGAGGCCAAGTCATTAGATGTATTCAAGAAGGAGATAGATATATTTCTTAATGCTAAAGGGATCAAGGGATATGAGGGAAAAGCGGGAACAGGGTACTGAGTTAGACGATCAGCCATGATCATTTTGAATGGCGGAGCAGGCCCGAAGGGCCGAATGGCTTACTCTTGCTCCTATTTTCTATGTTTCTATGAAAGATGCTAGATAAATGCAAGTTAATTTGTTCTAATGTTTAACAGGACATATTGAGAATTATATATTCTGTGGTTCCTCAGATTTTTATAAATCTTGCTAATTCTCATTTATTCAACCATGCAGAAATCATGGAACACGATCTCTTGGAGTTTATATTCTAACTGTAGTAATACAAGCAGTCATAGATGTTTCTATCTTTTCTAGGTGCCCAGTTATTAACTTTAAGCATCATGCAGTTATTTTTCATCAATGCAGATCTCAAAAATATTGGGATAGTAAATGGGGGAAAGGCGAGTATTTAGAGTCATAGAGTTATACAGCATGGATAGAGGCCCTTCGGCCCATCGTGTACGCGCCGGCCATCAAGCCCTGTCTAATCTAATCCCATATTCCAGCATTTGGTCCGTAGCCTTGTATGCTATGGCATTTCAAGTGCTCATCCAAATGCTTCTTGAATGTTGTGAGGGTTCCTGCCTCCACAACCCTTTCAGGCAGTGAGTTCCAGACTCCAACCACCCTCTGGGTGAAAAGGTTCTTTCTCAAATCCCCTCTAAACCTCCCGCCTTTTACCTTGAATCTATGTCCCCTTGTTATAGAACCCTCAACTAAGGGAAAAAGCTCCTTAGTATCCATCCTATCTGTGCCCCTCATAATTTTGTACACCTCAATCATGTCCCCCCTCAGCCTCCTCTGCTCCAAGGAAAACAAACCCAATCTTCCCAGTCTCTCTTCATAGCTGAAGCGCTCCAGCCCTGGTAACATCCTGGTGAATCTCCTCTGCACCCTCTCCAAAGCGATCACATCCTTCCTGTAGTGTGGCGACCAGAACTGCACACAGTACTCCAGCTGTGGCCTAACCAGTGTTTTATACAGCTCCATCATAACCTCCTTGCTCTTATATTCTATGCCTCGGCTAATAAAGGCAAGTATCCCATATGCCGCCTTTACCACCTTATCTACCTGTTCCGCCGCCTTCAGGGATCTGTGAACTTGCACACCAAGATCCCTCTGACCCTCTGTCTTGCCTAGGGTCCTCCCATTCATTGTGTATTCCCTTGCCTTGTTAGTCCCTCCAAAGTGCATCACCTCGCACTTTTCCGGGTTAAATTCCATTTGCCACTGTTCCGCCCATCTGACCAACCCATCTATATCGTCCTGCAGACTGAGGCTATCCTCCTCGCTATTTACCACCCTACCAATTTTTGTATCATCAGCGAACTTACTGATCATACCTTTTACATTCATATCCAAGTCATTAATGTAGACCACAAACAGCAAGGGACCCAGCACCGATCCCTGTGGTACCCCACTGGCCACAGGCTTCCAGTCACAAAAACAACCTTCGACCATCACCCTCTGCCTTCTGCCACTAAGCCAGTTTTGTATCCAAAGTGCCAAGGCACCCTGGATTCCATGGGCTCGTACTTTCTTGACCAGTCTCCTGTGGGGGACTTTATCGAAGGCCTTACTGAAATCCATGTATACCACATCCACTGCGTTACCCTCATCCACACGCCTAGTCACCCCCTCAAAAAATTCAATCAAATTAGTCAGACATGATCTTCCCTTGACAAAGCCATGTTGACTATCCCTGATTAATCCTTGCTTCTCCAAGTGGAGACTAATTTTGTCCTTCAGAATTTTTTCCAATAATTTTCCTACCACTGATGTTAGGCTCACTGGCCTGTAGTTCCCCGGTTTTTCCCTACTCACCTTCTTGAATAATGGTACTACATTAGCGGTTCTCCAGTCCTCTGGCACATCCCCTGTGGCCAGAGAGGTTCTGAATATATGTGTTAGAGCCCCCGCAATCTCCTCCTTTGCCCCTGTCCTTTTCCATGACCACCTTAAATCTCACCAAATTATGGTCACTGTCACCAAAGTGCTCACCTACTAGCACTTCTTCCACTTGGCCGGCCACATTCCCTAGAATTAGGTCCAGTACCGCCCCCTCTCTTGTAGGACTTTCTACATGCTGGCTCAAAAAGCTCTCCTGGATGCACGTTAAGAATTTTGTACCCTCTAAGCCTTTTACACTCTGAGTATCCCAGTTAATATTGGGGAAGTTGAAATCCCCCACTATTATTACCCTATTATTTGCACAATTTTCTGAGATTTGCCTACATATCTGTTCCTCTATCTCCCCCTGACTGTTTGGGGGCTTATCGTACACTCCCATCAAAGTGCTTGCCCCCTTTTTGTTTTTAAGCTCCACCCATATGGCCTCATTAGAGGAACCTGCTAATATATCATCCCTCCTTATGGCAGTAATTGATTCTTTAATTAATATTGTGACCCCTCCTCCTCTTATACCTCCCCCTCTTTATAAACCATCTTATTGTATCTAGGATGTATCATGAAATGAATTACTTTGAAGTTAATTAACTGTTAAGTAGGGGAAAATGACAGCCATTTTGTATCCAATGACAACCCAGAAATAGCAATTAGAAGAAGAGCCAGTTAACTTTTTTTTGTGGTATTGATGATGGAGGAAGGTTGCCCAAGACGCTGGGAGAGCTACTTCCTCATCTTCAAATAGTGCCATGGAATCATCCATTTGAAGCATCGGAAAGCCAAATGGAACCTCCGTTTACTGTCTCGTGAATGACAGCATCTCCAACAACGCAGAGCGCTCTCAATTCTGAACTGGAGTATCAGTCTAGATTATGTATTCAAGTTCCATAGAAAGGCTTGAACCCACAACCTTTTGTCTCAGACAAGAGTGCTACCAACTAAAGCAAGCTAAAATTTACAAATACCCTCTTTTGAAACCTTTTTTTTAAATGGATTCCACACCATGACAACTGTATCCATCCCATGACCTCACATGCCTCATGATAGCATTGGCAAATCCTTTCCAGTAGCCAGCCTCAACATTGTAGGGATGTGGGGCTTGATACTGAATCTGATGGGGTTACATATGGCTTCAGTTTTTCATTTTTGCTCAACTATCACAAACCTGGTTTAGAACTACATAAGTCTGCGTTCTTTGGTGTCAGGCCCCATATAGAGTCCTCATTATCACAGGGGATGCCTTTTTACTTCAACTGTTGCAAAATCCTCAATGGAAGATAATATGCAAAAAGGTTGGAGGAATATCCTGATTAATTCTGGGAAAGGGAACATGACCTATGCCAAAAAAATGGGTGATGTGGAGATGCCGGTGAATGGGTGGGATGGAAAAACATATCTCCCTCATCATTCCCCCCACCCTGTCAGCACCACCCAGCAATTGTGCCAGGAACCCATTCTGCAGATTGTCCTAAGAGAGCAAGTCATTGCAATCGCATTTGAGACTCCTACCAAATGTAGGATTGTTGGCAGGCTTACCTCTTGCACCACTCTCAAACGTTTTAGATATGGGAACATTAAACTATTCATCCAACCTGAATCTTCACAATCCCATATCTGATCTATTTGAACCCATGGTTTTATGCATCATAAATCCCCTTATTTGAAAACTATCATACTTTCTCTTACTTCTACTTAGAGTAAATGGAAATTGTGATCTGATAGTTGAACAATTCTGTTGTTTGTCATTCAAATAGGAATCCCTTTTGAAATTTTTACTTGATTTGTCGCAGGAAATCATGGTTCTGAAATTTTACGTACATACATACATGCATGCAAGCTAAAGTAGAAAAAGTTTGCCGTGTTCGTCTATATAAACAGAACCAGTGATTTTTGACGATCTGGAGAGTTATTTGGTTTGTTAGCTTCAGGCAAACCCATTATTAAATAGCATATACCTGAAGGTGCAGTAGATTCTACTCCTTTGCCTTGTTGTTTTAGGTACTTGAGAGCTGCCATGAAAGGAAATGTGTTTTCTACTCATGCTATAGTGATGAATATGCTAAAGGTTTCTCACGGACAAGCACGCTAAAGGTTTCTCTTTTCATAATTGTCTGAAAGGAAGCTATGTGGATTAGTCAGCATGATTTTACTGGCCACTGCTGTTTTGATCTGAATGCTCAATGTAGCATGTGTTCTGGCACTTCTGTGTTCTAGTTTGGTCTCAAAATTGTTAGCGTTCCCGCTTCCATTTTCTGTACTACCTTTGGCACAATTCCTTCTCTGTTGAGCAATTGGGAAGAATATTACAAGTCATCGTTTTGGTATGATTTCCTTCATTCTTTGCAATGTAGTGGAACTTCCACATAACCTTCAACCTTTCTGTCCCTCAGTTCTTTTCTTTCATGTAGAACTTTTCTTTTAGTGTTGATATTTTTTTGCTTTATTGTATCAACTTAATTTCCATTTGCTGTCTTCTAAAAGAACTACGGTGTGATTCTAAAATTCTATGCAATGTAAGAGAACCACATGATTAATGGAGGATTCATTAAAGGGACAATGTTGATTCTCCCTGCCTCCTTTCCTATTTTTATGTTGACTATTGATTTGTATGTAGAGGTTTAACTATATTCAAATATTGTACCAAAGGTATGTAGTTTAACCCTTAGCACACTGTTGTCAATTCTACTATTCTTCTGATGGCTCAGAGCCAGCCTACCTGTTCTGAACTTGTCACATTTATAGGATTACTGTTACAGTTCAGGCTCTGAACCAATACTTTCAATTTGGGCTTACAGGTAAAAGGCAGTTTCCATAGCAGCCCCCCCCCCCCCCCCCAAGTCTCCTATGAACTGAAACTTGCCCTTTTATGTGTAGTGTGAATGTGATACCAAGTCACAGAACTAACTATTACCCTTTTACCACTGGAGACCATATGGGCTGCATACCACATTCTCCTGTCCATATCGCACATCAGAAAATACCACCCTATCAATTGATAATGTTTGGGTTAAAACCAATGGCCAACTTTATTTATCGGTAATATGATTACACAAAAGCAGAAATGCGAAGCAAGTAACTGGCAGAACAATATTTAACTTGTGCATTGCAGAAACTATATCAAAACAGTAAAGGGCCTACTTTCAATTATTTTTGAATTGGGTATCTTGATAAACTTACTTGACAAAGCTCCACACAGCCCCACATAGGCACATCTACTGGAAATATGCTGTATGAAGCAGGCAACTGAAGATTCTAGGAAAACTGCACAGCCCATAAAATGCCTCCTTGGTGTCCAAAAGGGCAGATGTCACATGAAGATTGAAGAGGTTCTTGTCTCAATAGTCAGGCAATCATGATATTAATAAATTCTACCACTCAAGTGGACAGGATGTGAACAGCAGTCACAGAGTCATTTGACACTACTTGCAACCAAAATCATTCTTCTTGTTTGAATTAAGTGTGCATGCCTTATCATTTCACAGTTTCTGACGTTTCTAACTTATAAATGCAGGCAACAGTATTGCTTAAGCCAACTGACTAGACCAGATGGACAGCACAGAAATGTAGATATCTCTAGACTGTTACACATTGTTTTTCTCCCCACAAAGACAAATATTCAACATTCTCAAAGCTACGGTGTAAATTAAATTGATATCTATTTAAAAGAAATACAGAATTTTTTCTAGTTGAGTTCTACTTCCATCAAGATAGCAATCTCCATCTTTATATCTTTGCATTTCATTGGCTGACAGCCTGCTTTTAGAGCTTGTCTCTCACCAATAGTCAATTTATTTTAAGTTGCTCTCATCTATAAAAGAGTCAAGAAGCAAATGAAACAAGGTAAGTAAATGGTTTTAACATATAAAATAAGAAGGAAATAAGAATCTATTAAAGATTGTATTGGTTAAAAAGAAAAGAAATACAAATAAAACCAAGCAGGAACAGGGAAAAAGAGAGAATGGGAGGAAAAGCAAGACAGAGCAAGCAGAAGTAAAGTGTTTACATCTGACACCAAGTAGCTTTATTGTGCTTGGTTTAGCAAAATGGTATCTGAGCTGAAAACTTGAAGCCTTGCTTGTCTGGGAAGATGGCTATTTCCTAGGATCTATAGCAATTTAAGGGTTAATATTTGTGTGTTTTAAAATCTCAAAAGGGCATTCAGTACCCAGAGGATTGAAGTAATTGTGAAAGGTTTTGAAGTTTCAGATTCTTGTTACCTAACATTTGTAAGAAATTACCCCATAAAAATGATGGCGAAAGACAAATAAAACTTATATCCTTGTATTAAATTACTCTGTTCTTTGTAGGCTTGGATTTTTTGAAATCAACTATCAGTTTTATACAACGCAACAACTTCAGTGGGAGGTCATCCGGCATTATTCTAAACAGGTGAGTTCTAAGGTACAATTGCATTTGATATGTAATTAGTAATGCTTATTTTTAATAACCCATAGAACTATTACTAAACAACAATCCCTCTCTCCCCAGGACAAATACTTATTCTATTAAATTAAAAGTTTTAAAATTATTCTGTTCCCTCCCTCTAGGCAATCAAGCAATTGTATGTGCTTGTCCTTGGACTAGATGTCTTGGGCAATCCTTTTGGGTTAATCAGAGATTTATCAGAAGGAGTAGAAGCCTTTTTCTATGAACCTTATCAGGTCAGATTGTATCCTACAAACTGTATAACACATTTATTCTTCAGTAGGAATACTTTAAGCGCAAATGAATCAAAAACATTGAATTTGCAAAATGTACTGCTCTCTTACATGCATATTTTTATAAACTAACTTTAAAAGAAGTGACTTACCACTGTTAACATTTGAAAATTCTACTGAAATATTGAACAGCAAACTGCTGACCCTTTAGTGAAGTTTACTTTTCTATGAACTGATTCAATATTCAATCAGCAATCTTTGTGGATTGTGTATATGTTCCGCATTATCTTCTACTCTTTTGACCCAATGCTCATTTTTGAAAATAAACAATGTTTTAAAGGTTTTATAAAGTAACTTAATCAAATTTTATATAGTTTTTATATAATCAAATAATTCTGAGCTTTAAAAAGTGTATTACCTCATAATTCAGGTACGATTTTTGCAACTATTTTTGGTCACAATAAGTTGGGGAAAATAGACATTTGAAGACACAAAAGACAAGGAATCAAAACCTTCAGCCAGAAAGTGTGTCAAAATGCAGTCTCGCTAAATATAGCTTTTCCCCTTTAGCTTCTGAGAACAGGAATGGGGGAAGGTGCTGTTTGCAGAGCCCTGGACCACTAGACTAGTTACAAATCAATGTAATTGGGGAACCAGTTTTCCCTAAAGCTAGCTAGACAAGAGGGTCTACCTTTAACACAGTGTTTGTGGTAAAGGATGATAGTCTATGAAAAGTGCCTATAGTGCCTAGACCCAAAGAAACTAAAGATAAGTTTGAATCAGTGAATCCTATATATGTGAAGAAAAAAACTCCAAATACTGGAAATCTGTAACAAAATGGAATATGCTAGATATGCACAGCAGGTCCAGCTGTCCAGATGGAAATTAAGGGGCCAGGGTGGAGGTGGGGGGGACACTGATACTCTAATCACAGAAAAGGCATTAATGGGTTTTATGCCGTGCAAGCTGCATAATGGAAATGTTTACGTAGTATAAAAGATCATCTCAGTAAAGCAGTCAAAAGAACATGCAATTGGCTAAGACAACAAGCATGGGAAAGGCTCACACAGGAAAAATAGTAAGGAAATGGAGGGAGGGGGCAGAAACCTACAGAAGCAGGAGGCATGAAAACACACCATGGTCCATCAGTTAAAAAGAGAAAGAACAGGTCAACACTCCTTGTGTAGCGTCCGCACCACCTAACACCAGAGTTGTGTTTTAACGAAGAATCTACACCCAAAATATTAACCTGCCTCTGCTACCTCAAATTTTAATTTATTATTATTCATTCTCAGGATTTGGGCATCATTGACAAGGTTGGCATTTATTGCCCATTCTTAGTTGCCTTTGAGAAGGTAGTGGTGGGTCTTCTTCTTGAACTGCTGCATTGTAGCAGTTTTATACAACTGAATGTCCTTGTTAGGCCACTTCAGAGGGTAGTTAAGAGTCAACCACCTTGGTGTGCTACTGGAATCACATATAGACTGAATAAGGATGGCAGGTTTCCTTCCCTAAAGGACCTAGGTGAACCAGTTAGGTTTTTATGACCGTCAAACAGCTTCGTGGTCACTTTTACTGGTACCTGCTGGCGGGGTACCCCTCATCCCCAGCACCCTCTGCTATGAAGAAAATGGAGGATATTGCAAGTTATTCAATCCTTTAACTTCCTCTCTGAATGGAATATCTGTTGTATCTTTCTCCCCTTTTTTCCATCCCTACTAAAATGCTTGTTTATCTTTCAGTTTTCAGTTCTGATGAATGGAGATTCAAAACGTTAGCTTACATAGAATGTATAACACAGAAACAGGCCATTAAGCCCAATCGGTCTATGCCTGTGTTTATATTCCCACGAGCCTCCTCCCACCCCTCTTCGTATAACCCTATTAGCATAACCTTCTATTCCATTCTTCCTCATGTGTTTATCTAGAATTTAGATTTCTCTTAAATGCATCTGGCAAGCTATCCCTCGGCAGCGGGAATCCCATCGGGGTCCTGCCATGCATCTGTCATGACCATCACCCCCCCCCCCCCACCCCCCCACCACCACCACAACCCAGGGAAATCGGTCACAGTTGGGGTACAGTTACTGTGTATTTCAAACATTTTCTGATCTCCATATATTGTGCTATGATTTGCTTTTATATAGCATTTTTTCATTTATATAGCAGTTTTAATTTGTTTCATAATATGTACCTATGCAACAGAATATGTAAATACTTAACCAAATCTTAATTTCAGTTAAAACTTCCCAAGCATTTTCTATTTTATTGGCTCATTGCATCAATATCATTGAATTTAATCCCCTTTAGAGACTCTTCTGCCATAAAATATTGCACTATAAATGATTACTAGCAGCTCTGCAAGAGCAGCCAAAGTTAACTTGCCCTTAAATTTCTTTCCTTTCCCACTGAGAATCTCTTGGCCTATATTCATTGAGCTGTTCCTTGAATGGTAAAGATCGGAGGTAGTATTTTCCTGCAGCATGCAATGAAATAAATTACAGATCTGATTTTACTTGCATGCATAATCATCATGATTTGATTATAGAAGCTTGCAATCATCTCTATTTAGCTATAATTGCCACCATCTGCCAAAAAAGCTAATAACTGAATAAAACAGGCCACTAAACTTCACCCGTAAATACTATAAAGAATAACACAAACACTGGGGTGTGTCACAAAGTGGTACCAAGTTTCTGAACTGTGATGGCTTTAGTAAATTACCCTCATAGTTTACTATCATCTGAAACCCTCTAAGTCCTGCCTTGTTATATGTTTCAACTTTTGTGTAATTCTTTATATAGCATGAGATAATACTGCATGCTTAAAGTAAAAATAAATTACATATTTAATAGTAAGTTAGAGCTTGTTAAATCATTGCAAATTATTTTTCTCAGGGAGCTATTCAGGGACCTGAAGAGTTCATGGAAGGAATGGCCTTGGGTGTAAAGGCATTAGTAGGAGGTGCTGTTGGTATGTATTTGTGCTTTTTTGACAGTAAATTAATTATGTATAATTGGTTAGTTTCTCAAATGGTGGTCCCTTGCTAAAGGCATCAGCCTAGGTTTGCAAAATGTTTATCATAAGGCCATTTTCTATTCAGTTTTGTTGCATTTCCTTGTTGCAGAATATGTCATATTTGGTTACTTAACAATCCTTTTAGGCCTGGGACCATAAAGACCTGCAATTTTTCTATAGTCTGGAACAAAACAATAGGAAAAGAACTTCTCATCCCATTCATAGAATCACAGAAAAGGTATAGCAGGAAGGAGGCCATTCGACCTGTCGAGTCCGTGCTGGCTCTATGCAAGATCAATCCACTAGTCTCACTCCCCGCCCTATCCCCGTAGTCCTGCAATTTTTTTTCCTTTCAAGTACTTATCCAGTTCCCTTTTGAAAGCCATGATCGAATCTGCCTCCACCACCCCCCCAGCAGTGCATTCCAGATCCTAACCACTCGCTGTGTAAAAAAGTTTTTCCTCATGTCACCTTTGGTTTTTTTGCCAATCACCTTAAATCTGTGTCCTCTGGTTCTTGACCCTTCCGCCAATAGGAACAATTTCTCTATCTATTCTGTCTAGACCCTTCATGATTTTTAAATACCTCTATCAAATCTCCTCTCAATCTTCTCTGTTCCATGGAGAACAACCCCAGCTCCTCCAGTCTATCCACGTAACTAAAGTCCCTCATCCCTGGAATCATTCTAGTAGATCTTTTCTGCACCCGCTCTAAGGCCTTCACATCTTCCCTAAAGGGTGGTGTCCAGAATTGGACACAATACTCCAGATAAAGCCCTTTCAATCTCGTGTCATTGATGAATTGGAGTGGTAATTTTGGAAGAATAACCAAATTATTTTCATCGGAGACATAAAAATTGAAAGGGGAAATGATTCAGGTCTTTACAATACTGAAATGCATGGCTAATTTAGATGCAAGTTGGTGACTTTTTAAAAAAATTTAATTTAATTGCTAAACCTATAGAAAACATTGGGTAGGCCACAGTTAGAATATTGCGTCCATTGATGGGTGCCCTATTTTAGGAAAGATGATAATACCAGAGAGAGGGTACAGAAGAGATTTACTAAGATGATATCGGAGATGAGATACTTCAGTTAAAAGGTGAGACCAGATCGGAGCTCTTTTCACCAAACAAATGAGGGGATCTCATTGAAACGTATAAAATTCTTAGAGGGCTTGACAGGGTAGATGCATAGAATCATAGAATCATTACAGCATAGAAGGAGGCCATTGGGCCCATCGAGCCCGTGCTGGCTCTTTGTAAGAGTGGTCTAGTTAGTCCCATTCCACCTCTCTTTCTTTCTCCATGGCCCTGCAAATTTCTTCCTCTTTGAAAGCCACAATTGAATCTGCTTCCTCAGGCAGCGCATTCCAGATCATAACTACTTGCTGTGTAAAATTGTTTTTCCTCAAGTCGCGTTTGGTTCTTTTGCCAATCACCTTCAACCTTATATAGTGCTTTATAGCCAATTAAGTACTTTTTTGCAGTGTTTAGTTTGCAATGTTGTAATGTAGGAAATGCGGCAGCCAATTTGCACACAACAAGCTCCCACAAATAGCAATGTGATAATGACCAGATAATCTGTTTTAGTGGTGTTGGTTGAGGAATGAATGTTGGCCAGGATACCGGGGAGAATTCCCCTGCTCCTCTTCGAAATAATGCCATGGGATCTTTTACATCCACCTGAGAGTACAGACGGGGCCTCAGTCTTAACGTCTCAGCCGAAAGACGGCACATCCGACAATGCAGCACTCCCTCAGTACTGCACTGGAGTATCAGTCTGGATTTTGCGCTCAAGTCCCTGGAGTGGTAAGAACCCACAAACTTCTGACTCAGAGGCGAGAGTGCTACCAACTGAGCCACAGCTTTTTCTTTATTCGTTCATGAGATGTGGGCGTCGCTGGCAAGGCCAGCATTTACAGCTGACATACTTTCTCTGTAATCAGTAAACACTTTCCACCCATTGGCCCCGATATTTGTGGGGAGGGAGTGGCATGTCAGCAGCCGGGAAACCCAGAAATACCGGGAAGGCGGAGGTCCTGCTTTATTTAACGGCAGGACCTCATTAGAATTTTGTTATTTCGTTCCCCGCCTCGCAGCAGCCAGATTGAGAGGCTTGGGCAGCTGCCGGGAAGCAAAGCCTGCAGTATCCATTGTCCTCTCAGCAACTTTTGTTCCTTTAATAGAACGAGCAGTCTCATCATAATCAAATGTGATAGGACAGCTACCAAATCAGACAGAGGATTTAGTCTGCATCTGAAAACTATGCCAATTTTTTCTTGACATTGTAAGTATCTTCTGATGCAATTAAATTAGAAATTGATTACTTTTCTGGGAAGATGGGTTTGTATCAGAATAAGTATTGACTATTTCAAAAATAGTTGTTAGAGATGTGCACTTATAAGCTTATATCAACGTAGCACAGTGAGTCTTCTGTAGAATTTACAGCTGTCTTGGAATATTAATATTTATTGATATTTTACAGTTGTACCATAGTCATTATTTTTGTTGTTATAAAAGATCTGTCGTCTAATTAGTGCCTTTAGCAGTATCTGAGAGGGGAGGTACAGGCAGACAAAGTAATTTAATATTGTGGCAGGCAAATAAATTTAAATGGCTGCCAAAATCTGAGGAATGCAGCCTTATTAACATATTAATATCACTGAGCTGCCTCTCCAGAGCGGGTAAAACCAGAAGTGGAAGTGTTCGCAGCGGGTTGGGTTCGGGTTTCACATTTTTACCAATGTAACCTCCCAACCCTCTCCCATCCGTTGTTGGGGGGGGGGGGGGGGGGGGTTAAAATTACAGCTATTGTGTTTGGAAGTTTCAGGTCCTTACCTTATTTTTTAAAAAAGACTTGCATTTATGTAGCGCCTTTCACAACCTCAGGCACTGACCATTTGCCATTACCATAGGCATCAATTACAGTGACATAATTTAAACCGTATTAAGTGCATCAACTATTTTAGGCCGGTCAAAGCCCTGTTTTAAAATTAAAATTTACATGATAATTAAGATGAGAGAGAGGACTCGGCCCATTTAACTCACCCGCCTACAAACACCTACGGTCCGCCCCAGTCACAGTTTGACTGCCTCTTAAGCAATTCCAGGGCTTTAATCTCCACAAATTTTGCTGACCTGGGATCCCACTGAGAGGAGAGAGCTCTTTGTCTCTCACCCCATGCCATTCCTCCAGCAATGAAAGCCTCTTCTGGAAGGTGCTGACTCCCTCTTGATGTTCAGATCCTTCTTCAGGTTGAAGAGATGCTCCTTCCAAGGACAGGCTCCCTTTACCAGAACCACAATCTCCCCACTAGGATCCTCCTTGAACCTGTTCTGAATTGCATCTTCCACCAAGGCCCGAGCCGTGAACCAGTGTTGTGGTAAAATACCAGCCTGTTGAGAAACTTCGAGCCAACCAGTTTTAAGGCCTTGGTGGATCCGGCTTCTGTATCTTGATCCTCGGAATTCCAGGGCGGGTTCAGGTGCCCGACGTGAGCGCTCAGGTTCGTGGTCATGGTGTATTGGGACTCTCCCTCATACTGTGATGTACTGTCATAGATCGCGTCACAGAGCGGGAGGGGGAGAGACGGAGGATGAAGATTCCCCTTCGTGCATTTGAAAAATGTTTTGGCTACGTCGGCCACCGCATGTAGTGGGCAAGTTACGTTGACACCAATATGCCCACTGTAAGCGGTTGGGACTGGAATCCAAAGGCCTGGTTTAATAATCCAGAGAACACGAGTTCAAATCCCACCATGGCAATTTGAGAATTTGAATTCAGTTTGAAGAAAATCTGGAAATAAGAAAAAGGTATTAATAAAAGTGACCATGAAGCTGCCGGATTGTTGTAAAAAAAACCAACTGGTTCACTAATGTCCTTGATGGAAGGGAACCCGACGTCCTGACCCAATCTGGACTATGTGACTCCAGTCCCACAACAACATGGTTGACTTAACTGCCCTCTGAAGTGGCTTAACAAGCCATTTAATTGTATCAAACTGCCAGATGTGTAGCATATTCATTATTATGTTATTATTACATGAAGACAAGTTGTACTGATTGAATTAAATCTGATCATAATTATTGCTCTTTATGTTCATTTGGTATGAAATAAAGCAGCTTAATAATTCATAAGTGCATTAGGACATTTTTCTACATTAAAGGTGCGATATGAATGCAAATTGTTGTAGTTGTTGCTGTTGTAGCTGTTGGTCCTATCTTACCAGGTGTTTTCTTGGTCCACCTTCGGGAAAATTGGAGAGGCACATGTGGTTACATGCATAAGACATGAATATCTGGTTCAAATTACAGTGAGTTACCATTGTTACATAAGAACATAAGAAATAGGAGCAGGAGTAGGCCAATCGGCCCCGCGAGCCTGCTCCGCCATTCAATAAGATCATGGCTGATCTGATCCTAACCTCAAATCTAAATTCATGTCCAATTTCCTGCCCGCTCCCCGTAACCCCTAGTTCCCATTACTTCTAGGAAACTGTCTATTTCTGTTTTAAATTTATTTAATGATGTAGCTTCCACAGCTTCCTGGGGCAGCAAATTCCACAGACCTATTACCCTCTGAGTGAAGAAGTTCCTCCTCATCTCAGTTTTGAAAGAGCAGCCCCTCATTCTAAGATTATGCCCCCTAGTTCTAGTTTCACCCATCCTTGGGAACATCCTTACCGCATCCACCCGATCAAGCCCCTTCACAATCTTATATGTTTCAATAAGATCGCCTCTCATTCTTCTGAACTCCAATGAATAGAGTCCCAATCTACTCAACCTCTCCTCATATGTCCACCCCCTCATCCCCGGGATTAACCGAGTGAACCTTCTTTGTACTGCCTCGAGAGCAAGTATGTCTTTTCTTAAGTATGGAGACCAAAACTGTATGCAGTATTCCAGGTGCGGTCTCACCAATACCTTATATAACTGCAGCAATACCTCCCTGTTTTTATATTCTATCCCCCTAGCAATAAAAGCCAACATTCCGTTGGCCTTCTTGATCACCTGCTGCACCTGCATACTAACTTTTTGACTTTCTTGCACTAGGACCCCCAGATCCCTTTGTACTGCAGTACTTTCCAGTTTCTCGCCATTAAGATAACTTGCTCTCTGATTTTTCCTGCCAAAGTGCATAACCTCACATTTTCCAATATTGTATTGCATCTGCCAAATCTCCGCCCACTCACCCAGACTGTCTATATCCCCTTGTAGGTTTTTTATGTCCTCCTCACTCTTTACTTTCCCTCCCATCTTTGTATCATCTGCAAACTTTGATATGTCCGTGCGTTACGCTATTCTATAGTTAGATATTGGGCGGTATGGGCACACTGCTAAACACAAAATGCTTAGACTGCAATTCGTTCCCCACAGAACAGTAAATACATTCTTTAGAAAGGGTATGGATGAATATGTATTAAGCATGTTCATGTACATCTATAATAAAATGTTGTATGTTCTTATATGGTTGTTTTTCGGTCTGGACGAAGGTATATGGTGGTGTTCCTCATGGTTCAGTACTAGGACAACTGCTTTTCTTGATATATATTAATGACTTGGACTTGGGTGTACAGGGCACAATTTCAAATTTTGCAGATGACACAAAACTTGGAAGTGTAGTAAATGGTGAGGAGGATGGTAATAGGCTTCAAGAGGACAGAGGCAGGCTGATGGAATGGGCGGACACATGGCAGATGAAATTTAACGCACAGAAGTGCGAAGTGATACATTTTGGCAGGAAGAATGAGGAGAGACAATATAAACTAAATGGTACAATTCTAAAAGGGAGGAAAAGAGAGACCTGAGGTTATATGTGCACAAACCTTTGAAGGTAGCAGGACAGGTTGAGAAAGTGGTTAAAAAAGCATTCGGGAACCTGAGCTTGGTAAATAGAGGCATAGAGTACAAAAGCAATGAAGTTATGTTGAACCTTTATAAAACACTGGTTCGGCCACAACTGGAGTATTGTGTCCAATTCTGGGCATTGCACTTTAGGAAGGATGTGAAGGCCTTAGAGAGGGTGCAGAAAAGATTTACTAGAATGGTTCCAAGGATGAGGGAATTCAGTTACCTAGATAGACTGAAGAAGCTATGGTTGTTCTCCTTAGAGCAGAGAAGGTTATGAGGTGATTTGATAGAAATGTTCAAAATCATGAAGGGTTTAGATAAAGTAAATGAAGAGAAACTATTCCCATTGGTGGAAGGGTCGAGAACCAGAGGTCACATATTTAAGGTGATTGGCAAAAGAACCAAAGGTGATATGAGGAAAAGCTTTTTTATGCAGCGAGTAGTTATGATCTGGAATCTGTTGCCTGAAAAGATGGTGGAAGCAGATGTAATCGTGGCTTTCAAAAAGGAATTAGTTAAATGCTTGAAGTGAACATTTGCAGGGCTATGGGGAAAGAGTGGGTAATGGGACTGCGTGCATATAGCATAGTATACATTCATGTGCATATATTTTTGTTCATTACCACAAATCTTAAGTCTTCCACTGACTACTAGGAAGTTTCAATGTAAAACTGTTTGGGTAGGGTTTTATGTGTTTATTCACAGTAATCTGAAGAGTGAAGGCTATAAAGATAAATGTAAATCCAGATTATCAGTACTTGATAGAATACTATGCGGTGAATTTCCCTGGAGGTTCTCCCGATCGTCTGCTGTAACTTTGCGGAGGAACCGGAAAAACAGTGTAAATACTGGGTAAATCCTTGGATGGTAAAATAAATTGGGGCGAATTTGTAACAAACCATTTTACGTGTTAAGTTGTAAGGAACAAGCTTGATGGACCAGGCAGCCATTTCTTGTTCATTTAGTATTTATAATGTTTAAAAAAAACCTTTCTGATTGCCAATTTGGAAAGTTGTGATTTTATATAACTTAACAACCAATTTCAGTTCCTTGAATTTGCAGTATTTACAAATCTTGCACGTTGATTATTTACACACAAAAAAAGTCAAATCTAGAAACCGAAAATATAATAAAGAATAGTTGGCATGGATTCCAAAAGGGAAGGTCATGCTTGACCAACCTTATTGAATTCTTTGAAGAAGTAACAGAAAGGGTAGACAAGGGTAATGCAGTAGATGCAATGTATTTGGATTTTCAAAAGGCCTTCGATAAGCTATTGCATAATAGACTCATTACTAAGGTCAGAGCATGTGGAGTCGGGGACAAGAAGCAGAATGGATAGCAAACTGGCTACAAAACAGAAAACAGAGTGGTGGTTAAAGGCTGGCAAAAGGTGGGAAGTGGTGGTCCATAAGGATTGATGCTGGGACCACTGTTGTTCACCATTTACATAAACAATTTGGAGTTGGGAATCGAAAGTACAATTTCAAAATTTGCGGACCACACCAAAATGGGGGTATAGTTAATCCCAAGGAGGACTACAACAAAATACAAGAAGACATTAATAAACTTGCAGAATGGGCGTGTAATTGGCAAATGAATTTCAATATAGATAAGTATGAGGTATTACATTTTGGTAGGAAGAATAAGGGGGCCACATACTGCTTAGATAATAAGAGTTGAAATGGGGTAGAGGAGCAGAGGGATCTGGGTGTACAGATACACATATCACTAAAAGTAACAATGCGGGTTACTAAGGCCATTTTTAAGAAAAAGCAAACCAAGCACTGGGGTTCATTTCTAGAGGGATACAATTGAAAAGCAGAGAAGTTATGTTAAACTTCTATAGAACCTTGGTTAGACCACACTTGGAGTACTGTGAACAGTTCTGGTCTCCATATTATAAAAAGGATAAAGAGGCACTGGAGAAGGTGCATAAAAGATTTATCTAGAAACCGAAAATATAATGAAGAATAGTTGGCATGGATTCCAAAAGGGAAGGTCATGCTTGACCAACCTTATTGATACCAGAACTGAGAGGATATACCTATTGGGAAAGATTGAGCAGGCTGGGGCTCTTCTCTAGAAAAGAGAAGACTGAGGAATGAGCTGATAGAAGCCTTTAGGATTATGAAAGGGTTTGATAGGGTAAACGTGGAGAAGATATTTCCACTTGCGGGGGAGACCAGGACTAGGGGCCAAGAATATAAGATAGTCACTAATAAATCCAGTAGGGAATTCAGAAGAAACTTCACCCATAGAGTGGTTAGAATGTGGAACTTGCTACCACAAGGAGTAGTTGAGGCGACTAACATAGATGCATTTAAGGAGAAGCTAAATAAACACATGATGGAGAAAGGAATCGAAGAATATGCTGATCGGGTTAGATGAAGTAGGGAGGGAGGAGGTGCGTGTGGAGCATAAACACTAGCGTGGGCTTGTTGGGCTGAATGGCTTGTTTCTGTGCTATTCTATGTAAGAACTTTAATGGCCCAGAATTTGCTATCAAAACAATGGTGAGGCTAATGGTGCTCATCGTTATTTATGTGCAAATCGTACAGCAACTTTGGACCAGGGCAGATGCGTGGTTAAACGCGGAAATTAAAACGTTGCTATCTGAGAAGCGCCACTCTGCCATTACCTTAGCAGAAACGTACTTTGCTCACTGCCTCACCATTGAAATGCATTGAACAGCGTGAAGTTCCTGTATTTGCACGGTGGATACGAACTAAACTCGCCACAGAAAGTTAAATCAAGCCAATGTACCCTTTCAATGAAGTGTTAATAACTGCCAATCAACCTCTCTAGTACTGAAAATTAACTATTACAAGTGTGAAGTCTCATGCCTTCAGGTTTTAATTGTTGGAGATTTTTTTTAAAAATTAAAATTATTTTTTTTTACTTTTTCTTTGTCTTTTTTTCTTTCTCTTAATCCAATCTTTCCCCCTCTTTATTTACCTGATTTGACATTGAACTCACCCATTCTAACTTACACTTCGTTCTCAGTTCTTGCGCTGTTCATTTCACAATCCTTCAGTCTGATTGGTTAAGGAGACACACAGTTGCTTGCCCTGTTCAATCATATCCCAGATGCCCTTTAGAGGGCGCTGTGCCATTTCCATCTTGCACTTCCAGCGCAAAAGGGCACGTCTAACTAAGGCAGGTGCGGTTCGTTGCCCTACTACAGCAAATTCTGGTCCAGTATTTAGAAATGAGTAAATTGCAATACAGTTATCTCTCATAATTATACTAAATCTAAATTCTTCCTGCAGGTGGTATTGCAGGTGCTGCATCTAGAATAACTGGTGCAATGGCAAAGGGTGTAGCTGCTATAACCATGGATGAAGATTACCAGCAGAGACGTAGAGAGGCTCTGAACAAGCAACCAAGTGGGATTAAAGAAGGCATTGCACGTGGAGGAAAAGGCTTAGTGTCGGTAGGATTTGCTAAATTACTTTTTCCCCCCACACAGTGTGTGATATATTGGGCAAACACATTACACCTTACTATATATGCCTTTATTCAAGCAGGTTAAAGAAGTAAACCTGTCACGGCGCACTGATCATTTGCTCAGGGATGCCATTCTTATTAAATTTGTTATGCCAACCTTTCCTTTTTCCCTGCTCCCAGCTGTAGCTTCATTATATTTAGTTGAAGGTTAGTTGCTTAATTGTTCACCACTATTCATGAATGGATGTGGCAGGCTTGCAGACCTTTGACCTGATTCAATGATTGTGAGATTGCTTAGCTCTGTAGCATGTTGTTCTCTCTGTTTAGCATGCATGTAGTCTTGTGCTGTAGCTTCACCAGGTTGGCACCTCATTTTCGGGTATGCCCGATGGTGCTACCGGCATGCTTT
Organism: Heptranchias perlo; assembly: GCF_035084215.1. Classification (NCBI taxonomy): domain Eukaryota; kingdom Metazoa; phylum Chordata; class Chondrichthyes; order Hexanchiformes; family Hexanchidae; genus Heptranchias; species Heptranchias perlo. The sequence continues at coordinate 71,058,745 of NC_090328.1, forward strand.
TCTACAGCCTTCATTGAATCAGAGTTACTCATGTGTCTTGATGGTGATAGAGGAGTGAGGGATATGCCAGTAGTTCTGCTATTCTGGTATACAATGGCCCACAGCAACTCATGGATTCTTAGTTGGTGCTGCTAGATCTGTTCTTAATCTATCCCCTTAGCATGTTGATAATGCTACAGAACACAATGGACAATGTCCTCAGTGTAAAGACAGGACTTGGTCCCCACATGGACTGTGCGATGTTTATTCCTACCAATGCTGTCATGGACAGACCCATCAGCGAGTGGTCGATTGGTGAAGATCAAGTAGGTTGTTCTCTCGTTTTGGTTCTCTCACCACCTCGTACAGTGGTAGTACTACGGAGCCATGCTTGTTGGACATTGAAGTCCCCCATCCAGAGTAAATTCTGTGCCCTTGTTACCTTCAGTAATTCCTCCAAGTAGTGTTCAACATGGAGGATTACTGATTCATCAGCTAACTCCCAGGGTTCCCCCCCCCCTCCCAAAGCCTGTATACCACTGTGCCCCCACCTCTGCTGGATCTGTCCTGCTGGTGGGATGTTGGCTGAGAGGTATGATTTTATCCGTACCACTTTGTCAGGCTGTTACTTGACTAGCCTATGGCACAACGCTCCTACCTCTGGTATCACTCCCCAAATGTTGGTGAGAAGGACTTTGCAGGATCCATTGGGCTGGGCGTGCCTTTGTCATGTCCTGATTTGAATGCCTAAATCACAGACTACGCAGCCGAGTGGTCTATCCAGTTTTATTCTTGTTATTCTTTGTAGAGGATTTATACAACTGAGTGGCTTGCTAGGCCACTTTAAAGGGTAGATAAGAGTCAACCACATTGGTGTGGGACTGTAATGACAGCAGGTTTCATTTTAGTGAACCAGTTGGGTTTTTATGACAATGTGACAGCTTCATGGTTCCTTTTACTGATATCACCTTTTTATATCCAGATTTTTTTTAAAAACTGAACTAGTCCAGTAATGTAACCACTACACTACCATACCCTATTGCACAGATTCTTGATTCTTTTACAGCTTCTTTTGGTTACCAGTTACTTCTCACACAATGTAGTTCAAAGTTGTGAACTTTTTCATCTATGTTATAGAATATTGCTGTATTATTTAACGTAGGAGATATGTTTCAAAGATGCTGATGTTTTTTTTTATCTTTTTAGGGTTTTGTGAGTGGAATCACTGGAATAGTGACAAAACCTATTAAAGGTAAAAGGAAAATTATTGTGGTAACTTTTACAGCTTGAAGTGTTTATAGTTGTAGAAACATAAAATTATTTTCTTAAAAATTAATTTTATAGGTGCACAGAAAGAAGGTGCAGTTGGTTTCTTTAAAGGCATTGGCAAAGGCTTGGTTGGAGCAGTGGCAAGACCCACTGGAGGCATCATAGACCTGGCCAGCAGCACTTTTCAAGGGATAAAAAGGTAAAATATGGACTGAAATCATCAAATATATATCTTTTTTAAAAATGTCTCTGAATTCTATACAGTTGAGTTTACTGCATATCTAAAACAACAAGTTGCATTCATATAGTGCTGTCATGTTTTGAGATTTTGATCTTTTTCTTATGAAAAGGATTTGAGAATGACTTATATTTTTGCCTTTATAAATTGTCTAAAAATAAAGATAATGTACAAAAGCAAATGAGTCAACCCACAAAAGGGATAGGGCATACAGTTTATTTTTTTCCTCATTTTTCGAGGAGAGAAGTGAATGAGTGAAAGAAGTAAGATTTGCTTTGACTGTTATTCTGTATATTCACTTGTCTGTAAAATAAAACAGCTGGATAGTTTGCATCAGGCGTTGTCTCACTGAAGTGTTCTCAGTTCACCTACTGAAAGATTGGAGAAGTGTATGGCATGTGAAAGACTCGCTATCCAATTCTGACTGCAAGGGGGTACTATTGTTACACTCCTGGGTAATGCTGTCATATAATTGGACATTGGGCAAGACAAACACACTCCTGGACATAAGACATTCAGAGTGACCAGTACCTGAGAGAATATTTAAGGCAAACCCAAAATTTGTAACAAGCACCTTTTAATATAGACACCATCCCAAAAAGATGAGATTTCAATGCATTAGGGAAAGGGGACCATTCTGGATCAATGAAGATATGGGTGATTGACAAGTGGGATTTAGTGCAAGGCAGGATACAGCCGAATGAGTTGGAGATCCTGGAGTGAGTAGAATAGAAGGCCTGCAAGAAGGACATTAGAGAAATCAAGTCTAAAGGTATCAAAAGTATGGATAGGGGTTTTGGCCGCAGTGGTGATGGGTTAGAGTGATGGAAGTAAGCAGTCTTGATGGGTGAAACAACTGAGTCAAACAGGATTGCGCACGGCCTGATTCAGCTGAGCAAGTGACCAAGTAGGGGGATCGAATCAGTTGAAAGGTAATAGAATTTATGGTGTGGACTCCCTAAACAATTTTTTTTAAATGTTAGGCAGCATATCAGATATTCCACTAAAAACCTTGGATTATTTTAATTTTTACAACTGCAAAATAATCATGATATTCGTGTTAGTACTATCACAAAAAAGATAAGAATGAATAAGGAACATCTTAGTTCATCCATCCTGAAAAATCAATGATATTCTCTTTCCCCACCCCCCCCACACACCTGCCCCTTTGCCCATCTGTTGCATGATTCCAGGATTTTTGTCTCCACTATCCCACCTCATTTCACATGTTGATCACTTTTTTTCCAGTGACCAGATATCAGTCCTAAATTTGCCTTTCACCGTTTTGGACTTATGCCCCAATGTCCTACTGTCACAGTCTAATTTGAAGTAGTTTTCCAGATTTAGTTTTTCTATACCAATTATTATCTTATATAATTCAATTAAACTTGTCAAGTTTAAAAAGGTCAAGTTTCTCCATTCATTCCTAATCAGTCAGTCTTGTGACTCTTTCCTGCACCTCTAAGGTTTGAACATCTTTCTATCTCAGTGACCAGAACTTTAGGTGTCATCTGACTGGAGCACTTTAAGCATGATTTCCTCTGACTTGATTCTATGAAACCAGTAGAATACATAGAAATTTAATCACAGAAAGAAGCCACTTCAGCCCATCATGCCTGTGTTACTGTTTCTTGTATGAATCCTAAGTTTATAACCCCCTGCTACTGATTTAACCACCAAAAGAAGTAATATTTCATTGTTTACACACTCAAACTTCCTCATTACATCTCCGATAATCTGTAATGTGTATACGAACACAGCTTTAGTTTTTCCAAGTCTTTCATCATAACTATATACTCTCATCTCTGGTATCAGTCTGGTAAATTTACATTTAATTTTTTCCATCACTGCAATATCCTTTCTATAATATAGTACCCAAAACTGCAAAGTCGTGCAATTGTGGCCTATTCAATGTCTTGTAATGATTCATCACCACCTCCTTGCTTTTGCATTCATTGTCATTATATATAAAACCTAGAATACCATTTGCTCTTTTAGTGGCATTTTCCACCTTCAACTTCCTTTTAAAGATCTATGTATATATAACCATAGATCTCTGTTCCTCATTTATGAATGTTTCCATTCCCTGCCCTTTTTCCTAGAATGTATAACTTTATATTTGTCTTCATTGAACTGTATTTGCTGCATACCTGCCCAACGAATTAATCCTGTCTACGTCCTCCTGTACTCTCCTGCATTCTTCCTCACTGTTTGTCATGCACCTAATTCGGTACCATCAGCAAATTTTTATTTATTTATATCCTCATTTTACCATATGAAGAATAAGAGAAGCCTCAACATAAATCTCTGAGACATGTTGGATTTTGCAATAGCTGCATCTTGTCAATCTGAGAAGCATCCAATTACTCTTATCTGGAGTACCGTGTACAGTTTTGGACTCCTTGCCTGTGAAAGGATATACTTGCATTAGAGGGGGTGCAACGAAAGTTCACTAGCTGGATTCCTGGGATGAGAGGGTTGTCCTATGAGGAAAGATTATGTAGAATGGGCCTATATTCTCTGGAGTTTAGAAGAATAAGAGGTGATCTCATTGAAACGTATAAAATTCTTAGATGGCTTGACAGGGTAGATGCTGAGAGTCTAGAACTAGGGATCATAGTCTCAAGATAAGGGGTTGGCCATTTAGGACCGAGATGAAGAAAAATTTCTTCACTGAGGGTTGTGAATCTTTGGAATTCCCTACCCCAGAGGGCTGTGGATGCTCAGTCATTGAGTAAATTCAAGATTGAGATCGATAGATTTTTGGACGCTCAGGGAATCAAGGAATATGGGGATAGGGTGGGAAAGTAAAGTTGAGGTCAAAGATCAACCATGATCATATTGAATGACAGAGCAGGCTCGAGGGACCGTATGGCCTACTCCTGTTCCTATTTCTTATGTTTTTATACTTTCAATTCATGGCATACTCTCAATTCTTTAATGCCATGTGCCACAATCTTGCAATAAATCTTATATATGGCAATTTATCAAACGCTTTTTTGAAAGACCATTGTAACATGCACTGCATTCCCTTTGTCTATCCATTCATTAATTTCCTCAAAGAATTTGATTAAATTACTCAAGCATACCTGCCCTTTACAAACCCATGTTGGCTGTTCCTGATTAGCCCATACCTTTTGTAGGTACTCAAAATGTTATCCTTTATCCTAGCAGTTTTCCTGCTACCAATGTGAGGCTAACTGATCCATAGTTAACTGACCTATCCCTTTCTCCTTTTTTGAACAGGTTTTTGCTACCCTCCAGTCCTTTGGCACAATTCTTGTTTCCAAAGAATGAGGGAAAATTATGGTTAGCATCCCAATATTTCCTCCAAAACTCCCTCAGCATTCTGAGTTGTAAGCTGTCTGGATTTATCAAGTCCTAATCAACCTTTTTAATAATATTTCCTTTTTAGTGCTTATATTCCTATAGTTCATCCATGTCCTCCTCAGGCATTCCTGTTGTTCTTTCTTTACCATCCTTGCAAATTTTTGCTTTATAGTTTAGCAGTCTGTTTGCTTTGCTGATTGTTACTGCAAAGAGATTGGGCATGTTCAACACTTACTAATACCTCTAGATCTCTTTCAACTCCACCTTTAGCTACTTTGACACGATTTCTGGAGCACCAGTGGTGCCCATTTCGCCTATGTGCAGTACTTCATTGCAGTATAACCTGTATTAAATTTAATCTGTTACCGTTCTATCCACTTACATATTTTATTAACTTATTTTGTAGCTTCCACACTGCCTCCTGAAGATTCAACTGGTGTCCTGAGAATTTGACTAATTTGCATTGAACTTCTGAATCCAAATTTTTCATGTAAATTAGAAACCGTAGGGGTGCTAACACACTGGCCCTTGGGGGACTCCACCTAGCAATTTCCCCCACTCTGCTATTACTTCCCTAACAAGTACCTGCTGCATTCTACCCATAGCAATTTTTTACCCATTCCCAGCACTTTAAGCTTAAGTAGCAGCTTTTGATACACAACTTTATCAAATGCTATTTGGAACTTTTGCTGTGCCAAAGTATAAGGCTCTCCACAGTCCACTTGGACTGTCACTTCGACACGCTCCCCTCGTGAATCTGTGATTGCTGCTAATGGCTCTGTTATTACCATAAGCTGCTTTTAAACTGGTACTGTTTTTAGTTCACATTCTAGGAGAAAGATTTTTTTTTGGATTATTTTTGAAATATAAATCAGCAAGAAGACTGCTTTACAAACGATAATAATGAATGTAAAATATTAGAGCTAATGGATATTCATTTTCTTCTTCCTTATAAGTTATTTCTACATTACAAAACCTGTCTTGCCAAGTTTCTATATAGAAACCATGTAATATCCCAATGCTAAATCAGTGATTCAAACCTGAACGTTCATTAGAAGACTATTCAATCAGTTTAAAAAAAAACTTGAGGTTAAAACTTCAAAAGATCTTTGGTAGACAGGTTTTAAAAAACCTGCATTTATATGGTGCCTTTCATATCCTCATATTGTTCCAAATCGCTTTACAGCCAGTTAATTACTTTTAAAGTGTAGTTACTGTTGTTTGTTGGCAAACGTGGAAGCCATTTGCACACTATAAGGTCCAACAAACAGCAATGACATAAACAACCAATTAATCTATTTTTGGGGGTAGTTTGAAGAGGAAGGAACTGGAGTTGGGCATAAACCCACAACCTTCTGATTCAAAGGCGAGAATGCAAATGCTAAGCCAAGGCTGACACTACATTACTGAAAGGGCCTTCAGCAATCTTGGCCTTACTTTCATGAACTTACTTACTTAACAGCTCTGTGTCTCTACCTTCCTTGCCTCCTTTAAAAGCCTCCTCAAAATCCATCTCTGAGCTTTCGGTCATCTCCAAACTCTCCCACAAAGACTCACCATCCATCCACTCCTTTTCCTCTAAGTTTATGCTAAACTCTTTACTGACAAAACCCCTTGACTAACATCTAATGTCATCGGTATGACCCAAAATGCCCTGCTCATCTCAGGAGTGCAGAGCAGGTGCAAGCAGCGTTTGTACGTGGTATGCACCGCATGATTCTGTATCTATGTAATCTACAAAGATGGAAATATCTGCAAAGCCAATGATGTCACCAATAGAATTCTGGTAGATAAGCTTGTAATTCAAAACTGTGTTATAGCATTCTGCAAATTTTTCAAACTTCACCCAAAAATTATCAGGAATTTTTTTTTTAAATCACCACTCCAACAATGTGCCACTTTTTTCACTCTGAATAAAGATTCAAATAACTGGGTAAAATAATAGAATTGTCTAGTGGAAGTAAGCGTGAGCTTTTCCTATATACCTGACTTTATACTATACCAGCACCGTTTTAGTTCAGATTCTGTGAGCCAGCTTCCAGCATTTAAGCTGCTAATTCTGTATCCCATATCCCGTTAGAAGAGTTGTAGACCCAGTTTTTCATGGGTCTGCATGCCTTCCACTGTGAAAAGGGAGCCATATTTACTACATAAATACTACACTCTTGAGATGAACACAGTGCATCTGAGGATACTGATGACATCAGAAGATGTCAGATGTTATGTCGGTCAAGTATAAACTGCTTACTAATTTATAGTTTGATAGTTTAAGGGCTTGTGTAAAAGAGCAGTAATCCCTGTGTATCAATGACCTTTGAAGTATTCTTCTGATCTAATGCAGATTGAAGTCCATATAATTCATTTAATGTTCGCATATTAATTTCTTTTTAATATGGATAGGCTTTAAGATAGGTTTGACATTATTGCAGAAATTACTTAAGAGGGAGGCGAGTATTCATTAGCTGTAGTATATTACATTAACTATTACAATTCCTAAAGCAATTTTCTTACTGGTACACCAAAGCAAAGCACTAAACAAATATTTCACACTATTTGTCAACAGTGTTCATCTCAATATTTGTCCCTTATGAATTGCAGTTTGGACATGGAATGACTGCTGTCAGCTGGAAATTATAATATACTAGTTGTTACAGGAGGTTATTTTTCAAGTTCAAATTTTTAGAAATTGTAGTATTTTTGCACATTTTTAATAGAGCTACAGAAACCTCTGAAGATGTTGAGAGCCTTCGGCCACCTCGATTTATTCACGAAGATGGAGTGATTAGACCATACAGGTTGAGAGAGGGGACTGGCATGCAAATATTACAGGTAATTGATTATAGTTACTAAGCTATATTTACTGTGCAAGGGAAGTTTTCTAATATTGAAAAATAAACTACTTTGCATATCTAAATTCTTTTTACGTATGAGGATTTCTTATGTGCAGTATGTGTTTCAGCACTGCTTTCGGTATATGTAATATGCACTCAGTACAACTGATATATTGGTGCCTGTGTACTTTGTCTTAGTGTATTTTTCCAAAAAAAGGTGGCACAGAAAACTGCAGTAAAACTAACCAGTTATTTTACTTCTTTCCCTCTTTACCATGCTTGCAGAAAGGAAAGGCCTGCAAAGAATGGAATAGGTTGACAATGACCATGCTGATGATTAATCTTATCAAATTGCTGTATATCATCAATGCATGCATTCATAATAGTCCAGTTGTCTGCAGCCATATCCACCAGTGGTCCTATTAGTGTCTTACCATTCTATGATGTTTTTGTCTTTAGTTGAAAAGGTGCATACTGGAAAATACATAGGGATAGACAGAGCAGCGGACAGCATACCTGTATTCTTGAACATTTCCAACTAAAATGCATGCAAGTTGCACAAATCAAAGAAGGATAAGAAGAGAATTTTACAGGAAATATTCTTAGTGTAGTACATTATGTTTGTCGTCTTAGTGTTTGTTTACTCTCACTTTTGCAGTTTTAATTTGGCTCATACTCATGTCTTCTATTGCTGTTTCTAATTCTGTGTTAAGTGTTGTAGTTTGTATTTAATAAGAATTGCATAAGAAACTCCAGGTAATTGTACAATTGTAAAGTTGCTGTAATAAAAACTTTGTCCAATTTCTATAGTTCTATTCATGTCACTCATCGCACTGCTTCAATGTTCCCTGTTCAACTCCTACATTGTTGCTTTATAATTCACAATAGAATTGCAACTAATAAAATCATAACATGCACAAAAATGGCTTTTTTATAGTTTCTACTTAGGCATATATTAAGGTATGAACCTGTAACTATGTTTTTACTACCCCTCTGTTCTATCATTTCGTTACAAGTTCACTAACTTTTATGTAAAGGTGGGTCTGTTTTAAGAAGAGAATGTTCCATTGTCCTAGCTCATAATTGTTATTGGGAGGTGCCCTGTGCAAAGTGAACAATAACTTCATATTGGCCTGAAAGCTGATTTTGAGCCACCAAACTCTGGGAAAACTGCAAGCCCAGTCAGTACTGTGTTTTCCAAGGGTCTGCTAGTTCTGGATTAGCTGTCAAGCTGCTTTGAACTACCAGCTTCCGTTGCAGTGCATTTAGCTAATTCAGGATTCATGGAAGTGGGGGATGGGGGGCAGATTATAGGGAATCGTTGTTAACATCACTGCAGCAGCCATAGAACGAAATCCAATATGGTAGGTCTCTGTGGGGTGCAAAAATGTTTAAGAAGCTTTGATCCAAATGTTTTAAAACTGTGTTCTTTCACTATAAAAGGAATAAAAAGTACTCTCCCAGGTTTTGGGGAGAAAACTTTGAAAAGTGTTTTAATAACTGAATAACAAACTTTGGCACTTCCTCAATTAACAGTGGCAAAAATTTTAAATATTTGTGAACTATTGGTTTGCTCATTTTTAGGAAAGTGGTAGTTTTGTATGTAGCATTTAACCATCAATATCTTGTTAACTGTGATTTGATAAATCATTTGCACAACACCTTTTAACTAAATATCTGTTTCGTAATCTAGTCTCGTACTTGCTAAGTGATCTAGTCATAGCAGATAGTAGAATTTTTATTTTATTTTTGCAACAATCCAAGACTTTTGAAATTCATATCCTGTTTAAGATTGCTTCCCCCAGCACATAAGAATTGATCCTTATTGATCATGTTTTACTAACATTTAAATTAATTATTTTACTTCAGTTCTTTTTTAGTTCTGGAATGCACTGCCTGAAGGGTGGTGGAAGCAGATTCAATAGTAACTACAAATCAAACATGACATCTTGGATAAAGACAACTAATTGCTCCCTGGATCCATTAATCTCAACCAATATGCTAGATAGCATTTTTGCAAAACTAGAGTGACTGTATTAAATGTTTCTTTATTAATAATCTTTTCTGACCAGCTAATAAAACTTGGTTTCCATTTGTTTTAATATAGTTTCTACAGCTACAGAATACAAGTACCTGCTATGTGTAAGGAGCGGATCCTAATGGCTCTGAAAACCAATAGACTGTGATAGATAGTTCATGTGAGGAAGAATTATACAGCACGAATGGAGGCCATTTGGCACATTTTACCTACGCTAGTTCTTTGAAAGAGCTATCCAATTAGGGCTATGGGGAAGTGGGACTAATTGGATAGCTCTTTCAAACAGCCGGCATAGGTACAATGTGCCAAATGGCCTCTCTTTGTGCTGTTTGATTCTACCTCACATGAACTATCTATCACAGTCTATTGGGTTTCAGAGCCATTAGGATCCGCACCTTACACATAGCAGGTACTTGTATTCTGTAGCTGTAGAAACTATGTTAAAACAAATGGAAACCAAGTTTTATTACCAAGTTAGAAAAGATTATTGATGAAGAAACATTAATATAGTCACTCTGGTTTTGCAAAAATGCTATCTAGCATATTGGTTGAGATTAATGGATCTAGGGAGCAATTAGTTGTCTTTATCCAAGATGTTATGTTTGATTTGTAATCAGCAACTTTTGTAAGGGGTTGCATTTTGGTTTTGCCCTGGTGACAGAATATCATAAAATGAACATTGCCCAGCATTACACAATAGGGACTTAATGTTTTTCTCTCGTTCTCTGCAGCTGTTCCTCTGTCACTGTCTCAGCTGTCGCTCAGTGGTAACATTCTCGCTTCTTGAGTCAGAAGATTGTGGGTCCAAGCCTCACTCCAGAGACCTGAACACACAATCTAGGCTGACACTCCAGTGCAGTACTGAGTGAGTGCTGCACTGTGGGAGGTGTGGTCTTTCAGATGAGGCCTCATCTGCCCCCTCAAGTGGACATAAAAGATCCCATGGCACTATTCGAAGAAGAGCAGAGGAGTTCACCCCAGTGTTCTGGCCAATATTTATCTCTCAAACTACATCACTAAAAGCAGATGAACTGGTCATTATCACATTGCTGTTTGTGGGACCTTGCTGTGCACAAATTGGCTGCCGCATTTCCTACATTACAACAGTGACTACACTTTAAAAGTACTTTAAAGCGCTTTGGGACATCCTGAGGCTGTGAAAGGCGCTATATAAATGTAAGTCTTTCTTGCATGTATTCATTTGTGTTTTTCTCTCTCTTCTATCCTGGTTTTGAATTTAATTAAATTATTCCTTTTTCGTACCCATTGTGATCAGGGATGTTAGCAATGGGAAATGAAGAACTTTCCCATTTCAAGCATACGTGGAATAAATGTTTCTCTTCTGTACCCCAACATCATTGCCTTAGCTCCAACCTTAAAAGAGGATCCCTTATTGCACCAGTGTAACATTTTCCATTTCCCACATTAGCCATCCCATTGCTTGACAGACTGTCAGTTTAGTGCAGTGGGCCCATGTTTATTAAGAATTTCCTAAACTTATTTCACAAATAAGATCTTTGTCCCCGAGTCTCTTCTGAAATTGAGCCACGAGCCAAAGGCAAAACCCCAATGTGCATACGCTGTGAGACTCTGTCATCACCTGCTCTGTCTCTTTCCCTGTTTCTTAGACCATAAGAGATAGGAATAGAGTAGGCCATTCGGCCCCTCGAGCCGGCTCCACCATTTAATGAGATCACGGCTGATCTGATTTTTACCTCAACTCCACTTTCCCGCCCTTCCTCTTGCTACCTGCTTTTGTGTGCATGTATCTCTCTCTTTTCTCTCTCTCCTGTCTCTCGCTCTCCCACCTCTTTCTCTCCTGTCTGTCTGCCTCACTGTCAGTCTCTCTCCTGTCTGTCTTTCGAACCCTGCTCTTGTCTGCCCCTTTCCATCTTTGTTCCCACCTATCGGGAAAGACAATTGAAGAAAATAATATAAATGGTTTCAGTGAACAATAAGATGTTTCTGCAGAATCAGGCAATTGATGTTTATGTTGAGAAGATGGAAGCATGGGATTGAGCCTAATCATCAAAAAAAGGGACAAATATTTATAAAATTTCCTACGTTACTATGAATGCGAATATGGATTTTAAATAATTGTAGGAGCTTAGAAACTGCACATTATTTAGGTTGCTTTACATTAATACCATTTAAAGCAAAATTAATATTTTTAACTGCATCACAAACAATTGAGCAACATTTTAAAACATGGCTATTTGTTGCCTGGCTCCAAAACGGAAAGGTTTGATGTCGCGATCTTTTAAAATTCATGGACAATTCTGATTTTTTTTTTTCCTTGGGTTTTAATCCAGTGTCAGGACCTTATTATTATCCATTTACTGGCGTTCCAATTGTCGTTATCTAAAAGCAGTTGAATTGATTCACAGATTTGGTATATTGGAGTCTCTTGATTTTTTTTAAATTGAATTTTGACTTTTACTTGTAATGGGGCTGTTTGTACAATTCATTAAATAAGCTTAAATCTGCAGTTCTGTAGACTACGTATTGGATGCCACTCTAAATTTCCGTGAATGAACCTCTTTTTTTTACATATATACAAAATGCTAATTGTGATAAGCTATCATTTCAAACACTTGGTAAATTGAAAATAAGGGGAATTAATTGTCCATATAAATTGTCATATAAAAATAATCTCATTCTGGCTCAACTTATGAAAAGCTAAGCAGTATCATTCAGCAGCAGTTCTTGTACATCATATTTCATCTCGTGCATGTGAGTATTTCCAGATGTGTTCTGAACTGCATATATTCAAATAAGCCACTAGCAAATATTTTATAAGTGACCTTAAAATAATGAGCAGCTTGACTGTTGTTAATTGTAGGCATAAGATTAGAAGAGTTACTGTAACAATTTCATCAAATTCAGCTGTTTGTTAGCAGAAATTCTTGCTTACTCGGTTTTTTAACACTGCAGTGATGCCACAATCAATTAACTTTTCTTCTTTCTAAGTTGTTTTGTCCATCAAGGTCTTTTGATAACTGTCTTTCCAACAACCAAAGTACATTAATAGCCGCCATAATTTCTCTTTAACTGGGTCCTCTCAGCTTCTGTACTTACAATTACATTCAAGTTTTTTTTTTAGAAAGTCCTTTTGACTTTGCTCAAATCAGAATTATAAGTCAGTTAGACAAATTCTGAAGTAGTTTGTATTCTGCATTACCTAATTTGTTCATATTATTAATACCTTCACTGAGATGCTAATGTCATAATTAATGAAATGGACAATAATGAGTAATGTGAATAGAATCATAGAAAGTTACGGCACAGAAGGAGGCCATTCGACCCATCGTGTCCGTGCCGGATAAAAAAGAGTTATCCAGCTTAATCCCACTTTCCAGCACTTGGTCCGTAGTCCTGTAGGTTACGGCACTTCAAGTGCACATCCAAGTACTTTTTAAATGAGTTGAGGGTTTCTGCCTCTACCACCCTTTCAGGCAGTGAGTTCCAGACCATTAATATTTAGTGAATACTTAATGAAACGACACTAAGCAAAGAAATAATAAAATTGACAACTGGCAAGTTCTGTAGATGTGTTAGTGAAAACTTCAAGATAATACCAAAAATAATGCAAAAGTATTTTATTTTTGGCAAGTGTCAGCTTGGGTTAGTTGATCGGACTCTTGCCTCAAAGAAGGTTGTGAATTCAAGCTGTTCTCCAAGGCTTGAGCACATAAGCTAGGCTGACAGGCAGTGCAGTACTAAGGTAATTCATTGCTGAACAGAAGAGCTGCATTCTCTGAGGTGCTGATCTTCAGATGAGACAAGTGCTAATATTCAGATGAGTCAAACCCAGTCTGCTTGCTCTGATGATTCAGGCAAATGTTAAAAATGTCATGACACTATTCGACGAATAGCGGGAAGTTCTTCTGGTGTTGCAGCCAGTATTTCTCCCTCAAGTAACACAACCAAAAACCAATTAACTTCTCATTTATCTCATTGCTGCTTATAGATCTTGTTTTGCACAAAATGCCTGCTGTGTTTGTTTGCGTAACACCATCACTGAACTTAAAATTAATTCATTGTATGTAAAGCACTTTAAGACATTTCTGAGATATGATTCGCTATATATATACAAGACCGTCTTTTTCTTTTGACCATGTTCGAGCATTATTATGGAATATCTCCTGTAAAGTGACTTTAACATATCTATTTGCATTGCTGCTCTTGTTGCAGCACAACTCACTGATGGTGAGCCTTGACAGTGGTAAAAGGAAATAACAGCATTCTATATCACTCTGATCCATGGATTACATGGTGTTTTCTTTTAGATGTTTCAAATTGAACAATTTGTTCTGACTTTTATTTTTATGGAAGAATACAAATAAAAGAAAATACAGATGTAATCCAAAACCTGGAGATGGAATTTTTGTGGTCAATTTGAGCAACCACTGCTGGAAATTGAATGTTTATTCTTCTTATAGCACCGAAACATTAGCATTGAATACTCCCATTAAGTGCAGTCCCAGCTTCACCATCTCAGGTGGCTGTACTGTTTGCTTTCACTGCCTCTCATCAAACTATGGGCTTCATATAAGATAAAGCTGCCTGTAATCGTCCCTAAATATGTCATGTGACCTTAATTCCAACCACAGCAGTGTGACAATCTCCATTGCATACAGCTCCACCCTTATCACCTATTTGAGATGGTCAGCTTATTGCTGAGTTATGGATAATTTTTTTATATCATTCTCTGTATTTGGGCGTTACCGGCATTTATTGCCTATCCCTAGTTGGCTGAGAAGATGATGGTCAGCTGCCTTCTTGAATCGCTGCAGTCTGTGTGGTGAAGGTACTCCCACAATATTGTTAGGTAGGGAGTTCCAGGATCAGGCCCAGTGACGATGAAGGAAAGGCAATATGTGTCCAAGTCAAGGTGGTGCGTGACTTTGTGGGGAACCTGGAGGTGAAGGTTCCCATGCACCTTCTGCCCTTGTCTTTCTAGGTGATGGATGTTGCAGGTTTGGGAGGTACTGCCGAAGACGCCTTGGGGAGTGTATCAGTAAATAGTACACACTGCAACCACAGAAGGCTGGTGGTGGAGGGGTGGATGTTTAGGCTAGTGGATGAGGTGCCAATTAAGTGGACCGCTTAGACCTGGATGGTGTCAAGCGTCTTGAGTGTCGTTGCACCCATCCAGGTAAGTGGAGAGTATTCCATCACATTCCTGACTTGTGCCTTGTGTTGGAGAGGCCTTGGTGAGTCACAAGGTGAGCACGCTGACCGGCAATAGTAGCCACAGCATTTATGTGGCTGGTCCAGTAGAATTTCCAGTCAATGGTGACCCCTAGGATGTTGATGGTGAGGGACTCGGCGATGGTCATGCAATTGAATGTCAAGGGAAAGTGGTTAGACACTCTCTCTTTGGAGATGGCCATTGCCTGGCACTTGTGCGGCAGGAATGTTACTTGACACTTAGCAACCCAAGCCTGGATGTTTCCAGGTTTTGCTGCATGCATGCATGGACTGCTTCATTATCTGAGAAATTGTGAATAGAACTGAACACTGTACAATCATCAGCGAACAGCCTAACTTCTGACCTCATGATGGAGGGAAGCTCATTAATGAATCAACTGAAGATTGTTGGGCCTAGGACACTGACCTCAGTAACTTCTGCAGTGATGTCCTGGGGCTGAGATGATTGGCCTCCAACAACCACTACCATCTTCCTTTGTGTCAGGAATGACTCCAGCCACTGGAGAGTTTTTCCCTGATCCCCATTGAGTTCAGTTTTACTAGAGCTTCTTAGTGCCACAGTTGGTCGAATGTTGCCTTGATGTCAAGGATAGTCACTCTCTGCTCACCTCTGGAATTCAGCTCTTATGTCCATGTTTGGACCAAGACTGTTATCAGGTCTGGAGCCGAGTGGTCTTGGCAGAACCCAAACTGAGCATCGATGAGCACGTTATTGGTAACTGCCGCTCGATAGCACTGTCGATACCTTCCGCCACTTTGTTGATGATTGGGAGTAAGCTGAAAGGGCAGTGTTTAGATGGGTTGGATTAGTCCTGCTTTTTGTAGACAGACACACCTGCCAGTTTTGTAGCTGTACTGGAACAGCTTTACTAGGGACGCAGCTAGTTCTGCAGTACAGGTCTTCAATACTACAGGCAGGATGTTGTTGGGGCCCGTCGCCTTTGCTGTGTCTAGTGCACTCACCCTTTCTTAATGTCACGTGGAGTGAACTAAATTGGCTGTAGACTGACATCTGTGATGGGGGGGAACCTCAAGAGGAGGCCAAGTGGGATCATCCACTCGGCACTTCTGGATGAAGATGGTTGCCAACGTTTCAGCCTTGTCTTTTACATTCACGTGCTGGGCTTTGCCATCATTGAGGATGGGGACGTACGTGGAGCCTCGTCCTCCAGCTAGTTGTTGAATTGTCCACCATCATTTATGACTGGATGTGGCAGGCTTGCAAACCTTTGACCTGATCCATTAGTTGTGAGATCACTTTGCTCTCTTTAGCATGCTGCTTTCTCTGTTTAGCATGTAGTCCTGTGTTGTAGCTTCACCAGGCTGACACCTAATTTTCTATGCCTGGTGCTGCTCCCAACAAGCTTTTCTACACTCTTCATTGAATCAGGGTTGGTCATCTGGCTTAATGGTGATGGAGGAGTAAGAGATATGCCGGGCCATGAGCTTACAGATTATGGTGGTATACCGTTTTGCTATTCTGATATATAATGGCTCACAGCGCCTCATGGGATCCCAGTTCGAAGCTACTAAATCTGTTCTTAATCTATACCACTTAGCACAATGGTAGTGCCACACGATACAATGGGTGGTGCCCTCAGTGTGAAAATGGGTTATGGTCTCCACAAGGACAGTACAGTGCTCATTCTCACCAATGCTGTCATGGACAGACGCATCTGCGACAGGTAGATTGTTGAAGATGAGGTCAGGTAGGTTGTTCCTTCATGTTGTCCTTTCACCACCTGCTGCGAGCATTGTTTGGCAGCTATATCCTTCAGGATTTGGCTAGCTCGGTCAGTGGTGGTACTACTGAGCCACTCTTGGTGATGAACATGGGAGTCTGCACACCCAGAGTACATTCTGTATCCTTGCTAACCTCAGTGCCTCCTTCAAGTGGTATTGAACATCAGCTGAGGGAGAGCAGTTACTGGTAATCAGCAGGAAGTTTTGTTCCCTATGTTTGATCTGAAGCCATGAGACTTAATGGGGTCTGATGACTCACAGCCTCAATCCTCTGCCCCCATCCCATTACACTGCCCTCACCTCCGGTCGGCCTGTTCTGCCAGTGTGACAGGACATGCCCCCCCCCCCCCGGGCTGGGTGTGCCTTCATCGTGTCCTGATTTGATGCTTAGGTTGCAGCCAAGTGATCCAAGTTTGTTACTCTCTGTAGCAGTTTGATACAACTGAATAGCTTGATAGGCCACTTCAGAGAGTCAACCAAGAGTCACACACAGATCAGAAGGGGTAAGGATGGCATGTATCCTTCAGTAAAGAACAATCGTGAACCAGTTAGCTTCTTACCACAGTTCGACAGCTTCACGGTCACTTTTACTGCTACCAGCTTTTTATTCCAGATTTTTGAAAAAAAAAATTGAATTCGAATGATCAAACCTCAGTGGTATGATTTGAGCTTGCATTCTCTGGATTATTAGTTCAGGACTCTGGAATACTAGTCCAGTAACACAATCACTGCACTACCATACCCGTAATTGCAAACTGTGTATATGCACTCACTAGGAACACGATAGAAATTGTCAAAACTCATTTCAACTTTTTAGCCATTAGAGCTGGGGCAGGGTGTATGTGGAAGACACTAAGCCAATCTGCACGGATTCCAGGAAGACTGTTTAGATTTGGCCAAATTCAATATGTTAACAGATTTCATATATTGCCTTTTTGTTATTAACTCCAGTGATTAAAATACAAATGGACACCCTAATAGATGTATGTTGGAAAAGCATAAAATTAGCATGAAGCAGAAGATGACTGTTAAATTTATGCATCAGTAAATGAACATAGCTTAACAACTGAGTAATAAAGTAGTTCAAAGGGATGGCCTAACCATGAGATGGGAAAAAGCACATTACAGCTAACATTTTCAATTCTTCCTTTTTAGCTTCCTGCACGCATGGCAGCTGAAAGTCCATCCCGCAGTGCACCTTTTATTCCTTACAATAGCCATCTTTCTGGCCCCTTTTTGCTACTGTGATGCTAAATTGTAGGTAGTTCTGTGCTGCAGACATGTACTTGCCCTCACTGGAAACTATCTAAAAACCTCTAATCCTTTCAACCATTTGGAGACAAATATATATTGATGTTATTTGATGCATTGGCAGGGTTAATTGCAATGGAAGACATTCCTTCAAAGATGAAGAACAATTGGAGTTGTTAGCTGTAATGGTCTTTTTCCCACCTCATGGTTAGACTATCTCTTTGTACTATTGTATTATCCTGTTGTTAAACTAACAAATGCTCAATTATTGTTGTCTCCTCCTTTAAGCGATTTTCCTTTTCCCGTGCAAAATAAAAAGCATACTCCAGAGTACAGACCTTTTAATTCCCCATACTGAAAATTGTTCATGTGCACATGCCTAATCACAGTTGGAAGCCTTTCTCCTGCATTGTTTCATGCTAGTTCTTTTAGAAAGATATATGGTGAGGTCTTGGGTTCAAGCACTGCAGTAAGTCTTGGTTTAGCTCGACCCAATGATGCTACATGCCACTCATCACAGTTGACCTCCTTTCCTTCCAAAACAGGAAAATGAGTCTGTATAGGCTGATAATCAATCTGAAACCTAGCTTAGTAATGTGAGATATACCCAATGGTAACCCCATCAGTTATAGTGGCTGGCTGGAGGTAACCATTTCCCAGTCCATCTCTACCTATCAGTTAGCATTGGTGAGTTTCTACCTGTGCCAAATAGTGTCAATAAATCCAAGTAAAATTGGGGGCGGAGAGCAGGCTGGTTGGGGGGGAAGCTTGCAGCATTGTTTGGTGCTACATCTATACAGCCATCTATACTCCTTTTACTGTACACTGTCCAAGATCTTATATGTCTCCCTCGCCATCAATTTTTTTTATTCGTTCATGGGATGTGGGCGTTGCTGGCAAGACCAGCATTTATTGCCCATCCTTAATTGCCCTTGAGAAGGTGATGATGAGCCGCCGCCTTGAACCGTTGCAGTCCATGTGGTGAAGGTTCTCCCACAGTGCTGTTAAGTAGGGAGTTCCAGGATTTTGACCCAGCGACATGAAGGAACGGCAATATATTTCCAAGTCGGGATGGTGTGTGACTTGGAGGGGAACGTGCAGGTGGTGTTCCCACGTGCCTGCTGCCCTTGCCCTTCTAGGTGGTAGAGGTCACGGGTTTGGGAGGTGCTGTCAAAGAAGCCTTGGTGAGTTGCTGCAGTGCATGCTGTAGATGGTACACACTGCAGCCACGGTGCGCTGGTGGTGAAGGGAGTGAATGTTTAGGGTGGTGGATGGGGTGCCAATCAAGTGGGCTGCTTTGCCCTGAATGGTGTCGAGCTTCTTGAGTGTTGTTGGAGCTGCACTCATCCAGGCAAGTGGGAAGTATTCCATCACACTCCTGACTTGTGCGTTGCAGATGGTGGAAAGGCCTCCATCTACTAATGTTGGGGTCAAGGGCAGAGGATGTGTGGATGCTCTTGGGATCTTTTAATTTAGATGCTATCAAGCTTCATATATAAGAGACATCACTTTCTGAGGGTGTTCTCCTATATAGTGGCGTAGTGGGAAAAAAAGCTCCTGTATCTTTTCCTGTCTCGATATTTGTTGCCTTCAATTCCATGGTGGCCCAGGCCGTCAGGCTTTCTCTCAGCCTCACAAGTACGTCCATTACTCTGGGTCTTAGAGGTTGACAATCTTGATCTCTGCAGATTTCTTCCTCTCCTTGGGCTGCAATAAAGGCAGTTTAGAAGATTGTGCTTTATCAGCCTTCTGCGGTGACCAGAGTAATCTTTTGTACTAGATCCTTGAGAGACTCTGTTGTGTGTACCAAGTGCAGTCTAGTTATGGCAAAGTGTCTGACCAGAATTTAAACCTGAGGGGCTAACAGATATTTGCACTATGGCTGGCATAAGTACAAATAGTCTGTCTCATTATGTGTCGCAAGATAGCTACAGCCCTGTTAAAGAATTGCCTTTCTACAACTATTGAACATCCAATAGTATTAGCTAATAATGGCTGCCCTAAACATAGGAACTCTCGCTATTGCAAAAGATATACTACTATGTGAACATGTTTGATTGCCAACCGACTCCCACAGCTACCTTGATTACACTTCCTCCCATCCCGCTTCCTGTAAGGACTCTATTCCATTCTCCCAGTTTCTCCATCTTCGTCACATCTGTTCTGACGATGCCACCATCCATACCAGTGTTTCCGATATGTCTTCCTTTTTCCTCAACTGAGGATTCCCCTCCACTGTAGTTGACTGGGCCCTCGACCGTGTCCGTCCCATTTCCCGTACTCCTCCTCTCACCCCTTCCCCTCCCTCCCAGAACCACAATAGGGTCCCTCTTGTCCTCACCTTCCACCCCACCAGCCTCCACG
This sequence comes from Heptranchias perlo, assembly GCF_035084215.1. Lineage (NCBI taxonomy): Eukaryota > Metazoa > Chordata > Chondrichthyes > Hexanchiformes > Hexanchidae > Heptranchias > Heptranchias perlo. Next base: position 71,079,002 of record NC_090328.1, read on the forward strand.
TTCAACGTATCATCCTCCGCCATTTCCGCCATCTCCAGTATGATGCCACCACCAAACACATCTTCCCCTCCCCTCCCCTTTCAGCATAGCGAAGGGACCGTTCCCTCCACAAGACCCTGATCCACTCTTCCAATCACCCCCACCACCCGCTCTCCTTCCCATGGCACCTTCCTGTGTGAGCACAGGAGATGCAACATCTGCCCTTTCACCTCCTCCCTTCCCACCGTCCAGGGCCCCAAACACTTCTTCCAGGTGAAACAGTGGTTTACTTGTACTTTTTTCAATTTAGTATACTGTATTCGCCGCTCACAATGTGGTCTTCTTTACATTGGGGAGACCAAACGCAGATTGGATGATCGCTTTGCTGAACACCTCCGCTCAGTCCACAAGCATGACCCTGACCTTCCAGTCGCTTGCCAATTTAATTCTCCATGCCACTTGCACTCTGACCTCTGTCCTCGGCCTCCTACACTGTTCCAATGAAGTCAACAGAAGCTCGAGGAACAGCACCTAATCTTTCGATTAGGCACTTTACAACCTTCCGGACTCAACATTGATTTCAATAACTTCAGATCATAACCACTGCTCCCATTTTTTTTGGACAGCAGATGCTGGTAATGGTTCTGATGTTGCCATTTACTGCTCCTCTAGACTCATCTTTTGTTTCTTGTCCCATTACCCCTTTGCCTTGCACCATCACCTCTTTTATCATTTAATCACTCATACCCTCCAGCCTATCACAGACCTTCCCTTTTGATCTCTTTCCTCTCTACCCCACCTCCCCCCCCGAATCCAATCACCCCTTTCCCTGGCCCTGTACTTGCTTAAAAACTGTTGAATCTTTAACTTCTTCCATTTCTGACGAAAGGTCTTCGACCTGAAATGTTAACTCTGTTTCTTTCTCCACAGATGCTGCCTGACTTGCTGAGTATTTCCAGCATTTTCTGTTTTTATTTCAGATTTCCAGCATCCGCAGTATTTTGCTTTTGACATTTGATTGTACACTTGTTCATGTCCTTTAAGTGCTCCATTAATTTCTCCAGATATCGTTTAACGGAAAGGATATCTGAGGCAAGGAAGCACAGGAAGTTACTGATAGAAAGTGCCTTTGTGCTAACCCAGGCATGGCATCTGTGGGTAGTTCCTGCCCTGTGTAATTTTTGGTCTACAAGTCAATGAAGTGTCATCATGTTTTCATGAATCTTTTGGGCCACAGGTCTGATTATTAGAGTCCAAGACATCACAACCCACGATCCAAACAATAGGGTAAAGGAATGGTCATAAAAAGCCCACTATCCCCAGTCCAGCAATGAATAACACCCATTGTAATTAGTGTCATAAAATTAATTTCTTACATGTTGATGAAAGTATGTGTTGTATTTTGAAACCCAATTGTGATTTGTTTAACATACTCTTACATAAGAGTTTATTAGAAATGTGCTAAGAAACCTGTAGATTATTTGTAACAAAAATGAATACCAATTTTTATCAAACAATATTAAACAATTAAAATAAGATTCTCCACCAGCTCAGCTGTTAAAGGCAATGAGAAGCTGCGATATACAGATCAATAAGGTCAAAGGTTTGATCCCCAGTCTGAATACAGTTAGGCTGATGTTAGAGCTATAATTGATCTTAGTGTCTTGCCCATCACCCCTGTGATTGTCCGCCAATACTTCAATTTTAAAATTTTCATCCTTGTGTTCAAATCCCTCCATGGCTGTGTAACATATCTCTGTAACATCCTCCAAGAACTCTGCATTCCTCCAACTCTGGACTCTTGTGCATCCTCCACTCCCTTTGCTCTACCATCGGCTCCCTAAAGCTTTACGTCTCTCCACCTCGCTCTCCTTTAAGACCCTCCTTAAAACTTACCTCTTTGACCAAGCTTTTATTCACTTTTCCAAATATCTCCCCCTTTGGCTCGGTGGCAATCTTTGTCTTATTACTTCCTGTGAAGCACTTTGGGACATTCTTCTATATTAAAGGTGCTATATAAATGCAAGTTGTTGTTCGTGCACTTAGTTAAAAATTGGTAGTGGGAAATTGATCAGGTTTCCTGATTGCTTTATAGCAATCCCTGCTGGAAATAGATGTGTGGATGTCAGGTGAGGATAGTATCAGGCTTAGCTGTTATGCCCCTGCAATCAGGTAGCCTGCCAACACTCACTATCTCGGTGCTCACATACGAAGAATGGCCAAAATTGGATGAGGTAGCAAGGCAATGGAGCCATACCTCAGGAATCGCTAGCCGCATGGCAAGGAAGAGGGAGCTAAATTCACGTGAAAATGTAGTGGATAAATAATTTAAAAACACAAACTTCCCGGGAGACATAGCTGCTCAAAGTGTAAAGATCTCAATCCATGGCAAACATGTTGGAATACAATGCTAAGATATATCAACGGGCATTAATAGATTTTCTGTTTCCATACTTAACATATTTGTTCCCGCTTAAACATATTTTTGATATGTTATTGACTTTTAAAAGTGATCTAGGTTGAAGCCAGATCAACCTAGATCAAGCGGTAACAAATACTTGATTTTAACCCCCTCCTTCAGGAAAGGGTCAGGCAAGATGTTAAAATTTTTAAAATGATGATCCTACTCCCAGCCCACCGTATTCCCGGCCACCGCAGTATTAACGGGAGCAAGTAACGTAGTCAACGAGTCTCCCAGTGCAGAGACGAGAGGATCATGAATATCAGGGTCCTATGATACAATTAGGATTCCGATGTGATTTTTAACTACTGCAACACGGGTTACATTCAGGTCAGCAAGATCACTAGGGATACCCTGGCTGATTGGATCCTGACTGATCGGTGTGCTGATTGTAAAGGGGCCACGACCTGAATAAAGCTGCAACATTCAGAGGTTCTCTTTCACTTCATTGTGGGCTGTGATTTTGTAATCACTGTTGGGTTTTGCTAGCATTTTGGAGAATCTTAATAAATAAGTCAGAGATGCTGAGTATGGGTGCTGCTTTAGTTGTACTCACTGGAGTGAGGAGGAGGAGGAGCAGCAGCAGCAAAGGCATGTGAAGAAACAGCTGCAGAGAAGGCAGCAATAGAAGGAGCATGCTTGCAAAAGGCCTTTTCTACCTCAATGGGTCTACAGACAAGGCACAGCTTCCTTGGCCAGTCTGAGGAGCAGGAGCTTTTGTTTCAGGAGGCTCAGATTGTCAAGGCAGCTCATTGCAGATCTCTGCAGCCTCCTGGAAGATGACCTGCTGTCTGCTTAACCAGGCGGCCCTGCCATGTCAGTGGCAGTGAAAGCAACCACCACCCTCAACTTTTACGCCTCCAGATCCCAGGGAACATCGCTCAGTCAGCCACCCACAACTGCATCAGGCAGGTCACAGATGCTTTATTTGCCAGGGCTAATTGATATATCTCATTTCCCCCTACCTCCTCCTCTCCCCCCACCCCACCTCCAACCTATGATTCGAGCTCGCACCAGTGTTAGAGGATGGCTGCTCGGGGACAAGGGATATCCCCTTCTACTATGGCTGATGACACCTCTTCAAACCCCCACCATTCCATGACAGAACAGGTACAACAACAGCCACATTACCACAAGGTCCATCAGAGAGCAGGCAAATGGGATGCTCAAGTTGGGATTGAAGTGCCTTAATAGGTCGGAAAGCTCCCTGCAATATTTGCCAGCCAGAGTCTCCAGAAAAATTGTGAAATACTGCATTCTCCATTAAATTACTCAACAAAGGACTGGAGGTGAAGGACAGCAGGACTCATCATCTGATGAGGAAGAGGATGGTGAAGAGAACATGATGCATGGCGGGAGGAGCATCTTGTGGCCTGAGATGCACTCATAACGCAGCACTTCACCTAGAGACCTCTTATTCCTACCACTCGTGACCAGACCCCCTTGCACTAACAGTCCTGCCACCTTCACACTATTGATTTACAATCCTCCAAGTTGTCACCTTGAAAACATTGAATCGATTTCCACATCTATGACATAACGATAAGGCAAACATAGAATTTGCCTTGAAAGGAGATGACACACGACAGTGACAAAAGTGAGAGGTTTTAATGTGCACAAAAAAACAAATATTTCCAAATTAAGTAATGAAACACCCAAGTGTGTACCCTAAGTTCTCTTTTTAACTGATTTCCTATGTCTACCACTTCTATGAGGTGCAATCCCAGTGGCTTGAGCAGAGCTGGTGTTAGTCTGCTGTGCACCTTCCTGAGACTCCTGAGATGTTCTTAGCCGACGACCTCTGAGTGCTGGATCCCATGAGGCCCCTGCTACAGACTGCTGCTCCTGGGCTTCTGCTAGAGCAGCTGAGGTTCAGGCACCATGTCAGATATTGGTTGAGGGGGTGGTAAACGAGGAGACATAGTGACCTCCTGAGAGAGGTCTGCACGTACTGCACCTGCACCGCCATGTTCCCTCACTTGGTGCAGCGGCACATCAGTCCTGCTGGTTTGCAGGAGAGTAGGCTGGAGATGAGTGACGTGTTGGAAGCCCCGATCTACTCTGTCCACCAGCTTCTCTAAGGTGAAGCTCTAAGTTGGAGCCCAGTCTGTATCAGGGCCGCAAAGACTGGTAGTACTGACTCCTGCTGTGAGGGCCTGGCTGCAATGTCCGTGGAGGTGGCCATATGCTCCAGGGAAGATTGGCTCAAGTATTCTCCTTTTCATGGCTGGCCCCCAGAGTTGTACATCTCTCTCTCTCTCTCTTTCTCTCTCTCTCTCTGTCCAGCTGAGCAGAGCTTGGAGTGAACGGCGCCCTCCTGTATTCTCCTCTACTGTCTTTACCACCACTATCTGCTCCTGTTCACTTGTGCTGTGGGACTCAATAGTTGGCGGTCCATCTATCTGACTAACACGCCCAATCGATGTGCCAGTCTATGCGCTGGTGCCTGCAGAGCAAGTAGCATGTGACGGTGCATCCTTAGGAGGGATGATTTCCGCCAAGGATACTTCTTCCTCAGTGGGCTTTATTTGAGGGTCCTGGAGGAAAGAAGAAAGGGTGAAGATTTAGTAATGGTAATTAGAAAATGTAAATGTGCACATGAAGCACTTAACTGTGCTGGTTGATGGGTTGAAGTTGACTGAAGGTGCAGTTGGTTGTGGGAGATGAGGGGTTATAAGGTTAATACGGATCCACCAACCTTGCCATCACCAATGCACAGGTTGCTAGAGGTACTACTTATTTCCAGTGCCTCCTCCGGCGGGCTCGCTTCCACAAACTCTGGGAGTCCTCCGCAGATCCTGGCCCTATCCCTGGAATTCAGCGCTGTCTTCCGCAAAAGGGGTGGGACAGCATTATGAGTGGCTAGCAAAGATGTGTGCTTCTTTCGCATGTGGTGCATAAGATGAAAGGGAAAATCAGGCAGATGTCATAGGAGTGGGGGTGTCATGTGTTTGCGGAAACTGGCTACGGTACAAATTGAGGAGGAATGCTGAGAGTAGGTGCAGGTCGAGCAGCTCAGATGAGATGAGGATGGGGTTATTGGCGGCAGTGAAAAAAGGAAGCAGCGGGTGAGCATGTGTAAGGAGTGGGGATGAGAGGTGGTTCAGTGGACCATTGTGATTGATAGTGAGGAAAGTGATGCAGGGGTGAGGAGCAGTGTGACTGGTGTATGAGGGACAAGTGAGAGTGGAAGGAGGTGCATTGTAGGAGATGGGTAAAGAAGGACATGTACTGACCTTTCCTGACCTAGTCAGGTCATTGAAACACTTCCTGCACTCGATCCAGGCCCTTGGCATTACGCTCCTGCTGCTCACTTCTTCAGCCTCCTCAATCCAGGCCACCTTCGTTGTGGCAAAAGGTGGTTTCTTCCCACTTGTGGGGAAGAATATCCCTCTTGGCCCTCACTGCACCTATCAAGACCTCCAGGGAAGCATAGGACACCTTCCCTCTCTTTCCAGCCATGTGAGTGGGCGGGTGAATCAACCTTAAAAAGAAATTTGAAAGCATTATTTAAATGAGGCCTACTTGTTAAAATTGTCCAGGCCCCCACGTCGCATGTCTTTGTTGGCTCGTCGCCTGCAACGTCCCTCGCACCCTCCATTTCCGTCTTGGAATTAAAATCGGTGCCTTGGTATTTATCGTAATGATAACCATTCAGACTAATTTGAATTTTGAGCATCACTGCTCTTCAGATGTCATGAATGCAAAATTTGAAAACTGTATGAAAGCTGTTAAAGAACTCAAACACATTGATTCTCCAATTGACTCCTAGTAGACTGTTAAGCTTCAAAACCAGAGGGAACTAGCATAAATTTATTTTTCCCCTCCTAGACAACTTGAGATTTTCCTGCTTCAGGAATTTAACTTACATGCACCCCTAGATTCCTTGAATTTTTTTCTTCGAGAAATCAAAGTGAAGGGTCATAGTACACAGCATCACCAAATTTGAAATAATAGAAGAGAATTTGAGGTAAATTGCAAAGCAGTGATTAGGTGATGGAAAGTTTGGGTTTTAAAATCCTGATGCTTGTAGGAGCAAGATTAAGGAAGGTAAGGAGTTCTACAATTTTAAAGTATTAGGAAAGAATGAGTTGGAGATTATGCAATGAGAATGTGAGGGGGAGGAAGAGCTAGTTTAGAAAGGATTACTGAAATCCATATGAAAACAAAACACAAGATTTTATTTTGAGTGCTGTATGTTAACATTCAGAATCTGGCACTAGCTCTGATCTTTAGTATGATTGTAAGATTGTGGTATGTCACCAGGAAGGCAAGAAGCTTTGACTAATTTGAACCAAAATTCCCCACTTCTGAGTCAAGTATAATTGGTGTATGGCCACAGATTTTTATTTTTTTTTATTTTTAAATTTATATGTTCCTTCGTGCCAAAAGAAAAATAACCATCATATGCTTGTGCTGTGTACGAGGCATTTGCATCATGACACTGACAAAGATCTGGTATATTAAAATGAATGCATTCTAGAAACATATTAGAATGTCCTCATTAATATTCGGTTGCATAAAATGGCACACTGCTTCTGAATAACTGTTTTAAGATATCATTATACTAAAATGCATGACATCAAACATAATGAAAATGTGAAATATTTTGCTTGACAAACTGTAGAGGTGGTGAAAAACACCATTTTAAAAATATTTAAAGGAACAAGCATATCACAATCTGAAGACTCAGAATTAGATTTTGCTGCAGATTCTTCTAGATTGAACTGATCCAGTTCTCAGGCACTTGCCAGTTTCTTCTGCTTTTTACCATTACTTTTCATACTACCAAACAATACTAATATTAGACCTAAATCTGCTTCTCCATTTAAAATGAGAGCTGTGTTCTCCTACTGGTTCAGTGGGCAGGTGTACTCTGTGGTATTACTTTAAGCTATATAGATAAGGAAAGTACCAAAATTCAATCTTTAGTGTCTACTAACTTAACCAATTTCCTCTAAAGTGTCAGTAAGTCCGCTGCACCCCAAGGTTACAAAGGAGAAAAATTGGTCACAGTTCCCATTTCTGCATCTTAATCCAGAGACTCTTGCTGGAAGTATATAAGTAGACACCAGATGAGAACAGATAGGACACAGCTGGGATTGCCTACATGTAAGCAGTCTGCTAACAGTGAATGAGGAAAGAAGGGCTGCTGCAGCTAGAGGAGCCATCTCTAGCATGAGGCATCACCTTCAGGAAGGGAGGATCAAGGGAAAAAAATTAAAGGAGGATAAAAGATGTGAACTTATTCAACTTATACCGTACTGATGGTAATAGATCCATTTGCAATATTTTAAAATAGTTATCCCGTTAGTGTCATTCAGGTTATGGTTTTGAATGGTACATCAGTATATAAAATAGACAATGAATAGTTTCTTTGTTTTAAAAGCGTTTGTAGCATTTTATTAAAAGATCATATTTCCCTTGGATATAAGAGTGTAGTTTTGCCACTCCATTAAATGTGTTGGCCAAGAGAGAAGTTGAGGTGGAAAGAATTGCATCTTTTAATGGAAAGGTGGATAAATACTTGAAACTGAGCAAGATAAAGGCATATGGGGAGTGGGATTAGTTTTGGATTGCTCTAGCAGAGAGCCGGCACATCTGCAATGTCCTTTTATGCTGTACGGTTCAATGGAAGATCTTGGTGATGTAGGAAAACAAAACATGCTATAGTGAATGATTATTACCCTTAGGGTAGAAGTCTAAGAAGTAAATTGCATTATAAAGTGGAATCCATTAAGTTTCACATGGGAGGAAGGTAATGCAGCAGAAGCAGAATGGTGGAATAATTCAGCTGTTCTGGGTGGAGCATCAGCTTAGGCTTCACTGCTGGTGTAATCAAATCAATTTTCATAAAAACAAACCAGGAGATTGAGATAACATTAAAGGGAATACACTAGGAAACAAAAAAAAGCAATATTGCTGAGCAGTGCTTAAGAACAAAGAAAACACTTAATTACTGTTCTCTTGGAAAAAGCTGAGTATGATGTAGAATGAAAGAACTCAAAAACATCATAAGATGCCACAAAGCTGTAAAACAACCATTAAGGTAGGCCAGGAGAAAGTAAGAGACAATAGACCATTTAGAATTAGATATAGAAGATTGCTTGAACTGAGTCAGACAGGAGTTAGGCTTATTCCTCCTCTTAAGAGTTGGGATATAAAAAGACTTGCACTTACATAGCACCTTTCGCAACCTCAGAACACCCCAAAGTGTTTTACAACCAATGAAGTACTTTTGAAGTGTAGCTACTAATGTAATGTAGGAAACGTGACAGTGAATTTATGCACAACAAGGTCCCACAAACAGCAATAAGAAAAGAAGCAGATAATCTGTTTTAGTGATGTTGGTTGAGGGATTAATATTGGCCAGGATACCAAGCAGAACTCTTCTGCTCTTCTTCACATAGTGTCATGGGATATTTTCCGTCCATGTGAGGGGGCAGATAGGGGCCCAGTTTAATGTCTCATCCAATAGACTGCACCTATGATAGTGCAGCACTCCCTCAAAACTGCACTAAAGTGTCAGCCTAGATTATGCGCTCAAATATCTCGAGTGGGGGTTGAACCCACAGCCTTCTGACTCAGAGGCAAGTGTTCCACCACTGAGTCAAGGATGGTATCTTTGGATATGCCCAAAACTTTCAGAATTAAGTAACAGACTTGCCATTTTACTAAAGAACCTGTGCAGTGTTAAAGTAGAAGAAATTCTCAGAGTTCATGGAAAAGAAACTGGGCATGAACAGTTCCTACAGATTGGAGGGTGGCAAATGTAACCCCACTATTTAAAAAAGGAGAGAAAAAACAGGGAATTACAGACCAGTTAACCTAACATCAGTAGTGGGGAAAATGCTAGAGTCTATTATAAAAAATGTAATAACAGAACACTTGGAAGGCATTAACGGGATTGGACAAAGTCAGCATAGGTTTATGAAAGGGAAATCATGCATAACAAATCTACTGGAGTTTTTTGAGGATGTAACTAGTAGAATTGATAGGGGAGAACCAGTGGATGTGGTGTATTTGGATTTTCAGAAGGCTTTTGATAAGGTCCTACACAAGAGGTTAGTGTGCAAAATTAAAGCACATGGGATTGGGGGGGATATACTGGCATGGATTGAGAATTGGCTGACAGACAGGAGACAGAGTAGGAATAATGGGACTTTTTCCGGGTGACAGGCAGTGACTAGTGGGGTACCGCAGGGAGCAGTGCTTGGGCCCCAGCTATTCACAATATATATCAATGATTTGGATGAGGGAACTAAATGTAACATTTCTAAGTTTGCAGATGACACAAAGCTGGGGTGGAATGTGAGCTGTGAGGAGGATGCTAAGAGGCTCCAATGTGATTTACTCAAGTTGGGTGAATGGGCAAGAACATGGCAGATGCAGTATAACGTGGATAAATGTGAGGTTATCCACTTTGGTTGTAAAAACAGAAAGGCAGATTACTATCTGAATGGTGATAGATTGGGAAAAGGGGAGGTGCAACGAGACCTGGGTGTCCTTGTACACCAGTCGCTGAAAGTGAGCATTCAGGTGCAGCAAGCAGTTAGGAAGGGGAATGGTATGTTGGCCTTCATTACAAGAGGAATTGAGTACAGGAGCAGATGTCTTACTATGGTTATACAGGGCCTTGGTGAGACCATATCTGGAGTATTGTGGGTAGTTTTGGTCTCCTTATCGGAGGAAGGATGTCCTTGCCATGGAGGGAGTGCAACGAAGGTTTACCAGACTGATTCCTGGGATGGCAGGACTGACGTATGAGGAGAGATTGGGTCGACTAGGCCTATATTCACTAGAGTTCAGAAGAATGAGAGGTGATCTCATCGAAACATATAAAATTCTAACAGGACTAGACAGACTAGATGCAGGGAGGATGTTCCCAATGGCTGGGAAGTCCAGAACCAGGGGTCACAGTCTCAGGATACGGGGTATGCCATTTAGAACCGAGATGAGGAGAAATTTCTTCACTCAGAGGGTGGTGAACCTGTGGAAATCTCTACCACAGAAGACAGTGGAGGCCAAGTCATTAAATATATTCAAAAAGGAGATAGATATATTTCTTAATGCAAAAAGGATCAAGGGATATGGGGAAAAAGCAGGAACAGGGTACTGAGTTAGACGATCAACCATGATCATTTTGAATGGCGGAGCAGGCCGAAGGGCCGAATGGCCTACTCTTGCTCCTATTTTCTATGTTTCTATGAAGGCCTTTCATTTAGCCAAAACCAGCACTGTCTATAGGATTACTGATGTGGAGATGCCGGTGATGGACTGGGGTTGACAATTGTAAACAATTTTACAACACCAAGTTATAGTCCAGCAATTTTATTTTAAATTCACAAGCTTTCGGAGATTTCCTCCTTCCTCAGGCAAATGTTTTGGCTGAGGAAGGAGGAAATCTCCGAAAGCTTGTGAATTTAAAATAAAATTGCTGGACTATAACTTGGTGTTGTAAAATTGTTTACAATATAGGATTACTGCCAAGGGTTTCAAAAGCCGCAATCCTTTCAAAATAAAGATAATGTTTTTGTACAATTTAACTATGCTTGATTTCGGTACTGGCTTCCATTGTCCCCATGGAAAGCCATTTTTGTTGCCTCATCCATACAACAATATCATTCCTCACTGCATTCATGTCACCAAAACAAGTGTCCAATAGAGGATAGGATTAATGGTTTCATCTCCTAATGTAAGAAGACCAGAACTGGTGCCTGGGTCAAGTTGATGGCATCCAGGTACTAGGCACTTCACCTCAAAAGGCCATACACAATATTTAAAGGAACTATGCCATTGGTTGTGTTGCGATTCACCCAAACAGCGATATATGATTGGCCAACACAGCAAGTTAGCAAAGCATTGTCTAGAGTTAAATTACTTTCTGGTGCCATTGTAATTATAGCTCTGAGTAGCTCTACATACCACTATATATAAAATATGAAGATACAATAAACTTCAAGATTAACAAACTAACATTTATTCTCATAGCAGTACAATTCTAGAAATACAATCTCTTAAAGAAAATTATGCATAGAAATGGTTAAGGTAAGCTAGTGGTCACTTCTGATGCTCATTGATTGAATTCTTCTATGTTCCCATACACATGTTCATTTAGGATAATGAACTGTCTTTCAGGCTGGTATGGTATGAAGTAATTTTTACAACTGGTAAGCTTGATACAACTAAAACCTCTCTGTTCTGCCCTGAAAGAAAGCCTTGTTTAGGTTTCTTATCTAAGCAGGATGAGGAGCAATAGGCGCTTCTTCAAAGGCGCAGGATGAAAAAGGCACGTGCTCTCCAAAAGGGAATCTTTTCATGCACATCATCCTTCGTTATTAAAGCTGGTATACAAGTGGAAAAGGAAATATAAAACACACAGTATAAAATGTAACTTTGTCTCTCTTTTGTACCTCAAGTTACCTTAATAAACCAGATCTTGGCATACCCAGCCATGCATAATATGCAGAAGTATACTTTGTACTTGTCATAAAATCCAGTTCAGTGCTTCAAAAGGTTTTTTTTTAAAATCTGTTTTGGGGTTTCTCAAACTTTGAACAGGTTTACTTGTCCCTGCTGATCAAGATTTTCCTGGCATTCTTCCCTGGTTAGCTAAAATAAAGTTTGTTCTTACTCTAAATGGTGGTTTCACAAGTCTACTTTATGAATTAAGCACTATTCTTCAAAATTGTTTGGGTAAGATGGTTCTGTGTGGCTCCTTCAAGGGTATTACCAAGATCATTCATCATCCCGGTTCCCGGTTAGCTTTCCAAACTCATTGAGAAAGTAGTTTGACCGTGTCAAATGGTTTCTGTTTTAGCACACCAGTGCTTCTGATAGGTCTTCCTTTTTCCTCAACCAAAGATTCCCCTCCACTATGGTTGACGGGGCCCTTGACTGTGTCTGTCCCATTTCCTGCACTTCTGCCCTCATCCCTTCCCCTCCCTCCCAGAACCACGATGGGGTCCCCCTTGGCTTCACCTTCCACCACACCAGCCTCCACATTCAACGGATCATATTCCGCCATTTCCGCCACCTCCAGCGCGATGCCACCACCAAACACATCTTGCCCTCCCTTCCCTTTTCAACATTCCGAAAGGACCATTCCGTCCGCGATACCCTGGTTCGCTCTTCCATCACCCCCAACACCCACTCTCCTCCCCACGGCACCTTCCTGTGCAAGCACAGGAGATGCAACACTTGCCCTTTTATCTCCTCCCTTCCCACCGTCCAGGGCCCCAAACATTCCTTCCAGGTGAAACAGCGATTTTACTTGTACTACTTTCAATTTAGTATACTGCTCATGATGCGGTCTCCTCTACATTGGGGAGACCAAATGTATATTGGGTGATCGCTTTGCTGAACACATCCGCTCAGTCTGCAAGCGTGACCCTGACCTTCCGGTCACTTGCCGTTTTAATTCTCCTTCCCACTCCCACTCTGACCTCTCTGTCCGCGGCCTCCTACACTGTTCCAATGAAGTTCAATAGAAGTTCGAGGAACAGCACCTCATCTTTTGATTAGGCACTTTACAACCTTCCGGACTCAACATTGATTTCACAACTTTAGATCATAATCACTGCTTCCATTTTTTCGGACAGCAGGTACTGGTAATGGTTCTGCTGTTGCCATTTACAGCTCCTCTAGATCCATCTTTTATTTCTTTACTTGTCCCATTATCACACTCCTTGACTTGCACCATTATCCCTTTGTCACCTAATGAATCCTGCCCTGCACCCAATCACAGACCTTCCCTTTTGTTCTTTCCTTCTCCCTCCACCCTCCACCCTCCACCCCCCACCACACACATTTTCCCTGGCTCAGTACTTACTTATAAACTGTTAAATCTCTAACTTCTTCCAGTTCTGATGAACAGTCATCAACCTGAAATATTAACTCTGTTTCTCTCTCTACAGATGCTGCCTGACCTGTTTGGTGTTTCCAGCATTTTCTGTTTTTATTTCAGATTTCCAGCATCTGCAGTATTTTGCTTTTCTGTTTTAGCTTATATACTGCTGATATAGTTTTATAGGTTTTCTGAATCTTATTCATATCGGCATCAGTATTAAAATTATTGACACTATAACTTGAGCATTTCTCCTACAGTTGATTCATTAAATGTGCTATCTTCATACTAGGCCTTTTAGAAACCAAATACTGTTGGTGAAGAAGCCAGATTCCAATACGGGTGTTATTGTATTAGTTTATAATTTTCTTGTAATCAACAGTTAAGAACTGGACTTTCAACTTGCTAACCAAACTTTGATAGAGTGTTTTCCTTTTCTCAGAGATGGATGATCTCATCAAAGTAAAGCATTTCATTTAGTTGCCTAACATAAGAATGGCAAAACTAGCTCTCAAACAGTTGTAGACGAGCTCTAGTCTCGTAGCTCTGGGCCTCAGACTTGCATCATCTGATTGTCTGGCATGGACTTTTATTTGTACTGCTAACTTATTTTCTTTCATTAGTTAGTATCGTTTAATTATATAAAATTATTCCTAGTTCTTGAAATGTTACTTATGAACGGACAAAACAAATGGATGATGCCTACTGTTTTTCTTTTAAACTTTTATTTCTTCAACTTCTAAATAACCATACTGTCGCAGTTTCTCTGCCGTGATCTTCATTAATTTAGCTGTGTTTAGCTGACTCCAGGTGCGCTACTGTCAGGCTGGTTTAATCATTTCAGTTATTTAAGGTTAATCTCTCCCGGAGATGGAATTGTTTATACTACAAAGTGTTCCCTTTAGCAGCCTGGCTGAGGCGTAGTGAAGGGTGGTTGAGTTTGAATGTTAGTCAAGGCTGTAATTCAATCTTTTCCGTCTGGCTATTTGTGCAATGGTCATCAACTAGAGCTGATGATACAGTTTGTAAATGTTATACAATTACTATTATCATAGAACAAATTTATAGTTAAATTTTACTTTAATACCACATTTACATAAGGTGATTAAATTGTTTCTTACTGCAGTCATAATTCCATTATTATAATACAGCTGAAGGGAAAATACACACTTATTTTATCAAGTTTTTTACTACCTCTCTTTTCTCCTAGAAAATTGAAAATGGGAGATTTGCCAAATACAAGTACTTTGGCCATAAAATGATTAATGACTCAGACTTGTTTATGATTACAAAAAGGTAAGATTGTAAGCTATTACAGGCTTGGAAAATCTGTTTTGAGAATTGTGATTAATTTTGAACCCACTTTTAACATTTTGATTTCCAAACCTTTTGGTACTCATTAAATATTCAGAATCAAGTAAAGGCATAACGGAATTTTCCCACATTGACCACTATTGTTCTGCTCACCTAATTGCAAGGTTCTGTGTCTTTGTAATAAGCTTCATTTGAACTATGCATTTGAAACATTCCAAACCAATGGTGTGAAGTTACTGTTATGTTTTTAGATTTTTATGCTAGATGTGCTATTTGGGTTTAAGGTCAGTGACCACTCCCATAAGTGGACCTCTCATCTCCTACAAACCAAAGTGTGTCTTTATCTGCCCAAATCTAAGTAAATGTCGCAAGATCCAAGGATTGAACAGAGAAACCTTGCCACTGTATTCCAGTTTACTGGAATTTGTCATTTGCCACAACATCCAGCAGAAGAATGTACACACTATTGGACCGAGGTTCAGGCTATAAATTAATAGACAAATGTATTTAACATTAAGCAGGTAAATGAACAGTATTTGGTATAAACAGTATATTTACAGTAATTACAAACTTTACTATTGTACTTGCAATGTCAAAATAACAATGCTGCTTCTCCTGCACTAACCCCCCAACATAAAATTGACCCTTGAAACACCATAACTCACTAGTTACATGGGAAAATTATACCATGGAGCCACTGATTTAGCACAGTCTCTCTGTTGGCTTCAGACTGGCTGCTGACCAGCATGAAGTCAGACAAAGGTACATCATTCAACATCCTTTGAGTTATACTGAAGCAAAGGGTATTAGACAACTATCTCATGATTGCAGTAGGTTAACAGCTATTCATATATTGTCAATTATCAAGTACATCTGCTTCTTACAGTAAAGTTCAAAAACAGCTCTTAGTCTGCTTGTCTGTACCTGACCAAAGTATCAAGCTGACCAAATTTGAATACAGTTATTTCTAAACATAAAGATGTCAGAAATGCTTCTGAAGAATAATGAATCTTTAATATTTATTCTATCCAGTTTGAAAAGTTCCCTCACATACCTAACTACAACTCTGTGTGTACTGTGGTCAGCAAAAACAATTCCAATAGGTAATAGATCATGGACAAAAATGCTTCATTTTTGTCAGTTACTACATTTCTAGAAGTCCATTCAAGGTAGAGGTATATAACAGTTATTTCAACTTTTGTAATATAATATATCTCATCAGTTCTCACAACTCAACCCAAAGGAAGATTGACAATGTTAGTTGTCTTGTATGTCAGTCTTGTACAGTTCCAGCTGGGCACTGCACATACATGTGTCCAAAACCTACAGTTTATTCATATTCAATGTGAAAAACTATATGCATTTAAAACTGAGGTACAGCTTAGTGGCACAAGTTGGTGTCCCAACACACTGCTCAAAGAGTGGAAGGAAATAGATTTCTCAAGCCAGGTTATGTGGGATAGTGAGGTGATGGCTTGTGAAGTGCAGGCCAGTTGCTTGGCAGTTAGTAAAAGCAGCAGGAAAGTCACCACAGGTTATGCTCATGCATTTCCTCACAAGCTGTCACAGAGTAGAGAACGTGTCATTTGCAGTGATGATTGGTTGTGACAGAAATTAAGCTTTTTGTCTATGATGGATTGTTGATTATATTCTTTCTTGCTGGTCACACATTGTTAAAGTCTGGTACTGTTAGCTGATTTTGAAGCTACAGAAAATATACATTACAATCTGGGATATAAACTGATCCTTTCAGATGCATTATTCCTAAGAAACATTACTTGACATCTTTCTGCTTAGGTGTCACTATATTCAATTTAGTCAGCTTGTCACCTCAGTTAAGTACAGACAGACATGCTGAGTGATACTGTAAGTGGCATTTGTATTTGTGTACACCTGTGTATGGCTGACCATCTAATATAGTTAAGAGAAATAGTCTTTAATTCCTTTTATACAGTCTGTAATTCCTTTATCTTCAGGATATATTCAAAGGAGTTTGGGGCTATATCTTGGCTATATTGGATCAACTCACTAGTGATGCTGAAAAGAGCAGCAATAAGCCATAGTGACTCCATAGAAATATACAGCCATGTAATTGAAGTGTATTTCAAGGATCAGTTTTTTGTTGAGAGGTAGAGCAGGCAAGTCATTTTCGTTGCCTTGGCGTTCCAAGGAGAATAAAATTCACAGTTACTGTAAATATACTTTTTGTATGCAGTGCTGTTCATTTACCTTTTTAATGTTAAATAAATTTGAGTGTTGGTTTATAGCTTGAGCCACAGTGTGGTAGAAAGCTTATTCTTTCATCTCCTGAAATCAAGATCATTGGGTTGCACATGATGTAATCCAGGAGAAGGGTTCACTCTTCAATCCCTGGGTCTTGATGCTCCTACCGACATATTGGGCAGGTAAAGGTATACTCTGATTCATTGGGGGTGAGGTCCACGTAAGGGAGTGGACATTGAACTCAAAGAAAATATGTTAACTTAAATGCCAAAACTGTAACCATGGTGCAATGGAACCCGACACAATGGGAGGTGGAATATAATATGAGAAGGAAATATTTTAAACTTGGGAATTGCAGTACAGCCTTTTAATCTCTATACCCACCCCAATATTTCAAATGGCTCTTTTATTGGCAGGAGTGCCTTTAACAAAAGGCCTTGGATGTCATGCAGTACTCATCCGCCACAAACTCCGTTCCCCAGCCACCGACTCCATCCCCCTCTCTGGCCACTGTCTGAGGATGAACCAGTCCGTTCACAAACTTGGTGTCCTATTTGAGCCTGAGATGAGCTTCTCACCACTTTTTTATTCATTCATGGGATATGGGCGTCGCTGGCAAGGCCTGCATTTATTGCCCATTTCTAATTGCCCTTGAGAAGGTGGTGGTGAGCTGCTTTCTTGAACCGCTGCAGTCCGTGTGGTGAAGGTTCTCCCACAGTGCTGTTAAGTAGGGAGTTCCAGGATTTTGACCCAGCGACGATGAAGGAACGGCGATATATTTCCAAGTCGGGATGGAGAGTGACTTGGAGGGGAACGTGCAGGTGGTGGGTGTTCCCATGTGCCTGCTGCTCTTGCTCATTTCCACATCGTTCACCTGAGGAAGGAGGTAGCCTCCGAAAGCTTGTGAATTTAAAATAAAATTGCTGGACTATAACTTGGTGTTGTAAAATTGTTTACAATTGTCAACCCCAGTCCATCACCGGCATCTCCACATCTTGTCCTTCTAGGTGGTAGAGGTAGCGGATTTGGGAGGTGCTGTCGAAGAAGCCTTGGCGAGTTGCTGCAGTGCATCCTGTAGATAGTATACACTGCAGCCACCGGTGGTGAAGGGAGTGAATGTTTAGGGTGATGGATGGGATGCCAATCAAGCGGGCTGCTTTGTCCTGGATGGTGTCGAGCTTCTTGAGTGTTGGAGCTGCACTCATCCAGGCAAGTGGAGAGTATTCCATCACACTCCTGACTTGTGCCTTGTAGATGGTGGAAAGGCTTTGGGGAGTCAGGAGGTGAGTCACTCGCCACAGAATACCCAGCCTCTGACCTACTCTTGTAGCCACAGTATATATGTGGCTGGTCCAGTGAAGTTTCTGGTCAGTGGTGACCCCCAGGATGTTGATGGTGGGGGATTCGGCAATGGTAATGCCGTTGAATGTCAAGGGGAGGTGCTTAGACTCTCTCTCGTTGGAGATGGTCATTGCTTGGCACTTCTCTGGCATGGATGTTACTTGCCACTTATCAGCCCAAGACTGGGTGTTGTCCAGGTCTTGCTGCATGCGGGCACAAACTGCTTCATTATCTGAGGGGTTGCAAATGGAACTGAACACTGTGCAATCATCAACGAACACCCCCACTTCTGACCTTATGACGGAGGGAAGGTGATTGATGAAGCAGCTGAAGATGGTTGGGCCTAGGACACTGCCCTGAAGAACTCCTGCAGCAATGTCCTGGGGCTGAGATGATTGGCCTCCAACAACCACTACCATCTTCCTTTGTGCTAGGTATGACTCCAGCCACTGAGGATTTTCCCTCCGATTCCCATTGACTTCAATTTTACTAGGGATCCTTGGTGCCACACTCAATCAAATGCTGCCTCGATATCAAGGGCAGTCATTCTCACCTCACTTCTGGAATTCAACTTTTTTGTCCATGTTTAGAACAAGGCTATAATGAGGTCTGCAGCCACATGGTCCTGGCGAACCCAAACTGAGTATTGGTGAGCAGGTTATTGGTGAGTAAGTGCTGCTTGATAGCACTGTCGACGACACCTTCCATCACTTTGCTGATGATTGAAAGTAGACTGGTGGGTTGATAATTGGCCGGATTGGATTTGTCCTGCTTTTTATGGACAGGACATTCCTGGACAATTTTCCACATTGTCGGGTAGATGCCAGTCTTGTGGCTGTACTGGAACAACTTGGTTAGAGGCACGGCTAGTTCTGGAGCACAAGTCTTCAGCACTACAGCTGGGATGTTGTCAGGACCCATAGCCTTTGCTGTATCCAGTGCACTCAGCCGTTTCTTGATATCACGTGGAGTGAATCGAATTGGCCGAAGACTGGCTTCTGTGATGGTGGGGATATCGGGAGGAGGCTGAGATGGATGATCCACTTGGCACTTCTGGCTGAAGATGGTTGCAAACACTTCAGCCTTGTCTTTTGCACTCATGTGCTGGGCTCTGCCATCATTGAGGATGGGGATGTTCATGGAGTCTCCTCCCCCCGTTAGTTGTTTAATTGTCCACCACCACTGATGTGGCAGGACTGCAGAGCTTTGATCTGATCCATTGGTTGTGGGATCGCTTAGCTCTGTCTGAAGCAAGCTGCTTCCGCTGTTTAGCATGCATGTAGTCCTGTGTTGTAGCTTCACCAGGTTGGCACCTCATTTTTAGGTATGCCTGGTGCTGCTCCTTGCATGCTCTTCTACACTCCTCATTGAACCAGGGTTGATCCCCTGGCTTGATGGTAATGGTAGAGTGAGGGAAATGCCGGGCCATGAGTTTACAGATTGTGATGGAATACAATTCTGCTGCTGCTGATGGCCCACAACACCTCATGGATGCCCAGTTTTGCTAGATCTGTTTAGCACAATGGTAGTGCCGCACAACACGATGGACAGTATCCTCAGTGTGAAGACGGGACTTCGTCTCCACAAGGACCGTGCGGTGGTCATTCCTACCCATACTGTCATGGACAGATGCATCTATGACAGGTAGATTGGTGAGGATGAGGTCAAGTAGGTTTTTCCCTTGTGTTGGTTCTCTCACCACCTGCCGCAGGTCCATTCTGGCAGCTACGTCCTTCAGGATTTGGCTAGCTCGGTCAGTGGTGGTGCTACCGAGCCACTCTTGGTGATGGACATTGTACTCTGGGTGGGGGACTTCATTCTGTGTCCTTGCTACCCTCAGTGCTTCCTTCAAGTGGTGCTCAACGTGGAGGAGTACTGATTCATCAGCTGAGGGAGGGCGGCAGGTGGTAATCAGCAGGAGGTTTCTTGCCCATGTTTGACCTTATGCCATGAGACTTCATGGGGTTCAGAGTCAATGTTGAGGACTCCCGGGGCCACTCCTTCCTGACTGTGCCGCCACCTCTGGTGGGTCTGTCCTGTCGGTGGGACAGGACATATCCAGGGATGGTGATGGAGGGGTCTGGTATGTTGGCTGAAAGGTATGATTCTGTGAGTATGGCTATGTCAGGCTGTTGCTTGACTAGTTTGTGGGACAGCTCTCCCAATTTTGGCTTGAGTCCCCAGGTGTTAGTGAGGACTTTGCAGAGTTGAATGCATCTAGTTTGCCTTTGCCACGTCCGGTGCCTAGTGATCCGATGCCGGGTGGTCCGTCTGGTTTTATTCTTATGACTTTTGTGGCGGGATTGTATAACTGAGTGGCTTGCTAGGCCATTTCAGATGGCAGTTAAAAATCAACCGCATTGCTGTGGGCATCATCTGCAAAATTTGAAATTGTACTCCTTATACCCAAATCCAGGTCATTTATATAAAAGAAAAGCAATGGTCCCGATACCGACCCCTGGGGCACCCCACTGCATACTTCTCCCCAGTCAGAAAAACATTCGTTCACCACTCCTCTCTGCCTCCTATCCCTTAGCCAATTACATACCCAAATTACCACTGTCCCTTTAATACCATCTGCTTCTACTAAATGTGCATTCTAATACTTCAATCACAACAAATGTTACGTTAACTGGCTTGTCATTTTCTGGATCATCCCTAACACCCTTTTTAAAGATTTGTGTTGTTGTTCACTACTTTCCAATGCTCCCATTTCTAATGATCTCCTGAAGTTAGTATAACAAGTAAATTACTAATTTCACTAGCCACTTGCTCGAAGTATCCTTGTGTGAAACACTCCACTTGCCTGGCTGAGTGCAGCTCCAACAACACTCAAGAAGCTCAACACCATCCAGGATAAAGCAGCCCACTTGATCGGCACCCCATCGCTGATCTACATTAGCGGCAACAACACGATTTTAAAATTCTCATCCTTGTTTTCAAATCCCTCCATGGTCTCCGCCTTCCTTATCTCTGTAATCTCCTCCAGCCCTCTGAGATCTCTGTGCTCCTCCAATTCATGCCTTTTGCGCATCCCTGATTTTAATCGCTCTACCAATGGCGGCTGTGCCTTCAGCTGCCTAGGCCCTAAGCTCTGGAATTCCCCCCCCAAAACCCCTCTGCCTCTCTACTTCTCTCTCCTTCTTTAAGATGCTCCTTAAACCCTACTTTTTGACCAAGCTTTTGGTCACCTGTCCTAATATATCCTTTTGTGGCTCTGTGTCAAATTTTGTGTGATAATTTGTGTGATAAATGCTGAGAGGCTGTTTCCCCTGGCTGGAGAATCTGGAACTAGGGGTCATCGTCTCAAAATAAGAGGTCGGCCATTTAGGACCGAGATGAGAAAAAATGTCTTCACTCGGGGTTGTGAATCTTTCGAATTCTCTACCCCAGAGGGCTGTAGATGCTCAGTCGTTGAGTATGTTCAAGATTGAGATCGATAGATTTTTGGACACTAAGGGAATGAAGGGAAAGTGGAGTTGAGGTAGAAGATCAGCCGTGATCTTATTGAATGGTGGAACAGGCTCGAGGGGCCATATGGCCTACTCCTGCTCCTATTTCTTATGTTCTCATAATGCTGCTGTAAAGCGCCTTGGGACGTTTTACTACTTTAAAGATGCTATAGAAATTCAAGTTGTTGTTGTTGCCATGAGGCAGGTGATGTGCTTCCAGTTATTAACCTGTGTGCTCTGAGCAAGTTAGTAAAGGTGCATGAGGGTGATGTTTTTTTCTTCCCTACTTCTTTCTTTCTGTCACCTAATTAGTCCAAGATGAGCTCCAAAGCCCGCTGTAGAGGGAAGTCTAAGCATGAGCCAGCCTGTCCATTCATTAATGCATTATACCATTACAATCAATTCAATTAAAACTTTAATGTAAATTCCAGGCTGTCAGTTCAAGTCTCCAATGTGGCGATGAAATTAAACAATCTTTGGACTCTATTAAAGCTTAATATTTTTGTTTGTGCCCTTTATTAAACTTATTGCACCAAATTTTACTTTCCAGAGGTATCTTTTTTGTAACACAAGGAACATTTGGACAGTTGACCTGTGAATGGCAATACAGCTTTGAGGAATTCACTAAAGAGCCTTTCATTGTTGATGGAAGAAGGTTACGTATTGAAGCCAAAGTAAGTGAATGTTTGGAAGCCAGCCTTATTTCTACTTGCATTGTTATTGATGACATACACTGTTAAAGAAATGAGAAAGAAAAAAAAGTGTACATTGACTTGTATGTAAAACAAAGCATTTTTTTCCACCAAGCTATCATCAGTAAACTGCAACAATACATTCAAGAAGGTCCTTGACTATTGCCTCTGACATGGGAACCTTGTCTTGTAGTTGTGGACCTATTCTCCAGATATTCCAGCAATTCATGATGCTTAATTGACCATAACTCTAAACATAACCCAAAATGACTGCCATTTCAATAATACTGAATGGTTTAAATTTATTATACCCTGTGCAATAACACTTTAAGTACAGGTATATCATAATTGTTACAATACCTAGGACACACTGTCATTTTTGCTATTGTAAAAACTCTTCCCCAAGTCACTAAACACAGAACTTCCAATTCCCATCTATCTAGCCCTTCTCACGATATTTCTGTAGCCATCGAGCTGCCCATTTACATGCTCACCTCTACCTTTAATGCCTATGTCCCCAGTAAAGCTCTTATCCTCTTCCACCGTGATCATTCCCCTTGGCACAGCCCACATCTTCGCTACCTTAAGTCCAAGGGATGCAGATTTGAACGTTTTTGGCACACATCTGGTTTATCCATTCATCGCTAGATCTGGCTGGACCACATAAAGCACTATCGGGCCCTGCTCTCCTGCCAAAACTGCTTACTATTCCAGGATAATCCTGGAATGCAAAGATAACCCCTTCTTCTCCACTACCAACCATCTCCTTAAACCCTTCTCCCCTGCCCCCTCACCTCCAAGTTCATGGATTTCTTTGTCACTAAGATTGAGACTATCCATTCAGCTGCCTCAGCCACATCCCTCCCTTTTCCTAGCCCAAGCTAAACTACCCCCAAGGTTCTCCCTTGCCCTAGCCTTGAACCCACAACTTTCTCTAGTTTCTCTCCTATCTCCTGCCATGCCCTCTCCAAGCTCATCTTGTCTATGAGACCCCCTCCTGCTCTTGCAACCCTATTCCCAGTAAACTGCTGATCACCCAACTTCCCTTCCTGGCCCCCATGCTAGCTGAAACTGTAAATGGTTCTCTCTCCTTAGTTACTATCCCCCTCCCTTTCAAATCTGCTGTCATCACCCCCCTCCTCAAAAAAAAACCCCACCCTTGACCTTTCTGTCCTTGCAACCTAACCCCTTTCCTCTCCTTGAACATGTTGTCGCCCCTCAATTTCCCGTATCTACCTTTGAACCTCTCCAATCTGGTTTCTGCCCATGCTACAGCACTGAAATGGCCCTAATCAAAGTCACAAATAACTATCTCTCCTCCTCCTTCTCGACCTGTCTGCAGCCTATGACACGGTTGACCACACCATCCTCCTCCAACGCCTCCCCTTCGTTGTCCAGCTGAGTGGGACTGCCCTCGCCTGGTTCCACTGTTATTTATCCAGTGGCAGCCAGGGAATCTTCTACAATGGCTTCTCTTCCCACTCCCTCAATGTTACCTGTGAAGTCTCCCAAGGATGTATCCTTGGCTCCATCCTATTTCTCATCTACATGCTGCCCCTCGGCGACATCATCCGAAAACACGTCAAGTTCTACGTGTACACTGATGACACCCAGCTCTTTGTCACCACTACCTCCACTGCCTTGGTTGTCAGACATCCAGTCCTCCAAATAAACACTGGGAAGACCGAAGCCATTGTCTTCAGTCCCACAAACTCTGTTCCCTAGCCACTGATTCGACCCCTGCTTCTCTGGCCACTGTCTCAGGCTGAACCAGACCGTTTGCAACCTCGGTGACCTATTTGATCTTGAGCTGAGCTTCAGATCCCATATCCTCTCCCTCACCAAGACCGCCAACTTCCACCTCCGTAATATCGACTATCTCTGCCCATCTGCTGCTGAAACTGTCATCCAGGCTTTTGCTACCTCCAGACACAACTTGCTGTCCTGGCTGGCCTTCCATCTTCCACCCTCCATCAACTTAATCTCATCCAAAACTCTGCTGCTTGTATCCTAACTCTCACCAAATCCCGTTCACCCATGACCTACATTGGCTCCTGGTCCCCGAATGCCTCGATTTAAAAAAATTCTCATCCTCATGATCAAATCCCTCCATGGCTTCGCTCCTCCCTATTTTTGTAACCTCCTCCACACAACCCTCCGAGAACTCTGGATTCCTCCAACTGTGCCTTCAGCTGTCTAGGCTGTTAAACTCTGGAATTCCATCCCTAAACCGTGCTGCCTTTCTACCTCTCCTTTAAAACGTACCTCTTGACTAAGTTTTCAGTCACCTGTCCTAATGTCACCTTCTTTGGCTCAGTGTCAATTTTGTCTAATTCGCTCCTGTGAGGTGCCTTGGGATGTTTTACTATGTTAAAGGTGCTAGATAGAAAGTATTTCCTCTGGTAGCAGAGTCCATAGCAAGGGTGCATGACCTTGAAATTAGAGCTGGGCCGTTCAGGGGTAATGTCAGAAAGAACGTCTTCATATAAAGGGTAGTGGAAATCTGGAACTCTCCCCCAAAAAGCTGTTGAGGCTTGGTCAATTGAAAATTTCAAAACTGAGATTAATAGATTTTTGTTAGGCAAGGGTATTATGGGTTACAGAACCAAGGAGGGTAGATGGAGCTAAGATACAGATCAGCCATGATCTAATTAAATTGCAGAACAGGCTCGAGGGGCTGAATGGCCTACTCCTGTTCCTATGTTCCTGTAATATAAATGCAAGTTGTTGTTGTAAAATAGTTAGTGAAGGTCAAGTTTTACAGGCAACTTGGTTAAAAAAATATCATGTTTGCACTGAGTGGATTATTTTTCCTCAACTAACATTCTCCACATTTTCTTAAAGGAACGGGTCAAGTCTGTATTCCATGCAAAGGAATATGGAAAAATTGTGAATTTCAAATCTGAAGATGATGCAAAGGTATTGAATTATCTTGTTTAATTTGGAAAACTATCCATATGGCTGGACATCATTTTGATCATTACCCATTAATTCTTTAAGTAGTAAATTCTGTTAAATCAATAACTTGTAAGCTCATTTGCCATTTCTTGTGTTTACTTCAAATTTGCCTTT
Organism: Heptranchias perlo; assembly: GCF_035084215.1. Taxonomy (NCBI): domain Eukaryota; kingdom Metazoa; phylum Chordata; class Chondrichthyes; order Hexanchiformes; family Hexanchidae; genus Heptranchias; species Heptranchias perlo. The sequence continues at coordinate 71,104,382 of NC_090328.1, forward strand.
TTTCTGGCCTGCTCCCTCTTTTTTGGTGGCTTGTCTGAAATTGGCAAACTTCTTTTCCTTTCCTCAGTGAAATTTGAGTGCAAGTGCCAATGAGATATGTTTGGGAGCTGAAAGGATTGTTGTAGCTACCTTAATGTGTGATTTTTGAATATGACAGGGTGGATAAATAACAGATTGGCTTATATGAATCTTGGTTACCCAAAGTCATGTAACGTCATTACTTCATATTTTGGAAGGAAGAATGAGAGGCAAAATGTAATAAATTGGATAGCCAGGTGGTGAAGGATAGAACACTAGAGCCTGGTCTTCAGTTGCTTCCAAGCCTTTATTCACAGGGATCCACATTACTCACTCTGCACCCCCTAGATAAGCTCTCATATGTATTTTCTGTCCTTTCCCTTACTTGAGGCTGGCAGTGCTTGCATTACACTGGTTGAGAAAGTCTCTCTTAACAGGATGTTAGGATATGTGCAAGAAAAGCGTAAGGTGACTGACCCTCCGATTTTCAGTCCCTTCTGTTGGGAAGCATCTGAAGTCATTCAATCACTTTGCAGTGTAATGGCTAAAATTGGGAACTTATGGGAAATGTGGTTTAAAAAAAACCGCTGTGTAATGGTATGTTGGGGCCTTAGCACACTTAACAGAAATAATAGGTCAAAAGCAAAATACTGCGGATGCTGGAAATCTGAAATAAAAACAGAAAATGCTGGAGAAGTTTAGCAAGTGAGGCACCATCTGTGGAGAAAGAAACAGAGTTAATGTTTCAGGTCAAAGACCTTTCATCAGTCCTGCAATAGGCTTTCGTGTTTCTAAAAATTCTTATAATTATCATTTAGAATTGTGATTATGAAGAAAAACCCGAATGCTAGAAATCTGTGTTCAATTAAATTACTTTTATTATTATAAGCAGAAACAGTAGTTTATGCTTAAATGGGTATTGGCAAAACATATGCACAAATTTAAACACTGATTTTTAAAAATTAAATATATATAACATTTTGTTTTCCCAGTGGGTTCTGGCAAAACTGCAAGAAGTGGAGAAAAGTGGAGCACATGATCACCATACAAAGATATGAATGATACAAGAAGTGTTATGAATTTCATAAAACCATCACGTGTACTAACTAGATTTTCTAATATTACTAATAGATTCAATCCACATGAACAGAACTTCATACCTATATACAGTGATGTACACAGCAGTATGGGGACTCCTAATCTGTTTTGATTTATAATCATGAATATTTTAATTACCTTATTATTCAAAAGAAATTTAAAATTGCATCACAACTATATGCTAACTGTTATTGTATTGGTTTTTGATCCAGTCCAATAGTAATGACTCATCAGTTCTGAATTTTTAAGCAGTGTAAAATGGAAACTTCACTTGTATTGAATAGCTTTAGTAGGCATTATGGTGTTTAATTCTCATGGCTAATAAAGGCTTTCCTAATGGAAAGTAGCACTCTACCAAGTGCCACACAAATACCTTTAACACAGATGTGCCAACAACTTTCTCCACTGCTGTGCTATTGGGTATGTTCAGTGACTCACTTTTATATCACTTGGTCACTTATGATGTAACTTGAAATATCCAGATGTTTGACACTTATTTCAAAGTATTCTTTTTGTGTGAGTTTTTAACAAGATTTGTTTTCATTTAGTATGTTTGAAAATTAGGACGACAGGTCCTGAAGCATTTACTTTTGTTTACTGCATTTTGAGAGACTGGGAAGAATTGGAAATTCAGCTCAGCTGTTAAATCAGTGTAGATCAAATGTATAAGTCCCTCTCTGCTTATATTCCATCATCTTTTAGAAGATTCACATTCTGATTATGCATATACATGACCTAATGCATTCTTGTAAATACTTAATCATGCTCCTCGGCAAATTAAAATGTTATTTATATACCAAGATGTTTAAAAGTGGTTTTGTACTGAAGTTTTAACTGCAGTCAAATCCACTTTCACACAAACTTAATGCAATGAAATTGGAACCTTTATGGAGTCCCAATTGACCTAGACGTATTTCTACAGGTCTGTTTATAAGCAAACTGTTTTTCCTTGCTTAATCTATTTTATATAATGGGATTCTAAAGTATACAAAGGTTCTACTTTTATGATTTTTTTCATGACAAACTTGACTACTGGGCTATTTAGTTTCAGACCTTTTTTTAAAAAAAAGTTAACTGCTGGATATTTCAAACTCTGCATGCTCCAAGTCATATGTAGTTTCCACTTGTTCAATACCAGTGTAGTTCCTGAAGTACACATGTCGCTGAATCCATCCATAGGTGTCGTCTGTTAAGAATGTAAGTGTTGTGTATACCATTCAAGAAAATTATTCATTAGTGTGTGCATTTGATCATACCCTACAAATACCTTTGGCTAGTGCATCTATTCATCAAAATGAATCTTTGTTTTATAACTGATCATGCTCATGGCTAACTAGTTTTAAGTTCCTGCTCTTGATAATATGTTGATATGCAATGCAATTTTCTACAAATACTGTTTTCATTATGTAGCTGCACTATATTGTCTGAAAAGTTTACCTTATGTTTACTAACACGAATTTATATTCTGCTTTTTAATTGAGATATGTTGTCAATACTTGTTTAAATCTTATGCAGTAATTATGCTATTTTACTTCCAAAGGAATAGCTGATCATGAAAAGTGGTAACATTCAAGGAGGTCAGATTTTTTAGTCTATACCAATTCTAGAAAAAAATAGTTGTGTTCTCATAAATTTCTGATATCAAATATATGTTGACATAAAGCAGTATTTTTTCAATAAAAAATCCTTCAGCAGTAAATGAGCACTAATAAAAGCATAGTTAAAAATAAGCAGTACCATTTTAAAACGCACGGCTCTGACCTTCCATGAATTTTACAGTTGCAGTTTTTTTTTTAAAAAAGGGAATTATTGACCACTATCTAACTAATACTCCTGCAAGGAAAGGATCTTTTTCAAATTTCGCTTGAGATCATGGAATTATAGTTGGCACATTGACTAGCAATAAGTTGTAGACCTATTTGGATATAAACCCGGTACCAGAATGATGTGTGCTACACAGCTTGTTTGATAACATTAACATGTTAATTGAATGGGCTCGCTTTAATAGCAATATTTAACAGGTTCAAAGAAAAATCCACTATTTAGGGAAAGTTTAGAGTAATTACGTAAAAAAAATTGATGTTTAATTCCCAAACTTTATTTGTATTGGGTTCAGTCTGTAAAACTGCAAATAGCTAGTTCCAAACAAATGTTTTGAGAAATAGAAATACCTGTGACTAATCACTTCAAAATGGGCAGAACTATTCACTGATTTAGATAAAGGTAGCCTGCATAAGTCTTTAGATTGATTGCTAATAATGGAACATTTAAACTAGGTAGATAAATTGATACACATATTTTAAATTTCTGTAAGAAATGCTGCAGGGTGTTAGTGAATTATGGCACCAAATCTCAGCAGTTCTTTACATAATGAATGTGATCTTGGATATGTTGACTGGGAAAAGTGAAATTTCTTGAGGTGAATTCTATTTCCATATACCTTTTACTGGAAGTTAAAAAGTCCTTAAGAGCAATAACCTTGGGACTATATGCAGCAATCCACTTTATAACTTTTTTTGAACTGTTCTAGCTCTTTTGCTTCAACACAGTTTATTTTAATGGAAGTGTAAGTAAAACTATAGATTTGCATAATTTCAGTGGTAAGACAAAAGGATACAGAAAATGCTGACACTACACAGCAAGTCCATGAGCATCTGAAAAGAGAAAAGGTAGGTTAGTGAGTTGGACCATTGGTTAGAGCTGATGCAGAGTGAGAGTTTTCAATCCATCATAACTCGTTTCAGTTGCTGATGGATTTTTGTATTTTTTGACATGGCTTATTTTAAATATGTTTTTTAAAAAAGTCATCAACACTCCCCCCAGAAATGAAGCTACTTTGAACTGTAGCTTGTTGGAGGCTTTTAATAGTCCTGTGTAAATTCTGTAACTAGGAAGAGGAATGAAGACTTTTCCCTAGGCTGCTGGAGCATAAATGTCAAACTTCCCTATCTTCACCCTGACGATTTTAACAATTGGATAAACCTAAATATCTGCATCAAAATTAGTGCAAATTTGTAGAATTGAGTAACTTTTAAACTATTTGCATCATAATGTACCCATTATTGGAAATTGTAATAAGGCATGAAATAAAAGGTACTTTTATAGAGACTAATAAATTATAGATTGATTACTGTTGTACTAAATTTATGTTACAGGAATACATTGTTTCTTTCTAATAAGGTGAAAGAATTGAGTTAAGTAGTGCTTTATTATTTTTCAAGAGTTGCCTCTTTTGTTTTAACATCAATCATTGCTTTTTTACTTTGTACTGCACCATGGGTGCCTTTGAGGTACAATAAAAATTTTGAAATTTTAAAAATGCAGATTGTTGAATAAAAGTATACTGCAATGTAGTCTGCATTCATAGTGTGGTACTCACCAGTAATGCAAATCTGCATGAACATCTGATACAAAGATGGAATGTTGTATACCTTTATTATGCTTAAGCTATTAAATACTTCAACTGCAAGAGACAGGTTTTTCTCAGGACAATTACAAAGCATCACTGCATGTGGATTTCATGGGGTGAATTTCCCCAGGGGTTCTCACATTCTGCCACCATAACTTCAGTGGAAAAGGCACGGAAGCCTAGGGGGAAAAAAAAGTGTAAATGTTGTTCATGCCATCTTTCCAGGGTTTCTGTAGCTATTTCAACAAAGTTACAGTGAATGAGTTGGAGAACCTATGCCGAAATTCACCCCCACCATGTATGTAGCAAATGCTTTTGTTTGTGGCTTGGTACACCATCTTGAGTGTAATTAAATAAAAATTTGTCCTTGAACACCCAGAACAAGTGTGTGGTAGATTTCAGTTGTATAATTTTGTGCATATATTTTACAAATGTTTCTTTTTTATTTGGTTAAATAGCTAAGGAAAATGATAGATAGCCCATTAAATGCAATGGTTTGAATCAGCAAGCTGCTCTGCACCTCCAACAACATTCCAGATTTCCTTCACCCACTAACATTTACGAGGTCACTTCACATGAAAGAAACAAACTATACCCTATGTCAATAAAGGGAAAGTCTATGCAACTCCAGGTAGAAAAGGCACTGTGTGAGTACAAGTCTATGCCCCTTACCAAAGTACCATATAAAGGGCATGCATGCTCTTGTCTCAAAACAGGAGAAACTATTGGGTTTTTTTGAAAAATGTGTGTCTTTTTTAAAGTTATTTCACACATCAGATTGCCTGAGAGGAAAATAAAACTGATTCAATCATCAACCCTTTTTTTTGATTGCTAGTTCATACCATACTTAAAACGGCACAGTATTTTTCTGCCTAGGATTCAGAGAGACCATTGCAGTGGAATAATATGATAATTGGGAACACTTTGCAGACTATGTTCCAACAGATGCACAATGTCAAGTACATTGCATAGCAACTCTTCTGGTCAGGGAAAAGGTATTAGGCACTTTGGGGAACCTACACTGCCTCCTCCAGCAACAGCCATTAAGCCAAGACTCAGTCTTCACCAGCTAACGTGGTACTATGGTACTTTAATATTCAACTACCGAAGCACAGAGTTTTCCATTTTGGCTGAAACATGCCCAAATGGATTTAGATATCAAGCCACAACTAGCTTACCTATATCCACCACTTTGTTAACAAGCAGCAATACTCCATTTTGCTCACTCAGGCAATGCTGTCTCAGGAGCTGATCCTGACACTAGCACGTTTAAGGGTTCATGTAAGATCCCTGCAGTAACCCTAACCCTCAACCAAGTCACCTGAGGCAACTCATTATAAAGAGAATAAATTGATTCCTACGAAGAGGAGGATGTCAAGCACCAAGAGGAGTTAGGGGTAGACGCTCCTTACAGCAAAATCCTCAAGCATGGCAAGGTCTTATGTATGGTGTGGTTTCAAAAATTACTTTTTCGACAAGCCTACCTCTGCACTGTCACACAAAGGAGGTCCCAATGTGAGCTACAATCAAAATTACATAGAAGCTACTGTAATGTTACACAACCACCTGGCCAGAAAGGTTGTACAGATGCTGACTAAGCCATGTGCACTTACCAACCAGCATTCCCCATAGAATTCCATTTAGGGCTTTAGCCTTCATATCTTCTGATACTTGAGAGTTACGAGTTCTTTCTCACCTGTGTAATATGTATTCCAGTTCGCTACTGCATTTCCTTCAGTTCCAAAATTCAACGCTGTACATTGGACAATATCCTAAAACTGAGGATCCAATCTAATGGTGGAGAAATATACTCTTGGTTCCTTTTGGAAATAAATATATGTAAATGTTTCCAAAGTAGTTCTTTCTTGTAGAGTAGGTACATTTATTAACATTTTTCAATAGTGGCAGCACATGGTGACATTCTAGTGCATAGATTAAAACAGAATGCAATCTTTTGCTTCTATGGCAATCACAAAAAACAGGTTGTAAATTAATAACAATGTAATGTAAGCTCATTTTAATGGTTATTTTCCCAAATAATTGGCTTACATATTAACATTAAGGCATCAATAGTTCTAAGACTTTCCAGCAAGAGACAGCATGAGCTGAAACATACAAGAACCAAGTTTGTGTTTAATTTCAGATTAGAACAGCAGCATTACCAAATATGAAGCATCTTTAGCTTCAAAGTACAGATCAGTTAATTATTGACTAGTGAAACACTACAATAAAAGAATCATACGAACATACAAATTAAGAGCAGAAGTAGGCCATTCAGCCCCTCGACCCTGCTCTGCCATTTGATAAGATCATGGCTGATCTGATCGTGACCTCAATCCTACTTTCCCATCTACCTACTATAACCTTTGAGTCTCTTATTAATCAGGAATCTATCTAACTCAGCCTTAAAAATATTCAATGACCCTGCCTCCAGCGCTCTCTGGGGAAGGGAGTTCCACAGACTCACGACCCTTTGAGAGAAAAAAATTCTCCTCATCTCTGTCTTAAATGGGAGATCCCCTTATTTTTAAAATGTGGCCCCTAGTTCTGGTCTCTCCCACAAGGGGAAACATCCCTTCAGCATCTATCCCTTCTAGTCCCCTCAGGATCTTATATGTTTCAATAAAATCACCTCTCATTCTTCTAAACTCCAGTGTATACAGGCCCAAATTGTCCAACCTTTCCTCATAAGATAACCCCCTCATCCCAGGAATCAGTCAAGTGAACCTTCTCTGAACCGCCTCCAAAGCAATCATGTCCTTTCTTAAATAAGGAGACCAAAACTGTAGCAAAACATTTCTACTTTTATATTCCATTCCCCTTGCAATAAATGACAACATTCCATTTGCCTTCCTAATCACTTCTTGTACCTGCATACTAACTTTTTGTGATTCATGTACTAGGACACCCAAATCCCTCTGTACCTCAGAGTTCCATAATATATCTCCATTTAAATAATATACTGCTTTTCTATTCCTCCTGCCAAAGTGGACAAGTTCACATTTTCCCACATTATACTCCATCTGCCAAATTTTTGCCCACTCACTTAACCTATCTATATCCCTTTGCAGACTGCTTATGTCCTCTTCACAACTTACTTTCCTACCTACCTTTGTGACATCAGCAAATTTAACAACCATATATTCGGTCCCTTCATCCAAGTCATTGATATAGATTGTAAATAGTTGAGGCCCAAGCACTGATCCCTGTGGCACTCCACTCGTTACATCTTGCCAACCTGAAAATGATCCATTTATGCCTACTCTCTGTTTCCTGTAGCTAACCAATCCTTTATCCATGCTAATATGTTACCCCTTACACTATGAGCTTTTATTTTGTGTAGTGGTCTTTGATGTGGCACCTTGTCAAAAGCCTTCTGGAAATCAAGTACACCACATCCACAGGATCCCCATTATCTACGTTGCTTGTTACTTCCTCAAAGAACTCTAATAAATTAGTCAAACGCTATTTCCCTTTCACAAAGACGTGTTGACTCTGCCTGATTCATTGAGATTTTCTAAGTGTCCTGCTATAACCTCCTTAATAATAGATTCTATCTATTCCTAACAATCTTTGGTCTGTCAGGTGTTAACATTTGTAAATGATAGGCTTTTAGATTCTATGTAAAGGATGAAACAATACATATTTGGCTAATTTGAAAATATAAAATGAATATTATATTTGAGTGTCATGAAACTGAAATAAGACTACTAAAAGTGCATTTATTTCAGATTTCATCCTTCTGGTGCCTAATTTGGCAAGCTGATTGTTTATGGCAACTATTATTCCTGCACCCATTGCTAGTATTGCTCAACTTTTAAAGTTGCAGTATGTAGCTCCCAAAATAAAATTATAAATCCAAATGTAACAATTTTGATTCCCAGATTGTAAAATGAGTTTTGCCAGCAGAATTAGAGATTCCTGCTTCAGTTTAGTGGCTTTCTCAGAGTTCAAAGAGCTCTTGGCTATCACAGCATGCATAGGATAACATGTTGGCATAACACAGTTATCTGCTGAAATATTCATTGCAAAATGATTTAATAGAAATCCCAGTGGTGCAGTTATGTTAGTTCTTTTCACAAATTCGAAAGAGCCAGAACTCACGAGCACCAAGGGAGATATAGAATCATTTTTCACACAAGTAAAAGGACTTGTGGAATTCTGTTGTCAGTGAAAACATTCAGTTTATTCAGTAGAATCATAAATATCTTTTTCATATATTGAAATATATTTTGGAAAGGTTGAATGCAGATTTCACTGCCCACAGGAAAAAGAGTGACTTAAGTGGCTATTCACATCAATAAGCGGGTTGTTATACTTCTTAAATTGAATTACATTTTGATGACATTAGGGATTCAGGAGTTGGCCTTGGTTCAGTTTAACTTTACTCTAACTGACAGTATAGCCCATTGAACTTGGAATAGGAAGCTTTCATTTGCATCACTGACACTATTATTGTGTCTAGGATTTGGTTTTATTTGGATTTCTTGTAAAATGAAGAATTCTATTCAAAGAAAAGACAACACAAACTTGATTGTTTTGAACTAGAAACATCAATTATGTTGGCCCCACAAAGGATTCTGCAGCTTTAATGCAACTTGGCATCTAATTCATTCAATGAAGTAGCATAGTAAAAAGCATTAATGACAAAAGAAACTGCAGACTGACTTCATTCAGATGCATCACTCCTGTCATATTCATATGGAATGACATAGCAAAGCAAGCCTCTTTATACATCTGATGTTCCAATTCAAAGACACACTATCTTAATATTAAAAACCACATATTGCATAAAATGTAAAAATTCAATAAAAAAGATATAGGACAGTGTTAAACCTGAAAAATTACAATTATCTCTAACATACCTCTTCATTATGTAATACAGCAGTGAAGAAAATTTTAAAAATCAAAATGAGATTAAATGACAGGATTGTGCATTACAAATTATCTCTCAGAACTTCAAAAAAACAGTATGATTTTTATCTATCTAGCTCTCCTAAAATGTGAAAACCTGTACATTCTTTTAAAATTACTGATAGTACATTATTTTAACATATTATTCCTATTCAGCTAGGATAAACAATTTTCAAAGCTAGAAAAGATGCAGTATATATAGGATGCATATTTACAGTGGCTTGTAAGTATTTTAACATGTACATATGTGTAATTCCTATATGTCGGTTGTAGACAAATAAAATCCTGTCAAGCAGTTCCATATATCTATTGCAACTCTTTGGTTTGTGACGGTACATTCACAATCCTTACAAAACAGGGATCAGAAATCTTCTATAATCTAACCTTGTACATTTCTCATTATTCTTCATATCTTTTAATGGTTTCAATAAAAATATTTTACACTATTCCAGCAAGAACCATTCTAACTATCTTGTGGTAGTAAAACCCATTTAAATCACCTTCCTTTTAGTCTAAATTGTAAAATTTAGCATTTTCCATTCAAAATCCATAAAATGTTCATTGTACACTGCCTTCTTTCACTGCAGCAATAATTTATAATTTTAGCATTTTAAACATTGAAGGCATCTGTGGTTTAATCTACATTATGATTCCAAACATGGATCAATTGGATAAAATTAGAATAAAAACTCTAGAAGAACAAGTCAAAGTATTTGTTTTGTACACCAGTCATTTACAGAGTTCTGTTTAAATAGGTTATTCATAATTAAAATACCTCCATATGCTAAATGTAACCTAGCTAATAATTATAATGGGAACCATAAAATAAAGTGTTTTTTTGTACCTTTTATTTTAGGTAATCAGTTGCATTCAGTAAACCTCTGGACTCCAGGAATGCCATAATATATTTTTGACACAGTGGGATATGTAAAACTAGAGTTGCGTGCATTTTTAGTATGCAAAAACCAATCACCTTTAGAAAACCATATTTAGGCCCATTTCAACAGGACCTATATCCCAGGATTTTTTTTTTTAAAAAACCATGATAGTTAATAAAGCTATAACATCTCTATTCGACTCCTTTTTCAGAAATGTGTCAAATACTACTGGCACAATTCTTTTTTAAAGAACTCTAACTACGTGAATGAAAAATTCTGAACAGAATACAGATGAGTAGCCAGAAGTGACTTCTTCACCATCATCACCGAGTCCTCTGTGTAGAACTGGTAATTTGGGTGTAAGTTTGTAAATGTAGTTCACAGGTACCAAGTATAACTTTGAACTGGCAAGTAAAAATATAGAGCTTTACAAAAAATATTAAGTGACGTGAAGTGGGTTGTTGCTATCGGTATGTCCTCTATACCAGGTTAAATTCCTTCAGGTTTAATTGTAGGATCGTGTCCTTGACAGCAGCAAAGACAAACCGTATATTCTCTGTATCTGTGGCACATGTGAAGTGAGAATAGATGTCCTTTTCTTTGTCTGGATTCTGATCTTGATAGGTCTTCAAAATGAAATCTCGAGCAGCCTTGGCATCTTGTTGAGGACCTAAAATGCATTAGAATTACATTAATCAAAATATGATACATGTTATTGAAGCACTATATTCAAGAATACTCAAGCAAATTATAATAAAATTAAGAAGCACTGTGGATAAAGTACCATAACCCATTAAATAGAGGGAAAATTACTAAAGCTACTCCATTTTTTTTTTAAGTCAGGAAACATAATCCTAGAAATTCTAGGTCAATTCAAGTGAGATCCATAGCTGGAAAATCACAGGAGTTTCTTATAAAGAAAATAATTGAAGAGCACTGACCAGGAGCAAAGGCCATAATCCCGAGTAAACACAAGTCAAGCTAACAAATTTCTGATGAATTATTGAGTGTCATGTTCGTGATCATGAATAGATAGATACATAAGCTGCTTTTCTCCCTTTTTTTCTAAGCAGCGTATTGTGGGAATAAATATATACATTTACTTAAATCTTGCCACACCATTGTTTTCATATAGCAGACAACTTCAGTTTTAAATTATTTAGTTTTTAAATGAACACAAGAATCAATTCAGCCAGTGTCAAAAGTGTTTAATTACTATTCTAAATGGATCAAAAAACATCCATAAAGCACTCACCATCATATTCTGGGAAATAATCAACGAGATGAGAATACATGATCTTCTCTTCCAGGAGATCCTTCTTGTTTAAGAAGAGAATAACTGAGGAGCTGTGAAACCAGGGATAGGTGATAATCGTCTTAAATAGTGCCTTGCTCTCCTCCATTCGATTCTAAAAAGGAAAATATAAATCACTTCTACATTAAATCAGATATAACAGATAAGACACAACAGCAAATAGCCAACAGAGGAAACCTTCCCCACTGTATCTTTGTTCCAGAGCATCCCAAACATATCTTGGAACATTCATTCTGTATAAGTCCTGACCTCTGCCCAGGTTGCTTGCTTACAAAAAACACTCCAAATTATCTAGGGCAGCCTTTTATAAACAGCATTATTTCTGTAAAGTTACTATAAATTGAGGCAATCTTATTGGCCCAGATTGTCCCAAACTGGTGATTTTGGTGATGCACCCTGATCTTCCAGTGACGAATTGCTGCCAAATTTTACTGAAAACCGATTTAAATAAATCACAGCGAGGATAGTGATGAATTAGAAGTGGCGCAGCCAATGGGCAGTAAACAGATTTAGTTTTATGGAAGAGAACCGATAACGGCCAAGTTGATTTTCCTCCAAATGGACTTAACTTTTTAAAAAAAAATAATGTATGCAGAATTATACTGAAGCAGAACCAGAATCTACAGCTTTACATTGGAAGTTGAACAAATTGATCACCAGATTCAGTTTTTTTTTAATTTAAAAAAGCGACTTTGGATTGCAATTTTTATTATGCTGCTTCACTTTTTATGATTATAGAAAAAATATAAAAGTCGGACTGTTGAGGTTTGCTGCAGCTGCATTTCATCTATTTGGTATTATTTTCAATGAGTAATTGTGCATTTCATTTGAGTTGTAAGGTCTATTGAAATCTCAATTTAAAAAAAATAGCAAGCTTATGCAGAACGGCCATTAAACAGTGTTCTTTGAAGTTAGTTTTAGTGTGAACTCTAAAATGGCTGATAAACGTACACCAGTTGGTCAAACTGGATTCTGGTGTTTTATGGATGTTTATTTTTTTTACAAGAACACAAACTTGTTGCTCGAGCTTCAGGAATTTTACAGGAACATCTTTCTTCGCTATGTCTTTGACCCAGAGATTCTTATTATTTGTACTCCTAAAGAATTCATTTCCTTTCAGAGTTCAATTTTCAGCATCATTTAAAAGTCTGATTCATTGAATACATTATAAAGTCAGTTTCATGCCGCTGCCAGGGCACCAGCACCATTATTTTTTAATCTAAATGACAGCTGCGTGGAAACTGGCTTAAATTCAGGAAAATGGTCATCGCCATTGTTATCCATTGGGAGAGAAGCTATGATAAATGTCTTCTAACTGTTTTTGGTGAGGGCATCAGCGGAGCGGCGCAAAGGTTTCAGGACAACATGGAGTGGCATAATTCATTGCACAAGTCACTTATTCCATAATTTCCTATATCTTTTGTGCCTTTCGAGGGTCCCTACACCATAGATGCACCGTTACAATAGCGCAAGTCCCAGAAAAATCTGGGCCTCGAGGCAATCTTATTATACCATTGCTGATAAACGCTTACCTCATTATCGCACTCAGCCAGAACCTGATCATATTCACTTAGTGCAACTAAGAAAATGATTGAGGTGACATTCTCAAAACAATGAATCCACTTTCTTCGTTCAGACCTCTGACCTCCAACATCTACCATCCTACAAAGTAAAGCAAAAACATTTGAAAATTCAGTTTCCAAACAACATTAAAATTGTCATGAGGATTCTTACTGAATTATGCAAAACACAAATAGAATCTTACTTAACTTGATTCTTGGTAATACAGTACAATCAATAAGACTTTCAGGGCTTTCTATGTTATTTATTATGCTCATTTTCAACACATATCAATCATGAAAAGGATTATTCATAAAGTCTTGAAAGGATCAATAGAATCATTCTGAATAGCACCAATTACAAATCAGTTTTGAAATCAACCTTCGCGTTCAGTTTTATTTGCAAGATAAACTTTATTCGCATTTTAAAAAAAAATTATCTCCTCATTGCTACATGTGTTTTTTCTGACATGCACAGGTTGTCAGATTACCAATAGCACTGGATCAACCTAATGCAGAAATCAGACCAATTCATAACTCTGACAGACAACTCAATCGCATATATTAAGAACATTAAACAAAGTGCACGTATTTGCAGCTGATGCCCTTATGCTGGGGCACAATCTACAACCCTGAGTAGTTTACTCCACAGGCATGTCTGGTTAAGAATATCAGGCCTCTATACTGACCTACTGGCAAAGCTTTTGAAGATTTTTTTCAATTGGAAGAATTTCTTTGAAAAGCAAATTAAGAATACAAAATTTTTAATGAAGCAAGAGAGTCTGAATGCCATTCCCAATATGAATTATTGGTTCAACCTTGTCCAACTAAGCATCACCCACAAAATGAAACCAGGACTCTTCTTAAAGCAACAAGGGACTAAGTTTAAAAAGCCCAGGCAGAAAAACCCATAACAGCCCAAGAAGAAGCTCACTATACTGGTATCTTCAATAGTAGGAGACAGGAACTTTCATTTTTTGGATAGATGGGACTTCACTGACTCACTTGCATTGGTGAGGGAAATGGTCAAGGGAGTTTATTCCCTTGATTTTCAGAGGAGCTTTCAATAGTTCACATAAACAAATTAATTAGAACAATCAGGTAATACTCCCATCAGTGAGGCTTTTAGCTTTAAATATAAAGAAGTTTTTTTATTTCAATACTTGAAAAGGATTCCCCTTACTTACGCATTTTCATCTCCAAGAAGTTTCAGATTATAAATGTTGCTGCAGGGACACTAGCTAACCAGCATTGATGCACAACGATACACACTTTCATGTAGAAATAAGACTGTCATCGTAAGTACTTGTGGTTCAATGTTCAAGGAGTAAATTATCAATTCAAGTACTTTCAGCTAAACATCAGCACCCAGGATGCTCAAAGTGGCTCAAAGTGTATTTCATCTATTACCAGAGTGTTTAGTAACAAAGTATTCAGTATTAATTTTAACCTTTCAGGTAAGTATAGTAGTCAAATTAGTGTTATACATCCCCCAAACGATCTATATTTCCTGAATTAAGTGATGCAGATGAGTCTCAGTTTTTGCACAGAATACTCCCCTATCAATGACATTGGCCCAGAATTTACTATGAAAATAACAGCGAGGCTGACAGCACTCACCATTATGTGCAAATTGGAAAGCAATTTCCGGTGAGCGCACACGCAGAGTTAAACGTGAAATTCCGGAAGTTGCTGTTCGAGATGTGCTACCCCTCCATCAACTTCGTGAAAACGGCATCTCGCAGTCTGACTCACCATTCAAATACATTGAACGGCGTGAAGTTCCTGTATTTGAACAGTAGATACAGACTAAACTCACCACAAAAAGTTAGGGCTTGACCATTCCAGTCTAAGCATCCTTTTAGTGATGTGATAAGTCTTAATTACTGCCAAACAACCTCTCTGGCACTGAAAATTAACTTTTATAAGTGTGGAGTCTCAATCATTTAGCTTTGAATTGTTGTTGGAGATTCAAAAAAAAACTTTTATTTCTCTCTCTCAATCCAATCTTTCTTTCCCTCTCTATTTTGATTTCTATACCTGACTTGACATTGAATTCACCACTCTAACTTACACTTCCTGGTTCAAACTCTGCGCTGCTTGTTAACTATTCAATCTGATTGGTTATGGAGATACACAGTTGGTTACCCTATTCACACAGTACCCAGATGCCCCTGTAGAGGGTGCCATGCTGTTTGGATCTCTAACTTCCAGTGCAAAAGCTCATGGAGAGTATATATATATGGGCAAGAGCAAGTCTAACGAACGGTAGGCACCGTTCATTCACCACTCAGAGTAAATTCTGGCCCATAGTGTTTTGGTTTGGCCTTAAGTGACATTATGTTTTTTCACATTATGAAAGATCTATTGACCATGTGTAACTATCCAGTTTCAATACCTGAAGATTATGTTCTCCAAATCAAAAGGATATTCAATGATTCCAGTTGTTGGTACTCTGACCCGCAGTATATCTTGTTGGGTTGGTACATATGTTGGCGAACTAATGCGGTCCATATCACTAAGGTAGCTGCAAAATGAAAACAGATCTATTAATGCAAACTACAAAAATCTCCAATATGATTCTCTGCATTACCGTTTAAGAAAAACAGAATTAAAAGTGATGCAAAGCAGCAGTTGTGAAAGACAAATATATGTAATGCTTTCTGGCTCAGACCGGTTCCTGAAGTTTGACCGAGTCCACATAGAATCATAAAAATTTACAGCACAGAAAGAGGCAATTTGGCCCAGTGTGTTTGTGTTGGCTCTTTGCTAGGGCAATCCAAAACTAATGCCACTGCCCTGCTCTCTCCTCATAGACTGTACCTGATCTATATCTCCCTTCAAATATTTAGCCAATTTTCCCTCAAAAGATACAATAGTCTCTGCCTCAAACACCCCAGTGCAGCAAAGCATTCCATGTTCGACAAAATCTCTGCTAATCTCTCCCCTTATTTGCAGTGAAAATTGATGACCACTCATCATTGACTCCCCATTCAGAGAAAAAAGCAATGAACATGCACCTTCCTTGTAAAAGCTGTTTTTTTGTAAGGTGCAGTCAAAGTATTTGTTATGGTGCAACACAGCCCCATCATTACATTGTAATCCTGTCTTGACCCAGATTTCCATAACCTGCTACTGACCTTTGGAGTGATTAATAATGAATAACTTCACAGTTATTTTTGGACTGCACTGAGTTTATGGGTCTCTTCCATTTTCTATGGCATAATCTGGAATTGATTTTTCCCCAAAGAACATATCCATGTATGCAAAAAATATCTTGTAATTAAGTAGAGAAACTGAATTTTAACAATATGCTAATTCTAAATAAACTTAGCCAAAAAAAGATTTAGTAGATCCAAGGTTACGGCTAAGTAGAGTGAACAGAACTACACGATTACTATTTAAGGTAAAATTCTGACTTCTTGCAGTAATATTGTATAAGTAAGCTCTGGATTTATACGCAACTCCAAAAACTCATGCAATTTGCATGTCATTACTATTAAAAAGGTAGCTTAATATTTTGCAATATTTATAAACATTTGAGAAGGTCATTAAATAACTTCTTGCTGAATATCACAAGATCATTACAGATGAGTAAGACCATTTGGCCCATCTTAATTCATCCAGTCAGAAGCACCCTGCTGTCCCCCAAAGTAGCTTCCAAGTGTTGCTTAAATATTTCCATTCCATATGTTATCGTTCTCTATGTGAAGAAGTAGTTTCTGATATCAGTCCTGCATTTGCCTTTCACTGGTTTGAACCTGTATCCTTGTTCTACACTCTCAATTTAATTTCAAATAATATTTTAGATTAACCTTTTCCAGACCATTGCATACTTCTAAGATCACCACTCAGATGCCTTCCTTTCCAAGACGAAGGGCAAAAGTTCCTCCAGTTTTTCCTCATAACTCAAACTTCTAACACTAGATATATGCCTTGTAGCTTTTTCCTGCCTCCAATGCTTGAATGTCTCCCTTGTGCCTCAGCAGCCAGAATGGGACAGCATACTCAAGATGTGGTTTGACCAGAGCACTGTACAACTTGATCACAACCACCTCTGATCTGTATTCTATTGCTCCAACATTCATATTGCATTGCTACTCTGTAAATGATTGCTTGGATATGTTTAGCATTAAATCTAATAACAATCCTAGATCTCTCTCAATTTCAATCCTCGGCTATTTCAACACCGTCTCCCCTCTTCCCCCCCACCCCCCCCAACCCTGTCATATCATCCACTCCTTTCCCTCTCCTGCTCCTCTACCTTCCCACTCCCCTCCCTTCTGGGAGCATCATTTCCCAATTGACCCCTCAGACAGCCCAGCACTGAGGATACTTCCAAATTGTGCTATTCTCCCCCGCCCATCCTCAGGAGGACAGGCAGGACGGGCTGGGGTGGGGGGGGAAAAAAGAGAGGAAAGGCAGGACGGGCAGCGGGGTGGGGGGGAGGAAAGGCAGGACGGGCGAGGGGTGGGGGGGGGGGGGGGGTAGAGGAAAGGAAGGACGGGCGAGGGGAGGAAAGACAGGACGGGCGAGGGCGAGGGGAGGAAAGGCAGGACGGGCGAGGGGAGGAAAGGCAGGATGGGCAAAGGCGGGGGGGGGGGGGGAGGAAAGGCAGGACGGGCGAGGTGGGGGGGGGGGGAGGAAAGGCAGGGCGGGCGAGGGGGTGGGGGGAGGAAAGGCAGGACGGGCGAGTTTGGCGGGGGGGGGGGGGGAGGAAAGGCAGGACGGGCGAGGGGAGAGGGGGAAAAGGCAGGACAGGTGAGAAAAAGAAATGTTGGGGGGTGAGGGAAAGAGGGAAATATTAAAATGGCACCGTCTCCTACCGCTTTCCCTTTGAACTACCCACTCAACCCCTGTATCCTTGCCTCCTATTCTGCCCTCTCTCTCTCCTCACCCAGCCTCCAATTATCCCTTCTTACGTGTAGCATTTTACTTTTGTCTCTATTAAATCTTGTCTGCCATTGTTGTGCGTAGTCACATATCTTGTCCAATTCATTCTGTGCTGTGTGCTGCCTCTTCTGATTCCATTGGAACACTAGGAACAGGAGTAGGCCACTCAGCCCCTTGGACCTGTTCCGCCATTCAATTAGATCACAGCTAATCTGCACCTCATCTCCATATCCCTTGATACCATTACCTAACAAAAATCTACCAATCTTAGATCTGAAAGCTCCAATTGGTCTTGAATCCACAGCCTTTTGGGGCAAGAGATCCAAATTTCTATTATCCTTTGTATGAAAAAATGCATGCTGGTTTTGCTCCTGAATGCCCCTCCTGCAATTTTGACTACTTTGTATGAGTTTGAGTCAAGGTCATTTATGTAAAATTAGAAACAGTAATGGTCCCAGCACTGAGCCTGGAGACACCCCACTACGAACTCCCTCCAACATTATTCCTCTAACTAATATTAATTATTTCCTACCCTAGAACCAGTTTGTTTTCCGTGACTATGGTTTATCCTGAATCCCCATAGGTTTGAGTTTAATTAATAGCATTTCATGTGGAACTTTGTCAAAAGTCACTTGGAAGTCAAGGAACACCACTTCATTGGGCTGACCACGTCCAAGTGGATTGTCACTTTTTCAAAGAAATCTAGGAGGTTGGTTGGGTAGGATCTACCCCTTCTGAATCCACACTGACTCCTGTTACCTAGGGTTATTGTTGTACAGATGATCCTCAACTAATAACATAACTTGCTATATTTTGTTTAAGAAAACGCTGGGTTAATAAATATTTAAATGGAATCATCATCTTTACTCATTTTAGATTTACTCAAAATTCAGTTGCAGCTGACTGTCTCTAGGACATAGGAAATAAGCAAGCACTTTAAATTATTAGCAAAGATCTTCATAGTCCATTTTGCCAGATTGTGAAGACAGAAACAACTGAGCTTGAGAGTACAGCAGTAAGTTGAACTGTCCCCGACTCCAAATAAACTGGTTACCACCAATAGGTCCACAGGCATGTCTACTAATCTCAGCACTCTTGTTTTGTTCCAGTTATATACACATTCCCTAACTAAACTGCAACAGTCATTTCTAAAAATAGTGCTACAGAAAAATTATCCAGTAGCAGAAACATGATATCCATGAACCATTAGAAAGAAAAACCAACGCGAATTGTTAACACTTCCACAATTAGGATACAAAATAAAAAGGATTTTGGCTAATATAAAATACAGCATTTGATGGCAATCTGAAAATGCAGTACAACTATTATAAATTTGGAACTTTAATTGGAGAGTTTTAAACTAGTTCACACTTTGGCGAGCATACCCCCAAAAAATGGCAAAATATTAGCTTGTCACATTGGGCATCGAGTTTATCAGTTTACCATATCGCTGCATGTTATTTATATTGCATCAATACTACAGGAGTTTCAAGGAGAGTATTTTCTGGATTTGAGCCAAGAGTAGTCATAAATCAGACTGAATTTTTTTTTGCCATGCCATGTTTTAGATTGGTAGGGCAGAATGCATTACACAGAAGAATTTAAAGAGTGTTATGTTAAACGAAAAACCTTATTTTCTTTTATTTAAAAGCATTCTTGACAATGTGCAAGATTACTTTAATCTTTCAGCTCACGGTAAGCTTTAGTTACTTGAACAGCGTTGAGAGGATATGATGCTCAATCCAGAGATAGTCTGAGGAGTGCACAAATGCAAGAGGAAGGAGAAAATACACTTTTCAATGTCACACACACAAGCCCCATGCCCCAAAAGCCCATACATAAAAAAATCATCAGCTTTTTGCTACTGTCTTAACTCATGCTAGATTTTAACAGAGGGATGAAAGGCAGGAGAGTGACCAACCTTGAGCATGATAGATTAGAACAGAAATTTCATACTTACTATTTGGCAGAATCGGACAACTGATACTCTCGTCGTCTATCGTAGCACTCCTGGATCCCAGGATCATTCCATAATTTCTTTATTGCTTCAACATATTTTCTATCAAATGTGATTACTTTATCCACCTCCACTTCTCGGACCATATTTGCATTTTCCTATTAAAAAATAATTAAGCACATTTAAGAGTCTTGTCATATATATTATACATTCAATAAAATCATAAATTGAAAAGGAAACTTCTAATAGAAACATCTTCATGGAAATTTATTTGGTGTACAAAAATGTTATTTATCTGATCATTGCTTTAAAAGGAACACATCAGAAAGTGTGGGAAGAGTCGAGTGTTGAGCAGATGTTTCCTTTAAACAACCATTCCCACTACTGGAATACACCATATAAGTACATCTTTATCATGGCAATATAGCAATTCTGGTTGCATGAAGGTCTGGCCAAGAGGATTTTATTTTTAATTCATCTTGATACATATATGATGGATTCCAGTAAGTTTAAACATTCAAACTTTGAAAAGCTTTGCGACACTATAATGTTCTCTCCATAATGAGTATGAGGCGCATAATGTATGGACATTCCAGAAAAAATTAAGAGTTTTTTTTAACAATAATGAGTTACCTTCCAATAGGTCATCCCTACAGCTATCAGTGCAGTGTATTTTTGAGACCATTAGTTTCAGCAGCAACTTCACCACTACCCAACACTTGCAAATCTTTGATTCTACCTATAATGAATGCTAAAGATCTATTCATGTCAATCAAATGATATTTCCTTTCAATGGAAGAAACTGAGTGATTTTGTAAGATAAATGAAATACTGAAGAAAATGCAGACACAAAAAGTAAACAGCAAGTAGGGTTATTAACTATGCAACAGAGATAAAAGTTAAAATGCACAGTAAAAGTTGATTGGCAGTGCTTGCTAGTGTAAAGAATATTAAAACTGAAAATAAAATCAATCTGGACATCAGCAGTTGATGATGTTTCATGTGCTGATTAGTGAAGAATGAACTATGGACAATTCTATTGAGTTCTATTAATGGAGGACATCTGTAAAATCATGATAGTTTCAATCAGAGGCAACTCAGTTAATTAAAAAAAAGCACAAACTGTCAGCATATCTTAAAAAAAACAATTCTTCTGAACTATCTAAGTATATTGTACAGCTGAAATCTTTCAGCCACAAGATTGCACCTTAGTCCTTCTTGGGGTTACTCATCAAACAACCTGTCGAAACTCCTTTTTAGAACCATATCTTCCATTCTTTTTAAACAACATTTTAAGATTAATGTATGCAAAACACATGAAGCAATTTTGAATATTACAGGACAAAACATGCCACTATACCATACAACAGAATTCAGTACCTCCAGGGTTAAAAAGGTCAGAAACCAAGATTCTTATCACTAAATTAAATCATTGAATTATATAGATTAGTAATGGTCAACTGCAATTATAATTGCACTTTTCCCTGGCAATGCCTCCTGTGCACTCACATCAAATGGTCATCAAGATAAGAAGCGCCTGATGAGAGGAATGAGAACTTGCACGTAGAGTTCAATCTGTATGTGAAGGACTTAACTACAAACATTTTTCAGCAACTATTTTTTTAAATGATCAGCTCAGATTAAGAAATGAAATTTCAAATATTACAGTGTACTTCATATCAAAACAAGTACAAAAATCAGATTGAATTTTAGTCAATACTTCCCTCATATAACAGGATTTATAATTCCCTTTTCTACAAAGACCCCCTACTCAAATTTCTGATTGCATCTGGCTAGAATCACTATAGACAGTGGTGTGTAATGTTTGACTGAATTGTAGCCTTTAGTATCATCTTACTTTCCCTTCTGCCTCCATTACAATCAACAAGGCTTTACACTCAATTTTCCTTATCTACCATAACCCAACAATAATGATATCATACAAGTTTCTAGCTCATTAATTTGTGAGTATCTGGGAGGATATTGTTTCCAGTCTTTGACTGTACATGATTTACAATGTGTACATGTGAAACAGGAGAAGTAACTAATGAATGCAATGAGTACCAGACAATACCACTAGATCTTCAGGTTAGTACAATCCGCAGCACAAAGTAAATAAGGGAGTGTTATACCAGCGCAAAATCCAACTGTGTTCGTTTTTTTTGGCAATAGTTTCAAGTTTGAAATTCAACCTTTATCAAATACCAATTTTTAAAACTCTGAAGAGCCCAGCCAACAATTTTTTTTGGGGGGGAAGGGAGGACAGGGAAAGAGAACAGTAAAAAGTCATGCAACATGCACTCACTGCAACATTAATTTACACTCCTTTAAAAAAATATATATATATACACACATGCACACATGCATTGCACAAGATCTGACTATTGAAATAGGAGTTTGAATGACAGCAAGTTGGATGCAGGCTGTGCATTTGAAACATTTTCTCTAAATTGTGCAACTTGTTTTTATAATGCTCAATAAAGTAATTAGTGCTAATACCATACTGATACACTGAATTTGATAGAGTAAATAAGGAGAAACTGTTTTCACTAGCAGGAGGGTCAGTAACCAGAGGACACAGATTTAAGGTAATTGGCAAAAGAATCAAAGGGGAGATGAGGAGAAATTATTTTACACAGCCAGTTGTTATGATCTGGAATGCACTGCCTGAAAGGGTGGGGGAAGCAAATTCAATAGTAACTTTCAAAGGGGAATTAGATATACACACTTGAAAAGGAAACATTTGCAGGGCTATGGAGAAAAAGCAGGGTAGTGGGACTAATTGGATAGCTCTTTCAAAGGGCTGGAACAGGCACAGTGGGCCGAATGGCTTCCTTCTGTGTGATTCAATGTCTGACTATTTTTATAAACACCATTCTCATTTAGTCTTGTACAAATGGAGGAAGGAGAGTGGCACAGGAGACTTTTCTTTACCCTTTATTTAACCTTTGCTTCCCACGCATCCCTTAAGCTCAGAAATAAACACAAACAAAAAATTAGATGTAGCCAAATAGGAATTTGTTTACTCCTTGCTGTCTACTTACAAAGACTGAGCTTACCACAGCCTTTCTGAAATCTTAGTTTGTAAGAAACCTAGTAAATGTGTATCCTAAATCATTTTACATTGGTTACAGTTGCAGCACTATCTGAAAAGCCTAGCAAAAGATTTTAAAAGTATATGGGTTTGATGTAATTGATCATATTCCCTCATTAAAATACTATCATTGCGACTGAAATAAAAGTCAGTTCATAAACGATGAGCTATACAATAATTACATTACCAAGTTGAAACCTCTTGAGAACAACAATGCTGCCTTCATAAATAACTGGGAACATTACCAAAACTAAAAGGACTGGTACAGGAGAGACAGGCTGCAGCTTAATCAAATGGGGTCAAAGACATTTTAAGGAACGTTGAGGCAGCAATTGAAAATCATTGGCAGGGTGAAGAGCAGGGGAAAGGGCAGAGAAATAACTGGATCTCATATGAAATGGATCACAGAGTAGATGGTAGTCAATAGATGGGAATAAACACAGTAATCCTGAGAGACAGACATGTACAGGTATCCAGGAAAGTAAGTGACACTGGGAGACATGAAAGGGAGGTAAAGCCACAGGGAGAGAATTTCTTTGGGGCTCCTCCAGCTCCTCTGCCGTAACTTTGTGTGTTTATGTGCGTAAACAGGGCTTCAGCCAAAGTTACGGTGGCAGAACAGAGGAAATTAACCCCCAGATGTGTCTAGGACAACTAGGAGGTAAATGAAGTTGATCCTCCATGAGAGGGTAAGCCACAGAAAGAACTACTCTGATTAGAAATTTGCAATGTGAATAAATCCAAGCTAGTACAAGAGGTTTGCTACAAACCATCAAATCAAAACAAGTAGGAAGACAGTTTGTTCTATTAAGAGGTAAGAAGGGTGTGCTAGAACAGGAAAGTTATTTAAATGCAAGACTTCAGTCAATCCAATATAAAATGGGAAAACCCAAGTGGTTTAGAATCAGAATTGATAAATGTACTGCATGACTACTTCCTGACTCAGTCCACAAGAGAACTAAGAGAAGTCGTGCTCATCTTGACCTGGGATTTGGAAATGACCCAAATAACATAGAAGGAACGGATGTTATAATACCCCTGGGAGACAATGACTACAGAATGATCAAGTTTAATATGATTTGGGACCCAATTATATCAAAGTTTAGAAACCAGGTTTAAAACTTTAAAAAAGGCTAAATTCAAAGAGATGAAGGAAGAATTGAAACATATTGATATTTGTCAACATTTCAGTAGAAGGCAATAAAGCTGAACATGCAGGGCAATCGGCAAGCTTAGACTAAACAAGAGTGCCACCAAATGGATTAACAGACAAATTAAAAGTGAATGATTTCTACAAATCCTGCAGGATAAAGGAGAAGGGGCTCATGGGGATGAATCTAGGATCAGTAGAAACAAGATGATCAGAGGGGCAAAGAGAGACGTAGGAACAAGCATAGCTGCACAGACAAAATAGAAGGCAAAAACATTTCCTCAATTCTACAAAAACAAGGAGGACTGTCAGAGAAAAGATAAAAATATTTTTAAAAAAGATTCAAATGGACTTGAAACTGCTGATAAGCACAAAAGCAGAAAATATTTTGAATGATTATTTCCTCAAAGTGCTCACAAAGGAAAGCAAATGCTCTCCTGCAAAAAATAAGTACAGAGACATATTTCAAAACTTTGATATAGAGGAAATGGAAGTCCTAGAAAAGCTGAAAGGGCTTAAAACTAATAAATCTTTAGGGATACATGGTATTTACCCTAGAGTATTGAGAAAGATTAGTGAGGCGATTGATAGGCACTGACAAACATTATGAGGGTGTCAATGGACACTGGGGAAGTACCAATAGATTGGAAGCAGGCTAATGTGCTCACATTCAAAAAGGGTGACAAAACAGACCCAGACAACTAGACTCATCAGTCTTATTTCCATTCCATGCAAAGTAATGGAAACAATCAGGAATAAACTTGAGAATTATCTGTACAATAGCCCAGTCAATAGTCATGATGTGGAGATGCCGGTGATGGACTGGGGTTGACAATTGTAAACAATTTTACAACACCAGGTTATAGTCCAGCAATTTTATTTTAAATTCACAAGCTTTCGGAGGCTTCCTCCTTCGTCAGGTGAACGATGTGAATACCAGTAAATAGTAGTCAACACGGCTTTAGATGGGGAAGATACTGCCTGAACAACTTCCTTGATTACTTTAAGGAAGTGACAATGCAAGTAAACCTATTGTGTACTTAGACTTCCAAAAGGCATTCGATAAAGTCCCACTTCAAAGAATATTAATTAATCCTAAAGCTGTGGACATTCAAGGCA
This sequence comes from Heptranchias perlo, assembly GCF_035084215.1. NCBI lineage: Eukaryota > Metazoa > Chordata > Chondrichthyes > Hexanchiformes > Hexanchidae > Heptranchias > Heptranchias perlo. Next base: position 71,129,786 of record NC_090328.1, read on the forward strand.
ATACTAGGGTATGGATAAGAAACTGGCTGATGGGGAGAATGCAATTGATATTGGTTAGGGTGGGGGGTTTGGAGGACTGATTGGAGTCCCCCCAGAGCTCAGAATTGGGACCACTACTATTTCTAATTTACATCAATGATTTGGATTCTGAAACTCAATCCATATTGGCTAAATTTGTAGAGGATACCAAAATAGGAGGGCCAAACAATGGCAGGTGGAATTTAATGCAGACAAGTGGGAAGTAAAAATGGGCAACATACATACTTCACAAATGGTGCTGAAATAGCTACGGATGAAGTTAAAAGAGACCTAGGAGTCTTAGTAAACTTGATGCTCACCATGGCCAACCAACGCAGAACAGCAATCAACAAAGTGAATAGAATGTTGAAATATATAGATGAAACAGTAGAATAGAAGTGAGAGGAATTTTGATCAAATTGTACAGTGCTCTAGTCAGAGCAGACCTTGAGTACAATGTCCAGTTCTGGTCACCGAGAAATAAGGGGGACACTTAAATACTGGAGGCAGTGCAGAGAAGAGCCAAAACATCGAGTTAGGAGCTAAGACTGGAGAGACTTGGACTTTTCTTTCTGGAGAGAACACATCTAAGAGGTGATCTTATAGAGGTATATGATAGTAAATGGTATGGAAAAAAAATAATCTGGAATACTACTTTAAATTAAACAGTGGGAAGAAGACAAGGTGACACAGGTTCAAACTAGTAAGTGGTAATTGGAATGGGCTTCTGGGAAAAACAGTGGAGGTGAAAACCCTGGAATCAACTTACAAACAATTAGGAGGGAAATGTAAGATTGTTCTGAATGGATGAATTAAGATGAGCCAAATGGCCTTCCTCATTCCTAACCATCGCGATCCAGTAACTACATGAATAAATGTGTATCACACATATACGGGGAGAGATTTTTTTAAAATGTACTTGCCATAAAATTCAGACTGGTTTCGCAGTGCAATAGCAACTTAACACACTGCACTTAATTTTACCATGCACACGATCATAATGTTCTTAGTCAGTTGTGCAATACTGAAACCACATTTGCAGGTAGAAGAATGACTCCCCATTGCAATTTGCTTCTTTATTTGGTCCACACGAAACCAGTCTGCCCATTGCACTCACACTATGTGATGAAACAGTACCACTCAGATCTAAATCAAAAGCAAAATACTGCAGATGCAGGAAATCTAAAATAAAAACAGAAAATGCTGGAAATACTCAGCAAGTCAGGCAGAATCTGTGGAAGAATCACAAACAGGACTGCCCTGGTAGTTTCAGCCTGCTCTTGCCCCACGGAATTTATTTCTTCTTATCTTGACTATTTTTTCTCCCCTTGTCCAGTCTCTTTCAGCATACATGCATGAATCTTCCAATGCCCTCTGCCACTTTAACAGTTTCCAGTTCCTAACCATCTCCTTTTCACCTGGACGTCCAGTCCCTCGACACCTCCATCCCTCACCAGGACGGCCTGCGGGCCCTCAGCTTCTTCCTTGAATGGAGCCCAACCTTTCCCCCAGCAACCACCACCCTCCTCCGCCTGGATGAACTTGCTCTTACGTTGAACAATTTCTCTTTTGATTCCATTCACTTCCTCCAAATAAAAGGTGTGGCCATGGGAAGCCGTCTGGGTCCTAGCTATGCCTGCCTTTTTGTGGGATACGTGGAATATTCTTTGCTCCAGTCCTACTCCCTCACCTCTTTTTCCAGTACATTGATGACTGTATTGGTGTCATTACATGCTCTCACCCAAACTAGAAAATATCAACTTTGCTTCCAATTTCCACCCTTCCCTCGCCTTCACATGGTCCATCTCCAACTCTTCACTTCCTTTCCTCGACTTCTCTATCTCCATTTCGGGGGATAGGCTGTCAACCAATGTCCACTATAAGCCCAACGACTCCCACAGCTACCTTGATTGCACTTCCTCCCACCTCGCTTCCTGTAAGGACTGTATTCCATTCTCCCAGTTTCTCAGCATCTGTTCTGACGATGCCACCTTCCACACCAGTGCTTCCGATATGTCTTCCTTTTTCCTGAACTGAGGACTCCCCTCCACTGTAGTCGACAGGGCCCTTGACCGTGTCCGTCCCATTTCCCGCACTTCTGCCCTCACCCTATTCCCTCCCTTGGGTCCCCCTTGTCCTCACCTTCCACATTCAACGTTTCATCCTCCGCCATTTCTGCCACCTCCAACATGATACCACCACCAAACACATCTTCCCCTCCCCTCCCCTTTCAGCATCCCTGAAGGGACCGCACCCTCCATGACCCCCTGTTCCACTCTTCCATTACTCCCAACACCTGCTCTCCTTCCCACGGCAACACCTGTCCCTTCACCTCCTCCTTTCCCACTATCCAGGGCCCCAAACACTCCTTCCAGGTGAAATAGCGGTTTACTTGTACTTCTTTCAATTTAGTATACTGTATCCGCTGCTCACAATGCGGTCTCCTCTACGTTGAGGAGACCAAACACTGATTGGGTGATCGCTTTGCTGAACACCTTTGCTCAGTCCGTAAGCGTGACCCTGACCTTCCGGTCGCTTGCCGTTTTAATTCTCTGTCCCAACTCCAACCTCTCTGTCCTCGGCCTCTTACACTGTTCCAATGAAGCTCAATGGAAGCTCGAGGAACAGCACCTCATCTTTTGATTAGGCACTTTACAACCTTCTAGACTCACCACTGATTTCAATAACTTCAGATCATAACCACTGCTCCCATTTTTTTTTCAGCCACCAGGTGCTGGTAATGGTTCTGATGTTGCCATTTACAGCTCCTCTAGACCTACCTTTTGTTTCTTTACCTGTCCCATTACCACACCCCTTGCCTTGCACCATCATCCCTTTTGTCATTTAATCACTCCTGCCCTCCACCCGATCACAGACCTTCCCTTTTGTTCTTTCCTCCCCCCAGCTCTGTGCTTGCTTAAAAACTGTTAAATCTTTAACTTCTTCCAGTTCTGACGAAGGGTCATCGACCTGAAATGTTAACTTTCTTTCTCCACAGACTTTTGATAACTGTCTGACTCGCTGAGCATTTCAGCATTTCCTGTTTTTATTCCACTCAGATCTAAACCTGATTTGCCCCATCATCCCACCTTATATCATCACTGCCTCACACTGTGGGCACACGATCGCTACAGAAGTGCAGCAATTCGAGGGGAAGGCCAACCACCTTCTCAGGGCAGCTAGAGATGGGGCAATAAATGAGGCCTTGCCAGTGTCACCCACCTCCCAAGAACATTTTTTTTGAAAAAAATGCTTCACCAACCTAACTGAACATCTGAAGCAAAATTAGTCCTCGTGTAACCTTCATTTCACTCCCTGTACTTCATTTCGAATTGCTCACCACCAGTGTCACCACTACAGTTTGAATTTCACTCTTGCAGTTAATGATTTCATCACAATCCCTCAACGAGCAAATAAATAGCTCTTAACCAACTATTTTACAATGAATGGAATATATTTTCTCATGACAAAGACCATATTCATTCATCTGTACATGGTCATCGAGTTTGGTGGATTTTTTTCACACAGGTATATCCACCTATTAGAGTTACAAATTAGCAGAACCACTGCACCACCATAGATGCTTAGAGCACAGGCGGCCATTCAGTCTATTGTATCAATGCCAGCTCTTTACAAGAGCTAACCAAAACTAAACACACTGTCTCGTTCTTTCTCCGTAGCCCTGTCTAATCCTCTGCTTCAAGTATTTATCCAAATTTCCCTTAAATGATGCAATGGTCTCTGCTTCAACCACTCCCTGCGGAAATGCATTCCATGTTGCAACAACCCGAGGTGAAGAATTTTTTTCCTAACCTCACTCGCGGTGACAATTGTGAATGCCATTCAACACAGCTTTCATCCGTCACTGCAATCCAGTCAAAGCAGCAACCAGAACTATTTTCAATTGCTTTAACAAATAACACTGCATAGAGTGTTGATACTTAAATCCAACACTGTGCTTCAAACAGAATTCAGACAAGTCAAACAAAAGCAAAATAGTGCAGATGCTGGAAATCTGAAATAAAAACAGAAAATGCTGGAGAAGCTCAGCAAGCAAGGCAGCATCTGTGGAGAAAGGAACAGCTGACATTTTAGGTTAAAGACCTTTCGTCAGAACTGGAAGCTGTTAGAGTTTTTAAGCAAGTACAGAGGCAGCGAAAGGCAGGGGAGGGGAGGAAAGAACAAAAGGGAAGGTCTGTGACAGGGTGGAGGGCAAAAATGATTAAATGACAAAAGGGATGATGGTGCAAGGCAAGGAGGGTGGTAATGGGACAAGTAAAGAAACAAAAGATTGGTCAGGAGTAGCTGTAAATAGCAACATCAGAACCATTACCAGCACCTGCTGTCCAAAAAAATGGGAGCAGTGGTTATGATCAGAAGTCACTGAAATCAATAGTGAGTCCAGAAGGTTGTAAAGTGCCTAAACTAAAGATGAGGTGCTGTTCCTCGAGCTTATGTTGAGCTTCAATGGAATAGCGTAAGAGGCTGAAGACAGAGTGGGAGTGGGAGTGGGAATTAAAATTCCTCCTTGAGAAATGGCAGGTCAGGGTCACACTTGCGGACTGAGCGGAGGTGTTCAGCAAAGCAATCACCCAATCTGTGTTTGGTCTCCCCAATGTAGAGGAGACCGCATTGTGAGCAGCGAATACAGTATACTAAATTGAAAGAAGTACAAGTAAATCGCTGTTTCACCTGGAAGGAGTGTTTGGGGCCCTGGACGGTGGGAAGGGAGGAGGTGAAGGGGCAGGTGTTGTATCTCCTGCGCTCGCACGGGAAGGTGCCGTGGGGAGGACAGCGGATGTTAAGGGTGATGGAAAAGTGGACTAGGGTGTCACGGAGGGAGCGGTCCCTTCATAATGCGGAAAGGGGAGGGGACGATGTGTTTGATGGTGGGATCGCGCTGGAGGTGGCAGAAATGGCGGAGGATGAAATGTTGAATGTGGAGGCTAGTGAGGTGGAAGGTGAGGACATGGGGGACCCTATCATGGTTCTGGGAGGGAAAGGAAGGGAAGGGGTGAGGGCAGAAGTGCGGGAAATAGAATGGACATGGTCAATGGACAACAGGACTGCCCAGGGAGACCCATCGTTTCAGCCTGTTCTTGTCCCATGGAACTTATTTCCTCCTATCTCGACTCTTTTTTTGTCCCCTTCTCCAGTCTCTTCCGACGCCGCTTTAACAGTTTCCAGTTCCCCAGCCCTAACCGTCTCCTTTTCACCGTGGATGTCCAGTCCCTGTACATCTCCATCCCTCACCAGGACGGCCTGCGGACCCTCCGCTTCTTCCTTGAACGGAGGCCCAACCAGTCCCCAGCCACCACCCACTCTCCTCCACCTGGCTGAACTTGTTCTTACGTTGAACAACTTCTCCTTTGACTCCAGTCACTTCCACCAAATAAAAGGTGTCGCTATAGGAACCCGGATGGGTCCCAGCTATCCCTGCCTTTTTGTGGGATACAAGGAACATTCCTTGTTCCAGTCCTACTCAGGTCCCCTCCCTCACCTCTTTTTTCTGGTACATTGATGACTGTATCGGTGCCGTTTCCTGCTCTCGTCCTGAACTAGAAAATTTCATCAACTTTGCTTCCAATTTCCACCCTTCCTTCACCTTCACGTGGTCCGTCTCCAACTCTTCCCTTCTTGGACTTCTTTATCTCCATTTCTGGGGATAGGCGGTCAACCAATATCTATTATAAACCGACTCCCACAGCTACCATGATTACACTTCCTCCCAACCCACTTCCTGTAAGGACTCTATTCCCTTCTCCCAGTTTCTCCGTTGTATCTATTCCGACGATGCCACCTTCCACACCAGTGTTTCCACTATGTCTTCCTTTCTCTTCAACCGAGGATTCCTCTCCACTTTTTGACAGGGCCCTCGACCGCATCCGTCCTATTTCCCACATTTCTGCCCTCACCCCTTCACTTCCCTCCCAGAGCCACGATAGGGTCCCCCTTGTCCTCACCTTTCACCCCACCGGTCTTCACGTTCAATGTATCATCCTCTGCTATTTCCACCACCTCCAGCGCGATCCCATCACCAAACACATCTTCCCCTCCCCTTTCAGCATTCCGAAGGGACCGCTCTCTGCAACACCCTAGTTCACTCTTCCATCACCCCCAACACCCGCTCTCCTCCCCACATTCCCGTGCAAGCGCAGAAGATGCAACATCTGCCCCTTCACTTCCTCCCTTCCCACCGTCTAGGGCCCCAAACACTCCTTCCAGGGGAAACAGCGATTTACTTGTACTCCTTTCAATTTAGTATACTGTATTCGCTGCTCACAATGCGGTCTCCTCTACATTGGGGAGACCAAACACTGATTGGGCGATCGCTTTGCTGAACATCTCTGCTCTATCCGTACGTGTGACTCTGACCTGATGGTTGCTGGCCATTTTAATTCCCCATCCCACTCCCACTCTGTCTTCAGCCTCTTACACTGTTCCAATGAAGCTCAACGTCAGCTCAAGGAACGGCACTTTACAACCTTCTAGGCTCAATATTGATTTCAATAACTTCAAATCATAACCACTGCTCTCATTTTTTTCAGAGAGCAAGTGCTGGTTATGGTTCTGCTGTTGCCATCTATAGCTACTCCTGACCAATCTTTTGTTTCTTTACTTGTCCCATTTTCACCCTCCTTGCCTTGCACAACCATCCCTTTTGCCATTTAATAACTTTTGCCCTCCACCCTATCACAAGCCTTCCCTTTTGTTCCTTCCTCCCCTCCCCAGCTTTTCCCTGGTTCTGTACTTGCTTAAAAACTTTAACTCTAACAGCTTCCAGTTCTGACGAAAGGTCTTCAATCTGAAACGTTAACTCTGTTTCTTTCTCCACAGATACTGCCTCACTTGCTGAGCTTCTCAGACAACTCAAACTTCACAACTAACAGCAAGGTCATTTCAGGGATAAGAATCTCTAAATTCTTCAGCAATTCCATTGTTAATTCCATTGGTTAGATCACACTAGTGGGTTCCTGATTCAGATTTCATTTTTTCCCTTGGGTACAGTAAGGCACCTCATTGATCACCTGGGATATCAAATGCACAATACATACCCACTAAATTGCTAAGATGATCAAATTGCACACATACATGCTAGACCATACTGAAAAGGCAAAATATGCATTTAACTTGCAAACTGTCACCACAAAAAATTACTGCAACAAATGAAAGAATGCTAACTTCATCTATTAGCCACTAACGAACTACTATTGCATAGAATGGAGCAAATCCCTCTGTTCATACAAGGTTATTCTCCGAATCATTTCAATTTGAAATTGAAATGCTGTCAAAATCCAATCAATCAAAATAAGGCCTAATAACACAGGTTTTTAATTGATACCTGGGAATAATCTAATAATCTAATTGTGGGCCGCAAACTTCATAAATCACTCAGGTGTTTTTTTGAGGCTGTAACTAGCAGGGTAGTTAAAGGGGAACCAGTGGATTTTCAAAAGGCATTTGATAAGGAGCCACATAAAAGGTTGTTACACAAGATAAGGGCTCATGGGTTTGGGGGTAACATATTAGTATGGATAGAGGATTGGTTAATGGACAAAAAAGAGAGTAGGGATAAACAGGTCATTTTCAGGTTGGCAGGATGTAACTAGTGGGGTACCGCAAAGATCAGTGCTTGGGCCTCAGCTATTTACAATCTATATTAATGACTTAGATGAAGGGACTGAGTGTAATGTATCCAAGTTTGCTGATGCTACAAAGCTAGACGGGAAAGTAAGCTGTGAGGAGGATACAAAGAGTCTGCAAAGGGATATAGACAAGTTAAGTGAGTGGGCAAGAAGGTGGCACATGGAGTATAATGTGGGGAAATGTGAGGTTATTCACTTTGGTAGGAAGAATAGAAAAACTGTATATTTTTTAAATGGTGAGAAAGTATTACATATTGGTGTCCAGGGAGACTTGGGTGCCCTTGTACAAGCAACACAAAAAGTTAGCATGCAGGTACAGCAGGCAATTAGGAAAGCAAATGGCACATTGGCCTTTATTGCAAGGGGGTTGGAGTACAAGAGTAAGGAAGTCTTGCTACAATTGTACAGGGCTTTGGTGAGACCTCATCTGGAGTACTGTGTACAGTTTTGGTCTCCTTATCTAAGGAAGGATATACTTGCCTTAGAGGCGGTGCAACGAAGGTTCACTAGATTAATTCCTGGGATGAGAGGGTTGTCCTATGAGAAGACGTTTAGTAGAATGGGCCTTTACTCTCTGGAGTTTAGAAGAATGAGAGGTGATCTCATTGAAACCATACAAGATTCTGAGGGGGCTTGAAAGGGTAGATGCTGAGAGGTTGTTTCCCCTGGCTGGAAAGTCTAGAACTAGAGGGCATAGTCTCAGCCATTTAAGACTGAGATGAGGAGGTATTTCTTCAGAGGGTTGTGAATCTTTGGAATTCTCTACCCCAGAGGGCTGGGGATGCTGTGTTGTTGAGTATATTCAAGGCCGAGATAAATAGATTTTTGGACTCTAGGGGAATCAAGAGATATGGGGATTGGGCAGGAAAGTGGAGTTGAGGTTGAAGATCAGCCGTGATCTGATTGAATGGCAGAGCAGGCTCGAGGGGCCGTATGGCCAATTCCTGCTCCTATTTCTTATGTGGCTTATATCAGGCATGTCTAACCTCTTTGGTCAAGTATGGCACCAAGACACAGTTACTCCAGCCCTCAAAGCCCAGGCAACTCAATCCTATTTGCACTTTTATTTCTATTTGTCCCTTTATTTTGTTTGAATTTTGTGGGTCTTGAGATTTGAAAATGGGTGTTTTTAATGTTGTTGTCTGACTTAGGGTTTAACCACCAATTGGCTCACCATTAAATTCATGGGAACATGGATGTAAACGTTATATGTGGCCCTTCAGCTCCATGATACAAATGAAAACTATAAGCTTGGATTTCTCTCGTTTACATCAATTATCTGAACCTAAAATTAGATTCCTGCCTTGAAATCACTCCAAAAGTATATACATATTTCAGAAAAAATACTACTTCAAGAAGAGGCAGGTAGAGGGGTACAGGGAATGGAGTTTTTACAATGCGTGCAGGACTCCTTTCTTACCCAGTGTGTAAAAAGCCCAAAAATGGGAAATTAACCAGAACAGATAAGAGAACTAAGCATAAGGGAACATCTAATCAATAGTGACCACAACATAATAAGGTTTAAGATAAAGATTAAGAAGGACATAAGTAAGACCAAGACCAAAGTAATAAATTGGGGAAAAAAGCTGATTGAGGGGTTGAGAATAGAACTAGGAAAAATAAACTGGAAAAATTTACTGACAAAAGAAATAGAACAGCAGTAGGAAACATTTAAAACGGTGATCAAGAGAGTCCAGGAGAAATATATCCCACTAAAGAGCAAGAACAGACTAAGATAGAAAGGGGGGAGATAATTGATAAACTAATCAAACTTGAGAGGATAACACCCCAGGTCCAGATGGATTGCATCCAGGCAAATTAAAAGAAGTTAGAGAAGAGATAGCAGAGGCACTATTAGATATATATAAAAATGCATTAGAAAAGGGAATGGCGGACAGCGAATGTGATTCCTATATTTAAAAAGGGAAGCAGAGCCAGTCCAGGGAACTATAGACCAATTAGCTTAACGTCGGTGGTAGGAAAGATAATGGAATCCTTACTCAAAGATGTAATAGAGAAACATCTAGAAACTGAAAATAAAGATTAGTCAGCATGGATTTCAAAAGGGAAGGTCATGCTTGACCAACCTTATTGAATTCTTTGAAGAAGTAACAGAAAGGTTAAACAAAGGCAATGTAGTTGATGTAATATATTTGGACTTTCAAAAGACCTTCGATAAGGTACCGCATAGTCGACACAAGACTATGGTCAGTGTATGTGGAGTTGGTGGACAAGTATCAGAATGGATAGCAAGCTGGCTACAAAACAAAAAACAGTAGGGTTAAGGGTAGTTATTCAAACTGGCAAAAGGTGGAAGTGATGTTCCACAAGGATCGGTGCTGGGACCACTGTTGTTCACTATTTACATAAATGATTTGAACTTGGGAATCGGAAGTACAATTTCAAACTTTGTGGACGACACCAACTTGGGATATAGTCAATACTGAGGAGGACTGTGACAAAATATAGGAAGGCATTAATAAACTTGCAGAATGGGCAGGTAATTGGCAAATGAATTTCAATATAGATAATTGTGAGGTATTCCATTTTGGTAGGGAGAATAAAGGGGGCCACATACTGCTTAGATAATAAGTCTAAATGGAGTAAAGGAGCAGAGGGATCTGGGGGTACAGATACACAAATCACTAAAAGTAGCGACGCAGGTTAATAAGGTCATAACAAAAGCAAACCAAGCACCGGGGTTCATTCCTAGAGGGATAGAATTGAAAAGCAGAGAAGTTATGTTAAACTTGTATAGAATCTTGGCTGGACCTCATTTGAAATACTGTGAACAGTTCTGGTCTCCATATTATAAAAAGGATATAGAGGCACTGGAGAAGGTGCGAAGAAGATTTACTGGGATGATACCAGAACTGAGACGTTATACCTATCAAGAAAGATTGAGTAGGCTGGGGCTCCTTTCTCTGGCAAAAAGACTAAGGGGTGACCTGATAAAGGTCTTTCAGGTTATGAAAGATTTTGATAGGGTAGATGTCGAGATGTTCCCACTTTCAGCGAGACCAGAACTAAAAGATAGTCAGTAATAAATCCAATAGGGAATTCAGGAGAAACTTATTTACCCAGAGAGTGGTTGGAACATGGAACTCACTACCACAAGGAATAGTTGAGGCAATTAACATAGGTGCATTTATGGGGAAGTTAGACAAACACATAAGGAAGAAAGAAATAGAAGGATATGCTGATAGGGTTAGATGAAGTAGGGAGGGAGGGGGCTCATATGAGCATAATCACTGGCAAGGACCTGTTGGGCCAAATGGCCTGTTTCTGTGCTGTACGTTCTATGTAATAGTAAAGAGCTGGCAGAGATACAATGGGCCAAATGGCTGCCTCCTTTGCTGTAAACCCTTATGGTCCATGGTTCTCATGCTCATGTATTGTATTTCTAATTATTTCACCATGATTGCCAGAAAGATGATCTTTCATTTATATAATGTCTTTCATGGCCTCAGGACGTCCCAAAGCACTTTACAGTCAATTAAGTACTTTGTACTCATTTGTGTCATCATTGTTGTATTGCAGGGAAACTCAAGAGCTAATTTTGCACATAGCAGGGTCCCACAAACAGCAATGAGATAAATGAACTAATAATCTGTTTCACTGATGTTGGTTGAGGAATAAATGTTGGCCAGGACACCGGGGAGAACTCCTCTGCTCTTCTTCGAATAGTGCCATGGAAAATGTACGGGATGCACACATTTCTGAGCTGAGCACTAAGAAATATTTATTTATGCATCTATAGCAGGTTACATGCTCAGATTTATATATGTATCTGCATTATGTGAGGGGCATAAATGTACTTATCACATACGGTAGATGAGGAGCACATAATTTATGTACTCTTTTTTGTTTATTCGTAAGGAATGTCATGGGATAGAACCAGTAAAAGATATTGTTTAACTATCTCATAAGTCATTGCCAAATTCCAAACAGGAAGTGATGCAATAGCTGGAACAGGACCTCAACTACTGAATCAATGGCATATTTTACAGAATGTCTCACAAGCTGCCCATACACTACCGTACTCAATGATAGGTGTTGTAAAGTGAACAGCTTGTTCATTTGTTCACAATATTACAAATGTAACCGTATTTCAGGGTTACAGTTGAGATTTATTTAGAAATTGTTTTATTAAAATCATTTATGAAGGAACAGAAAAATAAAATTCAGGATTAGTGTCCCTTTCAAATTTTTGAAAAAACCACCAGAGGGCACTCAAGATTAAATTCAAGGCATTTGTAATTCTAAACAAGACACCAGTCATAACATTAGGAAATCAACACTTTTTTTTGCCAAACAGTTAAAAATCTGAGACATTTGGTTCCTGTTCCTGCAGTTAGCACTATTGCACAATTCCAGCCCACACTAAGAAGGTAGAGAAAGTGAGTCAGACAAGGAAGAGAATATTAAAACGTACACATATCTCTTGCACTGTTCACACTCCTTTCATGATCAAGTGTATAGGTTATATCGATCAGGAAAGATTGAACAAGCTGAGGCTCTTTTCTCTAGAAAAGACGACTGAGGGATGATCTGATGGAGGTCTTTTAAGATTATGAAAGGGTTTGATAGGGTAGACATAGAGAAGATATTCCCATTTGTAAGGGAGTCCAAAACCAGGGGCCATAAATATAAGATAGTCACTATTAAGTCCAATATGGAAATCTGAAGAAAGTTCTTTACCCAGAGAGTGGTTAAAATGTGGAATTCACTACCATAAAGAGTAGTTAAGGCAAATAGCTTAGATGCATTTAAAGGAAATCTAGATAAACACATGAGGAAGAAAGGAATAGACGGTTATTTTTTAAAATTCATTCACGGGATGCGGGCGTCGCTGGTGAAGCCGGCATTTATTGCCCATCCCTAATTGCCCTTGAGAAGGTGGTGGTGAGCTGCCTTATTGAACCGCTGCAATCCATGTGGTGAAGGTTCTCCCACAGTGCTGTTAGGGAGGGAGTTCCAGGATTTTGACCCAGCGACGATGAAGGAACGGTGATATATTTCCAAATCTGACCCTATGCTGATAGGGTCAGATGAAGAGATTCGTGTGGAACAAACACCACTTGGATCAGTTGGGCTGAATGGCCTGTTTCCATGCTGTACATTCTATATAAATGTATTTAAAATTAGATGTTCTGATGAAGGGGCACATCAAAAATGTAAACTTATCTTCTCTTTTTAGTTATATTGTGTTTCCACCTTTGAAGTCCCTGTGCTGTGTATCACTCTTGTATGGCATAACTAACCTGCTGCTAGCAGCTGTCAATGTGTGGCTCTGAGTGAAACCACTAGTGACACTCTCCTTTTCTATGGCTCAGTGCTAAACTCTTGTTGATGAGGCTGAGATATATTACTTCCGCTGTGGGAATTCACTCCAATCTAACTGCTCTGTACATTGCAGCATCAATAATAAAAAGCATATTTTTCCATTTTTAAAGAGAAAGATTGGAAAAGTTTCAGAGATTTTTCTTATTCATATTTTTCAAAAAGTGCAAATGTTGTTACATTTACAAAAGTGAAGTTTAAGTAAGATATGTCCAGGCTGGCAGTGCTTTAGTACTTATTTTCACTCATGAGACAGCCTATAATTCACATGCCTGCCTCATTAGAAACGAAGTCAGCCTTACTTGTGAAGACAGTTATATCACACTACAGCTCATGACAGGTCCTCTATGTGCAAGACAATTTTATCATAAATATAACTGCATCTAAAGAACATTCGTTTTTACACAAACGTGTCTGATGCCTCTGCACTGACATTGTCTAGGAGGTGCTTTACTCACATGTAAAACAATTCACAAATAAAAATACATTACCATTTATCTATTTACCGATCAATGGATTTGGATGACTGTTTCACTTCCATTGTATTGATGTATACCTCATTTCAGAACAAAAGCAAAATTGCTCTCACCACCTTCTATGATGTATTATTTTACAGAACTGCACAGCACTGACATTTCAAGCTGAGACACAGATAAGATGGGTTCAATTAGAAGACTGAAATCATTAAAAGAATCAGATTTCTTTGATGGCAAAGATTTTGGAGCTATATACAAAAAAGAGTGAACAAAAGTAAAATGTTGCAAACCTTTATCAATATGTTAGTTTTGAGAATCAGATAGTTGTGTATGAGGAAGGTCATTTGGCTTATTAGTTCATCCATCTAGAGAGATCCTACATCACCCCATTGTGGCAACCAATTGTTCCTTAAATTAATCCAGGATTTTTACTTCCACTGTTCTATTTGGAAGTTTATTTCACATACTGATGACTCTTGTGTGAAAAAGAATTTTCTTACCCAAATACTGGAATTAGACAAGAGAGCATTACTTTGCACCCTCTATCTTTGAGTTTTGAGCCCATCCTCATCTATGTGGCTTTTCATGTCCCTATATTGTTTCTCCCCATGTCATTTACCCCTATGTGGACTAGTAACACAGGGTCCCAACAGTCCCTGCAGTATCTGTCTAACTTTTCCTTAATATGCACCATTCTAACTACATTTAGACAGCTCACTATACTGTTGGTATCGTCCTTATGACACATACACGGCTATCTACTTTTCTGAGCAAAGAATCATCCATGACGATAATCTCGGTGCCTTGGAAACTGCGTCTTTGACCAAGGTGCCCTCCGTGGCTCTCCAAATTCCTTTTCTTCTGGGACCTTATTACACCTTGTAACGTTGGACTGTGCCTGGTATCGGTTCACTAAGTAATCTCTTGGGTATATTTGCAAGGTTTACTACCTTTCTTGCTTCTTTTACCAACCGTAATCCATCCAGTATTCCCATTTCCTTGGTTTCCTTCACCACTCACCCTAAAAAAAATCTTCATCCTTCTGTCTGCCCTTGCATGCTCCTTGCTAAGGCCATAAATTTTTTTTAAGCTTACTGATTAACACAGTTTTCACATCTTTCCACCCCTCCATTGTGTCTGGCACTCTCAATTCTCATCCCACAGCAAGGACACCTTGTGGTCTCCACCTCAGCTGTACTTTCCTCAGCTGCTTTCCTTTCTTATTGTATTTTTCCAGTGGCTCCCTTTTGGTTATTTTTTTTCATCCCAGGAGTTCCCTTTATATTTTACGTCTACCTGGTGCCTTCTTTTAATTTTTGCTTCCTGCAGGTGTTTCCTTTGACTGTATACTTCCCTCAGGTTTTCAAATGTCTCCTGGGGTCCCTTTTAACAACTATTTCCCACAGGTGTTCTCTTTCACTTTAGTTCCTCTCCATCGTACCCCTTTAACCATAACGACTTAAGTGCTCTCCCTTCAAATCCACATTTGCTGCCCAGTATTAAAATACTTAGTTGCTGATATATTTTCCCTTCCTGCTCATCTGTTATTTTACCCGATTCCTGAAACTACACACTGTTCAGGAGGCTGTGGAGAACCAAGTTCTCTATTTTACAGACACCTGGTTGTGCTGAAACTCAAAGGCAGGATCACTGTACCCTATTTTTATCTTTAACACACTCTATTTACAAGTCCCAGTGGAGTCTGCAGCCCTGTTAATTTCTGCTAGTATTGAAGTTCCCATTATGGATATCTTGATTTCCCTTCTTTTGAACTCTAATAATCTTTGCAGAACTATTGCAAGTATATTTTTTTAAAGCAGCACCTTAACACTGCGGAGCGGCAAAGAAGAAATTGGAAGGGCAAAACGGTCATCATAATGCTGGTTCAAAAAAGGCGTGAGCGCAGAACTGAACAGGATGTCTGCCTGCTCGCACAGCCGCAAGAATTGAGAGATCTGGTGAAACCACAGCAGTGGAAAAAACACCAAGAAAGCCAAGAGGTAACATACCCCCAAAAGGAAAACTGACCTTAATAACCTCACAGGGAAGTAAAGAAATTTTTTAAAATACAATAGTAGATAGTTGCCAAAAACAGAGTTTTTCATACCCCAAGGAGACCATAACAGGCTAATGGTCAGATGTTGTGTATGTTACAGGAGAAAATTTGATCGCTATATCATATAAGTACAGTTGTAAAAACATCGTCTCTAACACTATACAGAAATCCATTTTTCTATGTTTTCTACTTTTTAAATACAAACCTGTTTCACTTCTTAAAAATCTCACAGCTACAGCAAACTATCTAACACTGACTTCAGCACACAGTAAGCTCCCATTTACTTATGTTGGAGTCCAACGATTATAGGAAATCTGACAGCAAAGAGCACTCTTCTAGTGTTCGCCAATGATTTATCTGATCGGGAATTCACTTATGGAATGTACAACTTTGTTTTTAAAACATTGGGTAAACATACTTAATTAGGCTAGGTTCTGCACACAATACAATTTTAATTCCAGATAAATGGCCTGGGCTATTGTATAAAGAAGGACATACCATTCAATCATAGCATAAGAAAAAAAGTATTGACTTAAGACTACAACAGACTCAATTATATGTAATAAAATTAAAACGCATAAAAGCATGAAGTACAATTTATAGATTGCATGATTCAGTGTCATCTATGGGATAATAAAAGCAGGGCTATATAATAAAAAGGGGAGAGAAACAGATGATCATTGTGAATTTGCATATTATAACTTCTGGGTAATTATACAAGATAGGCCATAGCTTCAGGGTGAGAGCGCCAGACAGGAGGCAACAGGAAGTAAGAGAGCTGATAGAAATTCACAATACAGGTAACATGAGTTGTGCTGTTTTGAGCTGGTTTCAGCACAATCAAACAGGAAAATCACTTTGTAGAATTGCCTATATAAAACAAGTTCTGTTGCCAAACAAGTTCTGTTGCCAAACAGGTTATACATTTAAGCATATTCTGCACATTTTGTATCACTACAAACTATTTTGGCCAAACAACAATTCAAACTATGCAGTATAAATGAAGACAGCCCCTCATCGGTTCGGGTTTTTAATCTCAGAGGTGAGATCAGTTCCAGGATGTACTCTCATCACCGAGACTTCCCATTGGTTGCAGTATAACTGAAACTGGTGCAGTGAAATTACGAAAAGTTACAAAATTCATCTATAACATTCCAACATTGGTGAAGAGCAAACTCCCTTTTCCCAAATTAATAAACGTTAGCAAGCAACAGTGCTATTTTTCCTCTATTTCAGTGTCAAAAACAAATATGAATATTCCCTTTCTGCACAGATGCTGCCTGACTTGCTGAGTGATTCTAGCATTCTGTTTTTATTTTTTTTCCTCAGGAAGATGAGGAAGGGAGTAAATGCAAGTGGAATAGCACTATTACACAGTCACACCTCACTTCAGTCCACATTTTTTAAAAATTGGTTCATGGGATGTGGGTGTCACTGGCAAGGCCAGCATTTTTTTCATATATTTGTTCATGGGATGTGGGCGTCGCTGGCAAGGCGAGCAATTATTGCCCATCCCTAATTGCCCTTGAGAAGGTGGTGGTGAGCCGCCTTCTTGAACCGTTGCAATCTGTGTGGTGAAGTTCTCCCACTGTGTTGTTAGGTAGGGAGTTCCAGGATTTTGACCCAGGGGCGATGAAGGAACGGCAATATATTTCCAAGTTGGGATGGTGTGTGACTTGGAGGGGAACGTGCAGGTGGTGTTGTTCCCATGTGCCTGCTGCCCTTGTCCTTCTAGGTGGTAGAGGTCACGGGTTTGGGAGGTGCTGTTGAAGAATCCTTGGTGAGTTGCTGCAGTGCATCCTGTGGATGGTACACACTGCAGCCACAGTGCACCGGTGGTGAAGGGAGTGAATGTTTAAGGTGGTGGATGGGGTGCCAATCAAGCGAGCTGCTTTGTCCTGGATGGTGTCGAGCTTCTTGAATGTTGTTGGAGGTGCATCACACTCCTGACTTGTGCCTTGTAGATGGTGGAAAGGCTTTGGGAGTCAGGAGGTGAGTCATTCACTGCAGAATACCCAACCTCTGACCTGCTCTTGTAGCCACAGTATTTATGTGGCTGGTCCAGTTAAGTTTCTGGTCAATGGTGACCCCCAGGATGTTGATGGTGAACGATTTGGCAACGGTAACGCTGTTGATTGTCAAGGGGAGGTGTTTAGACTCTCTCTTGTTGGAGATGGTCAATGCCTGGCATGAATGTTACCTGCCACTTATCAGCCCAAGCCTGGATGTTGTCCAGGCCTTGCTGCATGTGGGCACGGACTGCTTCATTATCTGAGGGGTTGCGAATGGAACTGAATACTTGCAATCATCAGCGAACATCCCCATTTCTGACCTTATAATGGAGGGAAGGTAATTGATGAAGCAGCTGAAGATGGTTGGGCCTAAGACACTGCCCTGAGGAACTCGTGCAGCAATGTCCTGGGGCTGAGATGATTGGCATCCAACAACCACTACCATCTTCCTTTGTGCTAGGTATGACTCCAGCCACTGGAGAGTTTTCCCCCTGATTCCCATTGACTTCAATTTTATTAGGGCTCCTTGGTGCCACACTCGGTCAAATGCTGCCTTGATGTCAAGGGCAGTCACTCTCACCTCACTTCTGGAATTCAGCTCTTTTGTCAATGTTTGGGCCAAGGCTGTAATGAAGTCTGGAGCCGAGTTGCCCTGGCGGAACCCAAACTGAGCATCGGTGAGCAGGTTATTGGTGAGCAAGTGTCACTTGACAGCACTTTCGATGACATCTTCCATCACTTTGCTGATGATTGAGAGTAGGCTGATGGGGTGGTAATGGGCCGGATTGGATTTGTCCTGCTTTCTGTCGGGTAGATGCCAGTGTTGTAGCTGTACTGGAACAGCTTGGCTAGAGGCGCAGCTAATTCTGGAACACAAGTCTTCAGCACCACAGCCAGGATGTTGTCGGGGCCCATAGTCTTTGCTGTAATCAGTGCACAACCAACGGATCAGATCAAGCGTTTCTTGATATCACGTGGAGTGAATCAAATTGACTGAAGACTGGCTTCTGTGATGGTGGGGATATCGGGAGGAGGCCGAGATGGATGATCCACTTGGCACTTCTGGCTGAAGATGGTTGCAAACGCTTCAGCCTTGTCTTTTGCACTCAGGTGCTGGACTCCGCCATCATTGAGGATGGGGATATTCACTGAGCCTCCTCCTCCCCATAACTGTTTAATTGACCACCACCATTCACGACTGGATGTGGCAGGACTGGAGAGCTTTGATCTGATCTGTTGGTTGTGGAATCGCTTAGCTCTGTCTATAGCATGCAGCTTCCGCTGTTTAGCATGCATGTAGTCCTGTGTTGTAGCTTCACCAGGTTGGCACCTCATTTTTAGGTACACCTGGTGCTGCTCCTGGCATGTTCTTCTGCACTCCTCATTGAACCAGGGTTGATCCCCTGGCTTGTTGGTAATGGTAGAGAGAGGAAAATGCCAGGCTATGAGGTTACAGATTGTGCTGGAATACAATTCTGCTGCTGATGGCCCACAGCGCCTCATGGATGCCCAGTTTTGAGCTGCTAGATCTGTTCAGAAGTTTTCCCATTTAGCACTGTGGTAGTGCTACCAACACATAGATGTTGTCCTCAGTGTGAAGACAGGACTTCGTCTCTACAAGGACTGTGCAGTGGTCACTCCTACCAATCCGATTTATACTTTGCTACCTTTCCTTTCTTCTGATAGAGATCAATTGCATGATGAGATGTCATGATGAGATGTCAACTTTTCTGATCACCTCTGCCCCAGTGCTGGACGGGAGCAGTGCATCCAAAGCACGCTAGCCCAGGAGTACTGGCATTTCCTGGACAGCATAAGTGAGGAGGCCCCCAAGGCTTGAAGATATGCTACGTAATAAAAAACTGAAATCTCAACTTATGGCAGCCCTCAGGCTGTCTGGTCTGAGGTGTGTTCCCAGCACAATCCCAATACCAGATTTATGAGGCACCTTTGAATTTGGGAGGCCCACTGTCACAGCTCCAGGTAAGAGAGATCGGAGACCAAATGCATTCTGCCCCAGCTCTTTTAAATGGCATCATTGGGCTTGTACCTATTGCAGGTGCAGGCCAGGCTCCACACAGCCCCCAACTTCCAGAATTTCTGGGGCTTCCCTGGAGCAACATTAAAAGGGGCAGAGACCTGCCATCACAGTCTCCACCTTCTTTTCCCTGACCTCTGCATCCAGAATCAGACTCCCTAAGGCAAAGGTCAAGGAAATTGCTCCTCTAAACCTTAGAGTGCTTTCTGAAAGTTACAAGCAACACTAATAAAGTTGAAGGGATCCAAGGGAGGAGGAGGGGGGAGGTATTTTTTGTTCAAAAGTATCTTGCCCCAACTATACCTAAAAATAGGATACAAGAATAAACATCTTCCTATCAGCTCAGTTGGTAGCACTCTTGCTGCTGGATCAGCAGGTTGTGTGTTCAAGTCTCGTACCAGGACTTTTAAATCCCAAGGGTATGTTAAATTGTCAGAGGTACCATCCCTCAGATGAAATGCTAAACTGAGCACCCATCCATTTGTCCTGGTGGGAATCTCCTTCACTCTGGAGCCACTCTGGTGATGTCAGTCACAGGAAAGAGCGCCAGAATGGCTTCATTCATTTTAGTGGGCGTCAGCTGCACAGGTTGACCTAGAAGTCAATTTTATTTTAATGAAGTAAGCTAGATTTATTAAATAATTTCCAGATAGAGATGGGAGACCACTTTGAACAAAGTCCCCCCAGACTTTCCTTTAAGAGCTTGCACTGCCACTTTTACCACAATCCACAAACACCAATATATCGCTACAAAACTATTAAACTGTTCATTATATTTCTCAACCCACTTTGATATAAAAATACAATTTACACAAACTCTTACAATTCCTCATTTTTTCTTATTACAGTTTTTCTATTTCCAATTATTTCTACCAAATTCCTGTTCTGAGGACACTATTCCCTTTTGCCCTCCTCTCCAGCTACACCCCTAATCAATCCTTATCTTCATTTACTTTCCTGTACAGCCATTTTCATTAAAATGATTCACGTGATTGAACATCAGCTTCCTTTTCCATAATAGGCTTTCAATTTAATTTAATTGCTGATATAAATGCCAGCACAACTGCTTAATTCAGTTTGGTACCTCCATGCCTGAGATTAGGAACACACCACATGAGGCATCATGGATGGAAACCTGCATCGAGCCAATCTGTGGCACACTGCCATGGTGCATTCAAAGATCAAACAGAAAAATCCTCAGTGTAATAAAATGTTTCTGCTGCTCTGGAGTGATAAGAATGCAACTGATTAATAGCTGTTGTTCATAATTGTATGTGCTGGCTGTAAGCCTGAAAAATTAGTATCTTTATTTCCACACATGGAAAACATGTCTGTGTACTATACAATTGACAGTTGTTATGATTTGATTACCTGTAGGTCTTCAAAAGTTGTCTTCTTTTAGGAGGTGTAATTTGATGGACAGCATATCTGCTGCTATATGTTAATGCAGCAAAGTCCTGAACGTTTTTTCAACCGGTTATGAGTAGGATTTCCTGATGCTTTCACATAACTGAACATACATTTTCAAGACAACCCCACCTGTTCTCTTCAACAGGCTCTTACAAAGTGGCAAAGATTCAACTGACAACGGAACAGCAAGGAAACAGATAACACAGCTGTACTGCAGGCAAAAACGGAAGTTCAGTGCGGCAAACTTTGAAACCAGCAAGGAAAGATCAGAATAAATGAATTGAAGAAAATGTTCTTTTTAGTACAAAAAAGGAATAGTTATGTCAATTCTGCCCAAGACGTTAGGAAAGATTTTTAAAAACTGTATATAAAACAAACAAAAAGATTTGACAAAAATAAGCAACATATTAAGTGTAAAAACATATCATTGTGTCAAGATTCCTAATTATGGACATCATAAGTAACACGTAAGTGACACGCAAGTCTTCTGACTTCTTTCCCCCAACCTTTCATAGAATTATTGAATCTTACAGCACAGAAGGAGGCCATTCAGCCTGCCATGTCTGTGCCAGCTCTTTGAAAGAGCTGTCCAATTTAGTCCCACACCCCAGCTTTTCCCCCATAACCCTGCAAATTAGTCCTCTTCAAGGACATGTCCAACTGCCTTTTGAAAGTTCATACGGAATCTGCTTCCAGGTAGTGCGTTTCAGATCTTATCAACCCTCTGTGTCAAAAAAATTCTCTTCATTTCCCCTCTAGTTCTTTTGCCAATTATTTTAAATCTATGACCTCTGGTTACCGACCTGAAGTCCAGGAGAAATATATCCCACTAAAAAGCAAGAACAAACTAAGATAGAAGGGGGGGGGGTGTGTAAGATAATTGATAAACTAATCAAACTTGAGAGAGGATAACACCCCAGGTCTGGATGGATTGCATCCGCGCATATTAAAAGAAGTTAGGGAAGAGATAGCTGAGACACTATTACATAAGAACATAAGAAATAGGAGCAGATACCCTTCGAGCCTGCTCCGCCATTCAATCAGATCATGGCTGATCCTTGACCTCAACTCCACATTCCTGCCCAATCCCCAGAACTTTTGTTTCCTCTAAAGTCCAGAAATCTATCTATCTCAGCCTTGAATATATTCAACGACTCAGCATCCACAGCCCTCTGGGGTAGAAAATTCCAAAGATTCACAACCATCTGAGCAAAGAAATTCCTCCTCATGTCTTAAATGGCTGACTTCTTATCCTGTGACTATGCCCCATAGTTTTAGACTCTCCAGCCATGGGAAACTTATATATAAAAATTCATTAGAAAAGGGAATAGTGCCAGAGGGCAGCTAATGTGAGTCCTATATTTAAAAAGGGAAATAGAACCAGTCCAGGGAACTATAGACCAATTAGCTTAACGTTGGTGGGAGGAAAGATAATGGAATCTTTACTCAAAGATGTAGCAAACATTTCGAAACCAAAACTATAGTAAAGAATAGTCGGCATGCATTTCAAAAGGGAAGGTCGTGCTTGACCAACCTTATTGAATTCTTTGAAGAAGTAACAGAAAGGTAGACAAGGGTAATGTAGTAGATGTAAAATATTTGGGTTTTCAAAAGGCCTTTGATAAAGTACCGCATAGTAGACGCATGACTAAGGTCAGAGCATGTGGAGTTAGGGGACAAGTAGCAGAATGGATAGCAAGCTGGCTACAAAACAGAAAACAAAGAGTAGGAGTTAAGGGTTGTTACTCAAACTGGCAAAAGGTAGGAAGTGATGTTCCACAAGGATCAGAGCTGGGACCACTGTATTGTATTAGGATTTGCCAATCAAAGTTATTTACATATTTTTAAACTAATTTCCTACCCAGGTCAGAGTTAGAATTTACATCATAAAAAACTGGTGTCTTAGAAGTATAATGTCCATTGTGAAACTCATCCTGTTTTGAATGTGGTTGTTATGCTCCAAGACATTTTCTTGATTGATGCTCAAGAATTTTGCCAATTTAAAATTACAAAGTATTTTTTATTATTCTAAACCAGAATAAACATCCCTCCAGCCTCTTACAAATGAATGACTTACACTTAAACAAGCATCCAAAGAGTGGCAAACTTGTGAATCAAAGTATAATGAATAGATTTAGACTGCAGATGGGATTGTTACGCAACACAAGACCTCGAGATTCCTGTGGATTCCTTTGGGATTTTGCTTGTCAATCTTCACATTCAGACATAGTATTGCCACAGTTCCAGAAGTACTAATGTGAATAAAGACGACTCACAATTTCCCTTCACTCAAGTGAGTTGACAAAAGTACCCTCAAAACTCTGCTCACCCTTTTGTGGGGTCTGAATTGTGGTGGGGCAGGATTTCAGTCTGTGCTCCGCCCCTGAAGTAGTCCCAAATCCCAGGGATGAAGTTCATTTAAATATTCAAGGCAGGCACCCATGCCTGTAGCAGCATAACAGAGATGCCTACTCTGCTGAGATGTCAGAGCAATATCCTGCCATTCCAAAAGGAGGTGCCCAAGGCCTAAATCAGGCCATAGAGGAAAGCAATTCAAAACACGTTCCCCCAACCTGCATAGCATCTCTTCCACAGTAATCGATGACTGATCACCATTTCTTTAAGAACTGGGACCTTCCGTATGCCCACTTGGGACCTACTCCTGCTTTCAGCACTGTAGGTTCCACAGAGCCCATTAGGAACGTGCAGAGCTGCATTCCCAGCATGGCCCAGGAATACTGTCAGTGTTGGCTTTCAAATTACAAGGACACAGAAAATTTATGGGTAAATTTAATGGCCAGAAACTGCTGGATCCAGGTTTGACCCCAAATGTGCCCTCCCCCAACAACCAGAATTTCTACCCTACTGTATTCTGGAAATCATTCAAGAATCAATTCAAATTTGATGGATAATGGTAATAAATGCAAATACAGGAATTCAAAATCCAGTCAAGACAATACTAGGTCCTTCAAAGACCCACTGTTGCAACACTCCACTCAACCTATATATTCCTTTACAAAAAATATCAAGGTGTCAGAATAATACCTTTCAAGCATAAATACATATTCATTTCTTTAATTAAGTGGTGTAACTGTCTTAAGCCAGATACAATTGTAATAAGGGCTGATATCACACTAAATTTTCAGTTGCAACAGATGCTGAGGTACATTTGCAATCTTAGCATAAACATGAAGCTCTGGCTATAGCTGTTTTTATGCTGGCACCATTTTAGTTTGGATTCCAGCAGATTGGGTCCAATGCTGGGATAATGTTTCACCCAATTCTGAGAGAATTCTGTCTCCCAGAATCCAAACCAAAAATAATGCCAATACAAAAATGGCTTTAGGCACAAGCAACTCTAGTGGTACAGGTCCAGTTATAAGCTTGTAGAGGCCTAATCGCTCATTCACATCTCTTCAACATGTTACAGGGTGGTCTCCGACAAAAAATAAGCATCTTCATCAAATCTACCAATAAGTATTGTTAGGGGTAATCCAAAACGAGAGAGATTATGTGTGGCCTATAAAAAAGGGCTCTATATATTCCATCACTTGGAAAATACAGGATTTTTAAAACAATCAAATTGCCAAGTAGGGCAAAATGTTGTTGAGAATTCGTTACCAACCATGTTTGCCTCTAGACAGGATTTCCAAGTCAAGGATATCAGTGTTTAACCAAAGAGAGTTTGCAGCCTTTCGGAGGTAAGTGGGCAACATTAAAGTCCATCTTTCCATAGAAAATTATTGATTTCCCAGCACTGAAATTATCTCAGTCATTTCTTTGCCCACTCTGCAATTTTGTTACCACTTGCCTTTTAGATGGAGAATTAACCATTCTGTTGAGGATGGAAAAATCAACATAAAGCAGACCACGCCTGTTTAATTTTCACCATGCATGCCAAGCAAGAATATAACTTCTAAGGCACGAAATGCTTGATAATTCAAGTCTTGTGTTTTAGATAACGATGAGAAACAAGTAGGGAGGGGTATCATGAGATATTTGTAAACAGCTACATGGCGACTTTCAGATCACAATAGCTATTCATTTTAATTAACATTATAAAAATCAAACCAGAAAAATTACATTTTCAGCTGCTGGAGGATAAAAATGTAATTCGAACACATTGGACTCTTGGATCTAGTCAGGAGATTTGTGCTAGCTTCACTAAAATTTGGCTTGAGATTTACACACCACCAAAAAGTTGGTATTATGAATGGTTGTGCAGTGCTACTGGTAGCAAAGGCTGTGCATTACCATTTAAGACAGGCTGCAACAGTAATGGCTTCTTCACATACAGCTCGAAAAGAAAAAAATAAGTGACTTAGGCATGTACAACTGATCGCTCTAGTTTTAAAACTGGGACAGTTAGTCAAAAACAAAAAGGAACAAAATCTTTAGTACAGACAAGGAAGAGGTTAGTCATATATGGAAAAGCTTTAACAGAACAGAAGAATCAAATGTAAAAAGGGGAAAGCTCGAGGAATCACTGACTATGGAGAAATAAACATGCAAGTTATTTGCAAGCTCCAAATTTCCTCATTTTCAACTTCATCATATCCATCTACAGCCATTTTTGTAGTCTCTCTTGAGTGAGACTGCCAATTTTTGTTCAGTTTTGTGCAACCATTTGAGACTGGGTTGAGTGAGCTCATTTCACAGACTGCATTTGTACTCCAGTATAGCAGTGCAAAAACAGTATGCTAACCCAGCATGCGTCAAGTTTGCCAGTTGAGGTTGTTTTTTTTAAAAATGAGCTTTAACATCTGAATTAAATGTTTGGAATTATGCACCAAGCAAAGAAAGAGGTAGAAAAACATTGATTTTTTCCAAACATGCTATGATGAGAAAGTTAGTATATCAGAGGGATTAGCTTTCATGAGCCAAATGCCTTTTCTCATTCCTCACTTTTCACACATTCTTAAGGAAAGTAACTTGCTCCTGGTTGAATGAGAACTGAAATGTTCTAGTCCAGGTGATATAATCATAGATGACAATATCTTACAGCATATATTTCCTACAGGTATAAGCATCTCATCACATTTTGTCTTCCGGCTTTGGTTGGATAAACTGCAAACAGGATGTTCTTATAACAGGAAATTCCTCTTTACAACTTATCATTACATCTGAAAAGCCAGATGTCTACACTCCACTCTTCAATCAAATGGGTGGTTTCTTTTTTTTCCTGTTGGTATTTATAGAACTACACGACCAGACACCGTAACAGAAATGGACCGTAAATGATCATCAGCTGATCCATATTTTTGCTAGAGTTCCTCTTTCCATGCCAATTATAAAGGCAGTTTTATTCTAACAGTTCATCACTGCTATGAACAGATTGGGACCACATTTCACTTATGCTCTGTTTTACTCCTGACTGCAACATAATAGTCTTGCCATGTAGAGCAATATTAACCAATACCACTTTAATAGTGTGCACCATATTAATACTGAAAACACTCCAGCTTTCTCCAAAACTCAAAACACTGTTGGAAAGTAAAAAATCTTTTGAAAGCGCAGTGATACAGCATTTAAATTCATTGTTTCATACCATCATCTTTGCTGCCTTTTGGAGCACTGGATGCTAATTGATCTTTATAAGCTACCTTTTTGCTGTTTAGTTCAGATTGTGGGAGGCAGACATCCATAAGCCAGTTCTCTGCGTTTAAATTACTAAATCCAGTTTTCATCTTGGTAGCAGTCATGGGCCAACAAAAAACTTCAGAGAGTTGGATTTAGCAGTATAAATACAGGGACCTGGCTCCCAGACACAAGTCGCCCAGAGCACCAGTATAAAAACAGCTACAGACAAACCTGAAGCAAATGTAAACCATCAGTATAATAAAAATGTAAATAAAATTGAACAAAAAAACATCAGCACTTTGAATAGTTTTGTTTGAGCAAATGCTAATTACATCATTGAAAATCAAGCAAGGTGGTGTTACAGATATCCTGCTGAATTGCACTAGACTTGTTAAACTGTACAAGGATTCCCACACTGCAATAATGCTCAATGCAATGTTAAACTGCCATAAAAGCACTGGCATTAACCTTCCAGATCCAAAGGGAGTACGTATCATTACAATTTATGCCCCTTTATACTGCAGGGTTCCATCCAACAGCAAGAGCACTATTCGAGTAAACTGTCTGCCCTCCTGATAACTCGATCATTTCTTTCCCAAAAAATAGCTGAATCAAGCACTTGCATTAAAATACCACAGAAAACTGTTAGTGCAATTCAAAATTTGCCGGTAATTGAAAGTGCAACCAGAAGCTCTTCCATTGGAGACACCATGGGAGTATTTTAACCTCCTCTGTTAATTCAATCAAGTTAGTCAAACAAGATTTGCCTTTAACAAATCCGTACTGGCTTTCATTTATTAACCTATATTTTCCAAGTGCCAATTAATTTTGTCCCGGATTACTGTCTCTAAAAGTTTCCCCATCACTGCCGTTAGGCTGACTGGCCTGTTAATGCCAGGCTTATCCCTCGCTTATCTACTATCACTACTAGCTCCTCCTTTACCGCTACAACGGCAGCATCATCTTCTCTAGTGAAGATGAATGTGAAGTATTCATTTAGTACCTCAGCCATGCCTTCTGCCTCCACAATATGATGCTTTTGGTCCCTAATTGGCCCCACCCTTCCTTTGACTACACGTTTACTATTTATATGTTTATAAAAGACTTTTGGGTTCCCTTTTATGTCACCCATAAATCTACTCTCATACATTCTTTTTGCCCCTCTTATTTCCTTTATTAATTCTCCTCTGTACTTTTTGTATTCAGCTTGGTTCTCTACTGAATTATGAACCTAACATTTATCATAAGCCTCCTTTCTCTGTTTCATTTTAATCTCTATAACTTTAGTCATTCATGGAGCTCTAGCTTTGGATGCCCTTCCTTTCCCTCTCATGGGAATGTGTCTAGTCTGTACCTGAGCTATTTCCTCTTTGAAGGCCTCCCATTGCTCATTTGCTGTTTTACCTGCCAGTCTTCGATTCCAATCCACCTGGGCAAGATCCCTTTTCAACTCACTGAAATTAGCCCTCCTCCAGTTGAGTATTTTCACATTTGATTTTTTTCTTGTCCTTTTCCATAACTATTCTAAACCTAATGAAATTGTGATTACTGTTTCCCAATGTTCCCCCACTGAAACATGCTCCACTTGCCCCACTTCATTCCCCAGAACTAGATCCAGCACTGCTTCCTTTCTAGTTGGGCTGGAAACACACTGATCAAGAAAGTTCTCTTGTACTCATTTCAGGAATTCCTCCCCTTCTTTGCCCTTTACACTGATATTTTCCCAGTCTATACTGGGATAATTGAAGTCCCCCATTATCACTACTCTATAGTTCTTGCATCTTTCTGCAATTTGCCTGCAAATGTGCTCCTCTATTTCCTTCCCACTATTTGGTGGTCTATAGTATACACCCAGCAGTGTAATCTCCTCTATTGTTACTTAATTCTAAGCAAATAGATTCTGTCTTTGAATCCTCAAGTATATCATTCCTTTCTAGTGCTCTAACAGTAACTTTAATCAATACTGCCAAACCACCACCACCCCTCTTTGTTTTCCTTGCCTATTTTTCCTGAATACATTGTAGCCAGGAATATTAAGTGCCCATTCCTTGCCCTGTTTGAGCCAGGTCTCCATTATTGCCACTCTCATAATCCCATCTGGCTACTTGTGTCGGCAGCTCACCAACCTTATTTACCACATTCCGTGCATTTACGCTCATGCACTCCAATCCCATCTTAGTCTGCCTCGCATTTCCCCCTTATCCGATCCCTCCTATTTCAGGACTACTCTTTATTCTATTACTGTTTGTCTCTCCCAGTTCTCTGTGCTCCTTGTATCTTCTCTCTAATGCTTCATCCTGGTACCCCTCCCCCTGCCAAATTAGTTTAAAAACTCCCCCACAGCACTACTTAACCTCCCCAAGAGGACATTGGTCACAGCTCTTTTGAGGTGCAATCCATCCCTCCGAGGATGAGACTCCGTAATTCCTTCAAAACAAATCTCCAATGCTGTAATCAGTGTTCATTCAATATTAAGGTCAAATACAATGTAGGTTTTAACATATCTGTCACAGATGCTGTTTTACAATTCTGGTATGTGTAAAATCTCAGTGCACTATTCTATAAATGCTTTTTAAACTTGTAGCTTGTTTAAAATGCTCCACAGAAAAACAAATGCATCCAATTGTAATAAGCCAAAAAATGCAGTGTCAAGATACAGTCCCCACTACTTATAGCGGGCGCTTTGGTGTCAACACAATTTGCCCTCTATACGGGGTGGTCAGTATAACTGGTAAAATTAGTACCATTTGGCCAATATAGGCGGCTGTCCGGGATAAGCATGGACGGTGTAAATGGTAGGGACTGTACTGTATAACCTGGAATGACGCTACCGATTTACCATTCCAAATTGCTCTTCATCTTTGGCTATATAACTCCTAACTAGCGTACAGCATGGCAACTGTTGATAATGACCAAGTTTCAGATTGCTGGAGGTTTATATTATCTTTCCACACATCTTATGGGAGAAAAGCCAACCATTGTACATTTTGTTTTATAATATTTCTTCATTAACTGAATGGAACATAGGCTTTTGAAACAATTTGTTTTAATAAAATAATTTTACTGTCAAAAGATTACTATTCTAATAGTACAGGCATCACATTAAATAAAGTTCAGTCTTATCTCAAATATGGTCAATTCAAGAATTCAAAACACGTCAAATGCTTTGTTAATGTATGCACGTTGGCAGGCAGCTAAGCCAAACAGCAATCTAAATTTCACAAATCATTGAACATACGTTGCAACCAAAGCATTGATCCTCCAAAATTTTATAGGTTAAAGTCCAGGCTTTGAGTAAAGAATTCATCACAATATGAACACTCCACTCAAAAAAATTGAAATGAAAACAAATACATTTCCAACCAAACACCATATTGTGAAGGTAATTAAAGGTCTCATTTACAAATCATATAGCAATTTTTTTTAAATGAATAAGCTAAAATGGAAACTTAACACTGCATTGCTATTGGATTGGTATATAACTTAAAATGACTTCACTAGATAGGATTTTATGGTGTCAATTTCTTTTGGTATTATTTATTATTTTTTATTCTACAGTAGCAACAAAACCACAATTATATTGTCAAATAGTGTGTTATTTAAAAAAATTGCTAAGTACTAATCTTGGCCTGTGGTTGACATTATAAAATGACATCCTGTTAGCTGCATTATAGTATGTGCTACATGTTTTCAACAATGTTTTACAATTTGCTGAGATTCAGACACCACTGATATGACATTATGCAGGAATATGTGGCAAAGATGCTCTCACATTCAGCACCATGAGACATTCAACCATGAAGCAGGCTCTTTTGCAGATCATGCACTAAGCACCTTATTGTGGAGTCTATCCTATCTGTTCATTCTCCTGAGAGAAAGTTCTGCATTCTTATTGGGAACAGGATAACTGTATAACCAACTGCTTGCTCAGGGAAAAACCAGGGACACGAGAAATGGGATAAAACACAATTTGTGAAAGTCATACTAAAGAATACTGAAAATACAATTTTTATTTACTTGCAATCCTTGAATAATGCTATGAATGCCTAATTGAAACATCGTATCTTTTGTGTCAGTCAAAGGCAACGACAATAACGAAAAGTTAGTTTGCAAATTGAAAGCGAGAGAGAGATTTATGGGGACGGCCATAACTCAACTCTGCAAAAGTACTGCCAGCACAGAGAATCTCAGCCTCAAAATGGACAGTAGACTTCAGGTCCCAACCCCAACTGACTGAATTTTAGTCATAGGCATCACCCCTTCACCCCTCACAGAGACACAGTCTACTGAACAGCTCTCTCTCTGATGCCCCTCATCCTCTCCCATTCCTACTTCTCTCCTCTCCCCCCACCTTCTCCATCCTCTCCCCACTCCCTCCCACTGCCTCCTCCCTTTCCTCTTCCCGTCATCCTGCACCCTCCTTCTTCTCCTCCCCCCACGCCACATTGGTTCCATTATCCCCCATTCTCTAAGCCGGCTTGTCCTGAAAAATTTAAATTGGTCTTCTCTACCCAAGAGCAGCACCACAAGAGATCAATTATATGTATATATAAAAAGTATTCCAATATCCTGGTGTGTTAAACAAAACTATTTCAAATCATGAGTGACCTGGGAATTCCCTGGTTGTAGTGTTAGGGATTTTTAAAAAAAAATAATTTTTATCTTAAGCACGCATAACCATTTAATTTCCACAGAGTTAGACTTGAATACTGAATAGAAAAGATCAAGAAACATTTTTAATTACTTTTTTTTGCAGAAACACAATGTGAGCACATGGCAAAATAGGCAGCATTCGTTGTAATAGAAATCTCCTAATCAACTTTGTTAAGCTTGTTCATTATTTTATTCTTGGTCAAAATTACATTTTTAAAATTTATCTTTTCACTGGTCATTTGTTTTTAAAAGATTTCTTATCTTTTGCTGTGTTTTTTTTTCCTCCCTTCTGTATTTCGAATTAGTTTCTCATGATACAATTCATAACTTCATCATAGACAACTACATTTTTGCAACGCCCTTACTAGGGAACTTCATTAAAGAGTGTTTTTACTCCTCCTGCAATGTCCTGGATGACCAGGAGGTGGATATGTACAAGACTAGTGCAAAAAAATGCTGCAAACACAAGATAATTTTAACTGGGACAATTGTTTATTTATAAATAGAGAAACAAACAATTGGCTGAAATTCGAATCTGTTTAAGCTGAAGTAAAACCCAAAGTGACTTCTGAAATAAGAAGCATCAGCCACAAAGTAAATACTTAAAATGTATAAATAATTAGTTAAATTACAAATTTAGGATACTTGATCCAACACAATTAGACTGTTCGATTTGTTCTTGGGATATGGGTGACACTGGCAAGCCCACATTTATTGCCCATCTCTAGTTGCCCTGAGGGATTTAAGAGTCAACCACGAAATGTGGGACTAGAGTCACAAGTAAGCCAGACTGGGTAGATTTTTTTTTATGATTCGTTCATGGGATGTGGGCGTTGCTGGCAAGGCCAGCATTTATTGCCCATCCCTAATTGCCCTTGAGAAGGTGGTGGTGTGCCGCCTTCTTGAACCGCTGCAGTCCGTGTGGTGAAGGTTCTCCCACAGTGCTGTTGGAAAGGGAGTTCCAGGATTTTGACTCAGCCACAATGAAGGAACAGCGATATATTTCCAAGTTGGGATGGTGTATGACTTGGAGGGGAACGTGCAGGTGGTGTTGTTCCCGTGTGCCTGCTGCTCTTGTACTTCTAGGTGGTAGAGGTCGCGGGTTTGGGAGGTGCTGTCGAGGAAGCTTGACTAGTCTGTGGGACAGCTCTCCCAATTTTGGCACAAGTCCCCAGATGTTAGTGAGGACGACTTTGCAGGGTCAACTGGGCTTGGTTTGCCTTTGTCATGTCTGGTGCCTAGTGGCCCGATGCTGGGTGGTCCGTCCAGTTTTATTCTTATAACTTTTTTTAAAGCGAGATTTTACAACTGAGTGGCTTGCTAGGCCATTTCAGAGGGCAATTAATATTCAACCACATTGCTGTGGGTCTGGAGTCACATATAGGCCAGACTGGGTAAGGACGGCAGGTTTCCTTCCCTAAAGGACATTAGTGAACCAGATGGGTTTTTACGACAATCCAGTAGTTTCATGGCCACCATTACTGATACTAGTATTTTAATTCCAGATTTTATTTAATTAATTGAATTTAAATTCCCCAGCTGCCGCGGCGGGATTTAAACTCATGACTGCAGATTATTAGTCCAGGCCTCTGGATTACTAGTCCAGGAACATAACCACTATGCTACCGTACCATATTGAAATTAGATCCATCATACCTTTTTAAAGAAAGCTTCAATGTACAACAGTAGACTAATATATATCATTTACAAATCCACAACATAGGGTTATGATGTTTTTAAAAATTATAAATTTGATTAAAAGGCTATTTTTGTTTCTAGATGAGTTTAGCAGAATTCCTTTCTAATGGACAATTCTTTGGATTAGAGAAATGCTGTTGGTATGTTGCACAAATTTCTATGGAAGAAAAACACCTCTTTGATAAATTATAATATACTACAAGTAAAATCAGAATAAACAATTTAATGCAAGAACAAGTTTCCTTACAAGAAGTCAGGGTTTAACAAGAGGATCCCTACACTACACAGAAGTGCAAATTATGGCTCAAGACAGGCTTGAGATGTTAGATGCAGACAAAAATTATTTTGGCCATTTGTCACCAATTTTAGGAGGACTTGCTACCAGTTGGCTGATTGGGGGTTACCAGGTATGGGGTGGATATTATATCTGAATTCTTATTACATAACTTATAGTTTACGAAAACAGGAGTTGGTTTGTAAGTGCTGTGATAGAAGAATTACACTCTAATAAGTATAAGTTAACAGATGAAAATTGGGTACTGAGTAATCACTAAGGCAGTAACATCTACTTCTATTATTTACTTCATATATATTTTGACTTGTTTTAAACATACGTTAGCCAAAATCAAAAGCTATTTGAAATTAAAAATATGAAAACATACTTTTCTACAAGAGATTGCAAATAATATTTGCACTAATATTTGAATGAAACAATGGGCTCGATTTTCGCACCCGAGCAGGTGCGTTCGTAGCAGGGGGACTGCGAAAATCGGGGATTCCCGGGGCAGGTCCGGAGCCCGGCTCCAACCCGCCCACTTCCGGGTTCCCCAGTGACACGCTGACATGCGCGCGCAGCCCCCACATGTGGGACTCCCACCGGCAATTAAAGCCGGCGGGGTGCCACTTGAAATAATTAACCAGGTACTTCAAGTCGTTTACAGACCTGATATTTTAGGAGGGGTGGGATTTTCAGATCAACTGGGACTGTTTCCCGTACTGGGAGAAACACTCCCAGTTGAAATGGACGTGTTGCAGCCATCAGCCTGTGGCAGCTGCAAAGGTACATCTTGACAGTTTGGGGGGTGGTGGGGGAAGACCCTGACTCATTGCAGGAGGCCACTCTGTCACTTTGGACAAAGTTTGGCGTCAACCACCCTCCTCCTAACAATAAAATTCACAAACTTGCACACTTACCCCGGTGTCCAGACACATGTACCTACCTTGCGGACCTCCTCAAATGTACATCTTCCGGTTGGGGGCCGCGTAGCTGCAGTCACTACTTCCTCGGAGGACGAACAGCATCACCAGCCTCGCCAGCCACGCCGTCCACCTCCGACACATGGAGCCCCACAACACAGTGCTGTGACACATCCAGCTGCACAACAGGAGGGAAGGCAACGGCAGAGAGAGATGCGTCGCAGAAGGCACTACCCTCACCACAGGGTCCACAGACCGAGGCTCAGCTTCCTGGACCTCTCTGAGCAGCAGTGCACATGGAGGCTCAGAGTCACTCGACATGTAGTCATGGACATCTGCAACCTCCTTCATGCCAAGCTGCTCCCGGCTGGCCCGAGCACCATTTTCTTACCTAAAGCTGTCAAAGTCACCACTGCCCTCAACAACTTCTCCTCCGCATCCTTCCAGGGTGCCACCGGGGACATCGCCGATATCTCTTAGTCGTCTGTACAAAAGAGCCCTGCAAATACACCTACACCCACTCTGCAGTGACACAATGGGTGGCATCAGTTGTGGGTCTTCATAGTGATCCTCAGGAAAGGGCATTATTGCACAAACCAGACAAGATTCGCAAAGACGTGGCAGTAGTGGTGACAATATAATATGTAATGTGAGTTGCTCAGAAATTAAATATAGATAAAAACCATGACAAACCCTCAAACACCCTTGTGCATCCCCTTCATGCTCACGACACATTTGCCTTAAGCTTCCTACTGCACATATGGGATGCATGCCCTGTGGCTGCAGCACAGGTAATGGCAGGTTGAGTGAGGCTGACCGTGAAAGAGATGCATGACAGGGTGAGTATGAAATAGAGCCATGAGATTGTATGAGGATTGGGTTGAGTGGTAGTGGCGGGATGAGTACTGGCGAGGTGAGTAAGTGCAGGTAAGATGAGGATGAGCTTTGAGTGGGTGTGAGGAGTGATGTGACAGAGTAGCGTTGGCAGTGCAGAAGGAGATGTGGGGTGGGGGCGATGATGTGGCAGACGGAGTGTAGGGGAAAGAGTAAGTGTACTCACTTCGGCTGACCTACTTAGGTGATTGAAGCGCCTCCTGCACTGTATGCAGGTGCGCGATATGTTGGTGGTGCTGGTGACCTCCTCTACCACCTCGAGACAGGCCTTCTTGGTGGCAGAGGCAGGCCACTTCCTCCCACCCGCAGGTGGGGGGGGGGGGGGGGGGAGGAGGGGGGAGATCTCTGTGAGTGAGTGAGGCATCATTAAACCTGGGAGCAGCCTTCCCCCTGGGCTGCTCCATGCTGTAATTTTTCCTATTTTCTGCAGCATCAGTCAGTCAGTGGAGGACTGCCCCTTTAAATAGGGCTCCTCCAGCTGACAGCCTGTGCTGCGCATGCGCAGTCCGCCCGCTGCGCAGCTTTCCAGCGTGAAACCCGGAAGCAAAGATAAGTGGCTTCAATTAGCCTGCGATTGCGTGCGGAGCACCCCGAATTCACTGGGCGCATTACCCATACGCCCAGCCGACCCCCTGTTGCGAACCCGCCGCCCTCCTAATATCGGGCCCAATAAAACTTTCTTTTCATCTCAGACCATCATACGCTCCAAGGGTGCAATTTTTCTTTTGCCAAGTTGGGACTACTTCGCTCACTACCAAACACTACTCATTTAATTTGTGGCAAAGTAAATCATTCAGGCAAAAGTATGCAGCTTGAATAGCGTTTATTTGCAAGCAGAGTTCATTCTTGCCCTTGATAGAAGTTGTGATCATAGATAATTATTAACAACAGAATAGCATCATGGCTGTACGTAGCAACTACTTTGATATCAATTAGAACCCTAAAGAATTTAGTTTGAGAGAAGACTAGTCACAACCACTTACTCACAATCAGTAGAACAGCTCACTTTTAAAGACATTCCATTAAAACAGTATTATCTGATACAGCATTCCATTTTTTTGATCTAACAGACCATTTATGGTAATGTTACTTAAAACTTGAAAAAACAATTAAAACCGTATGTAGTAACAAGTAACTCTTAATCTACTGATCTTCATGAAGCCCTGAATGTAGATTTTAAACGTAAAAATACCGATGACTGAGTTATACTCAATTTAGCTTTAGTGCATTTTGTTATACAAACATTTAACTGATGGTTAGTGAAGACAGACATTAACAAAAAATATAAAGAGTAAATGTTTCAGAAGTGTACCAGTGTATCAACAACAGCCAAATTATAAGTTTATTCCAAAATATAGGAAAAAAGGGTGTAAAAGAAATGACAGCCATCCGTGGCTAAGTAAAGAAATCAAGGATAGTATCCGACTAAAAACAAGGACATATAAGGTAGCCAAACTTAGTGGGAGGATAGAAGATTGGGAATTCTTCAAAAGACAGCAAAAAGTAACTAAAGGATTGATTAAGAAAGGGAAGTTAGATTATGAAAAGAAATTAGCAAAAAATATAAAAACAGATAGCAAGAGTTTCTATAGTTATATAAAAAGAAAAAGGGTGGCTAAGGCAAACATAGGTCCCTTAGAGGATGAGACCGGGAAATTAATGGTGGGAAACATGGAGATGGCAAAAATGCTGAACAAATATTTTGTTTCAGTCTTTACAGTAGAGGACACTAAGAATATCCCAACACTGGACAAACAGGGGACTCTCGGGGGGGAGGAGCTAAATACGATTAAAATCACTCAGGAGATGGTACTCAGTAAAATAATGGGACTCAAGGCGGATAAATCCCCTGGACCTGATGGCTTCCATCCTAGGGTCTTGAGGGAAGTGGCAGTAGGGATTGTGGATGCTTTGGTGATAGTTTTCCAAAATTCCCTGGACTCAGGAGAGGTCCCGGCAGATTGGAAAACTGCTAATGTAACACCGTTATTTAAAAAGGGTAGTAGGCAGAAGGCTGGAAATTATAGGCCAGTTAGCTTAACATCTGTGGTGGGTAAAATTTTGGAGTCTATTATTAAGGAGACAGTAACGGAACATTTAGATAAGCATAATTTAATAGGACAAAGTCAGCATGGCTTTATGAAGGGGAAGTCATGTCTGACAAATTTGCTTGAGTTCTTTGAGGACATAACGTACAGGGTGGATAAAGGGGAACCAGTGGACATAGTGTATTTAGACTTCCAGAAGGCATTCGACAAGGTGCCACATAAAAGATTATTACTTAAGATAAAAAATCACGGGATTGGGGGTAATATTCTGGCATGGGTGGAGGATTGGTTATCGAACAGGAAGCAGAGAGTTGGGATAAATGGTTCATTTTCGGACTGGCAACCAGTAACCAGTGGTGTTCCACAGGGGTCGGTGCTGGGTCCCCAACTCTTTACAATCTATATTAACGATTTGGAGGAGGGGACCGAGTGCAACATATCAAAATTTGCAGATGATACAAAGATGGGAGGGAAAGTAGAGAGTGAGGAGGACATAAAAAACCTGCAAGGGGATATAGACAGGCTGGGTGAGTGGGCGGAGATTTGGCAGATGCAATATAATATTGGAAAATGTGAGGTTATGCACTTTGGCAGGAAAAATCAGAGAGCAAGTTATTTTCTTAATGGCGAGAGACTGGAAAGTACTGCAGTACAAAGGGATCTGGGGGTCCTAGTGCAAGAAAATCAAAAAGTTGGTATGCAGGTGCAGCAGGTGATCAAGAAAGCCAACGGAATGTTGGCTTTTATTGCTAGGGGGATAGAATATAAAAACAAGGAGGTATTGCTGCAGTTATATAAGGTATTGGTGAGACCGCACCTAGAATACTGCATACAGTTTTGGTCTCCATACTTAAGAAAAGACATACTTGCTCTCGAGGCAGTACAAAGAAGGTTCACTCGGTTAATCCCGGGGATGAGGGGGCGGACATATGAGGAGAGGTTGAGTAGATTGGGACTCTACTCATTGGAGTTCAGAAGAATGAGAGGCGATCTTATTGAAACATATAAGATTGTGAAGGGTCTTGATCGGGTGGATGCAGTAAGGATGTTCCCAAAGATGGGTGAAACTAGAACTAGGGGGCATAATCTTAGAATAAGGGGCTGCTCTTTCAAAACTGAGATGAGGAGAAACTTCTTCACTCAGAGGGTGGTAGGTCTGTGGAATTTGCTGCCCCAGGAAGCTGTGGAAGCTACATCATTAGATAAATTTAAAACAGAAATAGACAGTTTCCTAGAAGTAAAGGGAATTAGGGGTTATGGGGAGCGGGCAGGAAATTGGACATGAAGCTGAGTTCGGATCGGTCAATGCCCTGTGGGTGGCGGAGAGGGCCCAGGGGCTGTGTGGCCGGGTCCTGCTCCGACTTCTTGTGTTCTTTAGATTTGTGGTTGGGATCAGATCAGCCATGATCTTATTGAATGGCGGAGCAGGCTCGAGGGGCCGATTGGCCTACTCCTGCTCCAATTTCTTATGTTCTTATGTTCTTATAGTATTCTTGTGAGATTATGACATTTTGGATAGCTGTAAATTATTCAATTTCATAATACTTTCTTTATATTTTGTATGTGTTTAATGATAAAGATATACATACTTTCAAAGTTGATGGTTGCTTCCAATATACATAATGGTGAGCAGCTTCACAAAAATGTACACTGGCAGAATTTAAAACCTGTATAGGTTTCATTTGCGATTTTATTCAAGCTGATATTTTTTGGAACACTTATATTCAATAATATTGTAAAAAGAATTGCGGATATGAAATATTCAAATATATTTCTGGCCTTCATAAAGCTGCAAGCATTTACTTGTCAAGTGTAATCCTCATTTTATGAAACATGCATCAGTTCCAGTTTTAAACATTTTTACTATTTACAAATTAATTATGTACCTTAAAATACACATTCCAATCCTCTTTTCAGCCCCTTCCATGTTAGTTAACTGCTACTGTAAGAAATAATCATGACCTCTCTGTGAACTGAGGAAGTGGGAGTGCTTGTATGGTGGGGTAGATGTAGACTATCTGGGGAGACATGCTTCTTACAATTCAGAATAAACCTGTTCAACTAAAGAACAGCAGTTAGACTGAGTCTTTATACATTGTGAAAATATGTAACAGTTCTTTCCCCCCAATATGAAGAAAAATAAATGCCAAAAGAAAAACTAAGTGGTGGGAAGCAGACTGTTGAATACATTACAGTAGGAATTTAAGAGCTAGCTAGAGAAAATGTGGCAGCATTAAGGCGGCTTTTGAAGGAGGGGAAAGAGATGGCAAGACACAGAGGAACATGCAGGACAGTAGAGTCAAGGCACATGAAAACTCTGACCAAAAGTGGAATGCAAAGGGCCCCAAAGGCAGAAGAGTAGCAGGTGCATGTTGGTACAAGGAACTGAAGGAGGTGTAGACTTAAGGAGGAACTTGTAGATGATAAAAATATATATTTATTGAGTGAGTGAGTGAGTGAGGTGAGTGTGAGTGGAGTGTGTTGAGGAGGAGAAAGAGATAAATTGATGGTTGTTTCAGCCTTTTGAACTTTACCTAATTTTGCCAACTGCATTGTTGGAGCTGTGATGTGCCAGCTTGAGAGGTATATTCTCCCGAATCTCTTCTGAGACCAAGACTTGGTTTTAAATTATTTGGGGGTTTCTTCATCAGAAATAGGAAGATTGCTGAACTTGCAGATCTGTTTTTACTTGCATGTTATTATCTGTCAATCATGATGCCACTGAACATCAGGGAATCAGAACTTTAAAAAAGTAATTAAATTGCATGAAGTTCGCACATTTTAATTTTTTCTTATGACCTCTGAGAAAAGCTAAAGGGAAATTTAAGTTTCAGAGAAAATAAAGTACTGTTGTCAATCAAAAACATTGTCATTTATCCAGATTTCTACACACTATTTTGGTTAATAGCTTGGTTTAGTAACACAATCAAAAATTTCCTATAACCATTAACCCCAATGCAACAGTCAACCATCACAGGAAAAATCAATACCATTCACCTGAACCAAAACCACTGGTCAGTCTGTAAGTCGCTATGTGAGGCTCACCTCCCATCAATCTTTGTTCTTTGCCAATTTTCTCCACTACCCTATTCTCCTGAAGGTACAGTTCTACGGGTTTCAGTTTCGCTCTGGTACCTCAACAATGTTACCATTCTACATATGGGAGTCTTGCAGGTGAATATCAGTAGACCTTTCAATAAGAGCAGCATCTTAAATCAAGCCCAATCCCGTCCTCACACGTATTACCACCACAAGCCCCAAGTAACAAAGAGGAGCAGATGCTCCAACAGATTTTGCCCTCCCAAACCTAAAGGCACTGAGGCCTTCCTGAGATCAGCTAACTTGGAACAGACTGATGCTGAAACCTTCCTGATCGATAGGACTCAGCTAGTAACTGGATAAACTCGTTGAGCCATCAAGGAGTCATCATTCTATTACTGTGTCATGTATGTTGATCACCAAATAGTGGGAAGGAGATAGAGGAGCACATTTGCAGGCAAATTGCAGAGAGATGCAAGAACTTTAGATTAGTGATAATGGGGGACTTCAATTTTCCTAATCTAGACTGGGAAAATATCAGTGTAAAGGGCAAAGAGGGGGAGGAATTCTTGAAATGAGTACAAGAGAATTTTCTTGAACAGTATGTTGCCAGCCTAACTAGGAAGGCAGAAGTGCTGGATCTAGTTCTGGGGAATGAAGTGGGGCAAGTGGAGCATGTTTCAGTGGGGGAACATTTGGGAAACAGTGATCACAATATTATAGAATCATAGAATCATAGAAGTTACAATATGGAAACAGGCCCTTCGGCCCAACATGTCCATGTTGCCCAGTTTATACCACTAAGCTAGTCCCAATTTCCTGCACTTGGCCCATATCCCTCTATACCCATCTTACCCATGTAATTAGGCTTATAGCAGTTATGGAAAAGGACAAGGAAAATCAAATGTGAACATACTGTGCACACTTGAATGTATGGCAGAGTTCTATAATGAAGAACAATTGCAAAAAAAGGCGTTAAAAATTATAATGGTGATCTTAACTAATCAAAATCTCAGTGGAATGGAGTTACAATTCTGTTGAAAAGACCCTGAAGTTTGAGATAGGAATAATATTTAGGAGAAAATCTGTGTTTGTATTTTGAGGCCTTTAAGGGAAGCTTTCTCTTCTGTTCCGAGAAACTAACCCATTGTTGCATAACATCAACATGGGTTGGGGGAGGGGAAAGCTCTAAAATTCATCTGTTTACTGAAAACAAACTCATCTGTTGTTGATAATCGGCGTTGTATTCTGCACTGTACAATTTAACAATGAGCATCCAATACTGGTAAAGTTACCTTAATCATGAAGTAGAGGTTGACTTTTACCCTTTCAAGACTAAAGCAACATTGTTACATGAAAATACGTGTTTTCACCGAAATACTGTGAACTAATTGCCTCTCTGAATTATACAACTCTAATCTGTAAAAACGTCGAGACAAAACATGTTGCTGATATATAGAATTTTTTAAAAATGAAACCATTTTAAAAACTGAAAACAGCCTTCTATACTTCAAGGATTAAGTAAATACGACTCTGTTAAACAAACAAATAATGCACAAATCAATAACTTTCTTTCCGAAGGTTTTTAATTGGCCATTTGGAATCTTGTATCTCTTCATGCACACTCACTGAGGCATCTGAAGGCTCAGCACAGCTCACAGTAAGCATGTCTACTGAAGATCCAAACTTTACTAGTAATTTGCTGCAGAGAGCAGAGATTGGTCAATGGATAATGTGTAGTGCTGTACCTTTCTAGAGTAAAGCTCCACAGAATTTCTCAGCATCACATAGGTTGAATTTGCTATCTATTTGAAGACTTTACCAGCAATCCATGAGAGAGACTGGTGTTTCCTTTTTCCAAATAAAGTTACTTCAAAAATATTCAATTACATTATTCATCTAAGTTAATTTTACTACAAATAGATGATATAAATAACATTTAGCAGTCCACTGGAGTTAAGTGAAAAAAAGAAACGCATGGTAAGACCACACCACTTTTTCATATTCCTCCTGCCACTCCATTTTGTATTGCTTTACCTCTTTCTTCGGTCCAAAAAAATGTATTTTCATGATATTTAAATAAGAAGCACAATTTCATTTACACAAGTTGATCTCCCATGGTGTAGCAGATCGGGAGTCAAAACCAAGTGCAATCTCCATATCAAATGGAGAGGGGGGCGGGCAGATGTGAAGAGGAGGGGAGATAAACAAAAGAGATGGGGAACAGGGAGGTGAGGGGCAAGAGGTGTCCAGGAGAAGGGGAAGGGAAGAGGCAAGGGAGTGGCGGCTGCAAGTGGAAGAGGGGAAGTAGCAAATTGGCATTGTTTTTACCAAGTACCATCATTCCAGCGAAGAAAGTTTATTTTTATCTGCTGGCATATAGCTGTTCTAATGACTGAAGTTTACTCAGAAGAACCATCCTCTTTTCCAAGCTGAACTAATAACATCAATGTGAATGGCAATCGGAGAGTGCTTGTGACCACCAAAACTTCTTATGCCAGTTTAAACACACCCTGGAGTTAGAACTATCCATGAGACCAGGGCCATAGTTCAAAACACCACGTTCGGAAGAGATCGCAAATGTAAACAAAATGCTGGATGTGGAGAGTGAAAACCAATGAGTATGGTAGGAAAGCTTGTGAAGTTAGAGATGTTCACAATAGCACAGGATTTGAGTGTTCACAAAGCAGAGTATGCCAATGAAGTTATTAAACTTAAAAACCTCTCTTTGGAGCTCTAACTTGTGATAGCTTATAGTGGGAACATAATATTTATTTACAAGAAGCATTCACGCATTGGCGGCAAAGATAAGGACACGGGCAGCAGCTGTTGAGAAAGGTCTAATGGCCAAACAGCGTGGGCAGGGAGCAGTGGCAGCTGACAATGGGATAGGAAACAACAGTCGTCTTTTCGGGGAGGCAAACAGCAGGGCAGGAGCCCCCATTCAGGGCAGGAGCCCCACAGCAGGGCTTTCTCAGAAGAGTTGGGGTGGCTCAAGGCAGGCTGGAAGCTGGGTGGGCTTTGCAGAGCACAGCAGGTGGTCTAGTGGTGAGAAACAATGGGGGACCATGGCAGAGTCAGGTGCAGGACTAAAAGCAAAAGAAAAACCATTATTTTTGGGAAGTGAAATAGAGTAGGAGTCTCATGAAAATACATTGGGCTCAATTTTACAGGGAAATTGTGGGTGCGTTGGGGGGCTCCGGAAATCGGGGAAATCCCCTTTGGGATCGGAAGCCTGCTCCAACCCGCTGACTTCCGAGTTCCCCACGGATGCACCCAAAATCAGAAGACCCGCCAGCTTAGAGCCAAATGTACCTCATTGAGGTACTTAAGGCACTTTACTCATGAGAGATTATGTGGATAGAACGATTTTTAAACTTATCTGGGCGGCTTGCCCACCGCTTCTGATTCACATCTGGTGAAACCAGGCATGAAGGGCCGGACCAGGGAATAAGAAACAAAATAAAGTACATCAAAAACCACTGCACAAAGTTAAAACACAAAATCAACCTACCTTTCTACCCTGCTCCGATGTCTCCCTCTCGTATCTCCCCCTCTTCACCTCCCCGATCTCCCCCCGATCTTCCACTCTCCCCCCACCACCACCCCCCCCCCGATCTTCCGTTCCAGCGCCGGATGACATCTTGCCCTCTCTCTTTCTTTCCCCCCCACCTTGCGTTGCAGCTCCTGACGGCAGTCAGCCTGTCAATCAGGCTGGCTGCCGGGCCCGAAATCTGGAGAAGATGTTAATCATCATCAATCACGATGCGATCGCATTGGAAACGATACGTTTTGTTTATGCGGGTTTGCTACGTGCACCTTCGCCCCCCCCCCCCACCCCACAGCCAAACCTCCACCATTTCAAAATTGAGCCCATTATGTCTTTTGAACAATGACAGATTTTTGGGGGGCTAGGTGACAAAAGAATGGCAGTGGGAGGTCTTTTCTTAAAATTCATGGGATGTGGGCAAAGCTGGCAGGGCCTGCATTTATTGCCCATCCCTAGTTGCCTTAAGGTGGTAGTGGGCCTTCTTCTAACTGAGTGGCTTGCGAGCCCACTTTTAAGGGCAATTAAGAGTCAACCACATTGATGTGGGACTGGAGTCACATAGAGGCCAGACCAGGTAATGATGGCAGGTGTCCTTCCGATTACTAGTCCAGCAACAACCTTTACATCACCATACCCTGGAAGGGGAAAAACTTTTTGAAGAGTTTTAAAATCATTCAGAACGAATAGAAAAGTAGAAAATAAAAATATACATTGAAAGAAAATCAAGTTCAAAACCTTACCTGCCTCAAGATGGCATCCAAGCTAGGAGAAACAGTTTAGAGATTTGATTCACAGAGCCACCCAGTGGCCAAATTATAAATGTGGACATAAAAAACTAAAATAGAAAACGTTGACACAAAATGTGATAAAATCATAACCGAACGTACGGTTTTGTAGACAGGAAGTGCACACAGATTTTAGTAAGATATAGAAATCACCTCAACACATCCTCAGGAAATCCTAAAATGCTTCACAACCAATTTGTCACTTTTGAAGCGCAGTCACTGTTGTGTAGGCAAATAGAGCAGCTCATTTGTGCACCGCAAAATCCCAAATACAACAAA
Organism: Heptranchias perlo; assembly: GCF_035084215.1. Classification (NCBI taxonomy): domain Eukaryota; kingdom Metazoa; phylum Chordata; class Chondrichthyes; order Hexanchiformes; family Hexanchidae; genus Heptranchias; species Heptranchias perlo. Next base: position 71,174,508 of record NC_090328.1, read on the forward strand.
TGAGATGAGTGACCAATCAATTTTTGTGTGATGTTGGTTGAGGGAAGAACATTGATCAGGACACTGGGAGAGCTCTCTGTTCTTCTTTGAGCTATGGGATCTTTTACCTGAGCAGACAAGTGGGGCCCTTGTATAATGTCTCATTCAAAAGATATCCAACAATGCATCATTCAGTACAGCACTGAAATGTCAGCCTAGATTATGTGTTCAAGTCCTGAATCAGACACAAGAGTGCTATTAAGCCAAGCTGACAAAATACAAAATGTAAACCATTTATGTCCAGTGCCCATGCAGAATCTGCAATTTTTAAGAGAAAGATGGATCACCAATTATTTAAAAACATTCTGGTTATAAACGTACAGCATCTCCTTCCTAATATTATTTTGTACTCTCACCACTCATTTATTAGAAAGGCAACAATTGTGTCCCTGGATACAGATATAAACGCAGAGGATTTGTAAGAATTCAGTTTCCAAATAGAACTAAGAATTTGATTAGATGAAATTGTTTGTCAAATATTGGAAAAAATTGATATCATTTTTAAGTTGTTACAGTAACTATAACAGTTCATATTTACAGGTGGGCAGTCAGATCGTTTTCATTTGTGCGCTGTACTTTTTCAAAATGAGCCCAAGCAGCTGATAAAAAGGACAACACATGGACAATTCCCACCATAACCATTTTGAAAGTGTTCCATTTTTAAAAGGTTCTACCTCAGAGGTTACACCTAAAATTTGTCTGGAAACAATTTTGGTATCATGTTTTGCTGCTGGAGCAGCTTCAATGAAGATGCTGCATACAAATGGGAAAAGTACTCTGCTACCCTGCTCATGTACTCCTCACTGCAGAAAAAAAAACTAGAATTACTTGAACTAATAAATAATTATTCAGTTTATTGAGCTATGCACTTATTAGTGCAATTTTTGTCTTCTTCCACACTATGCACTTTATTCATAGGAAATCTGGAAGCAAACATTGTTACCTAATGTAGATAAGATTATAGTTTGAAACAATAATTATTTGAAGTAGTTTTAACATTCAATAAACAACATAAATGTTTACCAGGATGCAAGTATCCAGTTCATGACATGCAAAGCAACACACATAGCCTACCTGTCATTTCAGTGCTTTTGTTCAATAGTGACCTACAAAAGCATTTCAGAATGTGAAACAATAATATCTGGGTTATTAATTGCTGCAACAGGTCAGCATATTACCCTTTCATCTCTGAGGCCTGGGTTCAAATCCACCCCAGATTGATGGGATGCGAACACCAAAATGCCTACTTTGAGCCTTTAACAGAAGACAACAACTTTGGATCACTGTCATCATTCTTTGGTCAAGATCGCAGATTCCACAGTAGAAGAACAGCCAAAGAAATGGCAATATGCGAGAGGAGTTGCACATTATATGCCATAGTAATGAGAGGAAGACATCTGACATCATGTGATCACTATGCTCAAAACATTTTAAAAGACCATTGCTCCCATGGGTTTATCATTGTGATGTGTCGAATTTATATATAAACAAGGATATATAGAAACAGGGACTATTTTTTCATTCCTATTACTGTGAAACAAAAACAAATTGTAATTTCTTGTCAGAGAAATGCTACTACAGCCCTGAAAGGGTTAACTGACATTTAAGACCTGTACTATCATTTAAAATGTCACTGTAGCAAGATTGCAAACCCTGTATCTGCTAAACCTTCGACCTGGGACCAGGTACAATGAATATTATCCTAATCAGTTACATGGAAACGTTTGTGTATTTTGAACAGTGCAGATCAAACTTGCCTTTTTGTTCCAAAGAGATCACCCTTCCAACTAGTGGACATTGGTGAGGATCATTAAAGCCAGCTTTCATCAATTTTCACCATAAATTCACCGATTTTTTGTTTGAGTTGATGGATCAGCAAAAACCCCAAATTCTCCCTGGCTCTTTGAACTGAAAATCAAGTCCCAAAATGCGTGCACATCGTATTCCTGACATCCTCACATACATACTCTATGCTTCATGTGCTATGCATGACTTGAGCATGAAACATACATGCACAGCACTATGAATGTGATGGACGCACATCTCAGGACCTGATTTTCAGTGCCAAATTCAGAAAATTATCGAGGAGAGTTCAGTGTTTCTGTTACATGTGAATATGTATTAAAAATATATTTAGACAACAACTTTTTCAAGAAACAAATTTGATTATAGATGAATAGATATATAATTTGACATGCTTTGCACTATTAATATACTCAAGCCAAACAACAGCTTGTTAGCGAATTTAACGTAGAAAAACGTCCCAAGGCAGTTCCCAGAGGCGTAATCAGACACAAATGGACACCAAGACAAAGAAGGAGATATTAAGAGGGATGACCAAAACTTGGTCCAAGAGATGGATTTTAAGGAAAGTCTTAAAAGGAAGGGGAGGGGGAGTGGCAGAGGGGTTTAGGGAGGGAATTCCAGAATGTGGAGCATAAACAGCTGAAGGCAGGTCCGCGAACAATGTGGGGGGGGGGGGGGTGTGGATGCATAAGAGGCCAGAGTCAGTGGAACTCAGTTCAGGGGAGGGGGAGGTGGAATTGAAGGGTTAGAGGAGGTTACATAGATAGGGTGGATTGAGGCCATGAAGCGATTTAAACATGAGCATGAGAATTTTAAGTTGAGGGACCAGGAGCCAATGTCATTCAACATTCAAGAGTGATGGTTGAGTGGGATTTGGTGCAGGACAGGATGCAGCCAGCACAGTTTTGGATGAGTTGAAGTTTATGGAGAGTGCAGAATGAGAGGTTGGCCGGTATAGCACTGGAATAGTTGAGTTTGGAGGTGCCAAAGGCACAAATTAAGAGTTTTAGTGGTAGAAGAGCTGAGACTGGGACAGAGGCAGGCATCATTACGAAGATGAAACCAGGCCATATACAAAATATGGGCTTGGAAGTGCAGCTCATTGTCAAATAGGATGCCAAGATTGAAAATAATCTGGTTCAGCCTGACGCAGTGGCCAGTTGGCATCATTGATAAGGATACGGAGTTTGTGAGGGGAGATAAAGACAATGGCCCCAATATTAGAGTGGAGGCAGGATGGCAGCAAGGGGGGGCGGGGGGGGGGAATGTAACCCTCCCAATAAAAAATGTCCATTCTCCATGCGATCACGATTCAATTGGTGCCATTTAACATGGCTTCCGTGTTTGCCGTCCGAAAGCCGTGCAGTGGGTGGACTGCACGCCCACATCACAGGCTGTCAGCTGGAGATGCTCTATTTAAAGGGGCAGTCCTCCAATGGCTTTTCCTGCACCTAACACCCAAACACACATTGTGTGGGTATTACCGCCCCATCAGCTTACTCTCAATCATCAGCAAAGTGATGGAAGGTGTCGTCGACAGTGCTATCAAGCAGCACTTACTCACCAATAACCTGCTCACCGATGCTCAGTTTGGGTTCCGCCAGGACCACAAGGCTCCAGACCTCATTACAGCCTTGGACAAAAGAGCTGAATTCCAGAGGTGAGGTGAGAGTGACTGCCCTTGACATCGAGGCAGCATTTGACCGAGTGTGGCACCAAGGAGCCCAAGTAAAATTGAAGTCAATGGGAATCAGGGGGAAAACTCTGCAGTGGCTGGAGTCATACCTAGCACAAAGGAAGATGGTAGTTGTTGTTGGAGGCCAATCATCTCAGCCCCAGGACATTGCTGCAGGAGTTCCTCAGGGCAGTGTCCTAGGCCCAACCAACTTCAGCTGCTTCATAAATGACCTTCCCTCCATCACAAGGTCAGAAATGGGGATGTTCGCTAATGATTGCACGGTGTTCAGTTCCATTCGCAACCCCTCAGATAATGAAGCAGTCCATGCCAGCATGCAGCAAGACCTGGACAACATCCAGTCTTGCGCTGATAAGTGGCAAGTAACATTCGCGCCAGACAAGTGCCAGGCAATGACCATCTCCAACAAGAGAGTCTAACTACCTCCCCTTGATATTCAATGGTATTACCATCACCGAATCCCCCACCATCATCTTCCCGGGGGTCACCATTGACCAGAAACTTAACTGGACCAGATGCATAAATACTGTGGCTATAAGAGCAGGTCAGAGGCTGGGTATTCTGTGGCGAGTAACACACCTCCTGACTCCCCAAAGCCTTTCCACCATCTACAATGCACAAGTCAGGAGTGTGATGGAATACTCTCCACTTGCCTGGATGAGTGCAGCTCCAACAAACACTCAAGAAGCTGACACCATCCAGGACAAAGCAGCCCGCTTGATTGGCATCCCATCCACCACCCTAAACATTCACTCCCTTCACCACCAGCGCACTGTGGCTGCAGTGTGTACCATCCACAGGATGCACTGCAGCAACTCGCCAAGGCTTCTTTGACAGCACCTCCCAAACCCGCGACCTCTACCACCTAGAAGGACAAGGGCAGCAGGCACATGGGAACACCACCACCTGCACGTTTCCCTCCAAGTCACACACCATCCTGACTTGGAAATATATCGCCGTTCCTTCATCGTCGCTGGGTCAAAATCCTGGAACTCCCTTCCTTATAGCACTGTGGGAGAACCTTCACTACATGGACTGCAGCGTTTCAAGAAGTCGGCTCACCACCACCTTCTCAAGGGCAATTAGGGATGGGCAATAAATGCTGGCCTCGCCAGCGACGCCCACATTCCATGAACGAATGAAAAAAAAAAGTGGAGGCGCACAGGGGAAAGGCTGCTCCACGATGCCTCACTCTAGGTGCTACTGGATGGGGTGAGGAGGAGGAGGGATCTGTTTTACCCAGCGGACGGGAGGAAATGGCTTGCCTCTGCCACCAAGAAGGCCTGGCTCAGGGTGGCAGAGGAGGTCACCAGCAGCAGCAACATCTCCCGCACCTGGATCCAGTGCAGGAAGCGCTTAAATAACCTAACTAGGTCAGCCAAAGTGAGTACACTTCTGCATTCCTTCTTCCACATCACCGCCCCCACACCCCAAATCATTCTGCACTGCCAACACGACTCATTCATATCACTCCTCACACCCACTTAAGGCTCATCCTCAACTTACCTGCACTTCCTCACCTCCCCATTAGTCACCCCACCACTACCAATCCTCATACAATGTCATGGCTGTGTCTCATACACACCCTCTGATGCATCTCTTTCACAGTCAGCCTCACCCAATCCAATGCATTGATCGGTTGGTCATTTCACCATCATTCAGTCACATCTGTACTTTCTCCCCTTATAGGAGAAGAGAGCTCAGAATGCACGGGAGAGGGCAGGACCACAGGGGGAGCACAACATATAAATTCGTCCTCACAGAGGTGGAGCAGGAGGTGCTGGAGCTCAGCTGAACCCTTGAGTGCCTGACTGTCGGGGACGCTGAGACTGGCACCCGACAAATGTCTAGTAACAGAACTTTAACATTCAGCACACACAATATGAATTGATGTTAACATGCCTTGCCATCTTTAGCACCTCAGTTTGCTCATCGCAACATGACACATCTGTGATCATGCTTAATATTGCCTGCTGTTCTCTGACAGGGCCTTCAGCGACCGCTGTGATGGCAGAGGGCGATTCCTTAGAGGACCTGCCGGCCTCTGAGGGCGCACCGCCACATCTTAGCGAGCCATCCACCAGTGCAGATACTCACACCTCAGTGGGTCCTAGTCCTCAGTTAGTTGGGTTGGCACCTGGTGAGTTACCACACACGTGAGCATGAGCAGACACTGGTGGCAGGGGCAGCTGTGGAGAGTCCGCATCGGTGGGAGCACTCCTCTCCAGGCTCTGCTCACATGCGGAACCCTGGGAGCCATCCTTTAAAAGCAGAATGATCAAGGGACAGCAGCACATTTGCGAGGTACTGGAACAGGTGCCACGCACACTCTCCACAATATCGCAGAGGATGGAGGAGTCCAACTCCTGCATGAGTGGAATGGTGGCACAGGTACGGGAGGTAATCTCTGCGATAGTGTCACAGGTAAGTGCAGGAATGTCAGCGAAGGAGAGAAGGCTAGCCTCAATTGAGCTTCAAACACGGCTCACAAATGAGTCCATTCAGGCCCTGACAACAGCCGTTTGGACTCAGGCTGAACATCATTCTGCCGCCTTAAACAGGCAGACAGATATACTAGCACTAGAATTACAAGGCATCACACATGTCCTCCAAACTGTTGTCCAGCAGAGTGGTAGGAGTGGTGTGGGCCTGGTCCAGGCGAGGGATGATGGCGAAAGGGGACATGGAAGTGGAGACGCCACTCAAAGCGCTCCCACGTCTCACCCGTTGCCTCCCTCTCAACCAGTACCCACAATGCTGCCTCCTCTCCAGGTGGCCGAGTCTGCCCCTGCACTGGTGCAGGTGGACCAGTTTTTTCAGGGGCCCTCGCAGGCTCCAAAACCCAGAGGGTGTAGGCCCAAAGCATCTAAGCAGTCAGGACATGAACATGAGCAACCTGCCAGTACATCTGCTGCAGCCACAGGGGATGCACTACTTAGAAGTAGTCATAAGAAAAAGGCAAAGGTTTTGTGATCACGAATGGTATGCACAAGGGTGTTTGACAGACTATCGTATTTTTCATTTATATTAGTTTTTGTTAAAGTGACATTAAATTTTATGATCGTCACCTCTGCTGCTATGTCTTGCCCATTCTTGACTGGCTTTTGTGATCGGGCCCTTTCATGAGGTTCACCATGAACGGTGACACTTGATGCCACTCATTGGGTCACTTTACAGTGATTGTATGTGTAGTTGCAGGACTGTTTTGTGCAGGGAGGGGTGGGTAGCCTGGTGTGGGCGCTGCTCTTTCAGGGTTTTTTTGTCCAGGTGGTGTGAGGACTGGACTGTTCACACTTTCTGATGTTAGGAGAACCATTCACATATCAGTGACTCACTGGCCTCACGAGCAGCCAGGTGAGCCACCACTATGCCCAAGGGTTCCTCCTCCTCCATGTGGGTGGCAGATGTGGATGGGGCCTCCTCAAGTGGCACCCCTCTCTGTTGTTGCCCTTTGTGCTCATGTAGGTGTCTGTGGTGCAGCACTGTGTTGTGGAGCTCCAAGTGGCGGAGGTGGACGCCGTGCCTGGCGAGGCAGGTGATGTTGCTCGTCCTCGGATGTAGTGGTGAATGCAGCCATGGCGCCTCCCATCCCAACAGTGAGAGTTTGAGGGGGTCCGCAAAGTAGTTAAAGGTGTGTGAACAGAAAAATTTTGAGTGGAAACTAAGGATTTTCAGTGAAAACACAAAGATCTCGCAGCCAAAACTTTGTCCAAAAGAATTGAGTGCCCTGCTGCAATAAATGATCTTTTCTCCCCATCTGTCAAATAAACATTTGAATGTTCCACTGGCTGCTGGCTGAAACACGTCTGTTGCAACAGGGAGTGTTTCCCACAGCACAGGAAACACGCTGAGGATGCTTCAAAATCGCACCCCTGCCTCAATGTGGAGAAAATTAAGTAGTTCAACTACATAAACTAGCTAAACAACTGTGTCAAGTATCATCCTGCTGGCTTTAATTACCGGTGGGCTTCCGCATTCAGGAGGCGCGCGCGCACCCAGACGCGTCAGTGGGGAACCCGGAAATCTGCGGGTTGAAGCCAGGCTCCGAACCCGAACGGGATTTCCCCAATTTTTGGAGCCCTCCCTGCCCCCGCAATTGCCTGGGAAAATTGAGCCCAATGACTTAACTTCCCGTTGTTTAGCTGAAGGAAATTGCAGCTCACCAAGATTGGATGTCAGACAAGTAGTCTGGCAGCAGAGGCAGTGAAAGGGTTGAGAGATGATGTGGAGAGATGAGGTGAAGAGAGGTAGGGCTAGGTGTCACCAGCCTACATGTGGAAGCTGACCCCATGTCTGTGGTTGATGTCACCAAGAGACAGCATATAGGTGATCAATCCAACTTTTAGAGGGAAGGGGAAAAGAGAACAGAAGGAGGATTTGAAGAAATAAAATACAAAGTTACTAAGGTGCAAATCCAGTATTTCTTTGCAGGAACAGACGTAATAGCTAATATTCAATCAAAAATTGCTATACAATTGTGTAGTTATTTGACGCTGGTGCTATGAAAGGCCCAAGACAAAATGCTGCCGAAGAGGTTCAAATTTGAGTTACATTAAGTAGATATTTGCATCACAATTTAAGATGCAACAGGAGAAGCTGCATTCATTTTCATTTCTAGCATTACAAATGTAGGGCTCATACTATCATACATAAGCAAATAAAGGACAAATCATCTCATTGCTGTTTGTAGAACTTTTCTAGGACAGAATGACTACAGTCTTTGCCCACATAAAAGTCACTGTACTCCAAAAGTAATTCAGTGTGTGTGAAACACAGACATTTTGATGAGAAGTCACCATATAAATATTACTATATAAACTCTGAGGTGGGGAACAGGCAGAGAAGCCTTTGTTGGTCAATTTCTTACAGAAAATATAACCACAGAGTTATCCATGCAGAAGAAGCAGAGGAGATAGTGTAGAGCCCCTCCCACCCCACAATAAAGTTTCAAAATCTCAGGAAAATATCAATTTGTAAATGAAATGTCCAAACCACAGGCCAAAATCTAACATGCTTCTTAATCTTATCCATCCCGTGAAGTTCCATCTTCCATCTGCAGAGCAGAAACAGCTGACCCCCCCCCCCACCACCCACCATGAGGTTGTGGGAATTGTAAATATTTCAGAAGTGCCGCCAGCTTTCTCAGCAAAAACCCAATGAATTGGCATAAGCCTCCTGCTTTCAGCAACACTGCTCTCCTCCCTCAGTCTGGACCTGCAGCATTGTGGATTCCTGAGCCAGGTTCAGGTTGAAGGAGAACAGTAACACTGCTGGGAGTCAGAGGCACATATTAATCCAGTGCATTCCTGCTGAGATAACTAACAGTGTGATCTGTGATGTTTAAAATTCTCACAATCCCACCAGGTCAGCTGTTTCTGCCAGCAGTTCTTCCCAGAGGTGAGCACTTTCTATTAATAGAACTCAACTCACCAAACTGTGGCTCACTTCTGGGATTGAGAGCAGGAGGGCTGATAGTCTACCTTGCAGCAGTTGACAGATTATATGCTCCTAAAAGCTGAGCATGAGGGTGCCAGCACATTGACTTGCCTCGCACAGAAGGCCACCAACCAGAGTCTCCTAGATTCTATCCCCCAGCACATATCTGTGTCTCCAGTATCCCTTCCTCCCAGATCCTAAATGCTGTGGCCAAGGATGCTGACTCTAATCTGCCCACCCAAGAGCCTTGGTGTTGCTACCTCTCCCCACCCATAGTTGCAGAAATAAACAGGTAAGAGAGGTACGAAGAGTAAGAAAGGGAATAAGAAAATAGAAAAGTTAAAAGAGCTGGGGGTACAGCAATGAAGAGAGAGACACGTATACACGAAGGGAGAGAGACAGTGTAGTGAGGGGGAAACAAGTGGAGAGAGACTGAATTGGTAGAGTTGGTCACATACAGAAGTGAAGAATGAGAGAGAGAGACTGGAGTGAAACAAGAATGGGCATGAGCATAAAGTGGAGAAGAGAGAGACTAAACTAAAGGGAGCAAGATTGAGAACACTAAAGTGAAAAGAAAGACTTTAGTGAAGGAGAGAGTGAGAAGTGAAGTGAGAGAAGGGAGAAATACCCTGAAGTGAATGGTCAGAGAGAAAAATGGAGGTGAAGGATTAGTGAGACAAGGAGAGAGATATACTGATGTGGGATGAGACAGGGAGAGAAACACACACAAGTGAAGGAAGCAAGAAGAATGAGATTGAAGTAAAAGGGTGGGAGAGAAATGAGAAAGAGACTGACAAATGAACAAGTGAAGAGAGATTTTTTAAAAATTCGTTCATGGGATGTGGGCGTCGCTGGCAAGGTCAGCATTTATTGCCCATCCCTAATAATTGGAGCAGGGAGGATAGACACTGAAGTTATTGAGGAGAGAAAGAAAAACTGAGGAAGAGAGAGGGGGTGGAAGAGAGAGAGAGAGAGAGAGAGAGAGAGGAGAGAAGCAGAGGAAGTATAAATAGTGCGGTCAAAGAATTCCAGGAAATTCAAATACATAGCATTTCGTCATGATTCTGCCCAACTCAATGCAATGTAATCATACACTGCTCACTCACCAGCTGTATCATAAGTATCTGGCCCAGAGATCAGGAAGGTTGAACACCTCTGCAATAGACTATTTTTAAACTGACAATTTAGTTGCAGTCCCTAAAATATCTCAGACAAGAGGCACGAGTTCCCACCTCTAGTGTACAGAGGCAGCAACCCATGTCAGTAGCACTGGGAGCAGCTTAAAGGAGGGGTGGAACCTGTCCAGTGCACTAGCTACCAGACTCAGGGACAGGGATGCAGACTGAGCCCTGTTGCACTGATTATGTTAGGAAATGCTGACACACCGACCGGGCCATCAAAACACTAACTACCAGCGTGAAACATTGACTGTTGGCATGTATGTGAGTTCTGTGAAATTAATGAGTTTCTCAGATATGGGAGCAATGAAGCAGATTTAGTTTTTTTGGGTGAAGAGGTGGAAGAATGACAAAAAAGTAGTAAGTTGATTAGTTGTAAAAAATATATTTTGGAAGTATTTTTGTAAATAAAGGTGCAGTCAACAAGTAACCTCTTCCTTCTCCCCCAACCAATGAATGAACTAACTAAATAGTACAAAAAATGGTGGCCAGATGATCATTTTTTTTAAAAACTGCGTCCATCTTAGCAAATCCGCCAAGTTTACTTTGGGGTTGCCAGCAGCCATCAGGAACCTGCAAGCCTGGAGCCAGTATCACTCGCATGGCTCTTGCTCAATATAAATGCAGTTTTTTGTAAGTCTCTGTCATCATAGCATCTTATGTTTAGTCCAGTCTTCTATGAAACACTACTGTGAAACCACAAAAGCTCTTTTGGCACTATAGTTATGTAAAAGGCACTTCTGCTAAATTCATCTCTGTGGTGTCCAAATCATACAGACACACAACTTGAGTATTCTTAGAAATAAGCCATCTTCTGCTAGGTTATCTTCTCTCACACATTCCTTCGAGGAAGAAGTTATATATTTGATTCTTATCATTATATAGGCTAGAACGATATCAGTGTCACAAATTTCAGGTCTGTTCTGGGATTTTCTCTCTGACTCAGTCACTGGACTCTCACGTAAGAGGATCTCACATCCCTTATGATCTGGTATTCACCAGTTTTTCATTTATTTGTTGCTTTTGATTTGTATCTAGCTTATCAGTAAGCTTGAAGATCTCTGGTTTCCTGTCCTCAAAGTATCCTTCCAATCTTTCTCTCAGCTCTCCCCAACAGTATGGTATTGATGAAGGTAGTTGGGGATTATGCTGTTTTTTAATAATAGGGGTATCAACAAAGTGTGAAAGGCAAAGTACTACAGGAAATAAATGTGACACAGGGAATTACATTTTATACCCAAGTCTTGTGATATATATTTTATAAATTTGCATTGACCTTTAATAGCCTGACCTCACTGAATTCGCAAATAGAAAAATTATTTCAATAACTGGTCACCTGACTGGAAACTCTGCTCACAACAGGAGAAGGGGTCCTACATAATAAGCTGGTTGTGAAAATGTTTGATACATTTGCACACAATACAAAAATCTTTTCTTACCATGTTTTGCTCATTCTTATATTGCACCCGGAGTGTGTCCATGGCTCTGATCATTGCTTGCATTGCAGTAAATATGTTCTGGTAGACGAGCTTTGTGAAATTTTTCCTGTCTTCATCAGAGTAGCCATCTCCATGGATGATTCTCATCTGCTTAATGAATGTGCTCTTGCCACTTTCACCAGTACCTAAATTCAAACAAAGAACATAGCATAAGGTCATAGAGCTATCAAGCCTATCCCCCTTTGACTGATCTCAAACCCACAGCACAAAACTGTGTGAAACAATTGCCAATCTCACTCAGAGAGATTGTTATGCAGCCATACTATACGTGCCAAGTGCTTTAGTACTAACAATGTGAGCCAAAAGTGGACAAAAGCAATTCGTTCTCAAGCGCTAATGTCTTTCACGCAGTTAAGCACAACATTTTTCAAAATATACATCAATAAAAAAATGTTGTTCAAAAGCAACTCTCAAGATCGCAAACTTTTAGCACATGAAAAAAGGTCTTAAGCAACATTATTGAGTTCATGTGTTAACCTTGTGGACTGTAACCATTTGAACCACAAGGTGAGATTATTGTCTGGTATTTAGTGCCATAAAAAATAATTTTTGAAGTGCATATGCTGTGTAGTGGGAATCAGTCACCATATGCCTGATGTTGTTTATTGATAATATATCTGTAGTCTACCACCAGGAAACCGTTTAATTTACTCATGTGTATCAATATGTGATGTACTATACATGACATTATAATTAACAAGTTACAGTACAGTGGAGATAAAATGTACATAATCTAAATTGTAAGTTACTATTCAAAATACTATTTGCAGCCAAATTACACAGTGGGCACTGCCAGCTGACATTAGAGGGAGGCAACATGCATACGCAAACAAGAAACAGGTGCACTAAAACAAACATTGCACTGCAAAAAAAGTGACCATATCTAGTTCAGTCTGCTAATTTCAATTATTGTTCGATCATTGTCCTAACATTTTTTTTTTGCTTTTCCTAATTTCACACCATCTTCTGGCATCTATCAACATCCCAATATTCATTTCTCTATTTTAGCTTATCAATACCAGTTTGCAACACTAAGTGATGCCCTATATAAATTTCCCCATTGCTGTCCCACAATTCCCCCCCACCCCACGCCGCATATAGAGGCATGCACATAAGGTAGAATTAAGTTTCTTTCTTCTCAACTGCTGTCAACCAAACATGAATTTTAAATGTTTCTTCAAGCTGAGTTAAAAATTACCCCTCTCCAGCACTCATGGCCATAGTCCACATTGTCGTCGCAAAAACTGTGGATTCTTCCTACCCAATAAAGTTTACATCTCCTACTTTCCTCTCCAAAGTTCTTGTACTTTTTGTTGTCTCCTAAATCGAGCCCACCTTTGCTGCAACTCTGTTTAAATCTCTCCAATTAGGTTTCCATCCTTGCTGCAGCACTGAAACAGCCCAAATCAATGTCACAAATGGCATCCTGTGACCGTGACCATGGTGCATTATTCCCCCTCATCCTCTCTGCAGTCTTTGACAATGAACCACACCATTGTCCTCAAATGACTTTCCTCGATTGTTCAGTACAGTGGGTTTACCTTTGCTTGGTTCTACAATAACTCGATCCAATCATAGCCAGAGCATCCCCTAACAAAAGCTTCTCCCCACCCTTGCACTTTTACCAATGGAGTCCCCCAAGGATCTATTCTTGGCCCCTTCATCTTCCTTACATACATGTTGTCCCTTAACAATAACATCTGTAGACTTGGGGTCAGCTTCCACGCGTATGCTAATGAATGGGAGGACCCTAGGCAAGACAGAGGGTCAGAGGGATCTTGGTGTGCAAGTTCACAGATCCCTGAAGGCGGCGGAACAGGTAGATAAGGTGGTAAAGAAGGCATATGGGATACTTGCCTTTATTAGCCGAGGCATAGAATATAAGAGCAAGGAGGTTATGATGGAGCTGTATAAAACACTGGTTAGGCCACAGCTGGAGTACTGTGTGCAGTTCTGGTCGCCACACTACAGGAAGGATGTGATCGCTTTGGAGAGGGTGCAGAGGAGATTCACCAGGATGTTACCAGGGCTGGAGCGCTTCAGCTATGAAGAGAGACTGGGAAGATTGGGTTTGTTTTCCTTGGAGCAGAGGAGGTTGAGGGGGGACATGATTGAGGTGTACAAAATTATGAGGGGCACAGATAGGATGGATACTAAGGAGCTTTTTCCCTTCGTTGAGGGTTCTATAACAAGGGGACATAGATTCAAGGTAAAAGGTGGGAGGTTTAGAGGGGATTTGAGAAAGAACTTTTTCACCCAGAGGGTGGTTGGAGTCTGGAACTCACTGCCTGAAAGGGTTGTGGAGGCAGGAACCCTCACAACATTCAAGAAGCATTTGGATGAGCACTTGAAATGCCATAGCATACAAGGCTATGGACCAAATGCTGGAATATGGGATTAGAGTAGACAGGGCTGATGGCCGGCGCGTACACGATGGGCCGAAGGGCCTCTATCAGTGCTGTATAACTCTATGACTCTATGACTCTATGACACCCAGTTCGATTGATCCACCACTTTTCTTGATCCTTCACTGCATCTGTGCTGCCCGACTGCTTATCCAACATCCAGTCATGGAAGTGCCCCAATTTCCTCCAGTCAAGCATTGGGAAAACTGAAACCATTGTCTTTGGCCCTGCCGCAAATTCTGTACACTCGCCACCCACTCTACTGATATTGTTTCAGTTTAAACCAGAATGTTTGCAACCTCAGCATACTATTCAACCCTGAGCTGAGCTTCCAAATCTATATAATCTCCATCAAAAGACCACCTACTTCCAACTCCATAACATAGCTTGCCTCCACCCATCTGCCTCATCCATGCCTTTGTTACCTCCAGACTCAACTATTCCAATGCTATCCTGGCCGGCCTCCCATTCTCCACCCTCCAAAATTCCGCTGCCCATATCTTATCGTGCATCAAGACCGACTCATCCATCATCACTGTCCTTGTTGACCTACATTAGCTCCCAATCCCCCACCACCTCCAATTTAAAATTCTCATCCTTGTGTTTAAATCCCTCTTTGCCCCCTCTTTATCTCTGTAACCTCCTCCAGCCTACAATCGTCCCAAACTCTCCAGTCCTCTGACTCTGGCCTTTTGGGCATCTCCCCTCCCTTCACCCTACTATTGGCTTCAGCCATCTAGGCCCCATGCTCTGGAATTCTCTCCCTGAACCCCTTTGCCTCTCCATCTCCCTCCCTTAAAATCCACATCTTTGACTAAGCTTTCGGTCTCTCCTCCTTTTTATTGGTGCCCATTTTTGTCTGATTACGCCTCAATGATGCACCTTGGGACATTTTTCTATGGTCAAGGCACTATATAAATGCAAGTTGTTGCTTTGCTATTATATTCTTTTTTCAAGGTTATCACTGAAGATTAGACTACATTTATTCCAAAATTCAAACTGTGCCAAACTTAACAAAATACACCAGAGTTTAATTATAGTTAAAATGATAAGAGGCAACATCAATCTGCATCCACTTATAATTCAGCTACAAGTATAGCTTGAATTTTTCCCATCTCAGCCATCCCACCATGGGGAAAAAAAACAGAAACCAATCACTGACAGGTACGGGGAACAACTTCTGATGAGCTACCTGCATTGCTCATGTCCTTCCAGCAACAAGCTTTAGACAAATATTGGCAAAAGCCTGGGAGCAGGTCACCTGGCTGCCTACACTCATGGCTACAGATAGGGGAGCAAACACCTTCAAGAAACAAAATTCAAATAATTCACAATGGTATTCCTCTTTAAATCACATAATAATAGGGCTGACAACTTATAACAAAGCAATCTCCATTAAAATGAATGAAGAGTTTCATATTATAGTCTCTTTGTATGAACATGATTTAGACTGCCAGTTACAATATATGTAAAGAAAACAGACCACCGCTTGAGAAACAAAATGCTTAATTTTTGAGATTAAGGCCTTCTCTCTCAAGAAATGTGCTTTCAATTGTCTTGCACGGTCATATCACTGGGCATTTTGACAAATTTCCTGACCTAACTTGTACCAAACATCTAACATGCAATTAGTTCAGTTAGTAGGTCCCTCTCCCAAGAGTCAGAAGGTTGTAGGTTCAAGTTCCACTCCAGGACTTCAGCACATAATTTAGGCTGCCCCTTGAATGCAGTATTGAGGGAGTGCTGTATTGTCAGAGGTGCTGTTCCTTAGATGAGACATTAAACACAAGTCCTGTCTGCCTGTTGCAGTCATTCAGGTGGACGTTAAAGGTTCCATGGAGTTCTCTCCAAATTCTCATCAACATTCCCCTTTCAATCAGCACCAATAAAAGTTTAATTGGTCATTCATCTTATTGTTGTTTCTGGGATCTTCCTATGCACAAAATGGCTGGCACTTTTATCCAAATAAGAAAAAGAGAGAGAAACAAAAACTAATCCCTGCACTTCAAGGTTGTCCTTTGTATGTGAAGCACTTTATGAAATGTAAATGCAAGTCTTTTTTTATATATTGCAAATAAGTCTGCCTCCTTTTTTAAAAATGAGAAAACGCACAACTTTAGACTCTTCCTAATTAAGCAGTTGATAACAATTAATGTGTTACAAACATGACAAATGTGTGACTGGAATAACAGTGACAAAGAAATCCTGGAAAATCAGTGGGGGTGAATTGGGCAAACCTGCTCATACCAGCTGACTGCCTTGAAAGTAACCTCCTTTCAGCCCTTCTGATTTATCAATTAGATAAAACAGTTACACATTGTTTTTTTTATTGCCCATCGTGTAAAATTTCATGTTTAAGTTTTGCACCCTTAAGAATCTAAGTTTCAATTTCAAAAGTGAAACACAACATTTTTAAAACACCCAAATATCGTATCAACATTGATAATACCAGAGAAATTAAAGAACAACAGATGACTATTAGGCCTATAGGGCCTATGGTGGTGCTGGTTCTTCAACTGCAGCCTCCGTTCCTAATCCCATTTCCTTGCTCCTTCTCAGTGTATTTTTACATTATTTTAAAATACTTGAATATATTCAGCTTTAATATTATAGTCCTTTTTCTCAATACCTTACCTTTGTTGTATGAATATACTGGTGCAAGTCTGGCTGAACAGATCATCTCAACCTAATTTAAGCAACAACTTCTATTCATTCCTTCAGTATAAAAAAATTCATATTCATATTGGCAACAACACATGACTATTCGGTGGGTCTTCCCAGCCATTTTAGCTTGGTGCAAAAGCAGCCTACATCAATAGTCTGACAACTTGTCGATTATGTTTCCTTCCCAAATTGCATTAAAGCACAAGTGCTACATCACCAGTGAAAAGCTACAGGTTTTGTGACAGAATAACTTAGATTTCTATTGTGCTTCATCATATTTTTGGGATATTCCAAATTGCTTTACAGCTACTGGATTACTTTTCAAATGCCATCACTCTAAGCAAACATGACAGCTAAACTGTACAAAGCAAGATCACAAGCACAGCAAATGAATGAGTGACCAGAATTTGTTTATGGTGCCATTGCTTGAGGGAGAGAAGTTCACCAGGACACCAATACAACTCCTCTTGCTCAAATGGTGTCATCTGATCTTTTACGTCCACCTGAGCTTTGGTTTAACATCTCATCCAAAAGACAACACCTCTGACAATGCAGTACTTCCTCAGTACTGCACTGAAATATCAGTCGAGGTTATGTATTCAAGAAAATGGAAACTTTCCAAGTTGACCTAGTAAGCAAACTGAATTACAATCAATTAATAAAAATCTATCATAAATCAACATAGTTTTCCCTTGGGACATTTACTGCATTAAATGTACTATATAAATGCACGTTGTTGCAGATGATTCTGGACAATTTCTTTATCACAGAAATCTTCTTGCACTTCATAATTTAAGTTCACTCCACACATAGATACTTGGTAACAAGTCCGGATGAGCATCGATTCTTTTGGCAGACCAAAGTCAACATGCACAAACTGTTTTGGCTCTGAATTACAGGATCAGAGTCATCGCAATCTAAATTTAGTTTATATCTCAAAGCACTTACCTTTTACTCAAACTTCATTTTGCAATATTTAAAGACTGAACTGCATTGTTTTAGTCCAACACGGTAACAGCTCAACATTTGAAAGATTTTATTACACTGTTCCCCTCAATGTCCCAGCGTAAAACCAGACGTGTGGAGTAGGAAAGGTAGGATACAGCAGAAAGGGAACCTGTGAATGGGAACACTCCCAACAGGGTCACAACAGCAGCAGCAGAAAATACAATTTTCATAGATGGCAAATCTACCTCCAGTGACTACTTCTCTAACTGGTTCTAAACTACACATTCAGGCCCCTGCAACATTACCTGCATAAATATTTACCTGTTTGTAATTGCCACATTCTATTAAGATCACATTTCAAAAGGAAAGCACATTACTTCTCCAATTTAACAAAGGATTGCATCCCCTTTTGCTTGCAGTTGTAAAGTGAAACATGCGTAGTATGTATATAAACTAAAGCAGTTAACTAAAAATGTAAGCAACCAGAGAAATTCCCCTCTCCACAAAAAACAAGTCACAAAGTTCTGCAAATCATCCAGAAAACTAAATGTCATAAGTGCTGAACAGACATTACTAATAAAGTCCTGTTCAAAAATAAAATACTTTCCAGAACACTACTGATTGTTTCACTGAAAAACTACCATAAACTAGTGGGAATTGTAAATACAATAAAATGTCTGCTGCAGACTTTAAGGGCTCGATTTTCGCACCCGCGATCAGGTGCGTTCGTGGCGGGGGGGGGGCTGCGAAAAATCGGGGATTCCCGGGGCGGGTCTGGAGCCCGGCTCCAAACCACCCACTTCCAGGTTCCCCGGTGACACGCTGACATGCGCGCACAGCCCCCGCATATGGGACTCCCACCGGCAATTAAAGCCAGCGGGGTGCCACTTAAAGTACTTAAAAAGGTACTTCAGGTTGTTTACAGGCCTGATATTTTATGAGGGCTGGGATTTTGAAATTAATTGAGACTGTTTCCCATACTGGGGGAAACACTCCCAGTTCAAATGGACGTGTTGCAGCCATCAGCCTGTGGCAGCTGCAAAGGTCCATTTGACAGGTGGTGGTGGTGGGGGGGGGGGGGGGGGGGGGGGGGAGACCCTGACTCATTGCAGGAGGCCACTCTGTCACTGTGGACAAAGTTTGGTCTCCACCACCCTCCTCCTAACAATAAAATTCACCAACATGCACACTTACCCCGGTGTCCAGACACATATACCGACCTTGCGGACCCCCTCAGATGTACATCTTCCGGATGGGGGCCGCTATAGCTGCAGTCATGACCTCCTCGGAGGGCAAACAGCATCACCAGCCTCGCCGGCCACGCCATCCACCTCTGACACCTGGAGCTCCACAACACAGTGCTGTGACACATCCACCTGCACGCGCAGCAGGAAGGAGGGCAATGGCAGAGAGATATGCGTCACAGAAGGCACTACCCTCGCCACAGGGTCCACAGACTGAGGCTCAGCTTCCTGGACCTCTCTGAGCAGCAGTGCACACGGAGGCTCAGAGTCACTCAACATGTAGTCGTGGACATCTGCAGCCTCCTTCATGCCGAGCTGCTCCTGGCTGGCCCGAGCACCATCTTCTTACCTGTCGCTGTCAAAGTCACCACTACCCTCAACAACTTCTCCTCCGCATCCTTCCAGGGTGCCACCGGGGACATCACCGACATCTCTCAGTCGTCTGCACAAAAGAGCCCTGCAAATACACCTACACCCACTCTGCAGTGACACAATGGGTGGCATCAGTTGTGGGTCTTCATAGTGATCCTCAGGAAAGGGCATTATTGCACAAACCAGACAAGATTTGCAAAGACGTGGCAGTAGTGGTGACAATATAATATGTAATGTGAGTTGATCAGAGATTAAATATAGATAAAAAACATGACAAACCCTCAAACACCCTTGTGCATCCCCTTCATGCTCACGACATGTTTGCCTTACACTTCCTACTGCACGTATGTGATGCATGCCCTGTGGCTGCAGCACAGGTAGTGGCAGGTTGAGTGAGGCTGACCGTGAAAGAGATGCATGAAAGGGTGAGTATGAGTTAGAGCCATGAGATTGTATGAGGATTGGGTTGAGTGGGAGTGGCGGGATGGGTACTGGCGAGGTGAGTAAGTGCAGGTAAGATGAGGATGACCTATGAGTGGGTGTGAGGGGTGATGTGATGGAGTAGTGTTGGCAGTGCAGAAGGAGATGTGGGGTGGGGGCGATGATGTGGCTGACGGAGTGTAGGGGAATGAGTAAGTGTACTCACTTCGGCTGACCTACTTAGGTGATTGAAGCGCCTCCTGCACTGTATGCAGGTGCGCAATGTGTTGGTGGTGCAGGTGACCTCCTCTGCCACCTCGAGCCAGGCCTTCTTGGTGGCAGAGGCAGGCCGCTTCCTCCCGCCCGCCGGGGGGGGGGGGGGGGGGAAGATCTGTCCTCCCCTTCCTCCTCACCCCATCCAATAATACCTGGAGTGAGGCATCATTAAACCTGGGAGCAGCCTTCCCCCGGGCTGCTCCATGCTGTAATTTTTCCTATTTTCTGCAGCATCAGTCAGTGGACGACTGCCCCTTTAAATAGGGCTCCTCCAGCGGACAGCCTATGCTGCACGTGCGCATGCGTGTCACCCACACGCCCAGTCGACCCCTCGCTGAGAACCCGCCGCCCTGCTAATATCGAGCCCGAACAGTCCAATTCAACAAACGCCATCCCATTTTTCTTGCAGATGTAAAAGAGAAATTACACAGCAAACTAAAAATGTAACAGCTCACAGAAATCTTTCTGCTGAAGCATTTTAAAAGTTACTAAAGGCAACAAATTTACATTCATGGAGGCAAATGGCACCATAAGGGCCTCCTGCTGAAAGTGTAGAGTAGGGGAGAAGGACAAAAAAAGACAAGATTGGAGAAAAATTTTAAGCTCTCATAAGATAGTGCAACAGACCATAAGAGAAAGGAGCAGCAGTGGGCCATTCGGCCCCTCGAGCCTGCTCAGCCATTCAATGAGATCATGGCTGATCTGATTTTTACCTCAACTCCACTTTCCCGCCTTTTCCCCATTTTTTAAAAATCCGTTCATGGGATGTGGGCGTCGCTGGCAAGGCCGGCATTTATTGCCCATCCCTAATTGCCCTTGAGAAGGTGGTGGTGAGCCGCCTTCTTGAACTGCTGCAGGCCGTGTGGTGACGGTTCTCCCACAGTGCTGTTTCAGAGGGGAGTTCCAGGATTTTGACCCAGTGACAATGAAGGAACGGCGATATATTTCCAAGTTGGGATGGTGTGTGACTTGGAGGGGAACGTGCAGGTGGTGTTGTTCCCATGTGCCTGCTGCTCTTGTCCTTCTAGGTGGTAGAGGTCATGGGTTTGGGAGGTGCTGTCGAAGAAGCCTTGGCGAGTTGCTGCAGTGCATCTTGTGGATGGTACACACTGCAGCCACAGTGCGCTGGTGGTGAAGGGAGTGAATGTTTAGGGTGGTGGATGGGGTTCCAATCAAGCGGGCTGCTTTGTCCTGGATGGTGTCGAGCTTCGAGTGTTGTTGGAGCTGCACTCATCCAAGCAAGTGGAGAGTATTCCATCACACTCCTGACTTGTGCCTTGTGGATGGCAGAAAGGCTTTGGGGAGTCAGGAGGTGAGTCACTCGCCACAGAATACCCAGCCTCTGACCTGCTCTTGTAGCCACAGTATTTATATGGCTGGTCCAGTTAAGTCTCTGGTCAATGGTGACCTACAGGATGTTGATGGTGGGGGATTCGGCGATGGTAATGCCGTTGAATGTCAAGGGAAGGCGGTTAGACTCTCTCTTGTTGGGGATGGTCATTGTCTGGCGTGAATGTTACTTGCCACTTATGAGCCCAAGCCTGGATGTTGTCCAGGTCTTGCTGCATGCGGGCTCGGATTGCTTCATTATTTGGGGGGTTGTATCCTTTGACTCCCTTGCTGATCAAAAATTTGTCTAACTCAGCCTTGAATGTATTCAAAGACTCAGCCTCCACAGCTTTTTGGGTAAAGAATTCCAAAGATTCACAACCCTCTGGGAGAAGAAATTCCTCCTCATTTCCGTCTTAAACGGGCGACCCCTTATTCCGAGACTATGCCCCCTAGTTTTAGATTCCCCCATGAGGGGTAACATCCTCTCAGCAACTACCCTATCGAGTCCCCTCAGAGTCTTGTATGTTTCAATAAGGTCTCCTCTCATTCTTCTTGGTGGATAAACCTACTACTTAAAAGTAATATCTTACGGCTGTTGCACTAGGAGACTGTGACAAATGCTTGAGAGCTGGGATGGTCCCTACAGCTGTAAATTAGATACGTGGTTCCTGAGCCCTGGAAATCCAGTCCTCAAAGCTTGGCTAAACCAGTCCTATTGGCACTTTTAATTCTTATTTATTGCTTTTTCCATTTGGATGGGCCTGGTGCTTTGGAAGGGGCTCTTTTTAACACTTCTGCCTCATTGAGGATTTATTGACCAATCAGAACACCAAGATTAGCTAGTACAAGAAACTTGAAATGTATTCAAATCAACGGATACGTAGAAATAATCAAAATACATTGCCTCCAAAGCTCCAATGCACCTTTACAGCTTGCAAAGACTCGGGCACCTCGGTTCAGAGATTATTCAACAGTAAATCTTATATTCAGTCAGACCAATAATATTACCCACTAAAGAATTTCTAATCACCTGCACAGATGAACAAGATGGTATCGACAGTAACATAGTAACAATTTCAGACAGAAGACCACCTTCAGTCCATCTTTTCACAGTATTTCCTTAGTGCATTTCGAATAACACTGAATCCCATTTGTTGACTAGAACATGTCTAGTTCCTTCTTAAAACCCATTAAGGTTTCTTATTCCACCACCCATGCCAGTAATATGTTCCACATACTTACCACCCTTTTAGAAAAAAAAATGCTCCTGCATTTCTTGCTACTTGAAGGTAAATCAATGTGGGAGGCATTCAAGGGGAAGATTCAAGGTGTGCAGAGTAAATATGTTCCCACAAAGAAAAAGGGTGGGGCTGCCAAATCTAGAGCCCCTTGGATGTCAAGAAGCATACAGGGTAAGAAACGGCAGAAAAGGAAAGCTTATGTCAGTCACCGAGAACTCAATACTACAAAAAGTCTAGAGAACTATAAAAAGTGCAAGAGTGAAATTAAAAAGGAAATTAGGAAAGCAAAGAGAGGGCATGAAAAAATATTGGCAAGTAAAATCAAGGAAAACCCAAAGATGTTTTATAAATACATTAAGAGCAAGAGGATAACTAAGGGAAGAGTAGGGCCTATTAGAGGCTAAAAAGGTAACCTATGTGTGGAAGCAGAAGATGTTGGTATGGTTCTTAATGAATACTTTGCGTCTGTCTTCACAAAAGAGAGGGACGATGCAGACATTGTAGTTAAGGAGGAGGAGTGTGAAATATTGGATGGGATAAACAGTGAGAGAGGAAGTGCTAAGGGGATTAGCATCTTTGAAAGTAGGTAAATCACCAGGGCCGGATGAAATGTATCCCAGGCTATTAAAAGAAGCAAGGGAGGAAATAGCGGAGACTCTGACGATCACTTTCCAATCCTCACTGTGTATAGGCGTAGGGCCCAAGGATTGGAGGACTGCCAATGTTGTATCGTTGTTTAAAAAGGGAGCGAGGGATAGACAGAATAATTACAGGCTATTGAATCGGACCTCTGTGGTAGGCAAATTATTGAAATGAATTCTGAGGGACAGGATAAATAGTCACTTAGAAAAGAACGGAGTAATCAAGGACAGTCAGCATGGTTTTGTTAAAGGACGGTCGTGTCTGACTAACTTGATTGAATTTTTTGAGGCGGTAACAAGGAGGGTCGATGAGGGTAGTGCATTTGATGTTGTCTACATGGATTTTAGCAAGGCTTTTGACAAGGTCTCACATGGCAGACTGGTCAAAAAAGTACTAGCCCATGGGATCCAAGGGAGAGTGACAAATTGGATTCAAAATTGGCTCAGTGGCAGGAAGCAAAGGGTAATGGTTGACGGGTGTTTTTGTGACTGGAAGGCTGTTTCCAGTGGGGTTCCACAGGGCTCAGCACTAGGCCCCTTGCTTTTTGCGGTATATATTAATGATTTGGACATAAATGTAGAGGGGGTGACATGGTTTGCAGTTGATACAAAAATTGGCCATGTGGTTGATAGTGAGGAGGAAAACTGTAGACTGCAGAAAGATATCAATGGACTGGTCAGGTGGGCAGAAAAGTGGCAAATGCAATTCAATCCGGAGAAGTGTGAGGTAATGCATTTGGGGAGGGCAAACAAGGCAAGGGAATACACAATAAATGGGAGGATACTGAGAGGTATAGAGGAACAGAGGGACCTTGGAGTGCATGTCCACAGATCCCTGAAGGTAGCAGGACAGATAGATAAGATGGTTAAGAAGGCATATGGAATACTTTCCTTTATTAGCCGAGGCATAGAATATAAGAGCAGGGAGGTTATGCTAGAACTGTATAAAACACTAGTTAGGCCACAGCTTGAGTACTGCGCACAGTTCTGGTCACATTACAGGAAGGATGTAATTGCACTAGAGAGGGTATAGAGGAGATTTACAAGGATGTTGCCAGGACTGGAAAATTTTAGCTATGAGGAAAGATTGGATCGGCTGGGGTTGTTCTCTTTGGAACAGAGGAGGCTGAGGGGTGATTTAATTGAGGTGTACAAAATTATGAGGGACCTAGATAGAGCTGATAGGAAGGACCTGTTTCTCTTAGCAGAGAGGTCAATAACCAGGGGGCATAGATTTAAAGTAATTGGTAGTCGGGTTAGAGCAGAGCTGAGGAACAATGTTTTCACCCAGAGGGTGGTAGAGGTCTGGAACTCACTGCCTGGAAGGGTGGTAGAGGCAGAAACCCTCAACTCATTGAAAAAGTACCTGGATGTGCACCTGAAGTGCAGTGACCTACAAGGCTAAGGACCAAGCGCTGGAAAGCGGGATTAAGCTGGGTGGCTCATTTTCGGCAGGTGCGTGCTGTAAATTTTCTATGATTCTATGATTTCCTATTGTCTTTTGTTGTCCTTAATTTGTAAATATGACCCCTTGTGCTTAAATTCTGCACTCGGCAGGAAAGCTTACTTACATCCAATTTGTCCAGATCTTCCTTAAACACTTCTATCATGTCCCTTCTCAGTCTTCTCTTTTCAAGAGAAAAGACCGAGGGATAGCTGATCTTTCCTTGTACGCCATTCCGTTAAGTTCTGAGATCAACCATGTAGCCTTTCTCTGGACCCCTCCAATAATATCCTTTTGAAATAGGGAGAACAAAACTGCAAACAGTACTCCAGAGGTGGTCTCACTAGGATCAAATAGAGTTTTAAAATGACCTGTCTTTATATATTAAACTCCTTGCTGTGCATGCCAACATTATGTTTGCTCTTTTTTCTTTAAATTGGGAATATTGTGCTGATGTTTTACTGGCATGTCCACTAACATCCCAAAATCTCTCTCCTGTTCCAATATCTCACGTACATTCCCATTTACCACATAAACCATGTCAACCTTCCCTCTGCCAAGTCTCTCAACGTTACGTTTCCCTGTATTAAATTGCATCTGCCATGTCTGCACCCACTGATCGAACTTGTCAAGATCTTTTTGAATTTATGCACTTTGCTATTAGTCATTTGCCACTGATTTCAACAAAATTATTTATAAAAATTAGAAACATCAGCCCTAACACTGAACCTTGTGGCATTCCACTGGTAACTGGCTGCCAACCGAATTCCTGCCCATGAACCAGATACCAGCCCATGTACTCATTGTCTACCAACCATTTGCCAATCTATTTTAATAAATTCCCATCTATCCCATGGACTTGAACCTTGTGAGAGTGTCAATATTGCCACTTATTACAACTTTTGCTCATTGGTTAAATTTTGATTACAGTAGATGGCAAATAATCAATCCCATAAGCCTTTACAGGAGTAGAGTGTACATTTAAGTGCATTTATAAAATAATACAGCATTGTGCCTCAAATATAGTACAAGAACCCAAAGTACATACTAGAAATACAAGAGCATCAATAATTGCATTGAAATTAGAGACTATGAAATATACTGCTGTAAGTGGGTTGTTTGAACAACCACCTGCCCAGCAACTTTTTTTTGCTGGATTCTCTGTTCCTCAATTACAAGCGTCGTTGACAGTACAAAGTGCACATTCTGAAAGTTGCTGGGACAGTCACAACTGATGATGAATGTCCACACGGTCATCTTACAGGAAATACACCAAGTCATACTCGGACCCAATAAAGGCACACACTTTCTTGTGTTGAGTATTATTTATCCAAGATTCAACAATTTTAAAATTCATGTCTTCTTTGCAGCAAATTTATTTTCATGACAATTTCATCACTGAATGTTTTGCCACGTGATTGAAAATGTATTATTGCTGTGCATTGGTGTGGTATTTGTGTATTCGAAAAAGTGTGTTTTCAGGAGAGCAAAGTATATGAAAGAAAGCAGAAACTAAATGGAAATACAGCAATCCCAGCTCACCAAAGTTTTAAACTCAGAGGCAAAGCTGCACATTGGAAAAAATATTTTAATAATCAGGTACACGTTTGAAAAAGATTTTTTCATCTCATTGTCAATCCGCAACATAAATAAGTCGAGTATCATTTTTCTCCCATAATCTGTGTTCTCACTTCCCGCAGTCTCGGGATCTTCTCCCAGACCTCTACCAAATACACTTCAGATGGCAATTAGGGGACCTATGACAATGACCAAGCAATGATTCACCTTCAGTTTTCCTTCCTCTCTGCAGGAGGCATCAGGCCTCCCACCGGGCCCCCCCACAGTAATGCAGCTGAAAACAGAAACCTATTTAATTGAAGTGGGGGACAAGCAGGTTCAATTACATCAATATCTTAATACGTTTTTAACAGAAGGTGTAACTGCACAGTTTAAATCTTAGGCTCAATGCTTCTGAACAGCATGAACAATTTTTTCACCAGAACTATAAATGATGAACTATAATGGCAAATCCAAAAAGCAATGCTTAGATCTTGAAAGCTGCTTTTAACAGATGTATTCAATAGTCTTGCATATCTCTGGCCTAAATAAGCTTAGCTCATTTCAGAGCATTCAAAAACGTAATCGCCAGATTTGGGAACAAAGAAAATCAATGATGCAGCAATATCATGTAAACATTTTTGTTTTTATTCGTTCACGGGATGTGGGCGTCACTGGCGAGGCCAGCATTTATTGCCCATTCTTAATTGCCCTCGAGAAGGTGGTGGTGAGCCGCCTTCTTGAACCGCTGCAGTCCGTGTGGTGACGGTTCTCCCACAGTGCTGTTAGGAAGGGAGTTCCAGGATTTTGACCCAGCGACAATGAAGGAACGGCAATATATTTCGAAGTCGGGATGGTGTGTGACTTGGAGGGGAACGTGCAGGTGGTGTTGTTCCCATGTGCCTGCTGCTCTTGTCCTTCCAGGTGGTAGAGGTCGCTGTCGAAGAAGCCTTGGCAAGTTGCTGCAGTGCATCCTGTGGATGGTACACACTGTATCCACAGTGCGCCGGTGAAGGGAGTGAATGTTTAGGGTGGTGGATGCGGTGCCAATCAAGCGGGCTGCTTTATCTTGGATGGTGTCGAGCTTCTTGAGTGTTGTTGGAGCTGCACTTATGCAAGCAAGTGGAGAGTATTCCATCACACTCCTGGCTTGTGCCTTGTAGATGGTGGAAAGGCTTTGGGGAGTCAGGAGGTGAGTCACTTGCCGCAGAATACCCAGCCTCTGACCTGCTCTCGTAGCCACTGTATTTATATGGCTGGTCCAGTTAAGTTTCTGGTCAATGGTGACCCCCAGGATGTTGATGGTGGGGGATTCAGCGATGGTAATGCCGTTGAATGTCAAGGGGAGGTGGTTAGACTCTCTCTTGTTGGAGATGGTCATTGCCTGGCACTTATCTGGCACGAATGTTACTTGCCACTTATGAGCCCAAGCCTGGATGTTGTCCAGGTCTTGCTGCATGTGGGCTCGGACTGCTTCATTATTTGAGGGGTTGCGAACGGAACTGAACACTGTGCAATCATCAGCAAACATCCCCATTTCTGACCTTATGATGGAGGGAAGGTCATTGATGAAGCAGCTGAAGATGGTTGGGCCTAGGACACTGCCCTGAGGAACTCCTGCAGCAATGTCCTGGGGCTGAGGTGATTGGCCTCCAACAACCACTACCATCGTCCTTTGTGCTAGGTATGACTCCAGCCACTGGAGAGTTTTCCCCCCCGATTCCCATTGACTTCAATTTTACTAGGGCTCCTTGGTGCCACACTCGGTCAAATGCTGCCTTGATGTCAAGGGCAGTCACTCGCACCTCACCTCTGGAATTCAGCTCTTTTGTCCATGTTTGGACCAAGGCTGTAATGAGGTCTGGAGCCGAGTGGTGCTGGCGGAACCCAAACTGAGCATCGGTGAGCAGGTTATTGGTGAGTAAGTGCCGCTTGATAGCACTGTCGACGACACCTTCCATCACTTTGCTGATGACTGAGAGTAGACTGATGGAGCGGTAATTGGCCGGATTGGATTTGTCCTGCTTTTTGTGGACAGGACATACCTGGGCAATTTTCCATTGTCTGGTAGATGCCAGTGTTGTAGCTGTACTGGAACAGCTTGGCTAGAGGCGCAGCTAGTTATGGAGCACAAGTCTTCAGCACTGCAGCTGGGATGTTGTCGGGGCCCATAGCCTTTGCTGTATCCAGTGCACTCAGCCGTTTCTTGATATCACGTGGAGTGAATCGAATTGGCCGAAGACTGGCTTCCGTGATGGTGGGGATATCGGGAGGAGGTCAAGATGGATCATCCACTCGACACTTCTGGCTGAAGATGGTTGCAAACGCTTCAGCCTTGTCTTTTGCACTCAGGTGCTGGACTCCGCCATCATTGAGGATGGGGATGTTTGCAGAGCCTCCTCCTCCCGTTAGTTGTTTAATTGTCCACCACCATTCACGACTGGATGGGGCAGGACTGCAGAGCTTTGATCTGATCCGTTGGTTGTGGAATCGCTTAGCTCTGTCTATATCATGTTGCTTCCGCTGTTTAGCATGCATGTAGTCCTGAGTTGTAGCTTCACCAGGTTGGCACCTCATTTTTAGGTACACCTGGTGCTGCTCCTGGCATGCTCTTCCACACTCCTCATTGAACCAGGGTTGATCCCCTGGCTTGATTGGTAATGGTAGAATGAGGAATATGCCAGGCCATGAGGTTACAGATTGTGCTGGAATACAATTCTGCTGCTGCTGATGGCCCACAGCACCTCATGGATGCCCAGTTTTGTGCTGCTAGATCTGTTCTGAATCTATCCCATTTAGCATGGTGATAGTGCCACACAACACGTTGGATGGTGTCCTCAGTGCAAAGACGGGACTTCATCTCCACGAGGACTGTGCTGTGGTCACTCCTACCAATACTGTCATGGACAGATGCATTTGCGACAGGTCGAACGGTGAGGACGAGGTCAAGTAAGTTTTTCCCTCGTGTTGGTTCGCTCACCACCTGCCGCAGGCCCAGTCTGGCAGTTATGTCCTTCAGGACTCGGCCAGCTCGGTCAGTAGTGGTGCTACCGAGCCACTCTTGGTGATGGACATTGAAGTCCCCCACCCAGAGTACATTTTGTGCCCTTGCTATCCTCAGTGCTTCCTCCAAGTGGTGCTCAACATGGAGGAGGACTGATTCATCAGCTGAGGGAGGACAGTAGGTGGTAATCAGCAGGAGGTTTCCTTGCCCATGTTTGACCTGATGCCATGAGATTTCATGGGGTCCAGAGTCAATGTTGAGGACTCCCAGGGCCACTCCCTCCTGACTGTATATCACTGTACCGCCACCTCTGGTGGGTCTGTCCTACTGGTGGGACAGGACATACCCAGGGATGGTGATGGAAGAGTCTGGGACGTTAGCTGAAAGGTATGATTCTGTGAGTATGGCTATGTCAGGCTGTTGCTTGACTCGTCTGTGGGACAGCTCGCCCAATTTTGACACAAGTCCCCAGATGTTAGTAAGGAGGACCTTGCAGGGTCGACTGGGCTTGGTTTGCCATTGTCGTGTCCGGTGCCTAGTGGTCCGATGCCGGGTGGTCCGTCCGGTTTTATTCTTATGACTTTTCGTAGCGCGATTTTACAACTGAGTGGTTTGCTAGGCCATTTCAGAGGGCAATTAAGAATCAACCACATTGCTGTCGGTCTGGAGTCACATTTGGGCCAGACCGGGTAAGGATGGTAGGTTTCCTTCCCTAAAGGACATTAGTGAACCAGATGGGTTTTTACGACAAGCCGGTAGATTCATGGCCATCATTACTGATACGAGTATTTTAATTCCAGATTTTTATTTAATTAATTGAATTTAAATTCGCCAGCTGCCGTGTCAGGATTTGAACTCATGACTCTGGATTTTAGTCCAGGCCTCTGGATTACTAGTCCAGTAACATAACCACTCTGCTACCGTACCCGAGGTTTAATTATAGTAATGCATAAAATTACAAAAAACAAACCATGACAATTCATGCTATACCAAGGTTGACATCAGCTGTGGCACAAATTTCTCTCCTCTCCCCCCACCACCCCCTCCCCACTGCCTTGGGTGGGGAGGCGGGGAAGTACTCCATTTTATGCAAAAGAGTACTACAAATAAATATGATATTGGCAACAAGAATTCTGAAAGGTGCAGACCTTCAGAGACTCAGAATCCCAAAGCTCAAATTTAGCACACTGGTTGCTCAATAGAGCAATAACCTCCAGGAGGTCATGAGAGATTGGACACAAATGTCTAATAACTTAAATAAAATATTTTATGTAACATACAAATACAATAATTACCAGGGTGGGTGGGTGAATTCACAAAAATATTTGAGCATCAGTAAAAATAGATGCAAATGACCACAACACCACAAAAATGCATTTTATTTTAGTTTAAAGGTAGCACATGACATCACCATAAATGAGGTATTAAATTTTGGCACAACATACAGAGAGAGAGACACATGTTTTAACATTAACAGGCTATCTGAAACACATTCAACTGGTTTGAATTGAGCCATTTGGACGTTGCAGAAGAAATCCCTGTTAACCAAGTTGTGATGTGTCATAAAAACAGAAAATACTGAGCAAGTTAGGCAGCATCTATGGAGAAAGAAACAGTTACATTTCAGGTTGAAGACCCTTCGTTAGAGCAGTCTTCGAAGTTCTGATGAAAGATCTTCGACCTGAAAGGTTAACTGTTTCTTTCTCCACAGATGCTGCCTCAATTACTCAGCTTGTCCAGCATTTTCTGTTTTTATTTCAGATTTCCAGCATCCACAGCACTTTGCTTTTGATATGATATATGCCAACCTAGTATTCTATAGTTGGCTCCCTTTTAAAAATAAAAATGCAGTATCAATTCTGCACAAAACGTACAGCACTTTCAACAGTTAATAGATCAACTCAGGAACTTTATTCCAACGTAGGTTGTTTTGCATACATTACATCAGGATAAAGAATAGCTGCATTGACATCAGGAAAAAAAACTGCACAAAAACAAGACTATCCACAAGCAGAACTTGTTTCCCCTATTGAAAAAAGTATTTCAACATATAGGATAGATTTCATAAATAACATACTAATACAGTTGGAGAAGCTTGATTAAGAGTTAAATTGAGCCAGGGATCTGCACAGGTAAGCAATGTAAAAAAAGAGTTCTTTGGCCAGTTAGCTGTCAACAAGTAATGTAACAACGCCCGTTATCTGAGAAGTTAGTGACGGCTTTATGAAAGCTTTTCTTGGTCCAGTCAATGACTACTGTCACATTTATAACAAAATCCTGGAATTATAATTCAGGCTATAGATTGGAAGCAAATATCTCTCATTTCTTTATACTTCTCCACTTTTACTGTGGAACATCTCTGCAAAAAAAAAACTATAGCACATGCTTCCACCTTCACGTACTAAAGTTTTTGTTTTTATATATATATATATATATATATATAAATAAATAAATAAAATGTGTCGACAAAAGCAATTAATTCAAATCATACAGGCTTTTGTCCTTATGAAATTTAGCCATAATTTTGTATTGTATGAAATAGTGAATCACCTGTATTTACCAATTTACACAACGCTTCATATCATCCCTCTATCTGTGCAATGGTCATTTTTTATGCACTGGAGATTTCTGTGACAAACTGTTTAGTGTTAAATTGGAGTTGTACGGTCGCAGAAATATTGGGGATTAAATTATCTGAAAGATATGAGCCACAGGGCTTAGTGGTGGGTCCCTTGCTGTTTGTGGTATATATTAATGATTTGGACTTGAATGTAGGGGACATGATTGGCAAATTTGCAGACAACACAAAAATTGGCCATGTAGTTGATAGTAAAGAGGATAACTGTAGACTCGAAGATATCAATGGGTTGGTAGAGTGGGCGGAAAAGTGCTAAATAGAGTTCAACCCGGAGAAGTGTGAGGTAATGCACTTAGGGAATGCGCAGTAAACGGGAATATACTGAGAGGGGTAGAGGAAGTGAGAGACCTTGGATTGCATGTGCACGGATCCCTGAAGGTGGCAGTACAGGTAAATAAGGTTGTGAAAAAGGCATACGGAATGCTCTCCGTTATTAGCTGAGGTCTCGAATACAAAAGCAGGGATGTAATGATGGAACTGTATAAAACGCTGGTAAGGCCACAGCTGGAGTATTGTGCGCAGTTCTGGTCACCACATTACAAGAAGGACCTAATTGCTCTGGAGAGAGTGCAGAGAAGATTTACAAGAATGTTGCCAGGGCTTGAAAATTGCAGCTATGAGGAGAGATTGGATAGGCTGGGGTTGTTTTCCTTGGAGCAGAGGAGGCTGAGGGGTGACTTGATTGAGGTGTACAAAATTATGAGGGCAAAGATTTAAGATGATTGGCGGAAGGATTAGAGGAGAAATTAGGAAAAAAAAATTTTACCCAGAGGGTGGTGGGTGTATGGAATTCGCTGCCGAATTGGTGGTAGAGGCAGGGACCCTCAACTCTTTTCAAAAGTACCTGGATCTGCACCTAAAGTGCTGTAAGCTGCAGGGCTATGGACCGAGTGCTGGAAGGTGGGATTAGAATGGGCACCTGGTTGCTCTTCGAGCCGGCGTGGACATGATGGGCCGAATGGCCCCCTTCTGTGCTGTATCTTTTCTATGGTTCTAATCACTAGAACCTTGCATGTTACAAAAGTCGGACCATACTTGTAGATGGGAACACATATCCTGCAATTATTTGATCTAGCCATTACAGTATGCATGAAAATACATTAGTGTTTTAAGTTAGTTTGGTTTAAACTGTACACGTTCTGCTGTTTGTCTCAAACACTGGGCACTGCCAATGAGTTTTGATATCATGAATCAGAGACTGGTTTTACCATCCACCGCTTATAGCAGGTTAATGGCATTAAGACCAACATATCTGCTATAAGCGATGGGGACTTTTACTAGCTTGAGCACAGACTTAGCCACCGTCACCACCCCCCATTCTTTTGCTAAATTACAATATGTTTAAACAGACCAAAAAGATAAAATTAGGTGTCATCATGAACACATTTCAGAGACACATAAAACAGACATCATGTAGATACACACATCTATCTCTGGCTTCGAGAGATGATTGACACAATAAGCATTCAGAAAGGACAAGAACTTGGAGCAATGGTGAAGAAAAATGGTACAGTGCAACAAAAAACATACTAAACATATCAAATTCTTCTAAACAGAAGTGCTGCCTATATTCGCTATTGTATTTATCTCCGAAAACACTATTAAACTCTGATCTCCTCTTTCCATTTGTATAAACACATGCAGTCAATATAGTCAACTATTTATACTGTGTACCATTAGAAACCTGACTAAAAATGAATACAAAGTATCTCTTTCAGAGAGAGAGTTCAGATAGGTTTATTTCATGGTGTTTACACAAAGACTGAGATTATCTTGACCAAAAGCGTCCTTTTCTACAAGGCCTATAGAAACCTCGTGAGAGTCATGGTCAGATTAATTTCCATGGTGCAGTAACTAAGGAATGTAGTATTTAACAAGATGAAATGGCTTTATTCAAATCTTAGAAGAAGATCAAATGTGCTGATTTTACTTTTATAATATCTTAGCACTAGAAGTTTATAGAGACAACTTTTGAAGTTGATATAAAACAGCTGACGATTGAAAGGCTTTTTAATTCTCAAAAGGGTTAGGAGTCAAAACTTAGATCAGATTTCAAATCTTGTGCATTTGCGATAAACATCTCAAATTACTAAAGTACAAAAAGTAGACAGAGATTAATGCGTGCAACCTTTCCAAACTTCTCAGACATTACTAATGCACCCCTCAAAATATCTGGATTAATTGACCACACATAATACCTCCTCTTCTCCATCATAATGCCCAACTGCACCATGGGAGCACCACCTCAAGGACGACAGCAGTTCAAGGACAAGGTCTACCAGGACCTTCTCAGGGCAACGAGAGATGGTAATAAATGCAACCTTGTCAGCGTCACCCACAACCAGAGGACAAATTTAAAACAATTTTTAATAGTCAAAGGTGTTCTATGCAAATTAATTTCTTTCCTCTTTCTGCCCTCTCGAGACTAGAATGGAGGAATTAACTCAAACATTTTCAACAGGGTAAATAATTTCTTATGATTGATTTACAGTGGTTTTGCTGCATTATTTTAAATGTAACAGAAGCAATTGTAATGCTTTCTGTTAAAATCAATATGCAAGCACTATAACCTGAAGCATCCATTCAGTGTTTCAAGATTTTGAGGGTTTTCACTTCAAGAGGACATATTCCCAGGAGGAGCACAGCCAAGAACCAATTAAATACACAGCAATGCTGGCACCTCAGGAGACATTATGCATTACCAAAAGAGGAAATTTCTGGATTATCATATCCAACAGCGTTATTAACAGATTAAGACTTAAAAGGGATGGCCATGTTTTATGGCTCATTGCTTTTTGGTGGAAGGTACACTGACGTTATATTTCAGCACAAATCTACATTTTTTTTATTCGTTCATGGGATGTGGGCGTCGCTGGCGAGGCCAGCATTTATTGCCCATCCCTAATTGCCCTTGAGAAGGTGGTGGTGAGCCGTCTTCTTGAACCGATGCAGTACGTGTGATGAAGGTTCTCCCACAGTGCTGTTAGGAAGGGAGGTCCAGGATTTTGACCCAGCGACGCTGAAGGAACGGCGATATATTTCCAAGTTGGGATGGTGTGTGACTTGGAGGGGAACGTGCAGGTGGTGTTGTTCCCATGCACCTGCTGCTTTTGTCCTTCCAGGTGGTAGAGGTCGCGGGTTTGGGAAATGCTGTCAAAGAAGCCGTGGCGAGTTGCTGCAGTGCATCCTGTGGATGGTACACACTGCAGCCACAGTGCGCCAGTGGTGAAGGAAGTGAATGTTTAGGGTGGTGGATGGGCTGCTTTGTCCTGGATGGTGTCAAGCTTCTTGAGTGTTGTTGGAGCTGCACTCATCCGGGCAAGTGGAGAGTACTCCATCACATTCCTGACTTGTGCCTTGTAGATGGTGGAAAGGTTTTGGGGAGTCAGGTGAGTCACTCGCCACAGAATACCCAGCCTCTGACCTGCTCCTGTAGCCACATTATTTATATGGCTGGTCCAGTTAAGTTTCTGGTCAATGGTGACCCCCAGGATGTTGATAGTGGGGGATTCAGCGACGGTAATGCCGTTGAATGTCAAGGGGAGGTGGTTAGACTCTCTCTTGTTGGAGATGGTCATTGCCTGGCACGAATGTCACTTGCCACTTATGAGCCCAAGCCTGGATGTTGTCCAGGTCTTGCTGCATGCAGGCTCGGACTGCTTCATTATTTGAGGGGTTACGAATGGAACTGAACACTGTGCAATCATCAGCGAACATCCCCATTTCTGACCTTATGATGGAGGGAAGGTCATTGATGAAGCAGCTGAAGATGGTTGGGCCTAAGACACTGCCCTGAGGAACTCCTGCAGTGATGTCCT
Source organism: Heptranchias perlo (assembly GCF_035084215.1). Lineage (NCBI taxonomy): Eukaryota > Metazoa > Chordata > Chondrichthyes > Hexanchiformes > Hexanchidae > Heptranchias > Heptranchias perlo. Next base: position 71,210,166 of record NC_090328.1, read on the forward strand.
GGGGCTGAGATGATAGGCCTCCAACAACCACTGCCATCTTCCTTTGTGCTAGGTATGACTCCAGCAACTGGAGAGTTTTCCCCCTAATTTCCTTTGACTTCAATTTTACTAGGGCTCCTTGGTGCCACACTTGGTCAAATGCTGCCTTGACTCTCACCTCACCTCTGAAATTCAGCTCTTTTGTCCATGTTTGGACCAAGGCTGTAATGAGGTCTGGAGCCGAGTGGTCCTGGCGGAACCCAAACTGAGCATTGGTGAGCAGGTGCAGCTTGTTAGCACTGTCAACGACACATTCCATCACTTTGCTGATGATTGAGAGTAGACTGATGGGGCGGTAATTGGTCGGATTGGATTTGTCCTGCTTTTTGTGGACAGGACATACCTGGGCAATTTTCCACATTGTCGGGTAGATGCCAATGTTGTAGCTGTACTGGAACAGCTTGGCTAGAGGCGCAGCTCGTTATGGAGCAGAAGACTTCAGCACTACAGCTGGGATGTTGTCAGGGCCCATAGCCTTTGCTGTATCCAGTGCACTCAGCCGTTTCTTGATATCACGTGGAGTGAATCGAATTGGCCGAAGACTGGCTTCTGTGATGGTGGGGAGATCGGGAGGAGGCCGAGATGGATCATCCACTCGACACTTCTGGCTGAAGATGGTTGCAAACGCTTCAGCCTTGTCTTTTGTACTCACCTGCTGGACTCCGCCATCATTGAGGGTGGGGATGTTTGCAGAGCCTCCTCCTGCCATTAGCTGTTTAATTGTCCACCACCATTCACGACTGGATGTGGCAAGACTACAGAGCTTTGATCTGATCAGTTGGTTGTGGAATCGCTTAACTCTGTCTATAGCATGTTGCTTCCACTGTTTAGCATGCATGTAGTCCTGAGTTGTAGCTTCACCAGGTTGGCACCTCATTTTTAGGTACGCCTGGTGCTGCTCCTGGCATGCTCTTCCACACTCCTCATTGAACCGGTGTTGTTCCCCTGGCTTGTTGGTAATGGTAGAGTGAGGAATATGCCGGGCCATGAGGTTGCAGATTGTGCTGGAATACAATTCTGCTGCTGCTGATGGCCCATAACACCTCATGGATGCCCAATTTTGAGCTGCTAGATCTGTTCTGAATCTATCCCATTTAGCACGGTGATAGTGCCACACAACACGTTGGATGGTATCCTCAGTGCAAAGACGGGACTTCGTCTCCACGAGGACTGTGCGGTGGTCACTCCTACCAATACTGTCAAGGACAGATGCATTTGCGACAGGTAGATTGGTGAGGACGAGGTCAAGTAAGTTTTTCCCTCGTGTTGGTTCGCTTACCACCTGCCGCAGACCCAGTATAAGCATGGCGTTTTCTTTAGCAAAGACTAGTATTGCAGAACCATTCGGTAGTGAATCTCATCCACAGAGGGGAAAGAAATTAGCTCTACGTCAACACCGCCTCTCTCGACCCCTCCACTGCCTCTGATTTATCACACTGCTTCTCCGACATTCAGTACAGGATGAGCAGAAATTTCCTCCAAACAAACATTCGGAAGACTGAAGCCAATATTTTCGGGCCCCCCCCACAAACTTCGTTCCCTAGCCACCGACTCCATCCTTCTCCCTGGCCACTACCCGAGGCTGAACCAGACCGTTCGCAACTTTGGCGTTCTATTTGATTCTGAGTTGCGCTTCCGACCACATATCCCCTCCGTCACCAACATCGCCTACTTCCACCTCCGTAACATCGCCGTCCCCACTCCTGCCTCAGCTCATCTGTTGCTGAAACCCTCATCCATGCTTTTGTTACCCCTAGACTCAACTATTCCAATGCTCTCCTGGCCGGCCTCCCATCTCCCACCCTCCATAAACTTGAGCTCATCGAAAACTCTGCTGCATGTATCCTAACTCCCCCAAAGTCCCGTTCACCCATCATCCCTATGCTCGCTGATGAACATTGGCTCACGGTCCACCAACTCAATTTTAAAATGCTGATCCTTGTTTTCAAATCCCTCCATGACCTCGCCCCTCCCTATCCAGCCCCACAACCCTCCGAGGTCTCTGCATTCCTCCAATTCTTGCCTCTTCCGCAATCCCAATTTTCATTACTCCACCTTTGGTGGCCGTGCCTTCATCTGCCTAGGCCCCAAGCTCTAAAATTCCCTCCCCGTTTAAGATGCTCCTTAAAACCTACCTCTTTGACGAAGCTTTTGGTCACCTGTTCTAATAACTGTGTGGCTCAGTGTCAAATTTAGTTTGATCACGCTCTCGTGAAGTGCCTTGGGATGTTTGACTACAATAAAGGAGTTATGTAAATGCAAGTTGTTGTTGCTGCTTTTGTTGTTGTAGAACGGAAGCTACATCAAGGTTATACATTTCCTAGCAGTGAGCTGAAGTGCAGCAGTGTCAGAAATATGGGAGCAGGCCACCGTGCCTGCATGATGTGGGTGGCTCAGCAAGACCTGTGCTGTTAGAAATTGTGAAAATACAGGGATTTCGTACCAAATGCACGCTACAATGGTCAAATTTATAAGCCAGGTGTGTTCAAATGCCAGGCCACTCAATCAACACTAGGACTGAAATATGCAGCCACAAAAGACTTGAAGCGAATACCTTAATTACTAAACAACATCGGAGAATCGCTGCCATCTATTTAATATCTATTAACAAACATATGTGGGTGATTTAGAGAACACATCTACGTTCTCTGTAAATCTTTGAACTATATCTGTTTCCAAACAATATTGTGCTTTCCCAGTTGTCTGGGACAGCAGAATGTTGTAAGGAAACAGATACAGTTCAAAGAGCTACAGAATATTGTAGATCTCAAATGTCCTAAGAAAGAAAGAGCTGGGAGCCAAATGAGAGGTATAGCTGGCCAGGCTTCACTAGGCTGCTCTCCGGTGTTTCCGGACAGCTGGACAACCACGCCCCTGGAGCAAACCAACACAGTAGTTGTGCAGCATCAGAGCTACAAGCGGAAAATAATTAGCCAATGTTGAAATTAAAAAGCTCAATCATTTTTGTGGATCAGGTTGACGTAAAGTTGCACGCCAGCAGGGAGGGCTCAGGTGGGAAAGGAAGAACAGGAACCCAAGCAGGATGAGCTAAATGGCTTCCCACATTTCCGAGGCAGCATTAACTTCTGCCTTAACCAAATCACTGCAACCTGCATCAAACCCTACAATAATTAGCAATGACAGCTGCATGGGGGATTGCATTTATATGCAACAACAAAGGAAATAAAAAGACTTCCACAAGAGGAATAGATTATTTACTCTGCAATAAATTAGAACTGAAAAGTTTGATTCGATCAGAAATTTGTAACCACTGGATTGGCATTTACAGTTTTTGAAATGAGACAGTTTACACCCCTAAAGTACAAATGGCTGATAAATAATGTCCTCACCAGCACGTGTGACTATACTAGGAATGCAACTATTGTTACTGAATTTGGGTAGTGTTCAGGAACAAACTCAAATATTTAGGTTACAAAACAAATATGCCACAGCGGATTCACAGCTGTTCTTTAAACAGTAAACTAGTAATAATTTTAAACCACACAAGCAGTTAATCCAAAAGTATTGATTACAGCAGGATACATGATACACAGAACTAAATAATGTGCAACTGTACAAAAACAGTGTACAAGGAAACAAGCCCATTGAAGTTGTGAAACATTTCCACAAACAGACAAATAGGCTAATCACAAGGTCAGAATAAAAAGATTAAATAATTCCATAATTAATAAATCAAATTACTACTACTGTGCTACATCCAACAAAAAAAAAGTTCCAACTAAAGTTCATTTTACAAGAGTATGCAGGACAGGAAAAGCAAAGAAAAATAAAGTTATAAAAACATCCATTTTTATTTTAAATACACAAAACTATACTGTGCACAACTGAATAGCATTACTTAAGAAAGGGAAATCATGTTTGGCAAGTCTATTAGTTTTTTTTATAGGTGTAACCAGCAGGGTAAATAAGAAGGAACCAATGTAGAATATTTGGATTTTTTAAAAGGCATTCGATAAGGTGCCACACAAGAGGATGTTACACAAAGATTAAGGCTCACGAGATTGGGGGTAATATATTAGCATGGATTGAGGATTGGTTAACAAAGAAAACAGAGTAGGAATAAATGGGTCATTTTCAGGTTGGCAGGTTGTAACTAGTGGGGTACCGCATGGATCAGTGCTTGGGCCTCAGCTGTTTACAATCTATATTAATGACTTAGATGAGGGGACCGAGTGTAATGTATCCAAGTTTGCTGACGATACAAAGCTAGGTGGGAAAGTAAGTTGTGAGGAGGATGTAGAGACTGCAAAGGGGTATAGTGAGTGGGCGAGAAGGTGGCAGATGAACAGTAGAATATTTTTTGGAAGGCGAGAGACTAAGAAATGTTGGTATTCAGAGGGATTTGGGTGTCCTTGTATCCAAATCACAAAGTCAACATGCAGGTACAGAAAGCAATTAGCAAGGCAAATAGTACATTAGCCTTTATTGGCAGGGGTTTGGAGTATAAGAGTAAGGAGGTCTTGTTGCAATTGTATCGGGCTCTGGTGCAACCAAACCTGGAGTACTTGTCCAGTTTTAGTCTCCTGATCGAAGGAAGGATATACTTGCCTTAGAATGGGTGCAAAGAAAGTTCACAAGATTGATTACTGAGATTAGAGGATTATCCTATGAGGGGAGATTAAGTAGAATGGGCCTATATTCTCGAGTTTAGAAGAATGAGAGGTGACCTCATTGAAACGTATAAAATTCTTAGGGGGCTTGACAGGGTTTATGTTGAGAGGCTGTTTCCCCTGGCTGGAAAGTCTAGAAGTAAAGATCATAGTCTCAAGGTAAGGGGTCGGCCATTTAGGACCGAGATGAATAAAAATGTCTTCATTCAGAGGGTTGTGAATCTTGAGAATTCTCAACCCCAGAGGGCTGTGGATGCCATATGGCCTACTCCTGCTCCTATTTCTTATGTTCTTATTATTAACAGAATAAAAGTATGCTGATATTTTAGATGATACAATGCCTCAAGCATCAAGTCAACTGCAATAACCAAAAGAAATGCATGTGTAATCGATAGTTGAAGTTATTTTTAAATAGCACACAATTCAATAATTCCTCAACATGCAGCCAGTAAAACTGACCCAAATTTCTCAAATCTGCAGAATCAATGTCCAAATTGACTACCTGCATGCTAAACAGCAGAAGCAACATGCTAGAGACAGACTAAGCGATTCCACAACCAATGGATCTGATCAAAGCTCTGCAGTCCTGCCACATCCAGTCGTAATGGTGATGGACAATTAAACAACTAACGGGAGGAGGAAGCTTCATGAACATCCCTATCATCAATGATGGCAGAGCCCAGCATATAAGTGCAAGAGACAAGGCTGAAGCGTTTGCAACCACCTTCAGCCTGAAGTGCCGAATGGATGATCCATCGCGGCCTCCTCCCGATAGCCCCATCATCACAGGAGCCAGTCTTCAGCCAATTCGATTCACTCCACGTGATATCAAGAAACAGCTGAGTGCACTGGATACAGCAAAGGCTATGGGCCCCGACAACATCCCGGCTGTAGTGCTGAAGACTTGTGCTCCAGAACTAGCTGCGCCTCTAGCCAAACTGTTCCAGTACAGATACAACACTGGCATCCACCTGACAATGTGGAAAATTGCCCAGGTATGTCCTGTCCACAAAAAGCGGGACAAATCCAATCCGGCCAATTACCGCCCCATCAGTCTACTCTCAATCATCAGCAAAGTGATGGAAGGTGTCGTCGACAGTGCTATCAAGCGGCACTTACTCACCAGTAACCTGCTCACCGATGCTCAGTTTGGGTTGCGCCAGGACCACTCACCTCCAGACCTCATTAGAACCTTGGTCCAAACAGAGAAAAAAGAGCTGAATTCCAGGTGAGGAGAGAGTGACTGCCCTTGACATCAAGGCAGCATTTGACCGAGTGTGGCACCAAGGAGTCCTAGTAAAATTGAAGTCAATGGGAATCGGGGGGAAAACTCTCCAGTGGCTGGAGTCATACCTAGCACAAAGGAAGATGGTAGTGGTTGTTGGAGGCCAATCATCTCAGACCCAGGAGTTCCTCAGGGCCGTGTCCTTGGCCCAACCATCCTCAGCTGCTTCATCAATGACCTTCCCTCCATCATAAGGTCAGAAATGGGTATGTTTGCTGATGATTGCACAGTGTTCAGTTCCATTCGCAACCCCTCAAATAATGAAGCAGTCCGAGCCCGCATGCAGCAAGACCTGGACAACATCCAGGCTTGGGCTCATAAGTGGCAAGTAACATTCGCCCCAGACAAGTGCCAGGCAATGACCATCTCCAACAAGAGAGAGTCCACCCACCTCCCGTTGACATTCAACGGCATTACCATCGCCGAATCCCCCACCATCAACATCCTCGGGGTCACCATTGACCAGAAACTTAACTGGACCAGCCACATAAATACTGTGACTACAAGAGCAGGTCAGAGGCTGGGTATTCTGTGGCGAGTGACTCCCCTCCTGACTCCTCAAAACCTTTCCACCATCTACAAGGCACAAGTCAGGAGTGTGATGGAATACTCTCCACTTGCCTGGATGAGTGCAGCTCCAGCACCACTCAAGAAGCCTGACACCATCCAGGACAAAGCAGCCCGTTTGATTGGCATCCCAAACACCACCCTGAACATTCACTCCCTTCACCACCTGCGCACCCTGGCTGCAGCGTGTACCATCCACAAGATGCATTGCAGCAACTCGCCAAGGCTTCTTTGACAGCATCTCCCAAACCCGCGACCTCTACCACCTAGAAGGACAAAGGTAGCAGGCACTTGGGAACACCATCACCTGCACGTTCCCCTCTAAGTCACCTGCACGTTCCCCTCTATGTCCTACAAGAGAGGGGGCGGTACTGGACCTAATTCTAGGGAATGTGGCCGGCCAAGTGGAAGAAGTGCTAGTAGGTGAGCACTTTGGTGAGAGTGACCATAATTCGGTGAGATTTAAGGTGGTCATGGAAAAGGACAGGGAGGGGCCGGAAATAAAGGTTCTAAATTGGGGGAAGGCCGATTTTAATAGGATAAGGCAGGATCTAGCCAAAATGGACTGGGGTCAGCTGCTTGTAGGAAAATCCGCATCGGAGCAATGGGAGTCTTTCAGAAGGGAGATTGAGACCATACAATGGCAACATGTTCCCGTAAAGGTCAAGGGTGGTTCCAAGAACTCCAGGGAACCTTGGATGTCAGGGGATATACGAGAATGGATTAGGAAAAAAAGGAGGGCTTTTGGCAGATACAAAAGGCTAAAGACGGAGGAAGCCCTAGAGGAGTACAAAAAGTGCAGGGGGATACTTAAAAAAGAAATTAGGAGATCAAGGAGGGGCCATGAAATAACACTGGCGAGCAAAATAAAGGAAAATCCTAAGATGTTTTATAAGTATATTAAGGGTAAGAGGATGACTAGGGAAAAAATAGGGCCCATTAGGGACAAAAATGGCAATCTGTGTGTGGAGTCGGCAGATGTAGGAGGGGTTCTAAATGAATTTTTTGCATCTGTTTTCACTATGGAGAAGGACGAAGTAGACATAGAAATATGGCAGGGGGACTGTGATATACTCGAACATATTAACATCGAGCGGGAGGAGGTATTGGCGGTTTTAGCAGGCCTAAAAATGGATAAATCCCCAGGCCCGGACGAAATGTATCCCAGGCTACTGTGTGAGGCAAAGGAGGAGATTGCGGGGGCTCTGACACATATATTCAGAACCTCTCTGGCCACAGGGGATGTGCCAGAGGACTGGAGAACCGCTAATGTAATACCATTATTCAAGAAGGGGAGTAGGGAAAAACCGGGGAACTACAGGCCAGTGAGCCTAACATCAGTGGTAGGAAAATTATTGGAAAAAATTCTGAAGGACAAAATTAGTCTCCACTTGGAGAAGCAAGGATTAATCAGGGATAGTCAACATGGCTTTGTCAAGGGAAGATCATGTCTGACTAATTTGATTGAATTTTTTGAGGGGGTGACTAGGCGTGTGGATGAGGGTAACGCAGTGGATGTGGTATACATGGATTTCAGTAAGGCCTTCGATAAAGTCCCCCACAGGAGACTGGTCAAGGTACGAGCCCATGGAATCCAGGGTGCCTTGGCACTTTGGATACAAAACTGGCTTAGTGGCAGAAGGCAGAGGGTGATGGTCGAAGGTTGTTTTTGTGACTGGAAGCCTGTGGCCAGTGGGGTACCACAGGGATCGGTGCTGGGTCCCTTGCTGTTTGTGGTCTACATTAATGACTTGGATATGAATGTAAAAGGTATGATCAGTAAGTTCGCTGATGATACAAAAATTGGTAGGGTGGTAAATAGCGAGGAGGATAGCCTCAGTCTGCAGGACGATATAGATGGGTTGGTCAGATGGGCGGAACAGTGGCAAATGGAATTTAACCCGGAAAAGTGCGAGGTGATGCACTTTGGAGGGACTAACAAGGCAAGGGAATACACAATGAATGGGAGGACCCTAGGCAAGACAGAGGGTCAGAGGGATCTTGGTGTGCAAGTTCACAGATCCCTGAAGGCGGCGGAACAGGTAGATAAGGTGGTAAAGAAGGCATATGGGATACTTGCCTTTATTAGCCGAGGCATAGAATATAAGAGCAAGGAGGTTATGATGGAGCTGTATAAAACACTGGTTAGGCCACAGCTGGAGTACTGTGTGCAGTTCTGGTCGCCACACTACAGGAAGGATGTGATCGCTTTGGAGAGGGTGCAGAGGAGATTCACCAGGATGTTACCAGGGCTGGAGTGCTTCAGCTATGAAGAGAGACTGGGAAGATTGGGTTTGTTTTCCTTGGAGCAGAGGAGGCTGAGGGGGGACATGATTGAGGTGTACAAAATTATGAGGGGCACAGATAGGATGGATACTAAGGAGCTTTTTCCCTTCGTTGAGGGTTCTATAACAAGGGGACATAGATTCAAGGTAAAAGGCGGGAGGTTTAGAGGGGATTTGAGAAAGAACTTTTTCACCCAGAGGGTGGTTGGAGTCTGGAACTCACTGCCTGAAAGGGTTGTGGAGGCAGGAACCCTCACAACATTCAAGAAGCATTTGGATGAGCACTTGAAATGCCATAGCATACAAGGCTACGGACCAAATGCTGGAATATGGGATTAGAGTAGACAGGGCTGATGGCCGGCGCGGACACGATGGGCCGAAGGGCCTCTATCCGTGCTGTGTAACTCTATGACTCTATGACCATCTCGACTTGGAAATATATCGCCGGTCCTTCATCGTCGCTGGGTCAAAATCCTGGAACTCCCTTCCTAAAAGCACTGTGGGAGAATCTTCATCAAACGGACTGCAGCGGTTCATGAAGGCGGCTCACCACCACCTTCTCAAGGGCAATTCGGGTTGGGCAATAAATGCTGACCTTGCCAGCGACGCCCACATCCCATGAATGAATTTTTAAAAATTCTCAAACTCAGCGTAACCGGAATATTATGCTCAACTTTCAGAGTTACCCCAACTCCATTTACACGTCTGACATTTTCACACACTTTTTCTAACTTGAGCCTCATGTTGAGCCCTTAATAAAGGCAATATTGAAAATTGTACAATATGTTTTGTAACTACAACTTTCTATCTATTCTAGTTTACCAAGATAAAGGACACATAAATGAAAAGACGGCAATATTAAAGTAGCTGTAACCCTGAACATTTGGAAGGATTGTTGGTAAAACTGCTAACATTGTGACTGCCACCAGTCTGTCAAATTCCAGGTTTGTTTGACCATTCCTTGACAAGGTTATGAGATATCTGACATACCCATCCAGATCTTTCCATATTTGCAGAACCACCAGTGTCGAATTTGAACAAATACCTGTCCTTGATACGCAAATACATGAGCAAACATGAATTAGAAAATGCCATTTGAAACATCGCAACCCTCCTTTCCAGAGACCATAGCCTGGATTTTAACATCTAGACGGGAACTCAGCGGGTGGGTGGATTTGCGCGTGGGGAACCCGGAAGCAAAATGAGCGTGTTTAAATCTGCGATCACATCTCGATTGCGGTCAATTATCTTCACTTCCAGGTTTTGTGTCTCCAAGCTGCGCAGCGGAAGTACTGCGCACCCGGATGGTGTGATTGGAGTTGCATTATTTAAAAAAGGGCCAGTTCAACAATGAAAGGAGAAATGGAGACGAGGAAAGCAAAGGCAGCCCTTAGATATAGTGATGCCTCCCTGGATGTGCTACTGGCTGCAGTGAGAGCCATGAGGGAGGTTATTTTTCCAAGCAATGACAGGAAGAAACCTGGCTCTGTCACCAAAAATGCTTGGCTGGAGGTAACACAAGAGGTTACAAGCAGAAGCATGGTGCCTCGTTCTTGGCTGCAGTGCAGGAAGTGATTCAATAACCTGAGGAGGTGTGGAAAAGTGAGTACATTTGCATATTCACCCACATCTCTACCCACAGTAGAGAACCAGGCTGAATACAGAAAGTATCGAGGAGATCTAAAAAAGGGAACAAGAAGGACATTGAGTATGAGAACAGATTAGCAGCTAACATTAAAAAAAAAACCAAAAGTCTTTTATAAGCATATGAACAGTACAAGGATAGTCAAAGGAAGGGTGGGGCCGATTAGGGACAAAAAAGGAGATCTTCTGGTCGAGGCAGAGGGTATGGCTGAGGCACTAAATGAATACTTCACATCCGTCTCCACTAGAGAAGAGGACGCTGACATTGTAGCAGTAAGAGGTAGTAGCGATATTGGATAGGATAAAAATAGATGAAGGAGGTACTTGAAAGGTTGGCAGTACTCAAACTTGAAAAGTCACCCAGTCCAGATGGTATGCATCCTAGGTTACTGAGGGAAGTAAGGGTGGAAATTGGTACCGGAGGTCTGGAGAATTGCAAATGTTACACACCTGCTCTAAAAAGGGGAGAGGGAAAAACCCAGCAATTATAGGCCAGTCAGCGGTGGGGAAAATTTGAGACACAATAATCCGGAGACAAAATTAATTGGCATTTGGAAAAGTATGGGTGAATAAATGAAAGTTAGCAGGATTTGTTAAAGGAAAATTGTGTTTGACTAACTTGATTGGGTTTTTTGATGAAGTAACGGAGAGGATTGATGAGGGTAGTGCAGTTGATGTTTTGTATATGGACTTTCAAAAGGCATTTGATAAAGTACTACATAATGGACTTGTTAGCAAAATTAAAGCCCATGGGATTAAAGGGACAGTGGCAGAGTGGATACAAAATTGGCTAGGGGAGAGAAAGCAGAGTGGTGGTGAACGGTTATTTTTCAGACTGGAGGGAAGTATACAGTAGTGTTCCCCAGGGATCAGTATTGGAACCACTGCTCTTTTTGATATATATTAATGACCTGGACTTGGATACACAGAGCATAATTTCGAAGTTTGCAGATGACACAAAACTCGGAAATGTAGTAAACAACGCGAAGGATAGCAACAGACTTCAGGAGGACATAGACAGACTGGTGAAATGGGCAGACACATGGCAGATGAAATTTAATGCAGAGAGTTGTGAGGTGTTGCATTTTGGTAGGAAGAATGAGGAGAGGCAATATAAACTAAATGGTATAATTTTAAAGGGGGTGCAGGAACAGAGACACCTGGGGGTGCACATACACAAATCTTTGAAGGCGGCAGGACAAGTTGAGAAGGCTGTTAAAAAAGCATATGGGATCCTGGGCTTTATTAATAGAGGCATAGAATACAAAAGCAAGGAAGTTATGCTAATCCTTTATAAAATACTGATTAGGCCTCAGCTGGAGTATTGTGTTCAATTCCGGGCATTACACTTTAGGAAGGATGTCAAGGCCTTAGAGATGGTGCAGAAGAGATTTACTAGAACGGTACCAGGGATAACAGACTTTGGTCATGTGGAGAGAATGGAGAAGCTGTGGTTGTTATCCTTAGAAAAGAGGTTACAGAGAGATTTGATAGAGGTGTTCAAAATCATGAACGGTTTTGATAGTTTCTCCTTATTTACTCTGTTTCCAGTGGCAAAAAGGTCGGTAACCAGGGCACACAGATTTAAGGTGATTGGCAAAAGAGCCAGAGGCGACACGAGGAAACATTTTTTTTAACGCAGTTAGCTGTACTGATCTGGAAAGCACCGCCTGAAAGGGTGGTGGAAGCAGATTCAATAGTAACTTTCAAAGGGAATTGGATAAATACTTGAAGGAAAAAAATTTACACAGTTGCGGGGAAAGAGCAGGAGACTAGGGCTAATTGGATAGCTCTTTCAAAAACCCAGCACAGGCACGATGGGCTGAATGATCTCCTACTGCACTGTACCTGCTATGATACTGTGATCCTGACGTGTACAACACCCCACCCACCTTCATTACTCTGTCTTGGTAAGTGTACTCCATCACAAGACTCCTCACACCAACTTACGCGACACCAGCAATCATCCTTCACTTTCTACGCACTTGCTCACCTCCCCATTTATGAATGCACCCGTCACTTACCCCAATCCTTATGCAATGTAATGCATCTGTGTGACAGTGACTCTCTGATGCCTATGTATGTTGATCATCATCGAATGCACAGCATCCATCAGTTGAACACGGCATCTTCAGTCACTCACGTGTCTGTTCTGTTGCCCCTTGTAGGAAAAATAAAGCGCAAAATACAAGAAAGGGTGAGGACTGGCGGTGGGTAAATACTTGAATTGTGGAATTAACTGAAGCGGAGGAGTCGTCCACGGAGATAAGTAGCACATCTGCGGTCCTCTCAATCAGAGATGGAGAGATTGGGAGCTCACATATTATGTAGAATTACATAGAATGTACAGCAGAGAAACAGGCCACCTGGCCCAACAGATCCATGCTGCTATTTATGCTCCATACGAGCCTCCTCCCCCCCCTACATCGTCTAACCCTATGAGCACATCCTTCTATTCCTTTCTCCCTCGTGTTTATCCAGCTTCCCCTTAAATGCATAAGAACATAAGAAATAGGAGCAGGAGTAGGCCATACAGCCCCTCAAGCCTGCTCCGCCATTCAATCAGATCATGGCTAATCTTCAACCTCAACTCCACTTTCCCGCTTGATCCCCATATCCCTTGATTCCCCTAGAATCCAAAAATCTATCCATCTCAGCCTTGAATATATTCAATGACTCAGCAGCCACAGCCCTCTGGGGCAGAGAATTCCAAAGATTCACAACCCTCTGCGTGAAGAAATTCCTCCTCATCTCAGTCTTGAATGGCCGCCCCCTTATCTTGAGACTATGCCCCCTAGTTCTAGACTCTCCAGCCAGGGGAAACAATCTCTCAGCATCTATCCTGTCAAGCCCCCTCAGAATCTTGTATGTTTCAATCTATGCTGGTTGCCTCAACTACTCCTTCTGGTAGCGAGTTCCACATTCTATCCACTTTCTGGGTAAAGAAGTTTCTCCTGAATTCCCTAGTGGATTGATTAGTGATTATCATATAATTATGGCCCCTCGTTCTGGTCTCCCCCGCAAGTGGAAACATCTTCTCTATGTCTACCCTATCAAACCCTTTCATTACCTTAAAGACCTCTATCAGGTCACCCCCTCAGTCTTCTCTTTTCCAGAGAAAAGAGCCCCAGCCTATTCAATCTTTCCTGATAGGTATAACCTCTCAGTTGTGCTATCATCCAAGAATCTTTTCTGCACCTTCTCTAGTGCCTCTATATCCTTTTTATAAGACCACCAGAACTGTTCACAGTACTCCAAATGAGGTCTAACCAAGGTTCTATACAAGTTTAACATAACTTCCCTGCTTTTCAGTTCGATCCATCTAGAAATGAACCCGTGCTTGGTTTGCTTTTTTAAAATGGCCTTATTAACCTGCATTGCTACTTTTAGTGATTTGTGTATCTGTACCACCAAATCCCACTGCTCCTCAACCTCATTTCAGATTATCCAAGGAGTAAGTGGCCCCCTTGTTCTTCCTACTAAAATGTAATAGCACACTTAACTATATTGAAATTCATTTGTGAACTACACGCCCAATCTGCAAATTTATTGTCTTCCTGTATTTTGTCACAGTCCTCCTCGATATTAACTATAGCCCCAATTTGGTGCAGTCTGCAAATTTTGAAATTGTACTTCCAATTCCCAAGTCCAAATTGTTTATGGAAATGGTGAACAACAATGGTCCTAGCACCGATCTTGAGGACCACCACTTTCCACCTTTTGCCTTTCTGAATAACTACCTTTAACCCTTACTCTTTGTTTTATAGCCAGCTTGCTATCCATTCTGCTACTTGTCCCCTGACTCCACATGCTCTGACCTTAGTCATGAGTCGACTATGCAGTATCTTATCGAAGGCCTTTTGAAAATCCAAAATAAATTGCATCCACTACATTACCCTTGTCTACTTTTTGTGTTATTGAATTATTTGAAAAAGTAAGGTTGATCAAGCATGACCTTCCCTTTTGGAATCCATGCTGACTAGTCTTTATTATATTTTTGGTTTCTAGATGTTTTTCCATTACACCCTTGAGTAAGGATTCCATTATCTTTCCTCCCACCGACATTAAACTAATTGGTCTATAGTTCCCTGGACTGATTCTATCTCCCTTTTTAAACATAGGAATCACATTAGCTGCCTGCCAGTCCTCTGGCACTATTCCCTTTTCTAATGAAATTTTTATATATATTGTATATAAAAGCGCAATATACATATGGCTGGTGACCAAATATAACACATTTCACAAAGATGCTGACTTTATTTAATCAATGCCTGAAGTATAAGAAGCCCGAGTATGGAGATTGGCAAGGTTGTTATTGTGCCAAGACTAGTCTTTTCGCTTTCTTATGTCTTCCAGGGCCTTCACGCCTACAAGAAGATTCTGCTAATATGGATGATGTCAATTCCTCAGAGGACATCATTCCTTATGAAGGTGCACCATCACAGGACATACAGCCATGCACTAGTGTAGATACTCACAATTGGGTGGGTTGTGTCAGGCAGATAGTTGGGTTGTCACCTGGTGAACCACAAGCCACAAGTGAGCAGGAGCAGACTCTGATGGCAGGGGCAGCTGTGGAGAGTCTGCGTCGGAGGGCACACTCTTCTCCAAGCTCTGCTCAACTGGACACAGATGCTGAACCCCGGGGGCAATCACTGAGAAAGTGAATGATTGAGGTACAGTTGCACCTTTCCAAGGTATTGGAAAATGTGCCACACACACTCTCCATAATAGCTGAGAGGATGGAGGAGTCCAACGCCAGCATTTGTGGAGGGATGTCGCAGGTATGCGTGAGAATATCTGCACTGGAGAGAGTGACCACCTCCATTGAACTTCAAGCGCGGCTCACAAATGAGTCTATGCAGGCCATTACCACGGCCACGCAGGAGATATCTGCCTCCTTCAACAGGATGATCTACTTTATCCGTGGCTTTACAGCGTGTCAGTGATATTCACAAGCTGATCACCAGCAGAGTGGTAGGATTCAGGCACTGTCCCTCTAGGTTGGAAAATTGCACATGTCACTCCGCTTTTTAAGAAAGGAGAGAGGGGGAAACCGGGGAATTATAGACCAGTTAGCCTAACATCTATGGTGGGGAAAATGCTGGAGTCTATAATTAAGGATAGGGTGACTGAACACCTCGAGAATTTTCAGTTAATCAGAGAGAGCCAGCATGGATTTGTGAAAGGTAGGTCGTGCCTGACAAACCTGATTGAATTTTTTGTAGAGGTGACTAAAGTAGTGGACAGGGGAATGTCAATGGATGTTATTTATATGGACTTCCAGAAGGCATTTGATAAGGTCCCACATAAGAGACTGTTAGCTAAGATAGAAGCCCACGGAATCGAGGGAAAAGTACGGACTTGGTTAGGAAGCTGGCTGAGCGAAAGGCGACAGAGAGTAGGGATAATGGGAAGGTACTCACATTGGCAGGATGTGACTAGTGGAGTCCCGCAGGGATCTGTCTTGGGGCCTCAATTATTCACAATATTTATTAACGACTTAGATGGAGGCATAGAAAGTCTCATATCTAAGTTTGCCGATGACACAAAGATTGGTGGTATTGTAAGCAGTGTAGATGAAAACGGAATTCAATGTAGACAAATGTGAGGTCATCCACTTTGGATCAAAAAAGGACAGAACAGGGTACTTTCTAAATGGTAAAAAGTTAAAAACAGTGGATGTCCAAAGGGACTTCGGGGTTCAGGTACATAGATCATTGAAGTGTCATGAACAAGTGCAGAAAATAATCAAGGCGGCAAATGGAATGCTGGCCTTTATATCTAGAGGACTAGAGTACAAGGGGGCAGAAGTTATGCTGCAGCTATACAAAACCCTGGTTAGACCGCACCTGGAGTATTGAGAGCAGTTCTGGGCACTGCAACTTCGGAAGGATATATTGGCCTTGGAGGGAGTGCAGCGTAGGTTTACTGGAATGATACCCGGACTTCAAGGGTTAAGTTACGAGGAGAGATTACACAAATTGGGATTGTATTCTCTGGAGTTTCGAAGGTTAAAGGGTGATCTGATCGAAGTTTATAAAAGATATTAAGGGGGAACAGATAGGGTGGATAGAGAGAAACTATTTCCGCTGGTTGGGGATTCTAGGAGTAGGGGGCACAGTCTAAAAATTAGAGCCAAACCTTTCAGGAGTGAGATTAGAAAACATTTCTACACACAAAGGGTGGTAGAAGTTTGGAACTCTCTTCCCCAAACGGCAATTGATACTAGCTCAATTGCTAAATTTAAATGTGAGATAGATAGCTTTTTGGCAACCAAAGGTATTAAGGGATATGGGCCAGAGGCAGGTATATGGAGTTAGATCACAGATCAGCCATGATCTTTGTCAAATGGTGGAGCAGGCACGAGGGGCTGAATGGCCTACTCCTGTTCCTACTTGGCCAGGAGAGGGATGACGACGAAAGGAGATATGGAAATTGGCACTCCACTCAAAGTGTTCCCACATCTCACCCGTTGCCTCCCACCCCCTTCAACCAGTACCTGCAATGCTGCCTCCTCTCTGGATGACAGAGTCTCCACCTCAACAGGTGCAGGTGGAGCAGTCTTTGGCTGGGCTCATGCGCTCCAAAACCCAGCGGTCGTAAGCCAAAAGCATCTCAGCAGTCAGGGCAGGGATCTGAGCAACCTGCCTCTACTTCTGCTGAAGTCACAAGGGATGCACCATGTAGAAGTGGTAGAAGTTTAAGCAATTGTAGTTAATCAAGGGTATGTGCAAGGGTGTTTGAAGAAATGTTATGTTGTAATTTATATTTCTTTTTATGTTGGCGCATAAAACTTATTCATTATCACCACGTCCAAGTCTTCTACATTATTGCTTCCAGACTTTCAAACGGGCCTTTCATTTGCTTCATGATCAATGCCAATAAATGACGACACCCATTGGGCAGCTGTGCAATCAGTGTATGCGTGGCTGAAGGACTGTTTTGTGCAAAGGTGGGGGGGTGGCGGGGTTTGGTAGTCGTGGTGATGATTTTGCCAGGTGGCATGAGTATGTCAAAGATTTTTATTTTTGGAATGTCTAATGAGAACTTGAGAGATGAGAGCATCCCTGGCAGCAATGCGTGTGGCTGGTCTGGCGATACATGCACCAATGCCAGCATCCCCCTCCTCGTGCTCTTACTCATCCTCTTCCTCAATGTTGCGCCGGAAGGGGATACTTGCTGAGCGCCTTTGTTCTCGACCACCTGTAAACTACTCTGCAGCACAATGTTGTGCAGGACACAGCACACCACGATTATCATGGAGACCCTCGCTGCCAAGTACTGAAGGGCTCCCTCAGATCTGTTGAGGCATCTGAAGCGCATCTTTAACATGCCTATGGCTTGCTCAACGACACACCTGGTGGTCATGTGGCTCTGGTTGTAGATCCATGTTTGCAGGTGGTACCCTTTGTCTCCAAGGAGCCAGCCTTTAAGTCTGTTTCTTGCCTGGAAGAGGTCTGGAATGTTTGATAATGATGCAAAATGAAGGCATCAGGGCAGCTGCCAGGGAATCTGGCCTACACCTGCAGAAATCTCTTGTTGTGGTCGCACACCAGCTGCACATTGATGAAGTGAAAGCCCTTTTGGTTAATGAATACTGCTGGTTCATGTGGTGGTCCTCAGATTGCCACATGTGTGCAATCAATTGCACCCTGCACCAGTGGGAAGCCAGCCAGAGAGGAAAAACCCAGTGCCCTCTCATCCCAGCTGTTGTCGTTGAAGGGGAAGTTCACATAATAGGACGCCCTGGCTAACATCCATCACCTGCCTTATACACTTACGTGCAGATGATTGAGAAACCCTGCGGATGTCACCAGTGGAGCTCTAAAAGAACCAGAGGCAAATAAATTCAGGGCTGTGGTCATTTTCAGTTTGACGGGCCATGCGTGGCCAACCAGGTCCAGCTCTTCCTGAAGGAGGCTGCAGATGTCTGCGACCACCTGTGGACTCAACCTGAGCCTAGGTAGGCACTGCCCCTCAAAGGGGTCCAGGAAGCTCAGCCTTTGCCTGTAGACCTCCTCACATTGGTAGTGCCTCCTGCGACCTTGGCTCCTCTGTTGGTTCCCTCTCTGCTGTTCTTCAGATCCTTGTTGCGCACCTCTGTCTTGTGCATCTGCAGATCCCAGAACTGCACGACGTGCCTACCCTGGATGGTGATTTTCCTCCTCCTCAGATGTATTGTGGAATACATCCATTGCATCTCCCATCCTGATCTTGTCAATTTGAGGGGCTCCAAAATGTTGGTAAACTTGTCTGAACACAAAAATTCTCAGTCTCAACAAATAAATAAAGCTCAGTCTAATCACAAACAACTCTCAGTCAAACGATTGCCTGAGAGAACTGAGTGACCAGCTGGAATACCTGACCTTTTATTGAGATGTCTTGATCACAGGTTTAAAGGGCCAAATGTGTTTCTGCTGCATTTCTCCTCAGCTTCAATGGCATCTTTCAGAAGCCATGGGAAACATGTGCTGGAGAAGTTAAATCCGTTTCTGTTGCCGAATCCACAGGTGAACAATACCTTAAGGCTATTAACTTTTCAATCAGGACTTTTATTTCTGTACTCAGAGCCCAAGTTAATTACGCTGCTTGCAGGTACATTGTCGATCACTCAGCATTTTAAAAAATTGGATAGTCGTTCCTTGCAGTCGTCTTTTCAAGGAAAGAATGCTCAGTTTTGAGATTCTTTCTTTGTAACTTCGAATTTCAAGTCCCTAATCATTCTTCTCTGAATACTCTCCAACACATTAATATCTTTTTAACAGGGAGGGTGACCAAAACTGCATACATTAACCTAAATGTGGCCTTACCAGTGACCTACACAAGATTAACATAACGGCCTTGAATTTCCTTGGGAGTAAAGGTGTACAATTGGTGTACATCAGCAGGAGTGCAGCAGTAATTGAGCAAAATCAGGGTGGACCCAGAAACAGTTTGCTAATTTCTGATAAAGCCTTGGGGCAGGTGGAATCTCCGTCCGACCCAACGTCAGTGAAGGTGTGACCAAGGGGAACGATTTCCCGTCTGGGAATTTCCTTGGCCCTGGCCTGCTTACTGCCCAAGAGCCTGGACAGCAAGATGAAATATTGTCCAGGTCAGCTAACAGGCAGAAATGGGGATCACTGAGTCCTTGCCTGGAAAATTCCAGAAATGGAGGCCACTTCTTCCCTGATTGGCCCTTTTATAAAAAGGGTGCCCCATCAGCTGTATTTCCTGCATATTGGGAACAGAACAGTTGCTAATGGCACTCCTAAACTGCCATCCGTGGACCCGTTTTTCACAGCTTGCCTCCTCTGGCAGGTGTCTAAGATATTCCCAAAGTGGCATGGGTACTGTCAGCAAAATTAAAATCAAGCAACCCCAAATGCTCCAGCTAAGTCAGGAGCAGAGGTCAAGGGTATCTGGCCCAACATTTTTTTAAAAATTTATTATAACAATGTGGATGTCAATGGCAAGACTACCATTTATCGTTAATCCCTAGTTGCCCTGAGGTGGAGATGGTGGGCCGCCTTCTTGAACTGTTGCAGTCCTTGTGGCTTGTTATTCTTTGTAGCAGCCTCTCCCCAAGGATTTATGTTTCTGAACACTTGGATCCCTTTGCTCCTCCAAAAAAATCATTTAAGATATATTTTCATCCTTTATACATTCCCAAAATGCATCAATTCATATTTTTCCATGATGAGCACCATCTGCCCCTCATCCGTCCATTCTCCCAGCCTGTTCTGCCCCTTATCCGTCCATTCTCCTAGCCTGTTCTGCCCCTTATCCGTCCATTCTCCTCGCCGGTTTATGCCCGCTTGTCATCTCTGCATTCCTCCCAGCAGGTTGATATTTTCATCCACAAAGGATGAGCTACATCAGCCAAACGGCTTACCTCATCGGTATTTCTCTTCAATATTCTCCCAGGACCTTTGTTTATTCCAAAAACAAAAAGTAAGACATACAAGCACATTAAACAGCAAATTATTCAAGTTGTTGAATTTATATGCATTTTTCAATTACTTCTTGAACTGAAATAAATATTTAGCTTGCAAAATGAATTTTCTTCTCCTGAAGATCTAAAAAAAATTAATTTGTGCACATTTACATTAGTATCCTTGGAACTATATTTTAAATTTTTTTTAAAATGTTGCACCAGAAAAAAGTCCAAGAGCCATTCAGCTTACCAAGCCCACTCCATCTTGAGTCAACGTACAATTATTTTATCATAAACTTCACCATTCACCACTTATTGCCCCTTACTTTAAGAAATGTCAAGTTTCTCCACCTGCTTCCGCTAAAAAACAAATTGAGCAGTGCTATTAATTTCTATCAAGGAAAGGATTATATAATGTGAAGGAGAATATATTATTGTGCTGGCATATTTGAGGTGTTGTTGTGAATAAAGCAATGTTGGTTTAAAAAAAAGACTACAGTATAATAGAGAAATTATATAGAACTCCACATAAAAAAATAGAATGAATTTGTACATTGAAAAGTTTTAATATAATTGTAAAGGTTTATGATGAAAGGGAATATATATATATATTCCCATCTATATCTATTAAAAATATGTAAAGAATTTTATACTTGGAGTATCAACTTTGTGAGCTGGGGAAGCTTGTGTTTATGTTCAGTGTGACAGTGGGTGTGTCATCAGATAGTAAGTTGGAGCATAGCATTTAAGTGGAAGATAGTATTAAAAGTGTTACATTAGCAGCCTGGATGACCTACACTCCAAAATACTAAGGGAGATTAATGATAAAATAGCACAAGGCACGAACCATACAATTTCTGTTTCCAGAAAATTATATCAAAGGTTAGAGTTGCTGTGCCCGCTCAAGAAAAGGAAAAGGGATAAGCCAAGGAACAAAGACCAATTAGTCTCACAGTAGTAGTAAGAAATCATAAGAAGTAACATTGATGAACAATTAGGTATGATCTAATTAGGGCCAGTCATCACAAATTTGTAAAGGACAGGGCATGCTTGACTAATTTAACTGAATTCTTCCAGGAAATCAATGAGTGTACAGGTAAAAGGAATCTAGTGGATTTCTTTCTTTCAAAAAGATTTTCATAAAGTACCACATAACAGATTTGTTGTTCAATTTAAGGCTAATGTTATTAAAGGTAAAAGGGGTGGCATAGAGAGGAATGGCTAAAAGGGTAGAAAAGAGAGGGTAGGGGTAAATGGACATATTATGGTTCACGTTTTTTTTCCCTCACCATTTTTGTTTCATGCTCACAGCTAAAAGGCAGTTTCCATAAGCAGAACAAGGATTTTATTGAACTGAATCTTGCTGAAACCCAAGTGGAATAGCATGGAATGTGATTAACAGTCACACTCCAGCTGCAACTTGATATCATTCCAACTTCCTTCACAATAGACGAAGAGCCATCCAAGACAGTGGAATCAGTGATGCAATTCAATTACTAAAGGAGCGTGATTTCCTCCTACGGGGACTGTTTTCCTGACTGCACTTGCGAGAAACATGGATACGCTTCAAAGTAATGAATAGGCGAATCGATGAATTCCGTTCATCTAATCAGGTCGAAATCTCAAATGAGACTGTGTGCAAGCTGACTAATCAACTTCTCAGTGCATTTAAGACAGATTAGACCTACAATTCTTTCAAATATCTCCTTCACTTAGCTTTGTTTCTTACTTTAAAACTACGCTTTCTGAAGGTTTGATATTTGGTAAAACTGAGGCTGTGGTGGGTTTAACTTTGATAAGCCAGTGAAATAACAAAAACTGCACTCATACATAAACGCTGCAAACCAAAACTGACATTCCATAAATACACTAAAACATAGTGTTGTTTTGAAAATCGACAATCTTACAAACCCATCCTTAAGGATTAAAAGTAACCTCGAGCTGGCTTCAGGCCCATTCCAGTCATCTGTCTACAGCTAGCCTCATTCTAGTACATCTGTCCCATCCACTGCTCAAAACAAACTCACCCGAGTTCCATGTTTCAGATTCCCCTTGTAATCTGAATTTGATATTGCATTCACAGCACCACTGAATCCAAAATCAACACAACAAAACTGCATCAGTAAAACAGATGGCACAACACCGCAGAAACCAATGCACATCACAATGCATACACAGAAGCCTACGTGCCACTGAGTGTGATCTGCTTTAGCTAATACTAGTAAGCAGATTTCAAGGTAAAATGCCAAATGTACATACACAGGAGCAGCACCAGGCGTACCTAAGAGTGAGGTGCCAACCTGGTGAAACTACAACACAGGACTACATGCATGGTAAACAGCAGAAGCAGCGTGCTAAAGACAGAGCTAAGCGATTCCACAACCAACGAATCAGATCAAAGCTCTGCAGTCCTGCCACATCCAGTCGTGAATGGTGGTGGACAATTAAACAACTAACGGGAGGAGGAGGCTATGTAAACATCCCCATCCTTAATGATGGCGGAGTCCAGCACTTGAGTGCAAAAGACGAGGCTGAAGCTTTTGCAACCATCTTCAGCCACAAGTGCCAAGTGGGTGATCTATCTAGGCCCCGATATCCCCACCATCGTCTTCAGCCAATTCGATTCACTCCACGTGATAAAGAAATGGCTGAGGTGCACTGGATACAGCAAAGGCTATGGGCCCTGACAACATCCCGGCTGTAGTGCTGAAGACTTCTGCCCCAGAACTAGTCGTGCCTCTAGCCAAACTGTTCCAGTACAGCTGCAACACTGGCGCCCAACCGCCAAATGTGGAAAATTGCCCAGGTATGTCCTGTCCACAAAAAGCAGGACAAATCCAATCCGTCCAATTACTGCCGCATCAGTCCAGTCTCAACCATTAGCAAAGTGATGGAAGGTGTCATCGACAGTGCTATCAAGCAGCACTTACTCACCAATGCTCAGTTTGGGTTCCGCCAGGTCCACGCAGCTCCAGACCTCATTACAGCCTTGGTCCAAACATGGACAAAACAGCTGAATTCCAGAGGTGAGGTGAAAGTGACTGCCCTTGACAACGTGGCAGCATTTGACCAAGTGTGGCACCAAGGAGCCCTAGTAAAATTGAAGTCAATGGGAATCAGGGGCAAAACTCTCCAGTGGCTGGAGTCATACCAAGCACAAAGGAAGATGGTAGTGACTGTTGGAGGCCAATCATCTCAGCCCCAGGACATTGCTGCAGGAGTTCCTCAGGGCAGTGTCTTGGGCCCAACCATCTTCAGCTGCTTCATCAATGACCTTCCCTCCATCATAAGGTCAGAAATGGGGATGTTTGCCGATGATTGCACAGTGTTCAGTTCCATTCACAACCCCTCAAATAATGAAGCAGTCCGTGCCCGCAGGCAAGACCTGGACAACATCCAGGCTTGGGCTGATAAGTGACATGTAACATTCGCGCCAGGCAAGGACCATCTCCAACAAGAGAGAGTCTAATCACCTCCCCTTGACATTCAACAGCATTACCATCGCTGAATCCCCCACCATCAACATCCTGGGGTCACCACTGACCAGAAACTTAACTGGACCAGCCACATAAATACTGTGGTTACAAAAGCAGGACAGAGGCTGGGTATTCTGCGGCGAGTGACTCACCTCCTGACTCCCCAAAGCCTTTCCACCATCTACAAGGCACAAGTCAGGAGTGTGATGGAATACTCTCCACTTGCCTGGATGAGTGCAGCTCCAACAACACTCAAGAAGCTCAATGCCATCCAGGGCAAAGCATCCCACTTGATTGGCACCCCATTCACCACCCTAAACATTCACGCCCTCCACCACCGGCGCACAGTGGCTGCAGTGTGTACCATCCACAGGATGCACTGCAGCAACTCGCCAAGGCTTCTTCGACAGCACCTCCCAAACCCGCGACCGCTACCACCTAGGAGGACAAGGGCAGCAGGCACATGGGAGCAAGACCACCTGCACGTTCCCCTCCAAGTCACACACCATCCCGACTTGGAATTATATCGCCGTTCCTTCATCGTCGCTGGGTCGAAATCCTGGAACTCCCTTCCTAACAGCACTGTGGGAGAAACTTCACCACACGAACTGCAGCGGTTCCAGAAGGCGGATCACCACCACCTTCTCAAGGGCAATTAGGGATGGGCAATAAATGCTGGCCTCGCCAGTGACACCCACATCCCACTAACGAATAAAAAAAAACTCTGCTGAAACCTGAAGCAGCATTGCAGAAGTGTACAACCCTCCTAGTTCAAACGAGGCAGGATTGGGTAAATGGGGCAGCATTGTTTAACTTCATCACTCACGTCAGTGCCCCAAAACACCCACACTGGATCACTGCAATACCCAGTAGCTATAAATTCAAAACATGCTGTGAATTTCCAATGACTTGTCTGACTTTAATAGGACATTTAGTTTTTAAATCCAGTCCAATATTTTAATTAAGCTTTATGGTAAGGAAACCAAGATGTGCAAATTGTACAACTGCTCACTTCCTCTAACATGCATGTAAAATAGCCTTTAGACTTTTCTACAGTACACAAATCAAAATCACGAAAATTAATTCACACTTCCTTTACTAGGTTCAAAAGGGCAGAAATAGATTTTTTTTAAAAAACAAAGCAATTTGTAAAACAAGACCAGATAAGTATCTTTACCCAATATAATATTTATGATGCAAAAAATTTGCAGCACCACAGTAACTGGCCCATCATGAATGTTGGGAATTTACTAACTCTCATTACATTTTAGTCTCTTGCCTTTTAACCCCTTTCACAGCAAGCTGCAAAGTAACAAATTCGCAAAAGTCAGACATGCTTCAGGCAGATAATTTAATAGGTCTTGCTACTGAGCAGACATATCTGGAATGATACTACTGGAATTTACCTCAAGGTCAATGAACTGGCATGGAGCACTTCTAATAAGCCAAGATCAAGGGAAAATATTTTCTGCTGGATTCACTGATCTGGGGATTGGATAATGCTCCGAGTTTGCACACAGCTCTTTTACCTTTGTCATCTGGACTTGAATCCAGCTAGACTATGGGGCAGAAAATGTCTCCTCTTATTTGTCTGTGAGTTACCTGCGTAACTAAAATATGCTCAAGCCTCCTCGATCTTCTACATGCGTCCATCAAACCCTCCGTCCGAACAAATCTCCACCCACAAAACTGGCCATGTCCCTGATTCTCAAATGAGAGCATCCTCCAATTGCACCTGTTTTGGGGTGGGGGGGATCTCAACATTGTGTCCAGATTTTCAGGCACAGCAGGAAAGTGTCATTTTTCTGGTCTTTTAATTGCAATTTATTGAGCTTTTTTAAAAAAATTATCCTCACAGATAAATTTAGGGAGGAATTTATTCACCACCAACAAAACAGATTAATTTGTCACTCATCTCAATGGATCTTTGTGGGACCTTGCTGTGCTCAATGGGCATGAAAGGTGCACTATAAATGTAAATTCAATCAAGAAAACTTGAAAAAGTCTTTTAAAAGCTAGTATGAAAGAAATATACAATATTTGATGCTATTTAAAATATCATGCATAGTACAATCAGCTGTATTAATTGCTTGAAAGCCTTTGAGAAAAACAGCTTTTTTCCAACTGTTAACTGCTTTTAATGGGCATTTATTTCTGTTTTGTGGGCAGAAGAGAGATTCTTCTAATCCACTGTTTCAGTTGAGGTCTGCTGATTTTGTACTTTGTACACTTCATATTTTTAGATGGGAGTATAATCTATTAGACTTATGGCCAGTAACCGTAGGCCAGATTTTATCAACATCTTCCTTCATTCTGGTTCACTGCCTGCTGAAATGCCATCCAAATAAAAATATGCTGCTTCATAAAGCAACCCATCCTCCATGTAGAATGTATGGTCATCAGGAATTATGGACGTTCAGTGTTTCTCCTTTGATATGAAGTAAAATATTTGAGGGTTGCTAAACTCCCATTTTCTTCTTCTCCCCTCAAACTCTATTAGATTAGCACTACAATACACAGATGCTTGGGCTCCCCCTTTAGTCCTTACTAGAATGAAGTGTTGTGCTTACCACCAACAAAGCAAATTCCTGATTGGTCAAATTATATATTTATAGGAGAAGCCAGATTGCACTGAAATAACAATAGTTTTTTTAAAAAACTTAACATCTAAAATTACTAGATGTATTTTTTTTTTAAAACTGTCATTAAAGTTGCAATCTTTTACGGTTTAAAGTATTAATACACAAATTATCAAATTTACAATGAGTGAGGTACGTGCATGAGCTACTGTCCCAGTCAACAATGAAAATGAAGAAACCTGTCCATTATTCTTTCATCACAATTTGCTGCTAAAATTTTACTGACCCTAATATGCCAAAGGATACATTCTATACATGGACTGCAAAACTGCAATTATTTAAGTAGAGGGTCCCAAACACAACTGACATGATTCTCCAGGTAATGGGTATGTCCATAACTGAGTTGATGTACTTCAGTGCAGCCACCTGTATTAATTCTTGAGCAGTGCAGAAAAAAAGTCCAAATTGCCACTAAGTTAAAACTTTGCCTATCTGAAATTCACAAGCCTCCATTCGTCAGTCACAATGCAACATACCTCAGCATTCATTCCTAACTAACTACTGACCAACGAAACAAATTATCCTCAACTCCTAACTGGTCTATCAAGGCCTGTCTTGAAACTTGTATGCATGAATTGAGCCGGAACTGCTAAGACTGGTCAGCGAAGAGAACTTACCTTATCACTAATTGTAATGTCCATTATAATCAGCATATGGCAAATGTATATTCTTCTAGAGAATTAATTGTATTAGTGTAGTATTGAACAAAGACTAGGGATGCTTGGGATTTCATCCATATACGTCTGGGGGGGGGAAATTGATTTACACCTTGATGTGGGTAAACAGTTGTATGTTCATGCACTGCGTAACCGTTGTAAATGGGAGATTGTAGCAGCAGATTCACTATCCAAGTGAACAGTATCAGATACTAGAGAAATAGGATCAAATTGAACAGGATATGATCAGTTATAACCATGGCTGTAATTTGATTTTATGACTACACTGACAATGCAAATTACACTGTTACATTGGTCATTTCTCTTGAGGACACAGACATAATAAATTCAGCAGATGATTATTTGCTTCTGCTTGCAGACGTTCCTACAGGAACATTAAAACCGTCAAACATTTCTCAGGAAGAGCCCATCCAGCCAAACAAAGCAATATAAACCTCAAAGTTATCTTGTCAAAAATTGAAAAGTTTTCAAGAATCAAAAGCATGTTGTCAGTCTGTAAGGATAATATTCTAGAAAAATAGTACTCATAACAGCTGTAGAAATTACATGAAACTAAGCACATAATATAATTTGGATTATGGGTGCAAAGATGCCATTGTTGTCCTAAAAATGATTAAGGAATCAGCTTCAATTGAGCTGCAGGCACAAAATAACCAAACACAGTTCAATTAAATTCTCTACAATGAAAGAAAACTTCCATAATTGTGGTTAATGATGCTTGTTAAAACTCAAATGAAAAATTGTTAAATTGGACCACTAAAATAAGTTAAAACAAGGATAAATTTCTGTGTGCACACTCTTCCAGCACCAAAATATGGCATCAAAACATCCCCCATGTATCCTACAAGAGTGGTTCTGCAATGCTACAAGAATCTCTGAACTTTGCAAACAGAAAATAGATACTGAAGCATTCCAATTTATTCTACAAGTTTCACAACCTTTTGTTTAAAAAAAGGTTGTTTCTCCACCTATTAGACTTCTATTTTATCCAATCTTGCATCCCTGCTAAAACATTAAAATGACATTCATTCTTGTATGTTGTCTACCTACGGGATTTCATCAGTTGTTTTTTTTTAAAAAAGGGCCTGTGTCTTGAAGAGCATAACATGTCACTTCATCACAACTTGCTCTCAAGCTGCATTACAGTAACTGTATGCCCTCAATTTTCATCTTCTATTATAGACCAAGTAGCAATATTTTCCATGAAGCTATTTTAGATAAATGGGTCTTCTTATACCCTGTCAATTATGCTCATGTGAATGCAACACCTGCAAAATCATCATTTATTTTACTTTATCATAAATCAATAATGTACAGTAAACTAGGGAGATCAGAATTTTGCCAATCCATCTCAATATCCCACACCTGGAGATAACCTGAGTTTTGTTACTAGCAAAACACATTTTAATCATACCGCTCCTTTTATTGCAGATCCATGGCCAATCCACTGCCTTCATTCAATTGATGTGAAACATAAGGTACCCTAATAAACTGATATTAAACATGGCATACAAACTGCTAAATGTCTTAGGAATGTTCCAACCTATTATATTTGCTGTAGGATTCAATGAAAAGGCACTAACAGGCAGCAAGACGGGAAACTTCATATTGCAAATCTTGCCAGGGTACCTCCACTGACTGGATGAACTGTATCCAGGCCTTTACCAATATCATTCTTCAATCACTGGTTGCCAGGTGGGTTAGTGATGCAGGCAATAACTCTTCCCCCTCCCCATCGACTGGTGCTTGATCGCCACTTGATAATTCCTCACAGAAATGCAACTGAAACACAGATTTCAATGGAGTGAATGATGGGAGGGGAGATGTGAATTTGCATCCCATCACTGCACAGTACAGCAAGTTGGTGCTCTAATCAGGAGTG
Source organism: Heptranchias perlo (assembly GCF_035084215.1). Lineage (NCBI taxonomy): Eukaryota > Metazoa > Chordata > Chondrichthyes > Hexanchiformes > Hexanchidae > Heptranchias > Heptranchias perlo. The sequence goes on from NC_090328.1 coordinate 71,239,210, forward strand.
GTGTTTGCCTTGCAGGGGCCCCATATAAAGGCTTGGTTTGGGGCCCCCACGTTTTGCTAGACAATGAAACTAAATGCTACCTTTTTAATCTGGTGTCAAATGCGCACAAGTACGATCGTGAAAAGGTACGTTTGCAATAGGTAATATTAAAATAGTTGACGAAACGATCAGCTGTTACCATTGCGTAAGTGTCCTTTCACTAGATTTTGACTGGCAGAGGCTAGAAGAGGCTATAGAGAGAAGCTACAACAGTGTGGGAGGGAGGGGAGGAAGAGGGGTAGAGGTTCGGATGGGGAAAGGTAGAGTATGCTTAGCTGATGGAAGTAAGGCGGATGGTAGATCAGGGTTAGAAGTCAGGCGTGGGAGAAGGTAGAGCAGGGTTAAAGGCTGCAGGGGCAAGGGGGAAAATAGAGTAAGGTTAAGAGGTTGGAGAGAAGGGAGATGGGAGGGCGGGAACCGTGATGATGAGGAAGGGTAGGAGAGGGGGAATAAATGGTTGACCAAATGATCAGGGATCAGCAATTTACGATTACCCGTTTCCTTTCACTGGATTCGCTCTGGGGCCCGACGGGCGCGGGCCATGTGCAATTGCACCTAACATCCCCCTGGCTCCAATTGGCTGCATCAACACACTACTTATAAAAATATATCCTTATACAAGGTAGGAATGCAATTCTGGTAAAACAGAAAAATATAAAATGCAACTAAATTAAAAGTCACAACTAGACCAACAGTCTTTAAAGAGCATTTAGTTTAGAGGCTTATTTTAAAAATCTTATTACAAGTAAGAGATTATAAATTGAAACCAAAATACACTCACATTATATACTTATAAATTGTTTTCAAATGTTCATGTGAGTCCCTAAAACTTGTTAGAGAATCCAGAACTTATTTTGATAGAGGGAAACGACTCCAAATAAAGTCAAGTTTTGAAAAGACACCTTCAAAATCAAGATACATTTACTTTCTTCAAGATACTTAATGCTAATTTTTTTTTGGGGGGGGGGGGCGGGGAAGAGAGCGGGGGGGGGGGTGACGTTTGGTTCAGCTTTCTGTTGGAGTGGGGCGGGGGGGAGGAGAGTTCCTAGTTGCATTTTTATTCAGTGTTAGGGGTATCTGACTTCTCAGGAGGGAGGTGGGTCTTGTACAGATTACAACTCGGTGGTAGAGATGGGGTTTGGTGGCAGGGGGTTATTATTATTGGGAGGGTGCTTGTGCCTAATTGTTGGAGCTCATTGGCATGGGGACGTGTCAGTTTTTGCTTGGTTGTTGGATGTTGATGGTTGTACTATTCAGATGTGGGTGATTTATATTCATGCATGGGTAGTGGGGTATGGTTGCCCTGATTTCAGCTGAGTAAGGGCAGGGGAGGGAGAGAACCCTGATTTCTTATCAGTGGGGTGTATGGGGGTAGGTTTGTTCTCAGTGAGGGGTGGGGCCTTGTTTTCTGATCACTGGTGGAAGGGTGACTACATTTTTGGTTCATGGGGGTGGGGGGAGCATGATCTCTGCTCAGTAGTGGGGAGTTGTAAGTGATCTATGCTTGGTGGAGGGGGTTTGTATGCTTTGTGAAATCTGCACGTGCAATGTTTCAGCGTCACAATCTGAGAGTTTGGACTCCGACTTGCACATTTATACTGCTCTGTTTAGTATACTGCACATGCATCTGTTCAGTACTCAGTTCATTATTCACAAATCCAGCACTGGTCAGCTGTGCAGCCATTTCCAGTACATTTGTGGGCAGACTTTCAAAATCCAAAACATTTTTTCCACCAACTATATATCATTGCCGTAGGAAATCCTATTGAGTCTGATCGGTTCATTTTTTGAGCACTTTTGTCTGTGCGTTCTGGAAAGTTTCCCGGCATAGCACAACTGGGATTTGAGATTTTTTTGTTCAAATTTGTATCTGGGGATTACTGAGGGTTCAGTTTGGGCATTTAACATTAGATGCTGCCCCAATATAGCCAGTTTGTCATGTAATGTTAACCCGATAGCACTACCTACACTCGCACTCTCTTTGGAATCCCGAGACTGCTCACTGTTTTTAATATAGGACAGATATTGTGGGGTCAGGTGTAATCCGTTTCAGGTCCCTTTTATTGCTGGCTGATGCTGTCGGAATTAAAAATCAAGACGCTACATGTGGTTGACATCTGATGATATCCACACTGAAGAATTATGTAACGTTGAATATGAGTGATAATTTACACTTAGTTACTAAGAAATCAGTCATATCTATATGTATCTGCCAAAAAGAAAATCTATAGTTCTTTCATGATAGACACACAGTCTGTATTGAAAGGAAGAACAATACAGTCAAGTCACAGTTCAATTTTGCAGGCTCAAGTACTAAATTGTTTTCTTAAAATAATTACAACTACAATAACGTTCACTTAAATAGCACCTTTAACAGAGAAAACATCCCAAGGCACTTCACAGACGGGAAGGGGAAAAAAATTTAGGGAGACAATTTGAAACAGTAGTGCAGAGGCAGACGATGGTTTTCCTATCAATGGTGAGGCAAAGGGAAAAGTGGATGTGCAATGGTGCAAAGACGAAAGGGGATATAATGTTGGAGGAGGTTGAAGTGATGGGATGGCCAAGGAGGGATTTGAAAGTGAGTATTTTAAATACAGTGCATTGCAGGAGAGGGAGCCAACATAGGTCAGTAAGGATAGGGATGATGGTGAATGGGTCTTAATTTGGGATGGGATACAGGTGGCTAAATTTTGGACAAGTTAAAGTTTATGGAGGATGCAGGATTGGAGATTTAAGCTAAGAGGACATTGTAGAAAGAGAGTCAAGAGGTGACAAAAACAAAAATAAGGGTTTCAGCATCAGTAGGGCTAAATTAGGGGTGGAGGAAGAAGAAAACACTTTGTGATGGATAGGGTGGAAGAGGTTTGAAGCTCAGGCCTGGGTTGAACAGGATACCAAGGATTCACAAAATCTGGTTCAGCCTGAGCAAGTGGCCGGGGAGGAGGTTGGGGTCAGGGAGTGGAGTTAATGACAAGGGCTGGAAATAATGGCTTTGGTCTTCCCAACGTAGATGAGGGAGAGGAAGCAGCCGAGGACAACTCCTGGTAAGGCTCTGGAAGTAACTGTACAGGGACAGGAAGAGAAGTCATTGCTGGAGATGTGCTGGCAGTTTGAGCCAGTTAGGAGTGTATTCACACAAGGGCTGTCCTACAGAGATGGGCAATGGAGGAGGATGGCATGCTTCCCTGTATCAAACGCTATAAAGAAGTCAAGTAGGAATACCAGTTACAGTTGGAGGTCAATCATGACTGTGGCCAGAGCAGTCTCAGAGGTGAAGAAAGTTTTGGGAGGTGGGCATGGAACTGGGAAGTGGTGACATGTTTGAGAACCTTACAGGGGAAAGAGAGATTAGAAAGGATAGAGGGGCCGAGGGTGCACTTTTAGAGATGGTGACAAAGGCAGTTTGAAAAGTAGTAGGAATGGCGTTTGAGCAAAGGGAGGGTTGACGAGGTTGGCAAACATGGGGGCCAAGAATGGCATTGGTCAGGAGTTGAATGTGGAGGGGAACAAGGGAACAAGAATTGCGTCTCGTGGAAGTGATGAGTTTAGAAAGGGTGGGAAGTTGGGAGAGAAACTGCAGAGTGACAAGGAACTTCAGATAGAGTGGATGGGAGATGGGGAGGGAAAGGGGAGAGATCAGGGAAGTATCGGCAGAGGCAGCAACTGGATGGTCTGACTCTTAGAGATGCATTATTTAAACGATTGGAAGTGCTACCTGTTGAAATCGGCAATCATGTAAAATAGTCTCAGGCCTTGACTACTATTGGATCAATGAACTAAAACTCACCCAATTACACATACAAAAAGCAGCTGAGACCAGCTAACTCTGGTTATACTTTCATCTTCTGCTTTGAGACATTTCTGAGAGGTGATGAGATATAAAAGCAAGTCTTCACTTGATAAGATAAAATTAACTGGAAGATTGCAGGGGAAACCTTTAACTTTTGACAATTGCATCCATATATAATATATTCCTCCCTCAAGACAACACATATTACTCGCACTGCAGACTATTCTCATTTTGCCAAACTAAAGGGATTACATATAACATAAAGTATGTTGTTTTCAAGCCAATAGAGAATACATTTTATTCAAGTTCTTTAATCCTTAAAAAGAATGTGAAATTTTATCAGGCCAGAAGCACACACACGCATGGAGAGCCTTTTGTAGATTTACCAACAGTACTGGCACCAAAAGTCACAAGCTATCAACAGTATGGCTGTAAATTACTATTATGATGTCCTGCACTTGAAACTCCAGTAGTTGAAGTGTTTAAGATGCAGTTGGAAAAGACATGATTTCCCAGACAGCTTTAATCGGAAGCATGGAAGGGTTAAAATTTGAACAGAATACATAGTTTGCAAGTGGGATTAAAATGGGAAGGTGCCAAAAATAAAACGAGTTGGACTGGAATTATTCATTACTATTTAAATAAAACACTTCCTTTTATTGACTAATGAAAAAGCAGTGGAATCATTAATGTTAAAAGTTTATATCAGATCATACATAGTGACAAATATTTACATCAGGAAATATCAGTAAAAAGGTAACCATCATCAATTACCTTTAGGTTTAAAGCTGTCTTTCATGTCAATCGAGAGCAATAGAGCAATGAATAAGGTCCATGTGACTGTCAGACTTATAGAGCTTCCAATGTTGCATTTAAATTACACTTCTGCTGCAGAAGAGTAGCTTGATTAAGGCAGCAAATCTGTAATATAATTGACAGTACTTGCCTTTGGAGGCAGTAGCACGAGTGGTAAATAGCCCGCACCAGGTGCCCAATTTTCATGTTGTGAGTGAAGTGTGCTCTCAGTCTGACCATATAAACCAACATGATGACTTTTGCATTGTTGGCCATCACAGACCTCCTACTCTCTTCACCCCCCCCCACCTCCCCAAAAATCAAAGAAAGTTCACAACCAGAAATTCAAAATAACAATTACCATCTTGAACAGCTGCACAAGATCCTCAATGCTACCAATGCTCAGAAACACACCTGCATTGTAAATTGACCGGGTTCTACAGCAACGGCACCTCCAGCAAGCTGCGAAGTCACTTCACACAAAAAAAACTCTACGAAAGCTCCGAGCACCTTACTCTTACTAGAATGCTGCATCTTAATAAAACCAGCAAGGATCAGCCCCTCTCTGGAGCAGCATACATCAGTTGGACGCCAAAAAAATGTGTTCCTGGCTAGTTGGCAGATTTGGTTAAAAGAACATGAAGAGGTTTTATGGAGGCAAAGAACAGACCACAACATTTAAAAAAGAAAATTAAGTGTGGTAAAAATATTTTAGCCACTTTGTCATTTGGAATAAACAATGATTTGAGTCGGATACTATTTCCGCCAAAAGTTCTCTCCGTCATACGCCCCCAACAAATGAAAGAAATTTAGTTCATCTTAGACAATAATCCTCAAGCTGAGCTATAACAGATGGGAAGTGTAACTACAATTGAATACCAATAAACATGCAGAACTAGCTTACCATTTAGTATTTCTACATAATGGTCATTAGAAACAATTACCTTACTTAATCATTAACTCTGCAACTTGATCTGCATTACACTTCTATTTCACAACAATCAGTTTTTTTGTGCCCTGTCTTCCCATGAAATTAGACACAAATTGGCAAAAATCCATTTGCAAAGCATTGAGAATAGGACCAAATAGGGAATGGTTTTGCTTGACTGACTGTTACACACTTTACTGGATCTTAAAAAGAATTTCTGTGAAAGAGACCTCAAGGAAATGATTCAGTCGTTATTATTTTGCTTGGATCAGATATCAAAATAAAAGAAAAGCCAGGGATGCAAAAAGATCATTCAGCCCATTGAAGCTAATCTGGTCTCATCACAGCATCCACCTGTATCGTGAACAACTCCCACGGAGCCTGGCAGACCATTGAAAACATATCACTCTTGGTGACGGTTTGTTTTACCATTCATTTATTTCCACTTCTATCCTTTAGTCCAATTTTCCTTGCTTACTCTGAAATAATCTGTTTCTTTTGAAGTCTATACCATTCAAATATTTTATACCTGAATCAGATCGCCCCTAACTTCTGTCATTGCCCTTTTCCATACCTATATATTTTTTGTGGCATGGTGGCCTAAACTGATCATGGTGCAGCTTGACTAGTACATTATCAACACTATTCTGGCTTTTTAATTGGTTCCCTACATCGTCAGGACATTCAAAGTGACATGTTTACCATGACTTCCTATGCCAAATCAATTCCATTCATTGTACGTGGACCCACATTTATCAACTTATGCGCAATATTTAATATTATCAGCATCAATTCTAATTACCGTTTGTCTACCCAATTGCACAGCAGATCCAAATTCTTTTGCAAATCTTCAGTCACATATTCTCTGTACAGCTCACTCTATTTCAGTATTGTCACCGGTAAGTTCAAGAAGCTTAGTTAATTTTGATAGTCAGAACACTGAAGTAGATTCGAACTAGGGACCAAGCACTGACTACTGCAGCACTGCCTCCCCCAGGCTTCTTATGCGTATTCACCAAACGAACATAAAAATGCCCAAAGATAATAGTGTATGAAGACCCTCATTTGGGAGAAACTGCTAGCAACATCTTCTTCCCTTCAGACTTAGCAGCAGATTCACAATCTTTCAGAAGCAGGATCAAGCCATTAAACCCAAGAAGCCCACTTCTTTTCCACAGCCAGTTAATTTGGGTTTAACAGGCTCAAGGAACTTCAGCTCAGAGTTGTTGAGCTGGAGTCCGAGCTGCAGACATTGTGATGCATCTGGGAGGAGGAGAGTTACCTGGACACTCTGATCCAGGAGGCAGTCACACCCTTTAGGCTAGGTAGCAGTTTAGAGTTGGTCAGGGACAGGAGGATGTGACTGCAAGTCAGGCAAGTATGAGGAGCCAGGATCTAGTGATGGGGGAGCCTCAGTCCTTGACCTTGTCCAACAAGTACAAGGTACTTGCTACCTGTATGAAAGAGTACGGAGTCTTACAACACCAGGTTATAGTCCAAAAGCTGTTGGACTATAACCTGGTGTTGTAAGACTCCTTACATTTGTCCACCCCAGTCCATCACCAGCATCTCCACATCATGTATGAAAGAGAGCAAAGACTGCAGAGAGGATGGGCAAACTGACCATGGCACTGTAGTACAGGTGGAGGGAGTAAAAAGGAAGGTGGCATTGGTAGGGGATAGTATAGTCAGGAGGATAGACACTTATCTGCAGGCGCGACCAAGAGTCCCGATGGCTGTGTTGCCTGCCCGGTGCCAGGGTTAAGAACATTTCCTTGTGCCTGAAAAAGATTTGGAGCATGAGGAGAAGGATCCAGTTGTCGTGGTCCACGTAGGAAATAAGAGTGGGGTTCTGCTGAGACAGTTTGAGGAGCTCGGGTCTAAATTAATAAGCAGAACCTCAAAAGGTAATAATCTCTGGATTACTACCTGAGCCATGTGAAAATTGGCACAGGAACAAACAGATCAGAGAGTTAAATGTGTGGCTCAAAGATTGGTGTGGGAGACAGGGGTTTTGATTCATGGGGCACTGCCACCAGTACTGGGGAAAGAAGGAGCTGTTCCGATGGGACGGGCTGGGATCAGCATCCTGGCGAAATAAATAACTAGGGCTGTAGATAGGGCCTTAAACTAAAAAGGGGGGTGGGGGGGGGGGGGGGGCGGGGTGGTCAGGTGAGGGAAAATTTAGAAATCTGATGAGAAAAGTCAAGGCAACAGAGCAGTGTAGTGATTTGGATAAAGATAAGCAGAGTGTGGCAGGAAGACACAGAGAGTTTACCAATAATAGAACAAAAAGTAAGGTCAAAGCAGGAAAAAATGGTAGAAAGTCAAAATTAGGAACATAGGAACAGGAGTAGGCCATTCAGCCCCTTGTGCCTGCTCCACCATTTGATAAGATCACGGCTGATCTGTGATCTAACTCCATATACCTGCCTTTGGCCCATATCCCTTAACACCTTTGATTGCCAAAAAGCTATCTATCTCAGATTTAAATTTAGCAATTGAGCTGGTATCAATTGCCATTTGCGGAAGAGAGTTCCAAACTTCTACCACCCTGTGTGTGTAGAAATGTTTTCTAATCTCACTCCTGAAAGGTCTGGCTCTAATTTTTAGACTGTGCCCCCTACTCCTAGAATCCCCAACCAGCGGAAATAGTTTCTCTCTATCCACCCTATCCTTTCCCTTTAATATCTTATAAACTTCGATCAGATCACCCCTTAACCTTCAAAACTCCAGAGAATACAATCCCAATTTGTGTAATCTCTCCTCGTAACTTAACCCTTGAAGTCCGGGTATCATTCTAGTAAACCTACGCTGCACTCCCTCCAAGGCCAATATGTCCTTCCGAAGGTGCGTTGCCCAGAACTGCTCACAGTACTCCAGGTGCGGTCTAACCAGGGTTTTGTATAGCTGCAGCATAACTTCTGCCCCCTTGTACTCCAGTCCTCTAGATATAAAGGCCAGCATTCTATTAGCCTTCTTGATTATTTTCTGCACCTGTTCATGACACTTCAATGATCTGTGTACCTGAACCCCGAAGTCCCTTTGGACATCCACTGTTTTTAACTTTTTACCATTTAGAAAGTACCCTTTTCTATCCTTTTTTGATCCAAAGTGGATGACCTCACATTTGTCTCCATTGAATTCCATTTGCCACAGTTTTGCCCATTCACCTAATCTATCAATATCACTTTGTAATTTTATGTTTTCATCTACACTGCTTACAATACTACCAATCTTTGTGTCATTGGCAAACTTAGATATGAGACTTTCTATGCCTTCATCTAAGTCGTTAATAAATATTGTGAATAATTGAGGCCCCAAGACAGATCCCTGCGGGACTGTAGCGTACGGTAGCGTAGTGGTTATGTTACTGGGCTAGTAATCCAGAGGCCTGGACTAAAATCCATAGTCACGAGTTCAAATGCCGCCACGGCGGCTGGCGAATTTAAATTCAATTAATTAAATAAAAATCTGGAATTAAAATACTAGTATCAGTAATGATAGCCATGAAACTACCGGATTGTCGTAAAAACCCATCTGGTTCACTAATGTCCTTTAGGGAAGGAAACCTGCCGTCCTTACCCGGTCTGGCCTATATGTGACTCCAGACCCACAGCAATGTGGTTGATTCTTAATTGCCCTCTGAAATGGCTTAGCAAGCCACTCAGTTGTAAAAATCTCGCTAGGGAAGGGCAATAAATGCCAGCCTTGCCAGTGACGCCCACATCCCGTGAACGAATATTAAAAAAAAAACTCCACTAGTCACATCCTGCCAATGTGAGTACCTTCCCATTATCCCTACTCTCGGTCGCCTTTCGCTCAGCCAACTTCCTAACCAAGTCCGTACTTTTCCCTCGATTCCATGGGCTTCTATCTTAGCTAACAGTCTCTTATGTGGGACCTTATCAAATGCCTTCTGGAAGTCCATATAAATAACATCCATTGACATTCCCCTGTCCACTACTTTAGTCACCTCTTCAAAAAATTCAATCAGGTTTGTCAGGCACGACCTACCTTTCACAAATCCATGCTGGCTCTCTCTGATTAACTGAAAATTCTCGAGGTGTTCAGTCACCCTATCCTTAATTATAGACTCCAGCATTTTCCCCACAACAGATGTTAGGCTAACTGGTCCCTGGTTTCCCCCTCTCTCCTTTCTTAAAAAGCGGAGTGACATGTGCAATTTTCCAATCCAGAGGGACAGTTTCTGAATCTAGAGAACTTTGAAAGATTATAGTTTGGGCCTCTGCAATGTGCTCACCTACTTCCTTTAAAACCCTGGGATGGAAACCATCTGGTCCTGGGAATTTGTCACTCTTTAGTGCTATTATTTTCTTCATTACTGTTGCTTTACTTAATTTTATCGAGTCCCTATCCCCGATTCAATATTAGTTTTCTTGGGATTTCCGGCATGCTATCCTCTTTCTCGACTGTAAATACTGACGCAAAGTAATTGTTCAACATGTCCGCCATTTCCCCATTGTCAATGACAATATCCCCACTTTCAGATTTTAAGGGGCCAACACTGCTCCTGACCACCCTCTTTTTCCTAATGTAACTATAAAAGTTCTTCGTATTGGTTTTGATATCCCTTGCAAGTTTCTTTTCATACTCTCTTTTTGTAGCTCTTACTATCTGTTTTGTGACCCTTTGTTGATCTTTGTATTGTTTCCGTTCGGCAGGATCTGTGCCATTTTTTGCCTTTTTGTATGCCCTTTCCTTATGCCTTATACTGTCCCTTACCTCTTTAGTTGTCCATGGCTTTTTTTTTGGCAAGTAAAGTTCTTGCCCCTCAGGGGTATAAACTTAATTAAAATTAAAGGCTCTTTATCTGAATGCATGGAGCATTTGTAGCAAGATAGATAAATTAGTTGCACAAATAGAGATAAATGGGTTTGATCTAATAGCCATTACAGAGAAATGGTTGCAAAGTGACCAAGGTTGGGAACTAAATATTCCAGGGTACATGACGTTTAGAAAAGACAGACAGAATGGAAAAGGAGGGGGTATAGCCCTAATAATAAAGGATGACATAAGGACAGTGGTGAGAAAGGATCTTGGCTCGGAAGATCAGAAAGTGGAAATAAGAAATAACAAAGGGGCAGAAAACACTGGTGGGAGTAATGTATAGGCCCCTAATAGTAGCTATACTGCTGATCAGAGTATTAATCATGAAATAATAGGAGCTTGTAACAAAGGTAATGCAGTAATCATGGGGGACTTCAATCTTCATATAAACTGGGCAAATCAAATTGACAAAGGTAGTTTGGAGGACAAGTTCATGGAATGCATTCCTAGAGCAATATGTCAGGGAACAGGCTATTTTCGACCTTGTATTGTGTAATAAGACAGGGTTAATTAGTAATCGCACAGTGAAGGATCCTCTGGGGAAAAGTGATCATAATATGATGATTTTCACATTCAGTTTGAGAGTGACGTACTTAAGTCCGAAACTAGAGTCCTAAACTTAAATATAGCCAATTACATAGGTATGAGGGGCGAGTTGGCTAAGGTAGATTGGGAAATTAAATTAAAGGGTATGATGGTTGAAAAGCAATGGCAAACATTTAACGAAATATTTCAATATTCTCAACAGGTGCAGCAGGTGATCAAGAAGGCCAACGGAATGTTGGCTTTTATTGCTAGGGGGATAGAATATAAAAACAGGGAGGTATTGCTGCAGTTATATAAGGTATTGGTGAGACCGCACCTGGAATACTGCATACAGGTTTGGTCTCCATACTTAAGAAAAGACATACTTGCTCTCGAGGCAGTACAAAGAAGGTTCACTCGGTTAATCCCGGGGATGAGGGGGTGGACATATGAGGAGAGGTTGAGTAGATTGGGACTCTACTCATTGGAGTTCAGAAGAATGAGAGGAGATCTTATTGAAACATATAAGATTGTGAAGGGGCTTGATCGGGTGGATGCGGTAAGGATGTTCCCAAGGATGGGTGAAACTAGAACTAGGGGGCATAATCTTAGAATAAGGGGCTGCTCTTTCAAAACTGAGATGAGGAGAAACTTCTTCACTCAGAGGGGAGTAGGTCTGTGGAATTTGCTGCCCCAGGAAGCTGTGGATGCTACATCATTAAATAAATTTAAAACAGAAATAGACAGTTTCCTAGAAGTAAAGAGAATTAGGGGTTACGGGGAGCGGGCAGGAAATTGGACATGAATTTAGATTTGAGGTTAGGATCAGATCAGCCATGATCTTATTGAATGGCGGAGCAGGCTCGAGGGGCCGATTGGCCTACTCCTACTCCTATTTCTTATGTTCTTATGTAAATATACATTCCATTGAGAAATAAAAACTCCACAGGAAAAGTGATCCACCCATGGCTAACTAAAGAAGTTAAGGACAGTATTAGAAGACGAGGTCTATAATGCTGCCAAGAAGAATAGTAAGCCCGAGGATTGGGAGGGTTTCAAAAACCAAAGAATGACCAAAAAATTGATAAAAATGGAGAAAACAGAATATGAAAATAAACGAGCAAGAAATATGAAAACGGATTGTAAGAGTAGCAAAAGTAAACGTTGGTCCCCCAGAGGCTGAGACAGGAGAAATTATAGTGGGGAATAAGGAAATGTCAGATGTGTTAAACAAATATTTTGTATCTGTCTTCACAGTAGAAGACACAAAAAGCACACCAGAAATAGTGGGAAACCAAGGGGCTAATGAGTAAAGAACTTAAAGTAATTATCAGTAGGAGGAAAAGTACTTGAGAAACTAATGAGACTAAAAGCCGACAAATCCCCTGGACCTGATGGCCTACATCCGAGGGTTCTAAAAGAGGTGGCTGCAGAGATAGTGGATGCATTGGTTGTGATCTTCCAAAATTTGCTAAATTCAAGAACAGTCCCAGCAGATTGGAAGGTAGCAAATGTAAGAAAGGAGGGAGAGAGAAAACAGGGAACTACACGCCAATTAGCCTGACATCAGTCGTTGGGAAAATGCTACAATCCATTAAGGAAGTAGTAACAGGGCATTTAGAACATCATAACATGATTAGGTAGAGTCAACACGGTTTTATGAAAGGGAAATCATGTTGGACAAATGTATTAGTTTTTTGAGGGTGTAATTAGCAGGGTAGATAAAGGGGAACCAGTAGATGTAGTTTATTTGGGTTTTCAAAAGGCATTCGATAAGGTGCTACATAAAAGGCTGTTAAGATAAGGGCTCATGGGATTGGCGGTAACATATTTGCATGGAGAGAGGATTGGTTAACGGACAGAAAACAAGGTAGAGATAAACGGATCATTTTCAGGTTGGCAGGCTGTAACTATTGGGGTACCGCAAGGATCGATGCTTGGGCCTCAGCTATTTACAATCTATATTAATGACTTAGATGAAGGGACTGAGTGTAATGTATCAAAGTTTGCTGACGATACAAAGTTAGGTGGGAAAGTAAGCAGTGAGCAGGACACAAAGAGTCTGCAAAGGGATATAGACAGGTTAAATGAGTGGGCAAGAAAATGGCAGATGGAGTTTTAAAAAATGGGGCAATGTGAGGTCATTCACTTTGGTAGGAAGAATAGAAAAACAGAATATTTCTTAAATGGTGAGAAACTATTAAATGTTGGTGTCCAGAGAGACTTGGGTGTCCTGGTACAAGAAACACAAAAAGTTAGCATGCAGATACCACAGGCAATTAGGAAAGCAAATGGCATTTTGGCCTTTATTGCAAGGGGGTTGGAATACAAGAGTAAGGAAGTCTTACTACAATTGTACAGGGTTTTGGTGAGACCTCATCTGGTGTACTGTTTACAGTTTTGGTCTCCTCATCTAAGGAAGGATAACTTGCCTTAGAGGTGGTGCAACGGAGGTTCACTAAATTAATTCCTGGGATGAGAGGGTTGTCCTATGAGGAGAGGTTGAGTAGAATGGGCCGATACTCTCTGGAGTTTAGAAGAACGAGAGGTGATCTCATTAAAACATATAAAATTCTGAGGGGGCTTAACAGGGTAGATGCTGAGAGGTTGTTTCCCCTGGCTGGTGAGTCTAGAACTAGAGGGCATAGTCGCAGGATAAGGGGTCGGCCATTTAAGGCTGAGATGAGGAGGAATTTCTTCATTCAGGGGGTTGTGAATCATCGGAATTCTCTACCCCAGGGGGCTGTGGATGCTGAGTCGTTAAGTATATTCAAGGCTGAGAGAGATAGATTTTTGGACTCGAGGGGAATCAAGGGATATGGGGATCGGGCAGGAAAGTGGAGTTGAGGTTGAAGATCAGCCATGATCTGATCGAGCCTGCTCCGCAATTCAAAGGGCCACATGGCCTACTCCTGCTCCTGCTCCTATTTCTTATGACAGCCCATCACCAGAGAGGCTACAATGACCTCTCATGCAGCTGTTATTCAGGCCCTAGACTGCATCATTGTTCAAATCATTGGGACACAATTTCTGAATGGCTTGTGCAAATGAGGTGAGAGATAGGGGTGGGCTTCCGACATGTGATTAATACTATTGGATCTGTGAGGTCGCATATCAGAGAGGAAGGTGACGCAAGAGGGTCCAAGAAAGAGGCAAACACAAGAAGTTGCACTTCCACATTACCCTCCCAGCCATCCCCCCTCCCCCATAGCTACTTCCATGAAAATCTGGCCATTTACATACCTCATTCATTGTTTTTTTTTCCCCTTCATAAAAATTACCTTAGTATGCTTAGTGCAGTAGCACATATATACACACTAAAAAAATTGGAACAGTAGTAAAGATTAACAGGGCCTATGTGCAAGAACGACATGCAAATTTGTGAACCATTACACACAAAAAAAAACTTTGTACAGAACTATTTTTAGACAAGATGAGGCAAGAACTCCAACTTTTAGTTCAGAAAGACCTAGTCTTACAATTTGTAAAATGAAAGTTGCAATTTCACTGTTGGCTTCTATTAACTGTCATGTGATACTCTTAAAGAGACACCAGTAGGAAGAGAAGTCAATTCAGAATTGGTCAACATATAAAACTGAATTGTGTTCAAAGTAACCAGCAATTTAACCAAAATTCCACAAACTACACTCCGCGCTAAAAATTCTACCTCATGGTTTGAGTAGAAAAATGGTGAATATTTGTCATTCAGCAGTTCCTTTGTCTCCATAGACTATTCCACTGATGAGTCATGGACAAAATCTTAGTCATGCTCTTACTTGTTGATTTACAAACCCAGTCCAGCAGTTCACTCAAAAGGAAGGACAACTAATATATATATATGATCAACAACTTTTCAATGCTGTCTTTCCAGAATAACTTGTCTGCCAGAATTTTAAGACAAAAATATTTGGGGGAGTGTTAAAGGAAGTGAGGGATTTTTCTTCTTTAAAACTTCAAATTGAACTGTAGCCGTGTTGTGTTGTGTTGAAGTCAGACGCAGAATAAGTAAACTCTGGATTTTTTTTAAAAAATCAAAGCCGTTCATGAATTAGATACTTCACCAAGTTAGCGCACACAATGCGAGTCCTCTCTACGCAGTAGAAAAGCTAAACTTAAATCGCAAGTGTGAAGAGATAACTACCAATTTTCGTATACAGTAACATTTCAGCTACTATTCCAAATGGCCCCTTCAGGCTAAGCAATAAACCCATCGTTATCACTGCACCTCGGGATTTTTCCACTCGAGAGCATATTCATTTGCAGATTTTAAAACTTCTCGCAATATGGATTCTACTCTTCAGTACTTAAATCTTATTGTATAGCAAGATTTTAAGAACATATTGTTGGAAAAGCAGGTTTATTTTAATTTCAATAATTTGCATGAAATCAAACAGCAGCATATAGGAACCGAACTAAGCAGTCTCTATTCTGCATTTAAAATCATTCAACTGTTAGACTTCCTTCCAAGTTTGAGCAGATTTCCATCCTGCTCCAGTTAACATACATTAACCGTAGCTGACAATGCCACAAATCTGCTCCTTCACCATCTGAGTGTAACAATAAATTGAAAGCTAAGCTTAACAGACAATCCAGACACAATCTCCCAAAGTAGCTCAGCTGGTTAAACTGTGCCTAGCTGAGCCACAGAGGCCAGGAAAGTCCCAGGTTCATTCCTCATTCTGTACTGAGTTAGCTGATCTTAGCCAAGGCAGTGTCCTCAGTGCCTCTGAATTATGGACGAGGGAAGAAAATGTTTCCATTGCTGATCATTAACAAGCCGCCACTGTGGGAATTCAGGCAAGGTCAGAATCAGATTCAATTGTGATGCTCCATGTAGCTAAACAGCCTGCCAACACTCTAGCCAATGCTCCAGAACTAGCCGCGCCTCTAGCCAAACTGTTCCAGTACAGGTACAGCACTGGCATCTACCCGATAATGTAGAAAATTGTCCAGGTATGTCCTGTCCACAAAAAGCAGGACAAATCCAATCCGGCCAATTACCGCCCCATCAGTCTACTCTCAATCATCAGCAAAGTGATGGAAGGTGTCGTCGACAGTGCTATCAAGCAGCACTTACTCACCAATAACCTGCTCACCAATGGTCAGTTTGGGTTCCGCCAGGACCACTCAGCTCCAGGCCCCATTACAGCCTTGGTCCAAACATGGTCAAAAGAGCTGCATTCCAGAGGTGAGGTCAGAGTGACTACCCTTGACATCAAGGCAGCATTTGACCGGGTGTGGCACCAAGGAGCCAGAGTAAAATTGAAGTCAATGGGAATCAGGGGGAAAACTCTCCAGTGGCCGGAGTCATACCTAGCACAAAGGATGATGGCAGTGGTTGTTGGAGGCCAATCATCTCAGCTCCAGGACATTGCTGCAGGAGTTCCTCAGGGTAGTGTCCTAGGCCCAACCATCTTCAGCTGCTTCATAAATGACCTTCCCTCCATCATAAGGTCAGAAATGGGGATGTTCGCTGATTTTACAGTGTTCAGTTCCATTCGCAACCCCTCAGATAACGAAGCAGTCAGTGACCGCATGCAGCAAGATCTGGACAACATCCTTGCTTGGGCTCATAAGTGGCAATTAACATTCGCGCCAGACAAGTGCCAGGCAATGACCATCTCCCCTTGACATTCAACAGCACTACCATCGCCGAATCCCCCACCATCAACATCCTGGGGGTCACCATTGACCAGAAACTTAACTGGACCAGCCACATAAATACTTTGGCTACAAGAGAAGGTCAGAGGTTGGGTATTCTGTGGCGAGTGACTCGCCTCCTGACTCCCCAAAGCCTTTCCACCATCTACAAGGCACAAGTCAGGAATGTGATGGAATACTCTCCACTTGCCTGGATGAGTGCAGCTCCAACAACACTCAAGAAGCTTGACACCATCCAGGACAAAGCAGCCTGTTTGATTGGCACCCCATCCACCACCCTAAACATTCACTCCCTCCACCACCGGCACACCATGGCTGCAGCATGTACCATCCACAGGATGCACTGCAGCAACTCGCCAAGGCTTCTTCAACAGCACCTCCCAAACCCACGACCTCTACCACCTAGAGGGACAAGGACAGCAGGCACATGGGAACAACACCACCTGCACGCTCCCCTCCAAGTCACACACCATCCCGACTTGGAAATATATCGCCCTTCCTTCTTCGTCGCTGGGTCAAAATCCTGGAACTGCCTACTTAACTGCACTGTGGGAGAACCTTCACCACACGGGCTGCAGTGGTTCAAAAAGGCGGCTCACCACCACCTTCTCAAGGGCAATTAGGTATGGGCAATAAATACCGGCCTTGCCAGCGACGTCCACATCCCATGGACGAATAAAAAAAAACTCACCATCCAGGTTCACACAAAGAATAGCCAATTGGGCAAGATTCCATAGAATGAGAAGTGCCCATACAACTGCACCTCTGCACCTTATGGAGTTGGGGGGAGGGGGAGGAAAGAGAGGGGGAGGAAATTGAGAAAACAAAGCAAAACAAATTTTAAAGAAGGAAACAGCGTTTCATACAAATTATTTATGTATTAGCTTGGCTCAGTTGGTAGTACTCTCATCGCTGAGTCAGTAGGTTGTGGGTTCAAGCCCAACTCGGGACCTGAACACAAACAAGGTTGACACTACAGTTAAGAGTGTAACTGAAGGATTACTGCATTGTCAGAGGTGACATCTTTCAGATGAAAGATGAAGGAAACTGAAATAAAAACAAAGTGCTGGAAATACTCAGCTGGTCAGGCCGCATGTGTGGAGAAAGAAACAGAATTAATGTTTTAGATCGATGACCTTTAGGTCAGAACTGGAAGAGGTTAACTGTTTCTTTCTCCACAGATGCTGCCCGATTTGCTGAGCATTTCTAGCATTTTCTGTTTTTATTTCAGATTTCCAACATCCACAGTATTTTGCTTTTGATTTAAGGAAACTGAAGCCTCCCGACCTTCTCCAGAGGGCATAAAGATTCAATGGCACTCTTTTGAAGAGCAGGGATTTCTCCCAGAGTCCTAGGCCAACATTCTACCTCAACCACGATCACAAATACAGATTAACTGGGAACTTGCTGTGCACAGACTGATTGTTGCATTAGCCTACAACAGTGACTACATTTCAAAAAGCAATTAGTTGGCTGTGAAGCACTTTGAGACATCTTGAGGACGTGAAAGGGACCATATTTAACTGGCATGTTCCTCTTGATGCCAATATGCTACCAATTTTCCTTTGCCTATTTTATTAAAAAAAAGATGCAAATTGCAGCTACAAGTTCCATATTTTAATTTAGTAAAATACTTGTATCATTATGTTTCTTAAGAGTGGCAATTTCTTACAACACAGATCCATTCTTTTTAAGATGTCATTCATAGAGAAACTACAAAGCATCCTTTATAATACAAGTGTATTCTAACTTTTAGTAGGTTACCCAAAGACAGTGTAGAAAGGGTCTATTATAATGTAGAAAAAATTATCCACAATTCAAATAAAAAGCTTACCCCAACAGGTTGGGCAGATGTTAAATTTGGTTTTCGGCATGGAACTGCATGAATTCCCAGTCTTGCTCGCTATTCAGTGATCCCTACTGAAATTGCAGTTTTGGTCTCGGGTGCAATGTCCACCATGCCCAAATGGCTCGTGGACACTTGAGTTGAGGGTCACATATAATAATAATATTGGCCACTTGGACATGGCATAAGAGGGCCAGTAAGTACCCATAAAATCAAACGCCAGCGAAGAGTCAATGCCTTCAGGAGGTGAGAATTGGTGAGTAATGGGGAAAATGCTTATGACATTATGCAATAGATAATTTAACATTTTTAACTCCCCTTTACTAGCAGAATTCCCATACTTACAGTAAGTCAGAGGTTACACGTTTTTATAAGAACAGAACTATATCAGTAATGTATTATTCTACTGCTACAGTCAAGCAGTGTTTAACCTACCCTGGCCATTTAAGGACACAAAGTCTAATTGCTGTAAATAAGTATATATGGAAGTCACTGAGGCTACCTGCTGTACTGAGGACAGTTGCTTGTAAATTCTTGGCCCCTCCTGTTAAGGAGAGGCCACGTTATCAAGCTTAAAGTTTAAAAAAATGAAGTTACTAATTCATTGGGAGGTTCCCCATTTGTTGCATTGAGATCTGATGCTGTTTTATGAAAATGATATCTGAGCCAATCAAGTGTAATTCTGACTTTCAAAATGTGACAATTTCAAGTTTGATGGACACACTAGATACAAGATAGATATAGCTCAATGGCATCGTGTTTTGAATGGGCAAACAAAAACAGGATGCAGATTTCAACCCTACTCAGAAGTCAGCTGATCGCAGGGTTAATTGGAAAAGCAACAAATGGGTTGGTGCACAGCAAATGGACAGTGACACTGTCAGGCCAGGGAGCAGATTATGGTTCACATCTTGACTTGTGATGGCATGTGCGTGTTTGGCATATGCGAGAAGAAAACTACTTTATAGTGTAATGATTCAAAGGATTGAAGGTTAATGTGCGCTCTGATTTGTTGGGTGTCTCCCCTTACTGCCCGTTCAATACAGCTGGTTAAAATTCGGAATAGCGAGTTCCTGCTGCTTTTTGGCGGGTAAGTAACCTGGCAGATTTTAAACTGGTCACCTGCCCAGTTTCTGCTGGGTGATAGAGTTAAAATCGTAATAGTAATTGCTCCCCTTCCCCCATTTCCTGTTACATCAGGGAGTGGGGGAGGAGTGAGAGAATGAAGATGAGGACCTGAACACATCAAATGTGCAAAGGCAGCTTGTATATCTCAGTTACTGGCTTGATAATAGCAATTTGTCCAATGTCATTGCAGCTTTGGCTTCTCTATTTTAAACGACTGTAATTGGAGCAGGAGTCCTCGCTTACATTTGACAAGTCAACTTTTCTTCATCGCACACTAAAGTTCTCTTTACAGTGCTTAAAGCTATTATTGCCAAAAAAAGAGAAAAGACCTACTCTCAACAAATTATTATGCAACATTTTCGAAAGGAAATAAGGGCATCTCACATTCTTTAACTCGATTTTCCTAACAAATGATTTTGCACACAAGTACACTAACAAGGCTGAAGGTAAAGCGGTACTTCCAAATAGCACTGCAGGTTAGTTTTAGTTAAATTATATGTTTGTTTTTAACCTTCTCTAGAACCTGGTTCCTGCAAACAAATTTTTATTTGAAACTTATCAAATTTGTATTTTCCATTGGTGCCTGGCAAGCTTTATTTTTGATCGATTTAACCTACCTCAGGCCTCTCCACCTCCACTCCGCCAGCCTGCCCACTCTTACCCTGGTCAGGCCTTTGACTGCCTGAATGCAGGCCACCATCCCGATTAGAACCCAAGGCTGCCCACCTTGTTGCCAATGCTCACCCCCACCCACCACTGGTCACTGGCCTCATCATCAATTCCCCACTTAGGCTTCCTGCTGCCGTACCCATTTCATTGGCTACCATCCATATCCCTGTGCTCCTTCTGCACTGGTTTCCCAGAAAAAAAGCTGGGAACCAGCAGTTTATTTCTTGATGCACTTACAGCTCTTCAGTCTTTTTATAGTGCTCAGAAAAAAATCCTAAAGCCACTATTGCTGACATACTGTCTTTAGGATCAGGCTGCTGGAGGTTGGTGGGGGGGGCGGAGGGGGAGGGCGGTGGATGGGGGAAAGGACAATGAGTTGAAGAGAAGCAGAGGATTCTGGGAAATCATCAATCTAACATTTTAAAAGACTATATTCTATTTCCAGAGAGATAAGAGAAAGAGGAGCACCGGGGGAGTGGAGGGGGAGTTATAGTGGTGCAGGATGAAGGTGAGGAGAAGGGGAGGGGGGGGGGGAAAGAGAATAAGCATGAGGAATAGAGGGTGCTGGCGATGAAGAGGTGGTGGTGCTGCTGCGAAAAGGAAAGGAAGAGGGAGGTGCTGGCAGTAGTATCAAGGAATAGGGAAAGTGATGGAATATCAAGCTACCGGAGCAGACAGCAGGACTGCAGCATGATCAGTTTGTGTTTCTTTCTGCTGCCATTCTGTGCCCACCACCTCAAAAGACAGCTTCACCCTTGGCCAGATCTCGCCCATCACCCAGCAGGCCAGATACCTCAGACCTCTCACCGAACAAAGGGGAGAGCTAGGGTGGGCGACACACCAGGGGGCGAGGCAGGAGGGAGAATAGAGGGTCGTGGGGGGGGGGGGGGGGGGTGGGTAGGGGAGAATAGTGGAATAGTGGGCCAAGAGGGAGGAGAGTGAGCGCCTGCGAGAAAGCCAAAGTGGGTCTGTGAGGACAGGGTGATGGGTGAACGGGACAAGCTGAAGGTTAGTATACCAGTAGCAGAGTTTTGGATGGGCTCAGGTTTACAGAGGGTGGAAGCTGGGACTTTGCTCAGGAAAGCATTGGATTAGTAGAGTCTTGAAGTAACAAAAGTATGGTTAGGGTTTCAGCAGCAGATGGACTGAGGCAATGACAGAGACCGGCAATATTACAGAGGTGGAAGTAGGCGGTCTTTATGACAGAGAGGATACGGGATTGGAAGCTCTGCCTAGGGTCACAAATAGGACACTGAGGTTGCGAACTGTCTGGTTCAGCCTGAGACAATGGCGAGGGAGGAGGATGGAATTGGTGGCAAGGTCGAAAATAATGGCCCAGAACTTACTTATCTTGGATGCCACTCTGTAATGGCATCCATCCCAACCACCGTCGAATCCACTGGAGCAAGTTCATGAATGTGCATGTGCATTAAAACCCGGAAATCTCAAACTTGCTCTGACTGGTTCAACGGCATTTTGACAGTCCCGAATTAAAAGGTCCAACCACGCCACAATCAATACAATCAAACACAATCACCAAACAATCGTAAACTTACTCATCTGCCCAGCTGGAACGAAGATACTTACACCACAAGAAGGTATGCTTGAAAATACAAGCCCTACACTACTTTTTTAAAAAGCGCGGAGGCTTATAAGAACTGCAATACAACAAAAAATTAAATTTTAAAAATGTGAAATGTCTAATTATTCCTATTTTAATATTTTTGATTTAAAACATCTTAAATTTTTTTTTTTTTTTAAACTTCTAATTTCTGTATTTCAGTACATTATGAAACAGTTCCTTGCCTTTTTATTAGGTATGTTACGTTAAATTTTTATTTAGACTAACATAGGGAATGTCACTTAAAATGAATGAGTATTACTTGTCTGCTTGTGGGCAGGGCGTGCATTCCCGCAATCTTTGTATGCGCACATGGCCTGCGCTGATTTTGGAGCACACTACTGGAGAAGATTTCAAAATTAAGCAAGTGGACATCGTGGCCTATGCAGTGAGTATATTTGTATTTTTTATCCGCAGGATGCGCGGAGAGCCTTACCACGCCAGTCGGAGCAAGTTCCGGCCCGATGACTTTGGGCTTCCCAATGTTTTACTGGAGGAAATTGCAGCTCATCTAGGATTGGATGTCGGACAAGCAGGCTGACAACACAGAGGTAACAGAGGGGTCTAGAGAGGTGGTGGTGGTGTTAACATACATGTGGATCCTGATGTCATAGCTTTGGATGATATCACCAAGGGGCAGCATCAGATGAGAAAGGATAGACTTTTGGAGGATTCCAGAGGTGAAGGGCATGAAAGAAGCCATTGCAGGAGATTCTCTGGCTATGGCTGGATAGGTTCGAGTGGAACCAGGTGAGGGCAGTCCCACTGAGCTGGACAGAGAGAAGGTTTTGGAGGGAGATGGCGTGGTCATCAGTGTCAAAGGCTGATGGCAGGTTGAGAAGGATGAGAAAGGATATTGCATCATGATCACAGTCACAGAGGATGTCATTTGTGACTTTGATTAGGGTTATTTCAGTTCTGGGGCAGGGGTGGAAACCTAATTGGAGAGGGTTGCGGGTAAGATGGGCACAGATCTTGGAAACGACAAGACGTTCAAGGACTTGAGATGGAAGGGAGCTTGAAGATGAGGCAGTTCTTTGCAAGGATGGAGGTGTCAAGGGTGTTTTTTTTTGAGGAAAGGGGTGATGATGGCAGATTTGAAAGGGAGGGGAGCACTACCTGAGTACACAGTGTCCGCTCGCACGGGGACCAGCAAGAGAAGATGGCTGGTCAGCAGCTTAGTGGTGTGACAAGCTAGCTTAAACTCAAATTCTTCCCTTACCAATCAATCCTTACTTCTTCTGCACCCTACCCTCAGATTTATCATGAGCAACATCAGAAGATATCCAATCATCTTAACTATAAAGGGATAGAATCAAGTTAGAAGTTGATTCCACTAATTGCGAATTAGTTTTCTTTTCTTTAAAACAAAAAACATATAGCTCTCAATTGCTGGATTTTGGAAGGCATAAAACAAATAAATGTTTTATGAGATATATAAATAAATGAATTGAACTACCCTACTTCAGTTGTGGTTTATGGCCTATTATTACATTTGTAAGCAATCAAAAGGTTCTAAAGTTAATAGGTTTCTATGCTCATCAAAAATGTACCTTTGTGTTTGTACAGGATGTGGTGCACACACAATCTAACCAAGATAGAAACTTTTCTGGTTAACAGAAAATAAAGCATTCAAAATGAAACAAAAAAAGATTAGAAAATAAGAGCAATGGTTCACAGGTGGTTTTTTTCCACAGATTTTACAAAGATAATAGTAGACCAATATTTGACACCTACCATCCTTTCACAGCCTCTAAAGCTGAAGGGTTTACATCCTCCCTTCAAAAAAGATGGTAAGTAGACAGATTTAATTCACATATACATTTTTTAAAATAAATTCAATATTAACTGCAATATTTATTGAAATATAAATCTTAATATATGAAAGGTGGAATGAGAAAAAAAACACAATGCCCATCACATGTCAATCAACTCCATCCAACTCATATGGAGTTGGAGTCCAATCCCAATATTGTAGGGACGTGTTTAATGTGGGTTTGCGGTCCGATCCAAATTCTGCTCAGTGAGGGATAAATTTATGTTCCTGGACCTACACCTGATTTTCTGCTCAATGGGAAGGACAGAAGTTGAGTGTCTCTGGTCACATCTCTATACTTAATATAGAAAGGGTGGTTTTTTTTTGGAGGGTAGGGGAAAAGAGGAGGAGGAGGAATGAGAATTTGCTGTGGAATTGCTGCTGTGTGGGGGGAGGGGAGAAATCAGGGTGAGTCTGACTCAAGTGTGTTTTCTCCATCTGAAAACAAGATTATTGACACAGTATAGACCAAAACAAATTTGAGCTATTCAAATCTGATATATAGCTCAGTTATGGAGTTCATATATGCACAGATCTCCAACAGTAAAAGTGGACAAATAGGTGTTGCAAAAGTCTATCAGTCTGATCCACAGCAACTTTGTTGGGCAAGTCATGGCCTGGAAGGCTTTGCAGCAGTGGGGTTATTTTTTACATTTAAAAGAAACCAAGCAAATAATGTGGATGTTAACTAGTTTGGGTATGACAATCAAATGATCAGATTAACCCTTTGGAGTATTTCATTTCCTTTGCAGCTTTCAAATTATGGACACAACATCATAAAATGCAAAACAGAGGCTTAACAAACAAAAGCGGTATCCCTCCCTCCCTCGTGTGACCAACTTTTCAAAATACGAAACAAAAAATGTATCTGACAAAGAGCCACATATGCAGCTTGGGTCTTGAAAGCAATTCCAAAACGAGATCTCCACTCCCTTGGAGGTAGTCACTTATATTCAGAAGTGCTGCCGATACCTCATGATCAATGTATCTGCAGTCCATGACACTCCATCATTGTAAAAGTGCCTTAAATTCAAATACTGGGCTTTTATAGATATTTTCAGTCTAACCTATGGCACTTTTTTTTTTGGAGTAGAGTTCTGACAACATAGTTCTTTTTTTTATTAAAGTTTATGAGTTTCCAAAAATTGCTATCATCCCAAATACACACATTAAAAAAATTAGCTACAAACAAAATTCAATCACTCTGAGACAGGAGTATAACAATTCACATGATAATGGTATTATTTATTTAAAAATATATATTCTACACAGGTTTAGCTTCACTCCTCACAACCCAAAAAGAATTCAATTAACAAGAACTCAACATATCTAATTTTCAAGATGCCAACATTGCCAGAAATGTTACAATCCTTTATCAGCAACAAGTTACACTTTTGTAGCTAAAATCCAGTAAAGTCCTAGGTTTCACTCACCACCTTCCTGAAAATCTCTCAACACTGCTCCCCATTCACCACACTTCCTGCTGAAAGTGTAATGATTTTGACTGCTGCAGCTTCCCAGTCAAGAGAGCTACACTATCTTCAATAATGTTAAATGATCAAAGAGCTACACTTGACCAACAATTGACCAACATGTAACTCACAAACTGCATACTGGACATCATTGCTCTACCACATTACAACAACAACTTGCATTTATATGGCGCCTCCAACGTTTTAAAACGTCCCAAGGCACTTCACAGGAGCGTAATCAGACAAAAATTGGCACCAAGCCAAAGAAGGGTCATTAGGACAGATGATCAAAAGCTTGGTCGAATAGGTAGGTTTTAATAAGCGTCTTAAAAGAAGAGGTGGCGAGGCAGAGAGGTTTAGGGAGGGAATTCCAGAGCTTAGGGCCTGGACAGCTGATGGTACACCAATAATGGGGCAAAGCAAGTGGGGGGTGCACAAGAGTTGGAGGAATGTAGGGTTCTCAGAGGGCTGTAGGACTGGAGAGGGTTACAGAGATAGGGAGAGGCAAGGCCATGGATTTGAGCAAGAGGATGACAATTTTAAAATTGAGTCATTGGTGGACCAGGAGCCAATGTAGGGCATTCACACCAGTCCTCCTTGGGTGGGAAAACTACATTTCAGCCCAGCCCGGAATTTTCAGCGTGGGCACTTCTCAATGTTATTCACTGCTTGAACTGCTCTGAGATCCCAGAAATCAGTGTAGAAAGGAAACCCTCTAAACACACTTTCCTGCCTTTACTTTCACTTTTAACAACCAGGCAGAGATAGCTCAACAGTTCCTGAAAGATTATGAAAAAAATGTTTCCGTTTTAATTGTCACTTTGGAAAGTAAATTCTGAAGCACTGTTTTTGCACAGAATGAAACAACTGTAGCACCACAAATGTGCTGTGAAGTCATTTACCTGGATGCATGTTTGTGGTGAATAGATGTTATTGAGAAAGTCAAATGGTTGAGACAGAATTAATTATGACAGTGCAAATTATAATAAGATAGGTCAGTTATGTGTAAATTAGTTTCAAAAATTAATGTAATGAAAAATATATGGGAACTTTGAAAGAAAAGGTGTGGAAGCCTATCATGTTACAGATTACCCAATAATTCCTAAAGTTAGAAAACAAACTCTTCCTGAATTTTTCCTCTTGACCTTTACTGTGATTTTTCTTTCCTGTCATTGTGTGTTAATGGGAGAGGGAGACAAGATGTTTACTTCTAATACAACACTAAACTCTCAATGCAGAGCGTGCCTAGGTAATTGATGAGGGACTTAGCATAGTAGAAAGTGAGATTTAAGAAATAGACACATTACAAATCCACTAAAAAGCATAGAGCTGGAGATAAAATAAAATGAACACAATCTGTGCACTTTCTGCATTAATGGAGTTGATGTAGACCTAAGTCTGTGGACTTTACTGGTTACAAATGTCACGATATCCCAATGGGTGAAACTAGTCGGGCCAGTTCTGTACCATAAAATATATTTCCTGCCAGTCAACCTCAGTGCAGCACTGATGGCCAACAGGGTTAGCTGCAAGTGTAAGACAGACTTGGCTGGGCCAAAGCTGAAGCAACACACTAGTGGAAGATCAAAAAAGCAAAGAAAAAGAACAAGGCCAATAAAAGCTAATATCTCTGCAATAATCAGGTAGGGACAAAATATATAGGAAACACATTGGTGCACCAATTTATAGCCACTAAAAAAACTTGTAGTTTATTTCTGTAAACCATCAGCCCTGACGATGCATATTGTGCACATTTAATACTGATTTAGTGTTGTCGTAGTTTTTAGCTCAGGCTTCTCAGTGTGGAGTGATCATGTAATACGTTTGTGCAATTTTTGAAGACATTGGATTGTTGCTTTGAGGTTGCAACTGAAAAGTGAGGTCAGAGGCTTGTTTTTACTGTGCAAATATTTGACGGTAATAGCAACAAATCTTTCCCACTTTCCTATTACCCTTCAGGACAGTGACTAAGTCACACTTTCCAAACATAGGTGTTTAATCACTGACCTGCAGTGGGTTCAGCTTCTTCAGTGCGCACCACTACCGACAGCTGCATCATTGTTTTTGTAGCCACATCTTTTGACGGTAGTAGTGAAAGTAAAGCTGTATTGAGATCTCAGAAGAAGTTTAAATCACAAAAATGTGGTGTCAATAAAAATATAACAGCCAATTTGGGATTCATGGACAACTCCCATCACCTGTTTTCATAATTACAGCAGTACCCCTCTTAAAAATTCTCCAAAAGCATTAAGACTAATAGAATGTTTCTGAAACTATAATTTTCATAAATATACAAGGAATATTCAAGAACAAGTGCAACTGCACTTGCCTAATGCCATTTTTAAAATTTGACCACCATGGCAATTGTCTGCTCACAGAAAAAGCAGCAAACTCTTGTTCCATATTAGAGGACTTACAGACAAAAACCTTATTCACATGTGATTAACAATCTACTACAGAAAGCAAAGGAAATCAAGTGAACAAGAGTCAAAATTATGATCCAAAAACGGTCAGGATTTCATGTTGCAAATGTGTCTTAAAAATATTCTCAGTGCTCAAACATGGTTTTATACAAGGGGGCTCCATTTACCTTGTGTGTTTCTTTAATCAGGGTTGACCTAATGTAAGATCTATTTAGCACTGACGGATCATTTCTAAATGGTAGATATACAGGGGTCGAGTTTCTGTTAGTTATATCAGCGCAATCGGGCAGATTCGGTCAAACCATGGCAAAAGAGCGGGGAATTTTAACGGTGAATTAGGCCCAAAACCACTTACACGCGTGTTTTCCACGATCTTATACATTGGTTCAAGATTCAAATCGCCTGAATCAGGCCCCGCCCACAAAACTGGCCACGCCCCCAGATTGAAATTGCGAGATTCCGCCGATTACGCTGGTTCAGAAAGGCTCTTCAAATTGCGCTCATTTTCTTAGAACGTCCTTACTAGTGCCCGTACACTTAGAAGTTTCTCCATATCAAAAAATATTTAATTTACTAAGAAACTGACTAGTGTACACCAATGGAGCTATTCAATGGTTCAGCATAGTTTTTTTCAAGTCATTTTCAGTGATTTTAAATTAGGTTACTCACAGGTGGAGGACTGGACCCCCTTATTAAAAATGCATATTTTTGCTGATAATCCCATTTGCAGCCATATTAATAAAACTGCACCAGGTTACCAGTCTTAAATACACCAACGAATGCTTTTTAATGGAAACAAAAAAAAAAATTACGTTCTATTAAGCTGCCCGATTACGCTGGATCATGGAAGATTTTAAGTTTATGATTATGCAAATTAATTTTAGCAGAAACTTGAACTGTAACCTAACCAGAGTAATTTCAAGTGCATTTTGGGTGCAATTTCCCGATTGCATCCAAAGCGGAAACTCTACCTGACGATTGCCAATTGCATTAGTGTCACTGCGGAAAGATAACAAGCAGAGTGCAGTCGTCTCCAAGTCACCGGTTATAAAATAGCAGGGACCTAGGAGCAGGTCACCTGCCTGTCTGCTTGCACAGGGCAGGTGTACCCAGGAAGTTCAGGCTGGGGTGAGTGAGTGAAGGGAGTAAATAAACTCCTGCAGCATCAAATACGTAAAATTATGTTATGCAGAAATTTCCTAGGCCTTAATGGATATAAAGGTCATCTGTGTAAAAGCTACCAAGACTGCAGTTTAGTACAGGACTAACTGTTAAGAAATCTGTATTAAAAAGGTCCATTGATTCCGGTTTGGAGGTTGCAGTAGCAGGTCTGCATAAAATCCAGGACATCACACATTTATAGGTGCAAGTTTGAAAATCTTGAATAAGTGTTACTAGTTCCACTTCAGAACTTTCAGCATTTACAGAGACATGGTCTTGGAGAAATTAAGATGGAAGAAAACAGACCATTGTTATAAAGATAGAAAATTATTAGGTCAGGCATGATCTAAATTAACAGGAGAAAGCTATCCATGTGGTACAGTGCACCAAGTTTTCAAAAATCTTTTGATAAAATACTGTGCGAGAAATATTGATGTGCATTAATAACTGCTAAAGAATAGGAAGCTGACACAAGTTACAATGATATGGCATGGTGGGGGAAGGTATCAAATTTGGTGCCACAGGACTCCACTCTAGATCCTTACCATTTCCTGGTATACGTAGATGAACTGCATTTTCAACAAGGTAGTTAAATTTATAGATGACAACAAACGAGAGAAGAGTGATCCAAGAGGGTGACCAAGATTTGGGAGCTTGACAGCATTTGCACCTAGGCCAGTGTGAAATAAGGGTCAATTCAGACAAACGGATGGAACTCAATATTGGAAGTGAAAAAAAAGGAGGCACATGTATTTAATGGGTAAGACTGAATTTGCCAACGGGGAAAAAGAACTAGGTGTTGGCTAATTCAATCACCATGTCCAGAGTGCTAGGTGCTAATAAATAAAGCAAATCAAATGCTGAGGTATGTTGTCAAACCAGTTGGATTCAAAACCCCAGAAGACATACTGAAGCTGTACAATACTCATCAGACTGCTTCTGGAGCACTGCACGTAGTTCAGGTTGTTGAAAAATAAGGGAGCCTTGCAAAGGACAGCAAAAAGACTGATCCCCAGTGAGGAATGAGCTATGGGAAACCACAGATAAACTGGGATTCTTCAGTCTCAAAAAGATGTCACAGTGCAAACCTTGTCGAGGTATACAAGATACTCAACAGGATAAAGTAAACAGAGAACTATACTTGGATATTCCAAGTGCAGAGTACACAGGTTCAAGATTGTAGAGAGCAAATTTGGGACAGAGACCAGGAAGTATATCTTAATGCAGAGTGAGATTAACAGTTGGTTCTGGTTACCAGGAATGGTGATTAAGGCCAGGTCACTAGAATTATTTTTAAAACTGCTAGTTACTAGTAGATACAGTAGACTTGCTGTTGTGGAAGCATTAAATCAAAAAGGTCACGTTCACCCACAACTATCTTGAGCAAGGATATCAGAAGTTATCATAGAAGGAGGCCATTTGGCCCATCGTACCTCTGCTGGCTGTTTGAAAGAGCTATCCAATTAGTCCCATTCACCTGATCTTTCCCCATAACTCTGGGAACTCTTTCCCTTCAAGTATTTATCCAATTCCCTTTTGAAAGTTACTAATGAATCCGCTTCCACCATCCTTTCAGGAAGTGCATTCGAGATCATTACAACTTGCTGCATAAAATAATATTACTTCATGTCGCCTCTGGCTCTTTTGCCAATCACTTTAAATCTGTGTCCTCCGGTTACCGACCCCTCTGCCGCTGGAAACAGTTTCTTCTTATTTACTCTGTCAGAATGGTTCATAATTTTGAACATCTCTCTCAAACCCCCCTTAACCTTCTCTGTTCTAAGGAGAATCATAAAATCATAGAATGGTTACAGCAAAGAAGGAGGCCATTCTGCCCATCGAGTCCATGCCTGCTCTTTGCAAGAGCGATCTAATTAGTCCCATTCCCCCACTCTTTCCCCTTAACCCTGTAAGTTTTCTTCCATTCATGTATTTACCCAATTCCTTTCTTAAAGCCGCAACTGAATTCCTTTTTGAAAGCCACGAGAACAATCCAGTCTCTCCACATAGCTGAAGTCCCTCATCCCTGGTGCTATTCTAGTAAATCTCTTCTGCACCATCTCTAAGACCTTGACATCCTTCCTAAAGTGTGGTGCCCAGAATTGAACACAATACTCCAGCTGAGGCATAACCAGTGTTTTATAAAAGGTTCAGCATAACTTCCTTGCTTTTGTAGGATATGTCTCAATTAAAAAATCATATGGGATCCTGGGCTTTATTAACAGCCTTCTCAACTTGTCCTGCCATCTTCAAAGATTTTTGTACATACACCCCCTGGTCTCTGTATTCCTGCATCCCCTTTAAAATTGTACCATTTAGTTTATATTGCCTCTCCTCATTCTTCCTACCAAAATGCATCACTACACACTTCTCTACCTTAAATTTCAGCTGCCATGTGTTTGCCCATGTCACCAGTCTGTCTACATCTTCCTGAAGTCTGTTACTATCCTCCACATTGTTTACTACATTTCCAAGTTTCATGTCATCTACAGACTTTGAAATTATACCCTCTATATCCAAGTCCAGGACATTAATATACATCAAAAAGAGCAGGGATCCTAATCTTGGGGAACACCACTGTATACTTTCCTCCAGTCTGAAAAACAACCGTTCACCACTACTCTCTGCTTTATGTCCCCTAGCCAATTTTGTATCCACGCTGCCACTGTCCCTTTAATCCCATGGGCTTTAATTTTGCTAACAATTCTATTATGTGGTACTTTATCAAATGTCTTTTGAAAGTCCATGTACACAACATCAACCACACTACCCTCGTCAACCCTCTCAGTTACTTCATTAAAGAACACAATCAAGTTAGTCAAACACAATTTTCCTTTAACAAATCCTGCTGACTTTCATTTATTAGCCCATACTTTTCCAAGTGCCAATTAATTTTTTCCTGGATTATTGTCTCTAAAAGTTTCCCTTGACATTAGACCGACTGGCTAATAATTGCCGGGTTTATTCCTCTCCCTTTTTTTGAACAGAGGTGTAACATTTACAATCCTCCAGCACCATCCCCATTTCTAAAGGAAGATTGGAAGGTTATGGCCAGAGCCTCCACAATTTCCACCCTTACTTCCCTCAGTAAACTGGGATGCATCCCATCTGGACGAGGTGACTTTTCTACTTTGAGTTCTGCCAATCTTCTTTATCTATTTTTATCCTATCCAATATCACTACTACCCACCTTCTTTACTACTACAATGGCAGCATCCTCTTCTCTAATGAAGATGGATGCAAAGTATTCATTTAGTGCCTCAGCCATGCCCTCTGTCTCCACAAGATGATGATCTTTTTTGGCCCTTATCAGCCCCACCCTTCATTTGACTAACCTCTTTTTCCGGTGCATTGATGACTGCATTGGTGCCACTTCCTGCTCACGCACCGAACTGCAAAGTTTCATCAACTTTGCTTCCAATTTCCATCCCTCCCTTACCTTCACATGGTCCATCTCCGACTCTTCCCTTCCTCGACTTCTCTACCTCCACTTCTCGAAATAAGCCATCAACCAATGTCTATTTTAAGCCCACCGACTCCCACAGCTACCTTGATTACACTTCCTCCCACCCCGCTTCCCCTAAGGACTCCAAGGGCTCTATTCCCATCTCCCAGTTTGTCTGTCTCTGTTGTATCTGTTCTAACGATGCCACCTTCCACGTCAGTACTTCCGATATGTCTTCCTATTGCCTCAACTGAGGATTCCCCTCCACTGTAGTTGACAAGGCCCTCGACCGTGTCCCGTTCTGTTTCCCGCACTTCTGCCGTCACCCCTTCCTCTCCCTCCCAAAACCATGACAAGGGTCCCCCTTGTCTTCACCTTCCACATTCAACGTTTCATCCTCTGCCATTTCCAGCATGGTGCCACCAACCAAACACATCTTCCCCTCCCCTCCCAGCATTCCGAAGGGACCGCTCTCTCCGCCAACACCCTGGTCCACTCTTCCATCACCCCCAACACCTGCTCTCCTTCCCATGTGAGCGCAGGAGATGCAACACCTGCCCTTTCACCTCCTCCCTTCTCACCGTCCAGGGTCCCAAACACCTTCCGGGTGAAACAACGATTTACTTGTAGTTCTTTCAATTTAGTATAATCTATTCACTGCTCACAATGCAGTCTCTGCATTAGGGAGACCAAACACAGATTGGGTGATCACTTTGCTGAACACCTCCACTCAGTCCGCAAGCACGATCCTGACCATTTGGTTGCTTGCCATTTTAATTCTCTGTCCCATTTCCACTCTGACCTCGACCTCTTATACTGTTCCAATGAAGCTCAACAGAAGCTCGAGGAACAGCACCTCATCTTTCAATTAGGTATTTTACAACCTTCTGGACTGAACATTGATTCAATAACTTCAGACCATAACCACTGCTCCCATTTTTTCGGACAGAGTGCTGCTAATGGTTCTGATGTCGGCATTTACAGCTCCCCTTGACCCAACTTTTGTTTCTTTACTTGTCCCACCCTCCTTGCCTTGCACCATCATCCCTTTTGTCATTTAATCGCTCCTGCCCTTCACCCTATCAGAGACCTACCCTTTTGGTCTTTCCTCTCCTCCTCTCCCCCTGGCTCTGTACTTGCTTAAAAACTGTTTAATCTTCAACTTTTGAGTTCTGACTAAGGATCATTGACCTGAAACATTAACTCTGTTTCCTTCTCCACAGATGCTGCCTGACTTGCTGAGTATTTCCAGCATTTTCTGTTTTTATTTCAGATTTCTAGCATCCGCAGTATTTTGCTTTTGAAAACAAATATAAAGTTGATTAAGACAGAGGAGCTTAAATGAAACCTAATATGCTGCAAAATTCACCCCACACCACAGTAAAATTATATTCAAATTTTGTTCTCATTTTGTGAAATGTGGAAGATTATCTATGCTACAACACATGCCATCAGGTTGTGCTGCTTAATTAAACATCACATGACACAACCAACATGTCAAGTTATTGCCGATCCCTAGTTGCCGTGAGATGGTGGTGGGTGGGCCTTCTTGAACCGCAGTCTGTATAGTAAAAGTGGTCCCACACTGCTGTTAGGTAGAGCTTTCTAGGATTTTGACCCAGCGACAATGAAGGCTTGTTATTCTTTATAGTGGTCCCAGTGGCTTCCTAGGTCACTTCAGAGGGCAGTTAAGAGTCAACCATGTTGGTGAGAGACTGGAATCAAATATAGGTCGGACTGGCTAAGTACAGCAGGTTTCCTTACTTAAAAAAGGACAGAAGTGAACCAGTTGGGTTTTTGTTTGTTTAACAGCAATCCGATAGCTCGATGGTCACTTTCGCTGATACCAGCTTTTTATTTCCAGACAACTGAATTCAAATTCTCAAATTGCCCTGGTGGAATTTGAACTCTCAGTCTCTGGATTATTAGTCCAGGCATTGGATCATGACACCATTGCACCCATCTCCCAATGGAGATATGCTTGAAAATTGTATATTGTGACTTCAATGGAAAAGAAAATTGAGTGAGGTGTAGAGGTCAATTTATCATCACCAATTTTGTAGTATCAGTGAAGACCAATTTCACACTCACTCTCTCTCTGCCTTTCGGGTCTCTTTTTCTCTCTCTGTCTTTGTGATCTGACCCATTGTGTATTCAGTATCCTGGAATGTAATGTTTTCCGTGGCTAACCTGTCTGAACACCAACAACTCCTTTGATTGCTGTGATCGTCTCCCAGCCGAGGTGTGATAGGGGTCAGTTGGAAAGATTATCTGTAATCACCAGGCATTGTTCTCTGACTATATATGATATCCGTTTTTAGAACCCTTCACTCACCTGATGAAGGAGGAAAGCTCCGAAAGCTTGTGATTTAAAATAAAACCGTTGGACTATAACCTGGTGTTGTGCAAGTCCTTACATTTGTCCACCCCGGTCCATCACCGGCATCTCCACATCACTGTATTTTAGGGTTGAAACTTTTTTTAAAAAAAAAGTTGAAATGTCTGCGTATTTTATGACCCATTAATGAAGATGTCATGGGTGACGGCAGTAGCTCCTGGGATTGACTCCCAGCCCCATTACTGA
Source organism: Heptranchias perlo (assembly GCF_035084215.1). NCBI lineage: Eukaryota > Metazoa > Chordata > Chondrichthyes > Hexanchiformes > Hexanchidae > Heptranchias > Heptranchias perlo. The sequence goes on from NC_090328.1 coordinate 71,273,967, forward strand.
AGAGCTCAAGCCAGTTAATCTGATTAATTTTTCCCCCCTTCAATACAATAATATACTAATGGACACGTAGGGAAGGAAATATGTCGCTGCTGTACTTTTCATAGCTGTTTAAGATAATTAAAAATCATTAAATAAATTCAAGATCACGTCGCAGATTTTTTATGCTAGTGTATTAAAGTACTGTATAATATAACTGATTACAAGCTTGCAACAATACGAAATGTATTTTACTCACACATTAAAACGGAGCTTTAAAAGATCCAAAAGCTAACAATGCAACGCTATGTTATGGTGAGAACTGAAAAAAGCAATAAACTCAATACAGGCACAGTAACTCCCATTTTGACAAAGCATACATAGCCATGGATGACACTGGATCTGAAGATGCAAATTTATTCCCTGCAAATACTTCTGCTGTTACTACTTTTCTCCCAATTCAGGAATCTGAGGAGAGAAGCATCAGGCATCAAAAAAAGTTAAATTCAAGATCTGCTAACAATAAATAAAATTATGCTTGGCATTAAAAAATTTAAAGTCAAATCTGTCATAAGATACATTATTTTATTTTCCCCTTTCTCCAGACAAGAAGTGGCGATTTATGCCAATGATACCCAGTTCTACCTCTCCACCATCTCGCTCTATCTCTCCACTTCCTCTGGGCTGTCAGACTGCTCGTCAGACATCCAGTCTTGGAGGAGTCTTAACTTCCTCCAGCTAAACAAACATTGAGAAGAGTAAAGCCATTGTCTTCAGCCCCATCACAAATTTCAGCACCAACTCCATCCCCCTCCATGGCTATTGTTTCAGGCTGAACCAGAGTTTGCAACCTTGGCATCCTGTTTGACCAAAATTGTGCTTCTGACCTCATACCACCTCCATAACATCATCTGCCTCTCCCCCACCTCAGCCCATCTGCCGCTGAAGCCCTCGTTCATACCTTCGTCACCTTCAAACTCAATTACTCCAATGATTTCCTGGGCAGCCTCTCATCTTCCACCCTCCATAAACTTTAGCTCACCCAAAACTCTGCTACTCATATGCTTTCCCACGTGGCACCCAGCACCACTGTGCTCACTGACTGATTAGTTTCTGGCCCCTCAATGCCTCAAATTTAAAATTCTTGTCCTGATTTTTAAATCCCTTCAAGGTCGCACCCCGCCTTATTGTTATATCCTCCAGACCTACAACACCCCCCCTCCCCCTGCCTAAAACTGTCCATTCCTCTGACTCATCTGTTGTGCATCACCTCACCCCACCCAAAATCCAATATTGCTGATCATGCCTTCAGTCGCCTACGTCCCAATCTCTGGAATTCTCTCTCTAAACTCCTCTGTTGTACCATTTCTCAATCCTTCTTTAATAACCTCCTTAAAACCCACTTCGATCACCAAGCTTTTAGTCACCCTTCCTAATCTCTCCTTCTTTGCCTTGGCATCAGTATTCCTCGTGTCTCTGTGGATTGCCTTGAGATGTTGCTCTAAGTTAACAGCGCTATATAAATGCAAGCTATTGATGTTTACACTTGTACTCCTAGGTACCATTGTGACTCATTAAAACCATGCATCTAAAGTCTCTTGCAGTTATATTGTTGGTGATTTCACACTTTAACTGCACTACTACAGGGGGGTGAAGGCTGACAGTTATCATTAATATATCACAGACATATTTTCTGCTACAGTTCCAAAGTAGACTCCTGGGTTCACATTTGTATTATCCCAATACTGACACCATACCAATATCAGGGGTTAGCTTTCCATCCGGATGCAACAATGAATGTAAAGGTTTTACATTAAAAGGTTAGCTTTTTCTGGCCCAGAATTTACTGTGAAAGTAATGGTGAGGCTGACAGTGCTCAGTGTAATTTATGCGCAAATCGGACAGCAACTTCCGGTGAGCGCACACGCGCACTAAACGGCATCTCGCTGTCTGACTCACCATTCAAACATATTGAACAGCATGAAGTTCCTGTAGTTACATGGTAGATACAGACTAAACTTGCCACAAAAAGTTAGGGCTTGTCCATTACATTCTAAGTTCCCTTCTAACGATGTGGCAAGTCTTAATTACTGCCAAACAACCCCTCTGGCAATGAAAATTAACTTTTACAAGTGTGGAGTCTCATTCCTTCAGCTTTTAATTGTTGTTGAGGATTTTAAAAGAATGTAAATACATTTTTTTAGAACTTTTAGATCTTATTGAAACATACAAGATTCTGAGGGGGACTCGATAGGGTAGTTGCTGAGAGGATGTTACCCCTCATGGGGGAATCTAAAACTAGGGGGCATAGTCTCAGAATAAGGGGTCGCCTGTTTAATTCGGAAATGAGGAGGAATTTCTTCTCCCAGAGGGTCGTGAATCTTTGGAATTCTTTACCCCAAAAAGCTATGGAGGCTGAGTCATTGAATACATTCAAGGCTGAGTTAGATAATTTTTTGATCAGCAAGGGAGTCAAAGGATATGGGGAAAGGGCAGGAAAGTGGAATTGAGGTAAAAATCAGATCAGCCATGATCTCATTAAATGGCGGAGCAGGCTCGAGGGGCCGAATGGCCTACTCCTGCTCCTATCTCTTATGGTCTTATTTTTCTTTGTCTCTTATCTCTCGCTCTCAATCCAGTCTTTCTTTTCCTCTCTCTTTCACTTTCTGTACCTGATTTGACATTGAATTCACTATTCTAACTTACACTTCCTGGTTCAGACTCTGCGTTGTTCATTAACAACTGTTTCAATCCGATTGGATAAGGAGACACACAGTTGCTTGCCCTGTTCATACAGGTCCCAGATGCCCTGTGGAGGGCGCCGCGCTGTTTCGATCTCTAACTTACAGCAACTTTCAGCGCAAAAGCTCATGGGCAAATGTAAGTCTAACAAATGGCCAGTGCCGTTCATTCGCCGCTCACTGTAAATTCTGGCCCATTATAATTCGGATACAAAAAATGGCAAATCATGAAAAGTTATTTGTAGCCAGTGATGTATAACAAGTAGTACATCCAGATCAATCAGCAAGAAATTGGATCACTCAGGATGTGACTACAGTAAACATTGGCAAACATTTTTGACTAATTTAAATGGCAACAGGTAAGTAGCATATGTTGTACTTACTATTGGTATTAACAATTGAAACCACATAAAGTGACCTAGTGGAATTTACCCAGCAAGTTGCTTTTGGCATTTAGCACTCAAGCCTGCAATGTTATTTTGCACACTAAGGATTAACTTTTGAATGTAATTTCCTGCATTTTGTATTTAATCATGTCCACTACACATTGAACTTGCATGGGATCCCCCCCCACCCCAACAATATTCTCCACTTCAGTACCATCCTCGTGAGCATTATTCATCTGTAAGCCTCAACAGTAAATGTGAGCAGCCCATTATCTCGCCAGCATACCAAAACAAAGTCAAATCCTGTCCACACACACTGCCAACAGGTGTCACTGGTTGGCAAACAAAAGCCAGAATCTTCAACTTTCTCATCTGGGATGTTGAGACCAATTGTAGTACCCCTACCATCATCCCAGATGAGATCAACTAATGTGGCACAGATCAGTTATCTAGCCTAGGAACTTGCAGATCTATATGGCTCTGCTACTCACTGAATAAAGTCACTGAGCTATCCGGATCCTCTCAGCTTACAGGCTGATTATTAAAAGGTAAGCTAAAGGCGGCAGTATCTTAATCAGAACAAGGGATATAGTTCAAGACTGCAAACCTAGCGTTTGAAAAGCATGGCAAACTAACAATTTATTCTAATAACGAGCAATTCAATTTACCACAAATAAAAGCAAGCTGCAAAGTTGTGTTTTCAATACTTTTCTTTCCAACATTATAAATGCACGTGAGAGGAAATTTCCTCTGTTTACTTGGTTTCAGCAAAATCATATGATTTTTGCTGTACCTAGCACAGAGGAAATCTTCCTCCGCTATGGCAATATATATTTAAAAGAAAATATTTTTCCTACAGCTAACTTCCAGACACCATGACTGGCAGGATCTCCTTCCCTACATTCAAGCTGAACACAAAACTGCCTCGATAACTCCCTGTTCCAGAACTTTTGTCATGTATTAAAAAATCCTTTATAAAAAAGGTCTCCATGACGTGTACCATACTATTCCACAGAAAAAATGGATATATAACCCACTATCAGACCTCTGTTTATACTGTCCTGAAACAATCAGCAGTGAGTGTGAAAGACAAATGTTGGCTTGCTCTCCTGTTTTCATTCCCACACTCTCTCCTTATTTCTATTTGATACATCGTCAAAAAAAGAGTGCCAGCTGGGACTGCATACGATCATTGAAGCCATATAAAAAATGATAATATTTGTCCTTTCGCCTTTAATTGTTTCTCCGCAAATGAAGGCATTAATTCCTTCTATGGGTACAATTCCACTGGCACTAGTCAGCCTATAGTACCTTGTTGAAATGACCTTCCTTCATGGACACATACATTTCCAGCAGGGTTCAGAAGTAGGAACTCTGGCCACTTTCCCCTCCCTAACTAGGGTTGCCAACACTCAGATGTATTCCAGGAGGTTTTGTTACATGACCTCTGGCTTCCAACCACCCCGCCTCCGCCATTGGTCACCCAACACGTCCATCGTCACGGTGCACTGCCTTCCCATGCCAACTGGAAAGTGAACAGACTATTATCCAATTGGATAATTCTTAACTGTCAAGCAGCCTTTTTTCCTCCATCTACGTTTTTTAATGCCCGTAAGTTTTCTCCCCGGATGCTCATAGCAGCGTTTGGGAGATTAATCTTAAATTTCTGGAAATTCCAGGACATTCCAGGAGGGTTGACAACCCTATCCCTAACCCAAAAACACTCAGGATAATTGTAGCATCCCTATTCCCACACTTACTAGATCGGCTAACTCGGCACAGACCTTGGACTGAACTTAGAATCCTCCTAGCTGGTGTAGCTCATGAACTCACTACCTTAACCGGCCGAGCCATCATGAGGGCCTCCAACTGTAATAGTTCCCTGTTGGGATTATATCACAATTGGAAGATGTGCTAGCCTAAATAAATTTAGCTGAATCATAGAATGATTACAGCACAGATGATGACCATTTGGCCCATCGAGCCCGTGCTGGCTCTTTGGAAGAGCAATCCATTTAGTTCCGTTACCCTGCAGCCCTGCAAATTTTTTCCCTTCAAGTATTTATCCAATTCTTTTTTGGAAAAGCACGATTGAATCTGCTTCCACCACCATTTCTGGCAGCGCATTCCAGATCATAACTACTCGCTGCGTAAAACGTTTTCCCTCATGTCACCTTTGGTTCTTTTGCCAGTCACCTTAAATCTGTGTTCACTGCTTCTCGACCCTTCAGCAAATAGAAACAGTTTCTCTTTATTTACTTAATCTAAACCCTTCATGATTTTGAACACTTCTATCAAATCGCCTCTTAACCTTCTCTGCTCTAAGAAGAGCAACCCCAGCCTCTCCAGTATATCCACGTAACTGAAGTCCCTCTTCCCTGGAACCATTCTAGTAAATCTTTTCTGCACCCTCTCCAAGGCCTTCACATCCTTTCTAAAGTGCAGTGCCCAGAATTGGACACAATACTCCAGTTGCGGCTGAACCAGTGTTTATAAAAGGTTCAACATAACGGCCTTGATTTTATACTCTATGCGTCTATTTATAAAGCCCAGGGTACCATATACTTTTTTTTAAAAAAACACTTGCTCAACCTGTCCTGCCACCTTCAAAGATTTGTGCACACATACACCCCCAGGTCTCTGTTCCTGCACGCCCTTTAGAATTGTAACCTTTAGTTTATATTGCCTCTCCTCTTCCTTCCAAAATGTATCACTTTGCACTTGTGTTAATTTTCATCTGCCATGTGTCCACCCATCCCACCAGCCTGTCTATGTCCTCTTGAAGGCTATTACAATCCTCCTCACCGTTTACTATACTCGCAAGTTTTGTTTCGTCTACAAATTTTGAAATTGTGCCCTGTATCCCCAAGTCCAAGTCATTAATATACACATCAAAAAAAGCAGTGGTCCTATTAACGACCCCTGGGGAATACCACTGTATACCTTCCTCCAGTCCAAAAAACAAACAACCATTCACCACTACTCTCTTTCCTGTCACTTAACCAATTTTGTATCCACGCTGCCACTACCCCTTTTTTCCCATGGGTTTCAAATTTTACTGACAAGCCTATTATATGGTACTTTATCAAACGCCTTTTGAAAGTCCATATGCACATCAACCACATTGCCCTCATCAACCCTCTCTGTTACCTTATCAAAAAACACAATCAAGTTAGTTAAACACGATTTGCCTTTAACAAATCCATACCGGCTTTCCTTTATTAATCCACCCTTATCCAAGTGACTATTAATTTTGTCCCAGATTAGCGTTTCTAAAAGCTTCCACCACCAAGGTTAAACAGACTGGCCTGTAGTTGCCGGGTTTATCCTTACACCTTTTTTGAACAAGCGTGTAACATTTAAACTAATTTGGCTGGGTGATGGGCACTAGGATGCAGCATTAGAAAGGAGAAACAAGGTGCACAAAGGATTGGGAGAGATAGATAGCACAAGAGTAAGAAATAGTAAAGTATTAGGCAGGATCAGACAGAGAGAACACAAGAAGGTCTAAAATAGGTTTAGAGTGCATATTTTTATTCTGTTCAAAATGCTAATTTCAGACCTCAGCTAGATAATCGAGAGCGCTAGAAAATCACAAAAACTGTATGGAGCAAGAGGGTGTAATTCAGTAAGGCAGATCCACTTCTTCCAATTTGGACAATCAGACTTTTCTTAATTCATTTAATCTCCAGAGGGAATAAGCAAATAAATGCAAGCTGCCCTGCCAAGAGATTTTTTTTAAAAATCTACATTTCCTCAACCCACAGGGGGAAATGAAAAACAAGCTGAAATAAATTAAATGTACCGTCTAGCTAAAAAGGACATATATTGGGAGAGGGGAAGGGTGAAGGGAGGACTACATAACATACAGTAATCAAAAGGATAACAAAGCTTTCACCCATCAGAAAAAAATTACATCAACACAGTGTAAAACGGAAGAAGCATTTTAAAACAGTCTGTAATGAAAAACGAAAGCAACTTTAAAAGAATTAGATAAGGAAACTATTATGTCCCGACTTGCACATCACCACACCCAACCCGTTCGTCCAGTTAGTGAAGCACTGGTGTAAATAAAGGTTGGAAGAGACTCGTCATGTGATTGTCAGCGATATTGACATGATGTTAAAGCAACATCTCGAAACAAGGTAGGAAAGAAACCCAAAGTTACAAAGATTTGATTAGAATTTAGACACCTGTTCCCGTTAGTCCTTAAAGAATGCTGAGCAGAAAACAGGATTATAAATTACTCTCAAATGACTCCAAGTCTCTCTAGTGAAAGAAAGTGTTAACATTCATCAACTGGAGAACAAGTAATAGCGGCTTTATTTATTCATTGAGGCCCAGGACTTTTTAAAAAAATCAACAGTGCCTACACAAGCCGGACCCGTCCATCTACATTCTCACTTTCTACTTCCACCTGAGGATCAAGTTACACGAGACGAGAACAGGCCGCCAACTTTAACAAACTTCTGTCCTACACGGCGTCCAACAACCCACTATGCAGAAAAATGTATCCAAACGACCACCTGCTCCATACAAAGTGCCACTTGCTTTTACTGTTTAAAGCAACCTGTATCTTTGATTCGCAACTTTTATTGTCTTTTTTATTTTCTTTCTGTATGGGAAGGGGGGGGGGAGAAACTAAAGGAGGAAAATAAAAAGGAGGAAAATAAAAAAGGATTCAGGCCTGTAAAAGTAGATTGGATAAGGTTCACATACCGACGCACCGGAAGATTAATAACACTCATCAAAAATACTCGAATTACAGTCACTTTCACAAGAATGAAGTTTTTATGTATCTCAAAAGGTTTCGCTTTCAGGCGCAAAATATATACCAAGATATCGTTTATCTGTAACTTCAGCAGGTTAATCCCATTGAGATACAATGTAAATAACTTATCAAATCTCCCCTCCCAACTGAATACTTTGTTACTCACCCAGCAGGAGCAGTTTAAGTTCCCTTCGGGCGTCTCTCTTGTCTCTCCGGAGTTGTCTCTCGATTTCGGCGTTTATCCGCTGAGACTCTTTATCTTCTTCGGACATGCAGCACCGCGCCATAATGGAGCCCAAACCAATGTCCCTCAGAGCACACACTCGGTAAAAGAGGAGCGAGATGAAGACACACGACCCGACCCAACCCAACCGAGCCGGGTTCCCACACACTGTGCCACCACCGAAACCCGGAGCCACAGCAGCCGTCCCTTAACACATTCACTGCCGCCTCAACACAGCCACGGCATGGAGGACTGCAAGCAATACAAAGTCAGACAACACAACTTTGTTTTATTTTGTTCTTTTTGAAGCCGGAGATTTTTTTTAAAAAAGTAAACTTCAGTTCAGGGTATTAGTATTGTATACTTGTAGGCTGCTGCTATTAGAGATGTCTGAACTCCAGTGGGCGGGAATACCCAAAAGGGGGAGGGGAAGAGGAAAAATAAACCCTGTACGAACACATAAGGCGAGCAGTGAGCCGGGTGAAATGTACCAATAGATCAGATGGATTTTTTTCATACAAAAAAGGCGGTGCGACATGAAGACGAGGGCGAGACTAATCCAAAAGAGTTAGTGCGGCTAAAAAATGGCGTTGCTTAAAGCAAGTCTGCTCGCTTTACAAACTATTGTTTCAAAATATGTTTTTTCATTTATTGTTTTGGTGATACTTGGTTACTTTGCTGCGTATTTTCGTTATGCAATTTGCACATATTTTAAGTCACGCCTTAAATAAAGTTACCAACATCAGGAACATGTTTGGAGTGCCATTTGTGATCAAGTGGCATAAATTGTAAACCCATTAAAACATATAGATCGGTTTATTTTCAGGAGTGGCATACATCAAAACAGTTTATATTTTTGAACCAAAAATGAGTGGTTGTTATTCGGACTGAGACACTTGGCAGGTTTGCAGTGTGCAATTGAACATGATTGGGAAAATGTAAATTATTGTTTAAAGGTATTGGACACCTTCTGAATATAAATAATAACCCCGAATGTCAACCTTAACTCGTCATTTTAAAAAAATCAGATTAGTTGTAAAAGATACTGTTAAACTAGCCACACATTTCACTAATGTGTTAATCTTTGTCCTTACAATACATTTAATCAACCATTCTATAAATGAAACGAAACCACAACACAGGTATGTTCTAAAATGTATTAGGAGTAGTGGGTTAACTCTTGTGTGCCAAGCATTCAACCCTGGATGATTCAGGAACGTGCTAGTTTCTTTTCATTTCCCTCGTGTATCAGCCCTAATTATTGCTTTAATATATCTTAATTTGTTTTGTACACTTTTCAATCTTCACCTTCCCTATTTCATTAAATTGTTCAAAATATTTTTTCATGTATCTTTACACTGACCTCCCTATCAGAGTACTTCCATGTGGTGCATATCTCTTTTGTACTCCGTGGTATATACTTTAAAACGGATTTTTTTTAACAGTGTCCTCCCTCACCCACAAACACAATCCAAATTTATCTTCCTTCGAACTTAAGTTAATTGCCTTCGATTCTGTCTCTGGAAACCTGGTGCACATCCATTGTATTGTCCTTTGTTTTACAAGGTATCGTGGATACTCACCAATTTTCAAATTTCCCACCATCTCAGCCTCATATGGGGTCAAGTTTGTTCCCTTCTATTTTTATTGGTTATATATGCGGCGTAAAAAAAATCTACATGACGAGCTATCTGAATTTAAGTCGCCACTTAAAAGAACCGTAATATCATTATCAGTTAACTCCCCCAGTCTCTTTCTCGGACGCACTCACTGGCTCGATCTGCTGACGTGCTATATCTGGGGTAAACTCCATGCTGTACGTTTAGTAAACAGTTCGTTTTCCAAACTTTGAAGGCTTAATTGAAACAGGTTAAATTATTTCCCCCAGGTAAGTAAGTGTGCATAGTTTTTTCTCGATAATGCTGCGGCAGGTATTATAACCGATACACTTGCCGCCTTTATTGCGGTTGGCGCTTAAGTGTGAGACAGCTCGTTAAACCATTTCACAAACCCTGAGCCGCTTGATATAATTCACAGTGGGATGGGAAAATAAAACGGCAGCATTCGGTTCTGTTCAGTGCCTCCTGGAACTTTGCTGTTGATTGTGGTCATTTAGCCACATTTTACCAACAGGAGGCGCTCGTAGCACCGAAACTCTGCCTTGGGCTGAGAGTTTGGTAACATGGTTGTGGTTGTTTGGGACGCCCTGTGAAAAATAAAAGTCAATTTTCTAATTCTCAAACACGTCACCGAGCAATTTCCTTTTAGATATTAGGGTTTTATTAAACATGAAACGATTTTGGAGGACTTTTGTATTTAAAGTATCTATTACGCAGAGCAATCACTAATAAATGGAATGGTTTGCTGGCACATTCCTGGTTGAACATTTACTCATCATTTTTCCAGGAACCAGCTACCAATCGTGTCACATGTGAGAAACTTCCTTTATTATTATAGCTTGAATATAAAACAAATGATGATCTCCGACCTTCTCCAGCTTTCTCTACGAAAAATAAAACTTAATGCGATTGCGCATACTTGATGACAATTATTAAATTACAAGAACTACCCAGATATATCAACGTAACAATATTTGGGGATTTCAGTGTAATGTTTCTTCCCTAGCAGGTGACTGCAGAAAGGGCTGCACGTGGCTTGATCAGATAAATAACATTTAAAAGCCGGACCTCAGAAGGTAATAAAGTAAGCAATCGTTAAATATTAATAAATGTTGGTAAATTCAATATTTTAAAACTAACACTGTTATGCAACTCCTGTCGGAACGTTGCTGCCATCCCTTATATAAATTACAGGCTTGTCAACTTGGTATAAACAGTTCGTGTTTAACGTGACAGATCCTTTCCTGTTGACCTTCCGGCGTGTATATGTGGGCGTGCCGATCTCAGGGAAAGCCCTGAATATCTTGGATGCGCGTTCCGATACTTTTTCCTAATCGGAAGAAATAAAGCGTTATAATTGAGACAAAATAACACATTACTCACTTGACAGTTAGGATATAACGAGGACAGTTAAATTGAAAAGCATTCTTCTCTGCGTATATTTTCTTCTTGTAAACAATTTTACAACACCAAGTTATAGTCCAACAATTTTTATTTGAAATCTACAAGCTTTCGGAGGCTTCCTCCTTCCTCAGGTAAATGTTCAGGAGCTCCTCCAAGCCTACGCATTTATACATATAGAACAATACATGGTGTTTACAGACTGCCCCTGCAACTGCCCGTTGCCAAGGCAATCACCGTGTCTGAACACAGTCTGTAAACACCATGTATTGTTCTATATGTATATATTTTCTTGTAGCATTTTGCTGTGCACAAAATATGCTGGTGGACGTGCACTTAAATCGAAGGTATACATACAGTATATACAATGGAAAGAACACACAACTCGGAAAAAGTTAGCAACGTAAATGTGTTTACGGTGCTCGCGTGTGTTGGGGAAGGGAGGGAGATAACTTGATCTATGATACTTCCAGAATCAAGAGCCATAAAACAAATGTTTTTTGTGGTATTTATGCTCAGGATTTTTATAGAAAAACGTTGCTGTGTTTAATCCTTACGTAATTCAGAATTTTAAAACATATTGTTTTCTCTCATATGTGTGAACAATATAATTTGTTTTCACAGCAAGTAACCAAACAATTAAGTGGAATCCCGTTTTACAGATCACTATAAATTGGAAAAACATAAGATAACTTGGGCAAAGGAAGGCATTGGGACTCATTTAAATACATCCATCCAAAAAAAACCTTAGTTTACCCTATTGTGGCATCCAATTGGTTCTTAAATGATTCTAGAGTTTTCACTTCTACTCTAATTTGAAGTCAATTCCATATTTTGATCACTCTGTGTGAAGAAAAACTTCCTGATAACTGTTCTATAGTAATTTTCAAAAGGGAATTGAATATATACTTAAAAAGGAAAAAAAATGCAGGGCCATGGGGAAAGAGCAGGGGAGTGGAACAAATTAGAAAGCTCTTTCAAAGAGCAGGCACAATGGGACGAATGGCCACCTTCTGTGCGGTACCATTCTATAGACTGACCTAAATTTGCCTTTTTACTACTTTGAACTTGTGTACTCTTGTGCAACTATTTGCAATTGAATTTAAAGTAATATTCTGAGTTTATCTTTTCCATATCTTTAACTATCTTATATACCCCTCTAAGATCACCTCGCAGACACTTTCTTTCCAGGCTGAAAAGCCCAAGTTTCTTCTGTCTTTTCTCATAACTTAGAACTTTTACACTAGGGTTCATCTTTGTGGCTCTTCTCTGCATTGTTTTCAGCACTTGACTGTTTCTCTTGTTGCTCAGTTTTCAGAACTGGACACAGTACTCAAGGTGCAGTCTGATCTGAGCACTGTACAGTTTAATCACAACTTATCTTCAACTGGTTTTGCTATATAGTTCAAAATTCTATTAGCTTTGTTAATTTGTGCTCTGTATTAGGTGGGCATGTTTAACATCAAGTCTACCAAGACTACAAAGTCTCCTTCAGCTTTATCTCCAGCTATTTCAACACCATTCATGATGCAGTTGTTGCCTATTTTTCCTTCATATTTGCAGTACCTTACTCTTGTTTCCATAAAAGTTCAACTGTCCTTTTTCTGCCCACATACATATTTTGCCCAATTCATTCTGTAATTTCCAAACTGCCTGAGGCCTAACCAGTGTTTTATAAAGGTTTAGCATAACTTCCTTGCTTTTGTACTCTATGCCGCGATTAATAAAGCCCGGTATCCCATATGTTTTTTTAACAGCCTTCTCAACTTTTACTGCCACCTCCAAAGATTTGTGTATGTGCACCCCCAGGTCTCTCTGATCCTGCACTCCCTTTAAAATTGCACCATTTAGTTTATATTGCCTCTCCTCATTCTTCCGACCAAAATGCATCACTTCACCCTTCTCTGAGTTAAATTTCATCTGCTACGTGTCTGCTCATTTCACCAGTCTGTCTCTGTCCTCCTGAAGTCTGTTACTATCCTTCACATTGTTTACTACATTTCCGAGTTTTGTTTCATCTGCAAACTTTGAAATTATACCTTCTATACCCAAGTCCAGGTCAATAATATGCATCAAAAAGAGCAGTGGTCCTAATACTCATCCTTGGGGAACACCACTCTATACTTCCCTCCAGTCTGAAAAACAACTGTTCATCACTACTCTCTGCTTTCTGTCCCCTAGCCAATTTTGTATCCTCGCTGCCACTGTCTCTTTAATCCCATGGGCTTTAATTTTGCTAACAATTCTATTATAAGAAAATAAGAGATAGGAGCAGGAGTAGGCCATTTGGCCCTTCGAGCCTGCTCCACCATTCAATGAGATCATGGCTGATCTGATTCTGGCCTCAACTCCACTTTCCCGCCTGTTCCCCATATCCTTTGAATCCCTTACTGATCAAAAATTTGTTTAACTCAGTCTTGAATGTATTCAATGACTCAGCCTCCAACGCTGTTTGGGGCAAAGAATTCCAAAGGTTCACAACGCTCTGGGAGAAGAAATTTCTCCTCATCTCTGTCTTAAATGGGCGACCCCTTATTCTGAGTCTATGCCCCCAAGTTCTAGATTCCCCTATGAAGGTCAAGCCCCCTCAGAATCTTATATGTTTCAATAAGATCTCCTCTCATTCTTCTAAACTCCAGTGAGTATAGGCCCAACCTGCTCAATCTTTCCTCATAAGAAAACCCTTCCATACCTGGAATCAACCTAGTGAACCTTCTCTGAACCGCCTCCAATGCAAGTATTGGTACTTTATCAAATGCCTTTTGAAAGTCCATCTACACAACATCAACTGCACTACCCTCATCAACCCTCTCTGTTACTTAATCAAAAAACTCAATCAAGGTGGTCAAACACAATTTTCCTTCAACAAATCCATGCTGACTTTCATTTATTAGCCCATACTTTTCCAAGTGCCAATTAGTTTTGTCCTGGATTATTGTGTCTAAAAGTTTCCCCATCACCAACGTTAGGCTGACTGGCCTGTAATTGTCGAGTTTATCCCTCTCCCATTTTTTGAGCAGAGGGTATAACATTTACAATCCTCCAGTCCTCTGGCACCATCCCTATTTCTAAGGAGGATTGGAAGATTGTGGCCAGAGCCTCTGCAATTTCCACCCTTACTTCCCTCAGTAACCTGGGATGCATCCCATCCGGACTGGGTGACTTTTCTACTTTGAGTACTGCCAATCTTTTAAGTACTTCCTCTTTATGTGTCTACTCTGTACCTGAACCAACTCCTCATTGAAGGCCTCCCATTGCTCAATTACTGTTTTGCCTACCTATTTTTGATTCCAATCCATCTGGGCAAGATGCCTTTTTAACTCCCTGAAATTAGCCCTCCTCCAGTTAAGCATTTGATTGTTCCTTGTCCTTTTCCATAACTATTCTAAACCTAATGATATTATGATCACTGTTCCCCAAATGCTCCCCTCTTGAAACATGCTCCACCTGTTCCACTTCATTCCCCAGAACTAGATCCAGCACTGTTTCCTTCCTGGTTGGGCTGGAAATACACTGCTCCAGAAAGTTCTCAAACACATTTTCCTTCTAACATCATTGTAAAAACTTTTTATGTCAATCTTGATATCCCTCACAAGTCTCTTTTCATATTCCCTTCTTGTAGCTCTTACTATCTATTTTGTTTTCCTTTGCTGTTCTTTATGTCTCTCCCAGTCTCCAGGATCTACACTATTCTTTGCACTTTTGTATGCTCTTTCCTTTAGTTTTATGTTATCTCTCACCTCTTTTGTCTACCATTACTGTTTATTTTGGTAAGTAGAGCTCTTGCCTCTTGGGGGTATATACTTGACCTGTACTAAGCAAAATTCTTTTTTGAACACCTCCCACTGTTCATCTGTAGTTTTACCCGATAACAGTTTTGACCAGTTTGCTGTCATCAGTCTCTGTCTCATCCCATTAAAGTTAGCCGTATCAAAATCTAGAATCTTGGTACCTGTGTTAAGTTTCTCCTTTTCAAACCTAACATTGAATTCAATCATATTATAATCGCTGTTAGATAAATGTTCCCTTACTGTTAGATTATTAACTAAGTCGGGCTCATTACTCATTACTAAATCTAGTATGGCCTGACCTCTTGTTGGTTCTGGAACATTTTGCTCCAGAAAAATATCTTGACTGCACTCAAGAAATTCACTACCTTTCTGACTTGAGCTATTCTGTTCTTCCCAATCTATATGAGAATTAAAGTCTACCATTAAAACACACTGTTTTTACTACAAGCCTCTCTAATCTCAATTAATACATTATGCCACTTCATTGCTGCTATCAGGAGGCCTGTAGACAACTCCCATTACAGTTTTAAGTCCTCTCCTATTCCTCAATTCTAACCATAGAGTCTCCGCTGATTGCTTTCCCTTACTCTCTTACTATTTTTGAAATAGTATCTTTAATCAATAAGGCTTTAAATGGAGAGAGATTGCAGAACTCTGAGGTACAGAGGGATCTGGGTGTCCTAGTACATGAATCACAAAAAGTTAGTATGCAGGTACAGCAAGTGATTAGGAAGGCAAATGCAATGTTGTCATTTACTGCAAGGGGAATGGAATATAACAGTAGAGATGTTTTGCTACAGTTGTACAGTGCATTGGTGAGACCACATCTAGAATAGTGTGTGCAGTTTTGGTCTCCTTATTTAAGAAAGGACGTTATTGCTTTGGAGGCGGTTCAGAGAAGGTTCATTCGAGTGATTCCTGGGATGAGGGGATTATCTTATCAGGAAAGGTTGGGTAAGTTGGGCCTGTATATACTGGAGTTTATAAGAATGAGAGGTGATCTTATTGAAACATACGAGATCCTGAGGGAACTAGAAGGGATAGATGCTGAGAGGATGTTTCCCCTCGTGGGAGAGACTAGAACTAGGGGCCACAGTTTAAAAATAAGGGGTCTCCCATTTAAGACGGAGATGAGGAGAAATTTTTTCTCTCAGAGGGTCATGAGTCCGTGGAACTCCCTTCCCTAGAGAGCAGTGGAGGCAGGGTCATTGAATATTTTTAAGGCTGAGTTAGATAGATTCCTGATTAACAAGGGAGTCAAAGGTTATAGTAGAAAGAAGGGAAAGTAGGGTTGAGGTCACAATCAGATCAGCCATGACCTTATCAAATGGCAGAGCAGGCTTGAGGGGCTGAATGGCCTACTCCTACTCTTAATTCATATGTTCGTAGGCTACCCCTCCTCCTCTTCCAGTTTCCCTATCCTTTCTAAAGACCTTATAACCTGCACTATTTAACTCCTAATCATGACCAGCTTGCAGCCATGTCTCATTAATGGCCACCATGTGATACCCTCTTAGCTTAAATTGGGGCACCATTGACATAATAGTACCCTAATTTGCATGTATTCATAAGGCCCCAGCCTGCTTTAGATGGGCGTCGCATCCCCTTGTAGAATTTAAAATCGGAAATGGCATGAAAAGGGTAAAGTTACATATGGGTAAGTAACCTGCTCATTTTTAACTATACATCTGCCTGATTTCTGCCATGCAGGTAGGGTTAAAATTGACCACTTGGTCTCTGTCTTATCTGCCTCAGTAATTTCCATGTTGTTGTTCATCTCACTGTCTCTCTGCTATTCTTGGTGTACTTTTCTTCTTTTCTTTCAGATGGGAGGATATGAATGCTGTAATGTGGTGTGAAAGGAAGCCACTGAGTACTGCTCACATCTCATTCCCTAATTCTTGGCTTTCCCAATACCCCGTCACCTTGCTCCCATTACCCCTATTCCATTGCAAATCACTCATTGTTTCCCCAAGGGTAGCTAGAGAAATTCTCACCCTCACATCCCCTCATGTTCTCCCTATTGCTTCTCCACATCACCCCACCGTATCTACTCCTCGCCACACAAGGAAGACAAAAATTGACACTGACCGAAAGTTTAGCAGTCATGATGTAGACATCAGACTCAATATAACACAGCACATACATTTTATTACAAGGTTATTCAGTGGATGTATTACTGTAATCCTTTTCAATTTTCAAGAAATAAAGACAATTGATATGTAATTGTGAAAGTCTGTAGTTATATCATCACATTCAATGATAAGAAGGAAATAGCGATCGTGACTACGATCTTTACTTAGTAAAAACATTAGAGGTTTCAGGTCAGTTTCAGTTTCAAGCTCTGGGGTTCTAGGGGATTAATCAGAGAATCATAGAATGGTTACAGCACAGGAGGAGGCCATTTGGCCCATCGAGCCCATGCCAGCTCTTTGTAAGAGCAATGCAGTTAGTCCCATTCCCCAGCTCTGCAAATTTTTTCCCTTCAAGTATTTATCCAATTCCTTTTTGAAAGCCATGATCGAATTTGCTTCCACCACCCTTTCAGGCGGCACACTCCAGATCATAACTACTCGCTGTGTAAAAAAAGTTTTTCCTCATGCCGTCTTTGGTTCTTTTGCCAATCGCCTTAAATCTGTGTCCTCTGGTTCATTCCGCCAATGGGAACAGTTTCTCTTTATTTACTTTATCCAAACTCTTCATGATTTTGAATACCTCTATCAGATCTCCTCTTAACCTTCTCTGCTCTAAGAAGAACAACCCCAGCTTCTCCAGTCTATTCACGTAACTGAAGTCCCTCATCCCTGGATCCATTCTAGTAAATCTTTTCTGCACCCTCTCTAAGGCCTTCCCATCCTTCCTAAAGTTCGGTGCCCAGAATTGGACACAATACTCCAGTTGTGCCCGAACCAGTGTTTTATAAAGGTTCATCATAACTTCCTTGCTTTTGAACTCTATGCCTCTATTTATAAAGTCCAGGATCCTGTGTGCTTTTTTAACTGCTTTCTCAACCTATCCTGCCACCTTCAAAGATTTGTGCACATATACCCCCAGGTCTCTCTGCTCCTGCACCTGCTTTAGAATTGTACCATTTAGTTTATATTGCCTCTCCTCAATCTCCCTGCCAAAATGTATCACTTTGCATGTCTGTGAATTAAATTTCATCTACCATGTGTCTGCCCGTTCCACCAACCTGTTCATGTCCTCTTGACGACTATTACTATCCTCCTCATTGTTTACTACACTTCCAAGTTTCATGTCATCTGCAAATTTTGAAATTGTTCCCTGTACACTCAAGTCCAAGTCATTAATATATATCAAAAAAAGTAGAGGTCCTAGTACTGATCCCCGGGGAACACCACTGTACATTTTCCTCCAGTCTGGAAAACAACCGTTCACCACTACTCTCTGTTTCCTGTCACTTAGCCAATTTCATATCCATGCTGCCACTGCCCTTTTTATTCCATGGGTTTCAGTTTTGCTGACAAGCCTACTATGTGGCACTTTATCAAAAGCCTTTTGAAAGTCCATATACACATCAACTGCATTGCCCTCATCAACCCTTTCTGTTAGCTCATCAAAAAACTCAAGTCAAGTTACTTAAACACGATTTGCCTTTAATAAACCTGTGCTGGCTTTCCTTTATTAATCTACACTTGTCCAAGTGACTATTAAATCTGCCCCGGACTAGCGTTTCTAAAAGTTTCCCCACCACTGAGGTTAAACTGACTGGCCTGTAGTTGCTGGGTTTATCCTTACACCCTTTTTTGAACAAGGGTGTAACATTTGCAATTCTCCATCCTCTGGCACTGCCCCCATATCTAAGGAGGATTGGAAGATTATGGCCAGTACCTCAGCAATTTCCACCCTTACTTCCCTCAGCAACCTGGGATGCACCCTATCCAGACTGGGTGTCTTATCTACTTTAAGAACAGCCAGCCTTTCTAGTACCTATGCTTTATCAATATTTAGCCCATCCAGTATCTCAACTACCTCTTCTTTTACTGTGACTTTGGCAACATCTTCTTCCTTGGTAAAGACAGATGCGAAGTACTCATTTAGTACCTCTGCCTCCATGCATAGATCTCCTTTTTGGTCCCCTATCAGTCCCACCCCTCCTCTTACTACTCATTTACTATTTATATACCTATAAAATACTTTTGGATTCCCTTTCTTAATCACACTCCAGTCTCACAATAAAGAGATTTCATAGGATTTGGGCAATCTACCAACCAACCTATTGGCTTATCCAACCAAAACTCCTCCTTCATTTGGAGGAATTACAGCAGCATCAATGTTTTAAATTTTCCGATGAATACACTAAAGCTATTGAGTTTAGCAATCATTATGCAAAACTGCAAAAACAAAATCATGGATTTGACCAACACTAACTTGCATGCTCCATGTTCTTGTATTCTTCTTCGGGGAGGTACATCATTGCATACCAATGGTGGGGCTCAGGATGATGTCAGCACTTCAACAATCTCTATGTAGGAAAAATAAGTGAAAACTGAAGCAGAGTATATCAGCTGGTTAGCACACCAACCTGAAGCCCCTAACTTGTTTGGAAGAATTAACCCTAGAAATCTGTTGATCCCACCTAACATCGCACATAATCAACTCTATTTGCAGCAAATATCAGCCTAGGAATATGCACACTGGGGGAATCAGATGTAGAGACAGAGTTACAGCAAGGAGTGTCAATCTTGACTCAGTGATAGCACTCTCACTTTTGAGTCATGAAAATGTAGGTTCAAGCTCCATTCCAGGACTTGAGCACATAACCTAGACTGACACTTCAGTGCAGCACTGAGGATGCTGTCTTTCAAATGAGATTTTAAATTGAGATGCTGTCTGCCCTCTCAGATGGATGTAAACAATCCCATGGCACTATTTGAAGAGGAACAGGGGTTTTCTCCTGATATCTGGCTGACATTTATCTCTCAACCATCACCACTAAAAAAACAGATTAATTAATCATTCATCTCATTGCAGCTTGTGAAGCCTTGCTGTGCAAAAACTGGCTGCTGTGTTTGCCTACTAAACAATAATAACTACATTTCAAAAATAATTAATTAGTTACAGTGTTTTGGGATATCCTGAAGATGTGAAAAGTGCTACTTCAATGCAAGTTCTTTCTTTCACTGGATATAACCCAAAATGAGTGAGGATGTAGAGATAGCACAAAGGATCAGATTGGTTGGATGGCTAGTTCTCGGCCATTCTTGGATGTCGAGTTCAGCAATGGTGCCATCCAGGGCCTGCCTATGAAAGAATGCAATTTTCTGGGCACTGATAATTGATTGGGCCATTGTGGAATGTGGAAAGCAGCCTGCAAGGTGTGAAGGCTAGTACATGTCCACTACCGTATCTCTGTAGGGGTTATGACCCTTCACAGAACTGCAGTCCATCTTAGAGCATAAGCAGCAGAGACCCCACTTTACAAAATGGTGTGGGGGTCTGATTACACCTCTGTGAAGTGTTTTGGGATATATTTCAACATTAAAGGTGCTATATAAATCCAAGTAGTAGTAGCAGTAGTAGTTGTTATAGAAGGACTCCAATTTCAGTTTTGTCTGGATTCACCATGTGGGGAAATCTCTGGACAGTACCATGACAGTACCAAGATGGGAGGGAAAGTAGAGAGTGAGGAGGACATAAAAAACCTGCAAGGGGATATAGACAGGCTGGGTGAGTGGGCGGAGATTTGGCAGATGCAATATAATATTGGAAAATGTGAGGTTATGCACTTTGGCAGGAAAAATCAGAGAGCAAGTTATTTTCTTAATGGCGAGAGACTGGAAAGTACTGCAGTACAAAGGGATCTGGGGGTCCTAGTGCAAGAAAATCAAAAAGTTGGTATGCAGGTGCAGCAGGTGATCAAGAAGGCCAACGGAATGTTGGCTTTTATTGCTAGGGGGATAGAATATAAAAACAAGGAGGTATTGCTGCAGTTATATAAGGTATTGGTGAGACCGCACCTGGAATACTGCATACAGTTTTGGTCTCCATACTTAAGAAAAGACATACTTGCTCTCGAGGCAGTACAAAGAAGGTTCACTCGGTTAATCCCGGGGATGAGGGGGCGGACATATGAGGAGAGGTTGAGTAGATTGGGACTCTACTCATTGGAGTTCAGAAGAATGAGAGGCGATCTTATTGAAACATATAAGATTGTGAAGGGTCTTGATCGGGTGGATGCAGTAAGGATGTTCCCAAAGATGGGTGAAACTAGAACTAGGGGGCATAATCTTAGAATAAGGGGCTGCTCTTTCAAAACTGAGATGAGGAGAAACTTCTTCACTCAGAGGGTGGTAGGTCTGTGGAATTTGCTGCCCCAGGAAGCTGTGGAAGCTACATCATTAGATAAATTTAAAACAGAAATAGACAGTTTCCTAGAAGTAAAGGGAATTAGGGGTTATGGGGAGCGGGCAGGAAATTGGACATGAAGCTGAGTTCGGATCGGTCAATGCCCTGTGGGTGGCGGAGAGGGCCCAGGGGCTATGTGGCCGGGTCCTGCTCCGACTTCTTGTGTTCTTTAGATTTGTGGTTGGGATCAGATCAGCCATGATCTTATTGAATGGCGGAGCAGGCTCGAGGGGCCGATTGGCCTACTCCTGCTCCAATTTCTTATGTTCTTATGTTCTTATGACGCAGGGCTTCAGATACCTAATTTCTGCAGCCTGCCACTTTAAAGACAGCAGGACATGCTGAAGGAGTGCCCAGCAACAGGGGCATGAGGAGTTGGTACAAACCTGACTCGCAGGTTAACATGCCCTCCATTGCACCCAGCTGCTTCATTCCAATCACCCATGCACTGCCAGAAAGGCTGCGGGCCCAAACAACCACCTAAAAGAAGCAAGAATATGATTCATCTACCATATAGAGTCACCAAGGAAAAGCATTAAGGTAAAAAATGTTGCCAATATGAAGAAATAAATTATTGCCATAGTATGATACAGCACAGGAGGCCATTCGGCCCATCATGCCTGTGCTGGCACTTTGAAAGAACTATCCAATTAGTCCCATTCCCCTGCTCTTTCCCATCGCCCTATAAATGTTTTCCCTTCAAGTATTTATCCAATTCCCTTTTGAAAGTTATTATTGAATCTGCTACCAGGCAGTGCATTCCAAATCATAACAACTCGCTGTGTAAAAAAAAAAATGTTTCCTCATGTCGCTTCTGGTTATTTTGCCGATCACCTTAAATCTGTGTCCTCCAATTACCAATCCTTCTGCCACTGGAAAATGTTTCTCCTTATTTACTTCATCAAAACCATTCATGATTTTGAACACCTCTATCAAATCTCCTCTTAACCTTCTCTGCTCTAAGGAGACAACCCCGACTTCTCCACATAACTTAAGTTCCTCATCCCTGGTACCATTTGATCAAATGGGTTCCCTTTTACATTAGCCACTAATCTATTCTCATACTCTCTCTTTGCCCCTCTTATTCCCTTTTTTAGATCTCCTCTGTACTTTCTGTATTCAGCTTGGTTCTCTGCTGAATTATGAACCTTATATTTGCCATAAGCCTCCCTATTTGGTTTCATTTTAATATCTATATCTTTAGTCATCCAGGGAGCTCTAGCATTGGATGCCTTTCCTTTCCCCTTTGTGGGAATGTATCTACTCTGTATCCAAATCATCTCCTCCTTCAAGGCCTCCCATTGATCAATTATTGTTTTGCCTACCAATGTTTGATTCCAATCCACCAGGGCAAGATTCCTTTTTAACTCACTGAAATTAGTCCTCCTCCAGTTAAGTATTTTTAGGCTTGATTGTTCCTTATCCTTTTCCACAACTATTCTAAACCTAATGATATTATGATCATTATTGATATTATGACCTAATGATATGTCCCCAAATGTTCCCCCACTGAAACATGCTCCACTTGCCCCACTTCATTCCCCAGAACTAGATCCAGCACTGCTTCTTTCCTTGTTGGGCTGGAGACTACTGATCAAGAAAGTTCTCTTGTAGATATTTCTGGAACTCCTCCTCCTCTTTGCCCTTTACACTGTTACTATCAGTTTATATTGGGATAATTGAAGTCCCCCATTATCACTACTCTATAGTTCTTGCATTTTTCTGTAATTTACCTGCAAAATTTTTCCTCTATCTCCTTTCTACTATTTGGTGGCCTATAGTATACACCCAGTAATATAATAGCTCCTCTATTGTTCCTTAATTCTAAACAAATAGATTCTTTGACCCCTCAACTATATCATCCCTTTCCATTGCTGTAATAGTTTCTTTGATCAATACTGCACCACCCCAATCCTTTCTTACCTTCCCTATCTTTCCTAAATACCTTGTAGCCAGGAATATTAAGTAGCCAATCCTCCCCTTTTTTGAGCCAGGTTATTGCCACTATATTATAGTCCCATGTGACGACTTGTACCTGCACCTCACCAACCTTACATACCATGCTACGTGCATTTATGCATATGCACTCCAAACTCGTCTTCGACTGCCTTGCATTTGTCCCGTTTGATCCCTCTTATTTCTGAACAATTCTTTACTCTAATGCTATTTGTCTCCCCCAGTCCTCGGTGCACCTTATTTTTCCTCTCTGTTGTTTCATCCTGGTGCCCATCCCCCTGCCAAATTTCATTTGGATTTTGACTTGTGCAGAGTTCACTTGTATTGGGGCACTTTTTTGTAGCAGAATGATTGGGTATACATAATGTTTGAGGTCAAGTAGATGATATTTTGTATGGGGTTTGGTTTGTGAATTTGTTGGGAACATGTATTCAAAATACTTGTGCTAGAATTACTTTGATTTTTAATTGAAATGGTTGACTATTAGATGTTGGATTTGCATTCTTTGGTGTAGATCTAGTGCATCTGGTAACTCTTCAACCTTGAGCTCATGATCAAGGCTCTCTTTTCAAGGCCTGCCTGACAGTTCTCTTCCACCTGTTGCATAGCAACTCCTCTTCTGAGAGCATATTTGTGCAGCACACTACACAAACTTTTCAGGGCTGTACTGAAACACAGCCCAGACCAATCTGGACAGCAAAATCTTAATTTTAGCATTTTTATTATAATTTAGTCCTCTTAATTCAAAGCTGGTTAATTTAAATTATCTGAATATTCAATTTTGCTATGTCATTTATGTTGCCTGATTTAACTGGATAATTCATTTTAATAACAAAAAATGACTTTGAATTATTAAGAGTATACTGCATATGTTCTACTTATAGCCTTGTGGAACCATATGCCTCATTTTCTGTTGCAATTTTTGAATTCACACTGTTGTCATGAGGCATGGCTAGAGAAGGTATCCTTGGTTGCCCAGGATCCATCCATTTAGGGCAGAAATACCTTGAAATAACAGTGAGACTCTAGTTGCCACAGAATAAATGCATCATGGCAGTTTCCAAAATACCCGATATCCACCTACATGATGTCGTTATGATGGTCTAATACATCCTGGATACTGATTCAACAGAACACTTTTCTAATCATTTAAGGAGATAGTTGGTAACATTTGATGTGGGTCCAGGCAGATGTGGTGATGGATGGCTAAACTAGTTGTGCACCAGATATACCGAAGTATACATTCCTTGGACTTGAGGGAGTGAAGATAGGGGCCATACTGGGGGAACGATCAGAATGGGAGAGAGAAAATGTTTTTCTGGTGAAAAGGGCACCAAAAAGGTGGAGGAGCAGGAGTGGTTAAATGAAAGTCTAAAGGCTAGGCAGTTGGGGGTTAGAAAGTGCAGACTTGGGGAAACTTTGTTCCAGGGCCAGACACAGAAGGAAGTGGGGTTGGGAAGGGTGGGGGGGGTTTGGTTGGTGAGATACACAAGGAGTGATCGAGGATGGCAGATCCATCCCATCTTAGAGGGGGTTTGAAGGTCTGATGCTGCCTTCCTGGTGAATTGTATGCAGCTTACTCCTCAGACATGTCCAAGTAACAGTGGCATTGTCTGTACACCTGCCTATGTGGGTAGCTGCGGTTGGTCTCTGCTGATGCCTATCGAACTCCTCTTCATCCTCCCTTAGGGTTAATAGAATTTCTAAAGGAATGCCCGTCCAATGCAGACAGGACTATTTCTAGACAGAGACCAACTCTTCAGAACAGTTGGTCCAGATACAGAAAAACAACTTTGAAAGCAGGATTAAACTCAGGTCTGTTGTAAAGCCAATGAAAAGTCCAAAAAGACAGGAATAAATAATCCTATAGTCAAAAAAACCCTGTCAATTGCAATAGCAGCTTTAACAAATTCTGGCCTGCACTCCAGGAAGTTGGGTTGCAAGTGTACCTGTTTGATACAAGAGCACCACAATGAGGTTGTGCTACTGGAAGAAACTAATGGAAATGAAGGTGGGGCTTCACTGCTCCAGATTTTTCATCAGTTTTACAACTTAAATGAGGCTCACAGCTTGGAGTAGCAAGAGCCTCTTCATCCCCAGTGCTAACTGATCAGAAATTATTGGGTGGCATATTCCTGGTGCTAAGGCTGTGCCCACAATTTTCCAGCTGTCATTGGTAACACACTTGCCTTTTGAGTCAGATGATTGTGGGTTCAAGTCCCATTGCAGAGACTTGAGTACATATTCCAGGCTGACAGTCCAGTGCCGTTTTGAGGAAGTGCTGCACTGTCAGAGTTGCCTTCTTACGGGTGAGACCTTAAACCAAGGCCCTGTTTATTCTCTCAGGTGAATACAAAAGAGCCCTCAGCATTATTCCAAGAGCAGGGGAGTTCTCCCAGTGTCCTGGCCAATATTCATCCCTCAACCAATAACACCCCCAAAAACAGAATATTTGTTTGTTTATCTAATTTCTGTTTGTGGGATCCTGCTGTGTGCAATTTGGCTGCCACATTTCCTACATTGCAACAGGGATATGGTTAAAAATATTTCATTGGCTGTGAAGCACTTTGGGACGTCCTTGAGTTGTGCAAGACACCATAATGCACCCATTAGAACTAGAAACACACTTGTGTCACCAATACATTGCAGCAGAAAATCATCACTTATGTGTCTAAAATATTTAAACGAAGAATGATTTTCTGTTTGTAGAGGTGGCAATCTTATTTGTCTCTGTGAATTCCAAATTTGTGAGAATGTTAATAAGGTCAAAATAACTAATTAAATTGACATCACTAGTTTATATGAAGATGGAATAAATTTCTATGCACTTAACTAGCCAAACTGGTCCTGTAAGTAATATCAAAATATCAGTAACATTTAAAAATAAAATGGATGTTGTCACCTCAGTCATTTGAAAGATAAGCATTCCACCATAAGTACTCATTTCCTTATGTTTTTCAAATGCCTACTTCCTGTAAAGACTTCAACACATTATTCCCTACTCTTCAATTATACAATTATTTTCTAATTTTGAACTGCAATACCCTTTCAGATAATAGAAATGAACTATAGTCTTTCTTCCTCACCCCATCCTGTAAAATATCTTTTGCAAGTGCAGAGTACAGCTTTTTAAAAAAAAAATCAAAAGCAAAGTTGATCCTTTAGCTCTGCATTGGGTCCAACCCTCTCATTTACATTCCAACAGAACTTGAGTCTGGAGCGGTGAGCTGCGCAGGCACCAATGAGGAATGCTGGTGCTACCAAAATATATGTAGGTGCAGGTACGCTGTATTTGTAGGTGTAAGTTAGAAGCTCTGGTTAGTCATTTTTCTATTTGAGAATGATAGATTCAAGGTAAATTACCCCTTTGTGTATACCATACCCTACAGATCTAAAAGCTAGCCTTATTGATTCTAGGGAAACCAAGTGCTTAGCATACAGGTAAAAATGTTATGACATTGCAGATAGGCAGTGCCGGAAGTGATCTCCCACTCTATATAAAATCCTAGGACTTGCACCATAGCACAAGTTCATTTCAACCTGAAGTTAAACTGAAATTGACAAATTACTAGTTCCAAAACCTACACCTGGTCCTCAGGGAGTAGGTAAATGGCATTGTGGTGTGTGGAGGATGCAACAGGTGTATAAACTCTGCACATTGGGGTTGATGCTATCTGATTAGGTTATTGCAAATAATTTTGACAAACAAGATCATTGAATATTGGTCAGGAGAGAACTTGCAGTTAGATCAACAAATTTACTGCTAGGGTCCCAGACGAATTCTCCGTCAATTCCTGATAGATTCGCCAAGATCGGAATATGTAAGTAGTTTCCAATAAGTTACAAAGTGTCAACCAAAGTCTTTATGACTCAGAGAGGAGAGCATGAGGAATCCTATGAAAGTTGCTTGCTGCATTCTGTGAGAAATCTAGAGTAAGGCTCCACTGTGATTATTGGTCCCTGCAGCAAACATGTTGAGGCTTTGCTTGAACTAAAGAGGGCTACAAGGTTGATTCCTGAATTTGAGCATTTTAATGGAAAAATAGTCTATTCTGGGGATTTACTCTCTTGAAGAGAAGAATGAAGCAAAACTTGATAGAAGTCTAATACTTTCATAGGTAGAGATTTTTATCCCAGGGCACAAGATTTGAGAACTAAAAGACACAGTTTAATGTTAAGGGAGTCAAAAGAAAATGGCAATTTTAAAAACAGGATGATACAGAACTGAAAGCCATGGCAAATTATAAAAAAGGATTGGATGAATTCCTTTCTGGCTTTTATCCCAGAATCTCAGTAAGGAAACCAATGAGTGATTTGAAAGGGTCGACTAGATGGACCAGCAGTCGTCTTCTGCCCAAAATATGACTATGTTTTCAAATGCTTCCATATATTTGGAACTTTAGTCTAGCGACTTGCCCTTAGGACAGTTCATAACTATCTTCTCCTCCATCCCCCCCCCCCTACTTTCTGTCTTCTAGTGAATCTTTATTCCAATCACCAGTGGACTGATAGGGAAAGTCTTGATCACTTACCTGTGGATGTACCAGCTGTTGAAGTCTAGTGTGCCCCACCCCTTCCGTTGGAGGAAAACCGATCAACTGGAATGCCATGAAATCTGACAACCTTCCATGGAGGATTTCACCTGCGCCTGAATTCTACTTAGTAACTGTTGAGGGAAATCACCCATACTGAGAACGGGGAAGTACATAAGAACAGGAGTAGGCCTTTCAGCCCCTCGAGCCTATTCCGCCATTCATTGAGATTATAGCTGATCTGTATCCGAACTCCATCCACCCACCTTGGCTCCATATTCCTCAATACCCTTGGCTAGCAAAAAAAAAATCTATCGATCTCTGATTTAAAATTATTAATTGAGTTAGCATCTGCTGCTTTTTGTGGGAGAAACTTTCACACTTCTACCCCACTTTGCGTTAAGAACGGTTTCCTAACTTCGTTCCTGAATGGCCTGGCTCGGATTTTAAGGTTATGTCCCCTTGTCCTAGACTCCCCACCAACAGAAAAAGTTTCTCTCTATCCACCCTATCAAAATCCTAAAAACCTCAATCAAATCACCCCTTAACCTTCTATATTCCTGGGTATACAAACTTAGTTTATGTAACCTCTCCTCAAAATCTAATTCTTGGGGCTCTTAACATTCTGTTGAATCTGCACTGCACTCCTTCCAAGGCCAATATATCCTTTCTAAGGTGCAGTACCCATAACTGTACACAGTACTCCAGATGTAGTCCAACCAGGGCTTTGTATAGCTGTAGCAAACTTTCCTCCCCTTTATATAGTTGTAAAGGCTAACATTCCATTACCTTTTTGATTATTTTTTGTACCTGACTACTACATTTTAGTGATCTGTGTACATGGACCCCTAAATCTCTTTGGACCTCCAATGTTCCTAGCTTTTCACTATTTAAAAAAATACTCGGATCTATCCTTTCTTGGTCCAAAATGGATGACCTCACACTTACCTGCGTTGAAATTCATCCGCCAGAGTTTTGCCCACTCACATTGGGTCAGAAATTGCTCCCGAAATAACGGAGGAGCTCAATAGTGCTCTCAGTTTTTGGTGGCGAATTGAAGTTTCCGTGTTTGCATATGCGCAGTAAAATACGGAAATCGTGAACTTGCTCCTAGTGGTTTGCCGGCGATATGACAGCTTCGAATTAAAGGGACATCGCACGCTGCAATCAGAGAAATCATTGAAAAAGCGCCAACTTGCTTATCTGCCCAGCTGGAAAGTAACTAATTATGTCACCAAGCAGGTACGCTTAAAAATACCGGGTCTAAACTAAGTTTTAACAGTGTGGTTAGTCTTAATTTTTAGTTGTTTGGCAGTCATTAACTTTTAAAAATGTGGAGTCTCATATTACTCATTTTAATAGTTTTTGGTCATTACAATTTTTTTTTAAAAATTAATATTTTTTTACTTTTCCCTTCTGTCTCTAATTTAATTCAATTTTTTTTTGGCTTTTTATAAAAAAAATTAAATTTTTTATTTGCAATGTCATACAGAATACTAACTTTAAATGAATGAAGTCTGCTTGCCTGCTTGAGCAATGATGCCTGAATATGTGGGTGTGACTTCTCTTCCTGACAGATTTTGTGGGCATGTCTTCTCCTCACAGACGTTTCCAGCCGCGCAGCAACTCACGCTGCTCAGAGGCTGGGTTGATAGCGTACGTCTTGTTTAAAATTCAAATGCAAGCAATTCTACGCCACAGAACCCGCAGTATTTTCGTTAACTAAATTTGCAGGAGTTGCGGTGAGCGTTGCCTCGCCACTCTGCGCAATTTCTGGCCCACTGTCTCTTTGTAATTTTATGCTCCCATGTACACCACTTACTATGCCACCAATCTTTGTTTCATCAGCAAACTTGGATATATTGCTCTCTATTGTCTTATCTAAGTCATTAATAAATAGAGTGAATAGTTGAGGCCCCAGCACACATCCTTGTGGGACACCACTAATCACTTCCTTCTAATTAGAGTACATACCCATTTATCCCTACTCTCAGTCTTCTACGGCCTAACCAATCTCCTAACTAGGTCAATAATTTGCCTTCAATTCCATGAGCTTTAATTTTAGCTAACAGTCTCTTAAGTGGGATCTTATCAAATGCCTTCTGGAAGTCCATATAAACAACATCATAGACATTACCCTGTCTACAACTTTAGTTACTTCCTCAAAAAATTCAATTAGGTTTGTTAGAAATGTTTGTTACAAATCCACGTTGGCTCTCTCGAAATAGCTCAAGTAAATTGTGATCTAATGCATATCATCGTAAGAAAGATGCTAGCTTAGTATCAGTTTGTTCAAATGCACCTTCTGTTTATAGACCAATCTCAGGGGGGCACTGTCAGAGAATAGGATACCAGTGGTGACCACATCTGCACCATTAGGGACTGACAGTAGATGAGATAATTCCCTAATGACATTGTTGGTGGTTTCAGTCTTCTGCTTGGAGGCCCCTTTTAGCTTGGTTTTACATTGGTTTACTTGTACTTTTCAATTTAGTATACTGTATTCGCTGCTCACCATGCGGTCTCCTCTACACTTGATAGACCGAACGCAGATTGGGTGATCGCTTTGCTGAACACCTCCGCTCTGTCCACAAGCGTGACCCTGACCTTCCAGTCACTTGCAATTTTAATTCCCCATCCCATTCTTACTCCGACCTCTCTGTCCTCGGCCTCTTACACTGTTCCAACGCAAGCTCGACGAACAGCACCTCATCTTTCATTTGGGCACTTTACAACCTTCCGGACTCAACATTGATTTCAATAACTTCAGATCATAACCACTACTCCCACTTTTTCCAGACAAGTACCAAGAATGGTTCTGCTGTCACCATTCATAGCTACTCGAGACCAATCTTGTGTTTCTTTACTTGTCCTATTACCACCCTCCTTGCCTTGCACCATCATTCCTTTTGTCATTTAATCACTCTTGCCCTCCACCCCATCACAGACCTTCCCTTTTGTTCTTTCCTCCCCTCCCCCTTTCACTGCCTCTGTACTTGCTTAAAAAATTAACTCTTAATTCCAGTTCTGACGAAAGGTCTTCGACCTAAAACATTAATCCTGTTTCTTTCTCCACAGATGCTGCCTGACTTGTTGAGCTTTTCCAGCATTTTCTGTTTTTATTTCAGATTTCCAGCATCCGCAGTATTTGGTTTTGATTTACATTGATTCATATGGGTGTCCAAATGGCACAGTGTTTAGCAGTTTGCGAAGCCTCACTGACACCTTTCTGAGTGTGACCAGAATCTTTTTGTTGGGAAATCTCTGGGCCAGGTTGACTCCTGTATTGCTGGCCCAAAAGTCTCATCTTTGGAGACATTCAATGTGTTTTGTCTTGGCCTTACGTAATACACGCTAGTGATCAAACCGATGTGTTCTTGACATCAACTGGTATCACTATGTTACCGAAGTGCCTTGCTGCCACATCTCTGGTACTAAGCGATAGCAAAGGGTCCTCAGTATTGCCAAGTTCATTGCACCGATAGGTGAGGGAGCTTCCTGGACATTGCTTGGTGCTGCTGAATGTTCATAGAAATCCAATAGTAGAAGCCAGATACATTGAGATCAGCAACTTCCAACTCACAGTTGATATCTTTCTTATGCCTTTTTTTTCTAAGAACCCAAGGCATATGTATGTAGGCTGCAGTGCCATATTTTGGGAACAAACATTTTATGCATCAGTTGTATCCATTAACAATAATGAAAGCACTATTGCATTCTATTTGAAAACTTTGGATAGGATTAGTGTGGACGTATTTTCCAAACTGAAGCACTTATTTCCTTTGACGCAATTACATGAGTCAGTATTGGTGAGTGTACCACCTCAACAGCCCAATAGGAGCACACTCTCTCTACTGAGTGTAAATTCAAATGTTATGCTTCAGTCCACTTTATTCATGCTCCATGTGCTTGTTTTTGCCTATTTTTCAAAAGGGCTGCACAGAAAGAATGTGGTTGTTTGATGGTTGTTGCCATATGGCCTGAGCAGAGCCTTCTTGGCCTCTGAGCCTATAGGCAGGTCAACAGCATTTTCTTTTTTGTTTTATTCACGTGCATATTCTGATAAGAACATTACTGCATTTGTTGATAGCCCTTAATGGAGTTTGTCAGCCAGTGTTGATTGGTACACCTCCTCGATTCCGAGGAAAAACACAGACTGACCAGTTGGAAGCACAACACTTTTAAGATTTCACGGACAACCGAATGTAATCTACAAGTGGTGCAACATGCAGAGACTAGTTTCAAATTAGAATGTAAAATAAATTCCAGAATGGGTAACTTTGTATTTGCTTCTATGTCTGTTTTATACCATGCACATTTTCTACTGAAAACCTGACACTGGTAAGGGCCCAATTTTTATAGCAATAATTCATTAACTACTAATATTAGAATGAACATGTGGAGCACTAAAAATTCAAAGTATCCATTTTATTGAAGGTACAATCCATGACAAGGGATAAGTCTGCTTTGTGCTACTACATTGGTACTGTTCAAATTTCCCCCAGGAGAATCTAATGGACAAGTGCTGGGAAAAAAAACCCTAAAACTTTCATACTTAATAACATGATTTTTTTTTAAAGTGAAGACTAAAATCAGTGGAATAAAAATTTACAGTACAGTATCATGAAAAGCAGTTTAGAAGAAAAATACAACCAATTGTTTTTGCAAAGTAAAGCAGGAGACGTCAAATGAAACCAATACAAAATTATGGCCAAAAAATACTATATTTGTAACCAGCAAGATCATTTGGGGCATTAATATACAACTAGTTTTTTTCAAAAACTATTTCCCTTCCCCAAACAATGACAATACATGCATTTAAGTGACAATTTAAAAACAGCAAATATGATTTTTTAAATATTGCATGTTAAAATTATCTAACAAGAATTAAATATACAAGTCCTACCAGAGTTTTCACCACATTGGCATTTAAAGGAATCTGGCACTACAAGAAAGTGACCATGGCACAAACTGTGTTTTTGGATCTCATCAAGTCTACGTTATCTTCAGAATTGAGTCAGCAGCCATGACACCATTCATGATTTTCAATTAAAATATTTAAATTCTTAAGAGCTTTTATTATCTCCTCTGGCAATGCCAACAAGCTGAAATCCCAGAAAGACCAACTGACAGAGCAGTGGAAAAAAATGATGGCAGGTCTTTGGTAGGCCAAGTTAACGTACTGTGTAGGTATACTCTGTTCAAATAGAAAAGTTTAGATGTTACAACAGTAGACCAAGCAGCTGGCCATCCTCATAACTTTACATACTGCATGCCTAACTTCATTTATTTGTTCGCTGTTGGTAACATGAACTGGTAAATGGTAAGTAGCTGCTTGATTTGGCTCTACTTCATACTGACAGTATAAATAACGTCTTTATCCTTTCATAGCAATTAATTACACTGCATTGGTCCCTCCGGTGCATTACCGGTAGTGTAAAATCTGACATCTAACTTTCAAATTGTAACAACCAACACAGCACATATATTTCAGCAAAGTCAAGAGGTTATCTATTGTCTCAGGCTTCGGTTTTGAGGCACAAAGTTCTTGACTCCACCTCCATAAGGCATGAAACACAAATTTCAGATGTATTTACTGGTAATTCATACATTCTGTATAATATAAACTGTAACCAATTATATCAGAAACATCACAGATACACGTAATCAGCATATGGCATTCCCCAGAATAAGATTGCTGCTTTCTTTCTCGCATGAAGCTGTGAAGAAATGCTGAAGCCAGTTTCTTGTCTACTTCATGGGCCGAGTCATTTGATTAAACTTTGCATACAAAGTTCTTTCTGGGAAAGTAGGGACTTAGATTTTATGAAAAGGAATTCTCTGATCAGAAACCTATGTGGCGATATATATTAATCAGACTATCACACTGCATGATAATTATCTTCACTTCTAAAATGACATTTTTTAGACCCCCTAGCTGAGAAATAAACTGGCAAAAATTTACATTCTCTTTTTAAAAAAAGTAAATAACATTATTCAAAATGTGAATTAGCTATAAGACATAGAATACAATTACATAGATACATATCAATACAGCACATTCAATCTGCCAAAATTATCACAAAGCCAATATGGATGTGTGCGCGCATGTGTGTACATATATATAATATATATATACGTATTCACACAAAATGATTACAGCATTCATAATTACACTATACCTACAGCCAGGTTTTACAAATTATAGGAGTTTTGTCCATGGGAGTACAAATGCATGTTAGGTGGAGGGGCAGGATTTAAGGGAGACAATCACTGACCATTAACTTTGGTACTCCATAGAAATAAAAGAAAGCTACTATTCTGAAGCAGAAAACCATGCACAAAGACATCCCACCTTTGACAATGGACAGTACAGATAATATTAAATTAGCTAACTGACCGATGACCTATCTGTAGTTTCTGTGCTATCAGTTCAAAGAGCAAAACAATTGAAAACTAGTAAGTTAAAGGAATACAGTGGCATCCATTCAAATTTCTGCTCTTCAAACAGTCATAATTTTTTTAAAGCCCCGGAACCAGACTTTGAAAAGCACGTCTACGGTAGGATGAAAGTAATTATACAGGTTCATTTTCCAGGAAGTTATGGCAAAATGAAAACCATTTTGGTTTAAACTTAAGGATCTGACAAGATTTTATCAAAACATGATTACAGTACCTTTTAACATATGTGTAAAAAAGTTAAGATACAAAATTGGTCATGGACACTGATCAGCTTATGTTAAAGAATAATACATAGCTAATGGCAAATAGTACACAATGTGAAAGAGCACCAGTTTTTTCTCACTTATTTTGGCATATGTCCATCAAAACTGCTTTTAGGAGAACCTAGGAGCCGATGCTATAATGTTATTTGCTTACCATTCATCTTCTGCTCAAGTTCAGTTACTGTGATACGAGCCACATTATTTTAGGCATTTTGAGCAAAGCAATTTTTATCTACTAAAATTAAAAAATGGCAAAACAACTGCCATGAGTGGCAATATTAAGACTCTCACTAAAAGCCAAAAATGTAAAATTTAAAAATAACACTGGAGCAAAGTAAGTATGTCAATGATGTCTCCAGCCACAGTTCTAAGCAGAGATTGCAAAAATCAGCAAATGTAGTGTACATGACATTTCGTTTGGCATCTTTCAGTAAAACAAGTCTAGTAATAGCAATAGAGTGGCACATAATAAATAGAAATGGAACCCCATATACTGTTTTACAAGTACACAACATTCTCAATATTGTACTCTTACCTACATCTATCCATGTTTTGGGGAATCCAAGTATGGCAACATTTAAAGATGAGTCATGATGGCAATCAGCTATTGCTTAATGAGCTCCCATCTTTATAGCTTAAGATGAAGACACATTGTTTGGTATGAAACTTGATGTTTAAATTATGCATATCAATAATTTAAAAATCACAGTACCAATACTTTTCATCCCTCAGGAAAAAATAGTACAATAATACCACTGACAGCTTAGTTTCTGCCAAACAAAACATTACCATATTCACTGTGTACCACAGAGTGTCGAGAGGAACAGATCACAAAAAAAAGGACATTGTACCTCAAATATTCGTTTGGGGAGGAAGAAAAGGAAGGGGTGTGCTTAGAGAAGCAAAAAACCCTACCTTCTGAGTGCAGAAATGGGAATTTACAGCGAAAATTGAAAAATTTTACATGAAGTCAAAGTTTTGCCTAAAAAGTGGACTGCTGCTGCAAAGGTATGTCAGCATCTTTTGCCCCATTTTTGTTTAAATAAAATCATAATATTTACTAAAACTCTGTGGAAGCACAGAGTCCAGGATGGCAATAAATTAGCATTATGCAAATCATTTTCACAGATAATACAGTTGCTCTTATTTTTTCTCCAGGTCAGTCAATATACTAGACCAGGTTATATTCTTTCAGGTTTAATTGTAGGATCGTGTCCTTGACAGCAGCAAAGACAAACCGTATATTCTCTGTATCTGTGGCACATGTGAAGTGAGAGTAGATAATTTTGTCACTATCAGGATTCAGGTCCACAAACATCTTCAAAATAAACTCCCTTGCTGCTTGTGCATCTCGCTGTGGTCCTGTTAATGAGATAATTTGATAGGGCACATGGTTAGTTAATTAAATGTTTCTCATACAATCTTAATGTCTCCTCATGGAGATGTTACAAAGGCTGTGGAACAGCTAGAACTTTAGATAATTAAAAGCTGTGCATACTGTTCATGTTTCCAAATTAACAATCAGAGCTTTTAAATGATTTGAATGTACCTCATCAGTGTTTCTACACATGAATAAGCAAACTATTGAAACAATCTACAAACCCACCCATAAGATGGTTTCTACATAGTGCTTCAATTCATGTTTTCAGCGACAATGGCTGCTGACTAGAGCACATAACCTATGGTGACAATCCAGTACAGTATTGAGGGAGTGCTGCACAGAGGTACCATCCTTTGGATGAGACATGAAACTAAAGTCCTGTTTACCAGTTCCTTTAGTTCAGGTGGATGTTATAGATCTCATGGCACTATATAAAGAAGGGGTGTTCTCCGAGTATGCTGGTCAACATTTTCCCCCTCAACCAACTGTATCAAAAGCAATAGACTAATTGATCATTCATAAGGCCACAAAGGAAAATTGAATCCTTAGTTTTGTGTCTAGAGGCATGGAATAAAAAAGCAAGGAGATAATGTTAGAACTTGTACAGTAGTTAGCCCACAATTGGGCATATTGTAGGCAGTTTTTGGCATGTAATTATAGGAAGGATATAAATGCAATGGAAACAGTGCAATGTAGAAAAGCACCGAGATGTTACCAGGGATGAGGCATTACAATTGTGAAGGGAGACTTGAGAGATTTTTTTTATATACTAGAACCGAGGAGGTGACCTGATCGATGTCTTCAAGATTTTGAAGGGTTATGATAAATTGTGATAGATTGCTTCCACTGGTTGGTGAGATTGTAACGAGGGAGTGGGATATTTAGGATAATCACAAAAAGAAATAAATGGGGCGGTTACATAAAAAATTCTTCACCTAAGGGGTGGTTAGAATTTGGGATTCTCAGCTGCAAATCATTGTTGAAGCAGAGTCTATGGAATATTTTAAGGGGAATTAAAAAGTTGCTTCAGAAGAAGGAATATTGAAGGATTTGGGAAGCAAGTAGGACAGTGGGATCAAACGATGTGATTCATGGAGAAAAACATTGGTCAGACATGATGAACCAACTGCCCTGTTCTATGCAGTGATGTTCTATCATTCCATTATCT
Organism: Heptranchias perlo; assembly: GCF_035084215.1. Lineage (NCBI taxonomy): Eukaryota > Metazoa > Chordata > Chondrichthyes > Hexanchiformes > Hexanchidae > Heptranchias > Heptranchias perlo. The sequence goes on from NC_090328.1 coordinate 71,311,006, forward strand.
TGCCATTTTTCGGATCCTGATGTATGCAAATAGTAACTCATTGTACGTTAAATGCTTTGAAACATTTTAGAAATGTGGTAAAGCATTCTATAAATCCATAATACAAGGGCTAAATTGATTCTTCCAGCCATTTTTAAATATGTAGATACCACCTATGATCAACTGCTGACCCTGGTTGTAAACTCTAGTTAGAACACAAAAATGCAGTTGTGAAAAGTGGTTCTGGGTGTTATTTACTACAGATATAGATAGAAATATAGAGAGAAATACATTTACTGTCATGCCAATTTTTAAGTTGTTGCCCTTATCAGAAGAGTAAACTGCTGAAGTAAAAGTAATCTCTTGAACTGTATATATATATATATATATATATAAAACAACTATCCAATAACATGTCAGTGTTTCTACACACTCATATGATTTCCAGTATTCCCATTTTTGACAAAAACTAAATAGCAAGAAGCCACTCATAAGGTTTGGTGTAAATACCATAAAGTCTTTTCAAGTTATTGAGGTAATAACTATTCTAGAACAGGCTTTTCAAGTTCAGTACTGGCCATTCCTAGCATAGTTATTTATTAAAAGAATCCCAAACATGGTGACATATTTGCTTACCATGTACAAGTAAAAAGTTAAAATTATTGAGGTAACTCCTCAACGTTCAGATGCCCAATTAGACAAATGAATACGTCTCAACATTACAATTCTCAAAGCAATTTAAGAGCTGGCATTCATTATTTTTTTCAAAAATGTCTATTTTTGTCAAATTCAATGCACCGTTAATGAAATTGTGGAAATGCAAATGTGTGAAAAGTGATTCTCGAGAATGTGATTTTATTGCTATAATGATACAAAAAAATCCAATCATGGCACACCAGGATTGATAGTTCAACACTTTAACACTAAACGAGTCAATTGATCAGCACGAACATTTGTAAGTTCATAATACAGCTGTATGCAATTGTAGAAAATTACCAGTGAGAAAGTCACATTTTAATGATCAGGCCCTGTAAATCCTGGTGAACTCTTGTTATGGAGTATTTCAGGCACATTATTGGTGCCAGAGAATAGCCCTAACATATAGCAAGGTGGAGACAAGCATGGGAGTATGTGACAGAGGGAGAATTCTGTGTCAACCATTAGAGGGACCTTGTCTGAAGTTTTATAAATAAAACGGACAGCATAGAAAAAAGAAATCTTTTTGATGTACAGCTGAAGTAAAGTAACATTTCTTCATTAGTGACCTGAAAATCAGGAATGTTAGCCCCTTAGTACCTTTCAATTTGCCAACTAATTTAGTGAAATATATTTTTTGAAACATAAAAATCTGTTATATTATTGGGTTGGTTATAAGAGGGGCAAGGAGATGTTTCTTGCTGGCATACCGAGGGGAGTGCATCTACCTCTCAGGACCAGAAAGGTCAACTACAAGTCACATTGACGGATGCATATTTGGAAACAGAAAAATATAGAAACCAGCAATTTGTTGCAATCCTTACTGCTGTGAGCTTGGATTGACCAAATTGCAGTAAACTACTGGAGTAGCTGAAGATCTGAAATTGTTGAGAATGACATAAGCAAAGGATAGCCTGCAACGAGAAGTTCAACCCCAGATTGCTGCATATTCCAACATTAGATTTGACTTGGCATACAGGATGGATTAATGCTGGAAGGTGATTGAGAAGTTATACCATTCCATGTGACAGAAGAGATATGAAACACAAAGTTCATTCAAGCATTGGAATCCAAGGTTGTCTTCTGAGAGCTGAAGAAGTGATTTACTGGCCTCTGATGAAAAAGGACATAGAGATGTACATATCTAGGTGTGAGTTTCAAGTAAACCAGCAGAAGGAACCAATTATTAACCACCAAATACTAAAAAGGCCCCATATTAACAAAGAGTGTGATCTGTTTGAGGAATGGATAGCTAAGATAAAAGCTCATTTAGCACGCCATAGCATTGCAAATGAGTTCATATCAGTCAATGGACAATGATTTAACTCAAGCAAACTCCATGAATTTGCACAATAAGTTCAGACATATCACTAGGTCACCAATGTATCCAAGTCAAATAGCAAAGACAGAATACTGTTAAAATTGCAAAGGCACTCCTGGGAAAAGCACACCAAGTCCAGCACAAACCCTTGCCTCACTCGTATTGACTGGTACGATACACAGACACTGGACAGCTTAACAGATCAAGACTATTTGCCAACTAATTCACCCCTCCCTATAACAATCCCACAGAAGCTGGTGAATGATGTAAAAGAGAAATTATACCTCAGAAAAATCTAAAATCAGCCTGGTTATACAATAAAGAGCTCGATAAGCTTGGAGTTTTTTTTTATTATTCGTTCATGGGATGTGGGCGTCGCTGGTGAGGCCGGCATTTATTGCCCATCCCTAATTGCCCTTGAGAAGGTGGTGGTGAGTCGCCTTTTTGAACCGCTGCAGTCAGTGTGGTGACGATTCTCCCATAGTGCTGTTAGGAAGGGAGTTCCAGGATTTTGACCCAGCGACGATGAAGGAACGGCGATATATTTCCAAGTCGGGATGGTGTGTGACTTGGAGGGGAACGTGCAGGTGTTGTTCCCATGTGCCTGCTGCTAGATGTTAGAATTCAACCAACAGGAAAAGGCAAATAGATATAAGCGCAAGTGCAAATGGATATCAGATCCTACAATGCAGGGATTGAAAATGGGACAGTCTTTAGAAGAAACCAGCGGCACATGAAGAGACTTGATAATCCGTTTATACACTCAAATAGAAGTGGACTTACCCAATCAGTCTACAGTAAACAAACCACCACAATGGAACAAAAGAAAAGACTATGACTGGTAGTCAGCAAAACAATGAACCATCACAACAACTGCCATTTGGCCCCTCAAGGAAAATGTTTCAATCATAAGTAACAAACCGACTACCCTAAACAAGGAGTGGTACAGTAATGCAAAAAGACATGCAACAGTGATTTTATCTATCTGTAACTTTCTTTGAACTGTTAATTCTGGAAGCTTTATAGTGGGTATAGATTTTATAGTTGTTGATTTAGTAATGTAATACTAAATTACATAATAATGGAAATGTTTGGATATCAATGTAATTTTGTCTCAATAGGAAGTTCTCTGACAGTGGAAATGGGTGAATATTAAAACAGCACATTTTTAAGCTATGAAATCTCTCTCATTTGTTGGTGACTGACTTTAATAATACATGCTATACAGTTCGTGCTAAACCACTCTTACGTTAATGATGAAATCTGATTGTAATTGAGCACCCTATAACTCCTGTTTTTAGTGGTAGTTGGTTGAAGAATGAATGTTAGCCAAGTTCTTCTTTCTGATCTTTTGAATCATATGACAGGATCTTTAACATCCACCTGAACCACCAGAATAGACAGATGGGGCCTCAGTTTAACATCTCACCCAAAGGACAGCACTTCTGACAATGAAGCACACCCTCAGCACTGCATTGGAGTGTCAGCCAAGGTGAGATGCTCAAATCTAGGAATGGAGATTGAACCAGTCTTCTGGCTCAGAATTATTAATAATAAAACCAACTGCACCAGTCATGCACCTAAGTGAACTGACAATCACTTAGGTGCATGACTGGCTCACAAAAAAAAATTAATGATGGAACACCAGAGGTGCCTATGGCATCTCTTACTTAGATTCCCACTATACATTAGTAACGAGAAGAATAATTGTGAGAATATAACCATTAATGGGAACATTGAACCAGGAATAGGCCATTTGGCCCCTCGAGCCTGTTCCACCATTCAACGAGATCATGGCTGATCTGCGACCTAACTCCATATATCCGCCTTAACCAAAGGTATTAAGGGATATGGGGCTAACAATAATCTATCAATCTCAGATTCAAAATTAACAATTGAGCTAGCATCAACTGCCATTTGTAGAAGGGAGTTCCAAACTTTGCTTGTAGAAGTGTTTCCTAACTTCACGCTCGAAAGAACTGGCCCTAATTTTTAGGCTTGTCCCCGAGTCCTAGACTCCCCAACCAGCGGCAATAGTTTCTCTAATCAGTTCCCCTTAATATCTTGAAAACGTCGATCAAATCGTCACTTAACTTTTAAATTCCAGGGAATATAGCTCTTGTTTGTATAATCTTTCCTCGTAATTTAACCCTTGGAGTCCAGGTATCATTCTAGTAAATCTACACTACACTCCCTCCAAGGCCAATATATCCTTCCTAAGGTGCAGCGCCCAGGATGGAACACAGTACTCCAGGTGTGGTCTAACCAGGGATTTGTATAGCTGTAGCATAACTTCTACCTCTTTGTATTATAGTCCTCTAGATATAAAGGCCAGCATTCCATTAGCCTTTTTGATTAATTTCTGTACTTGTCCATGACACTTTAATGATCTATGCACATGGACCCCTAAGTCACTTTGGACCTCCACTGTTTCTAGCTTTTCACTATTTAGAAAGTACTCTGATCTATCCTTTTTAGGTCCAAAGTGCATGACCTCACACTTGCCTACATTGAAATCCATTTGCCACATTTTTCCCCATTCACTTAATCCATTAATATCTCTGTAATGTTATGCTTCCATCTACACTGCTTACAATGCTGCCTATCTTTGTGTCATCGGCAAATTTGAATATGTGGCTTTCTATCGCGTCATCTAAGTCGTTAATAAATACAGTGAATAGTTGAGGCCCCAACATCCCTATGGGACACCACTAGTCACATCCTGCCAATTTGAGTACCTGCCCATTATCTCTACTCTCTGTCTCTTGCCGCTCAGCCAATTTCCTAACCAGGTCAATAATTTGCCCTTAATTCCATGAGCTTCAACTTTAGCTAAGTCTCTTTTGGGGGACTTTATCAAATGCCTTTTGGAAGCCCATATAAACAACATCCATAGACATTCATCTGCCCACTACTTTAGTCACCTCTTCAAAAAAATTCAATCAGGTTCGTCAGGCATGACCTACTCTTTATAAATCCATGCAGCTCTCTCTGATCAGCTGGAAATTTTCAAGGTATTCAGTCACTCTATCCTTAATTATAGACTCCAGTAATTTACCAACAGATTTTAGGCTGGTTTCCCTCTCTGACCTTTCTTAAATAGCAGAGTGAACATGTGCAATTTTCCAATCTAAAGGAACGGTTTCTGAATCGAAAGAACTTTGGAAGATTATAGTTAAGGCACCTGCAATGTGCTCACCTACTCCATTTAGAACCCGGAGATGGAAACCATCTGGTCCTGGGAATTTGTCACTCTTTAGTGCCATTATTTTCTTCATTACTGTTAATTTGTTGACGTTAATTATGGTGAGTCCCTGTCCCTGATTCAAAATTAGTTTCCTTGGGGAGTCTAGCATGCTATCCTCTTCCTCTGCTATAAATACGGATGCAACATAATCAGTTGACATGTCTGCCATTTCCTTATTTTCATTTATAATATCACCATTATCAGTTTTAAAGGGTCCACATTGCTCTTGACCATCCTCTTTTACCTAATATAATTGTAACATTTTTTTTGTGTTAACCATTAATGGGTAACCATGTTAATTTTCCCTATATCTTATTAATTAAAAGAGCTGGCAGTTTGTGTGTATTTCAATTTTGTATATTTGCATATTTCTGTCGCTTTTTCAGTGTGTTACTGCCACCTGCAGGGTAAACTGTTCTGGATTGCTTTCCATTTTCAAAGCAGCATACCTAACTCCCCAGCCAAGCAACATTTCAACAAATTCTTTGCACATATCACAGGAAAATTACAAAAAACGTATAATTTTTGCCGATATTCTTATTGATACATTATTCCGATTAAATTCATGTCTGAATCTCAACAATGATTAACTTTTCCACATTCAGGACAGGCCCTTGCCCATGGTACTGAATATTAAGTTGTTTAGCACAGTTTCGCATTTGTCATTCATTAGGAGTCTAATATCTTTACGCCAAATACAGATATTGTTTTGATTAACAGGTTGAACAGATCTGATAGATAAATGTAATTATGAAGATTACCTTTGCCTCCATTATTATTTTTTATTATTCATTCATGGGATGTGGGCGTCGCTGGCAAGGTCAGCATTTATTGCCCATCCCAAATTGCCCTTGAGAAGGTGGTGGTGAGCCGCTGACTTGAACCGCTGCAGTCCGTGTAAAGATTCTCCCACATAGGTAGGGAGTTCCAGGATTTTGACCCAGTGACAATGAAGGAACAGCGATATATTCCCAAGTCAGGATGGTGTATGACTTGGAGGGGAACGTGCAGGTGGTCGTGTTCCCACGTGCCTGCTGCCCTTGTTCTTCTAGGTGGTAGAGGTCGCAGGTGTGGGAGGTGCTGCCGAAGAAGCCTTGGCGAATTGCTGCAGTGCATCTTGTAGATGGTACACACTGCAGCCACAGTGCGCCGGGGGTGGAGGGAGTGAATGTTTAAGGTGGTGGATGGGATGCCAATCAAGCGGCTGCTTTGTCCTGGATGGTGTCGAGCTTCTTGAGTGTTGTTGGAGCTGCACTCATCCAAGCAAGTGGACAGTATTCCATCACACTCCTGACTTGTACCTTGTAGATGGTGGAAAGGCTTTGGGGAGTCAGGAGGTGAGTCACTCGCCACTGAATACCCAGCCTCTGACCTGCTTTTGTAGCCACAGTATTTATGTGGCTGGTCCAGTTAAGTTTTTGATCAATGGTGACTCCCAGGATGTTGATGGTGGGGGATTCGGCAATGGTAATGCCGTTGAATGTCAAGGGAAGGTGGTTAGAACTCTCTCTTGTTGGAGATGGTCATTGCCTGGCACGAATATTGCTTGCCACTTATCAGCTCAAGCCTGGATGTTGTCCAGGTCTTGCTGCATGCGGGCACAGACTGCTTCATTATCTGAATGGAACTGGACACTGTCCAATCATCAGCAGACATCCCCACTTCTGACCTTATGATGGAGGGAAGGTCATTGATGAAGCAGCTGAAGATGGTTGGGCCTAGGACACTGCCCTGAGGAACTCCTGCAATGATGTCCTGGGGCTGAGATGATTGGCCTCCAACAACCACTACCATCTTCCTTTGTGCTAGGTATGACTGCAGCCAGTGGAGAGTTTTCCCCCGATTCCCATTGACTTCAATTTTACTAGGGCTCCTTGATGCCACACTCAGTCCAAGGGCAGTTACTCTCACCTCACCTCTGGAATTCAGCTCTTTTGTCCATGTTTGGACCAAGGCTGTAACAAGGTCTGGAGCCGAGTGGTCCTGGAGGAACCAAACTAAGCATCAGTGAGCAGGTTATTGGTGAGTAAGTGCCGCTTGATAGCACTGTCGACGACACCTTCCATCACTTTGCTGATGATTGAGAGTAGACTGATGGGGCGGTAATTGGCTGGATTGGATTTGTCCTGCCTTTTGTGGACAGGACATTCCTCAGCAACTTTCCACTTTGTCGGGTGGATGCCAGTGTTGTAGCTGTACTGGAACAGCTTGGCTAGAGGCGCAGCTAGTTCTGGAGCACAAGTCTTCAGCACTACAGCTGGAATGTTGTCGGAGCCCATAGCCTTTTCTGTGTCAGTTGCACTCAGCCGTTTCTTGATATCACATGGGGTGAATCGAATTGGCTGAAGGCTGGCTTCTGTGATGGTCGGGATCTTGGGAGGAGGCAGAAATGGATCATCCACTCGGTATTTCTGGCTGAAGATGGTTGCAAACGCTTCAGTCTTGACTTTTGCACTCACATGCTGGGCTCTGCCCAAATTGAGGATGGGGATGTTCATGGAGCCTCCTCCTTAATTGTCCACCACCATTCCCGACTGGATGTGGCAGGACTGCAGAGCTTTGATCTGATCTGTTGGTTGTGGAATCACTTAGCTCTGTCTATAGCATGTTGCTTCCACAGTTCAGCATGCATGTCCTGTGTTGTAGCTTCACCAGGTTGGCACCTCATTTTTAGGTATGCCTGATGCTGCTCCTGGCATGCTCTTCTACACTCCTCATTGAACCAGGGTTGATCCCCTGGCTTGATAGTAATGGTAGAGTGAGGGATATATCAGGCCATGAGTTTACAGATTGTGCTGGAATGCAATTCTGCTGCTGCTGATGGCCCAAAGCACCTCATGGATGCCCAGTTTTGAGCTGCTGGATCTGTTCTGAATCTATCAGATTTAGTACGGTGCTAGTGCCACACATGATGGATGGTATCCTCGGTGTGAAGACGGGCATCGTCTCCACAAGGACTGTGCGGTGGTCACTCCTACCAATACTGTCACGGACAGATGTATCTGCGACAGGTAGATTGGTGAGGACGAGGTCAAGTAGGTTTTACCCTCATGTTGGTTCTCTCACCATCTGCCGCAGGCCCAGTCTGGCAGTTATGTCCTTCAGGACTCGGCCAGTCGTGGTGCTACAGAGCCACTCTTGGTGATGGACATTGAAGTTCCCCACCCAGAGTATATTCTGCGCCCTTCCTACCCTCAGTGCTTCCTCCAAGTGGTGCTCAACATGGAGGAGGACTGATTCATCAGCTGAGGGAGGGTGGTAGGTGGTAATCAACAGGAGGTCTCCTTGTCCATGTTTGACCTAATGCTATGAGACTTCATGGGGTTCGGAGTCAATATTGAGGACTCCCAGGGCCACTCCCTCCTACTACAACAAAATATTATATAAATTAACCTACAATTTGGTTACGAAACATCAGAAACATAATCAAAGGAGCAGCAATAGGCCATACGTCCCCTAAGCCTACTCCACCATTCAAAATGATCATGGCTGATCGTCAACCTCAACTCCAGTTTCCCGCCCGATCCCCATATCCCTTGATTCCCCAGGAGTCTAAAAATCTATCTATCTCAGCCTTGAACATACTCAACGGCTCAGCATCCACAGCTCTCTGGGGTAGAGAATTCCAAAGATTCACAACCCGCTGAGTGAAGTAGTTCCTCCTCTTCTCAGTCCTAAATGGCTGACCTTTTATCCTGCGACCATGCCCCCTAGTTCTAGGCTGACCAGCCAGGGGAAACAATCTCTCAGCATCTACCCTGTCAACCCCCTCAGAATCTTATATGTTTCAATGAAATCACCTCTCATTCTTCTAAACTTCAGAGCAGAGAGGCCCATTCTACTCAATCTCTCCTCATAGGACAATCCTCACATCCCAGGAATTAATCTAGTGAAAGTCCATTGCACCGCCTCCAAGGCATGTATATCCTTCCCTAGATAAGGAGACCAAAACTGTACACAGTACTCCAGATGAGGTCTCAACAAAGCCCTGCACAATTGTAGTAAGATTTCCTTACTCTTGTACTCCAACCCCCTTGCAATAAAGGCCAACATGCCATTTGCCTTCCTAATTGCTTGCTGGACCTGCATGCTAACTTTGTGTTTCTTGTACAAGAACACCCAAGTCTCTCTGGACACTAATATTTAATAGTTTCTCATCATTTAAAAAAATATTCTGTTTTTCTGTTCTTCCTACCAAAGTGAATAATCTCACATTTCTGCCATCTTCTTGCCCACTCACTTAACCTCTCTATATCCCTTTGCAGACTCTTTGTGTCCTCCTCACAGCTTACTTTCCCACCTAGCTTTGTATCGTCAGCAAACTTGGATACATTACACTCAGTCTCTTCATCTAAGTCATTAATATAGATTGTAAATAGCTGAGGCCCAAGCACTGATTCTTGTGGCACCCCACTAGTTACAGTCGGCCAACCTGTTTATCCCTACTCTATGTTTTCTGTCCGTTAACCAATCCTCTATCCATGTGAATATATTACCCCCAACCCCATGAGCGCTTACCTTGTGTAACAACCTTTTATGTGGCACCTTATTGATTGCTTTTCGAAAAGCCAAATATATTAGATCCACTGGTTCCCCTTTATCTACCCAGCTCATTACATCCTCAAAAAACTCGAATAAATTTGTCAAACACGATTTCCCTTTCATAAAACAGTGTTGACTCTGCCTAATCATATGATGTTTTAAGTGCCCTGTTACCACTTCCTTAATAATGGATTCCATTATATTCATAATTCATTCAAAAACATTCATAACAAGGACATTGGTAGCAATTCAATTCCAGTTCTCGCCAATAGACTACACTTGGGAGAGCTTGCCACAGAAATTTAATCAGAAGACAACTGAGACGTTGCATAACTTGCAGATATTTCTGCGTAACTGAAATTAAGCTGGTGACAAGCAGTAGTATAATTAAGTGTTACATGTCATCAACAACAACGTATGAATGTGAAAACTGGACATTCAGTATAGAGGTAAGACGACTGGAGGTATTGGAGTTATGGTGCTGCAGCTGCATGAAAATTGGCTGGACAAGAATGACTAATGAGAGATTACATAAGTTAGTACAAGAAGAGAGAAGTAATGATGCCAATTATGGCGAGCATTGTCTAGCTGAGTGGGACTGCCCTCTGCTGGTTCCACTCTTACATATCCAGTCATGGCCAGAGAATCTCCTACGATGGCTACCCTCCACCACCCCCCACCCCGCACCCTAACCCCTGGAGTGCTAAGGATCAATCCTTGACCCCCTATTTCTCATCTGCATGCTGCCCCTCGGTGACATCATCCAAAGATATGACCTCAGGTTCCATATGAGCACTGATGACACCCAGCTCTATCTCACCACCACCTCTCTCGACCCCTCCACTACTTTTGTTATCAGGCTGATATCCAGTCCTTGCTGAGCTACAATTTCCTCCAATTAAACAGTGGGAAGACCGAAGCCATTGTCTTTAGCCCAGCTACAAACTTCGTTCCCTTGCCACCGATTCCATCCCCCTTTCCTGGCCATTGTCTGAGGCTGAACCAGATTGTTTGCAACCTCGCCATCCTATTTGACCCTGAGCTGAGCTTCTGACCCCATTCCCTCCATCATAAAGACCGCCTACTTCCACCTCCGTAACAACGTCCGTCTCCGCCCCGCCTCAGCTTATCTGCTGTTGAAACCCTCATCAATGCTTTTGTTACCTCCAGACTCAACTATTTAATGCCCTCCTGGCTGGCCTCCCATTTTTCACCCTCCATAAACTTGAGCTCATCCAAAATTCTGCTGCCTGCATCCAAACTTGCAACAAGTCCCCCTCGCCCATCACCCCTGTACTCGCTGACCTACATTGGTTCCCCATCCACCAATAATTAAATTTTAAAATTCTCACCCTCATTTTTATATCCCTCCATGGCCTCACCCCTCCCTGTCTCTGTAAGCTCCTCTAGCCCTACACCTCTCTAAGAACTCTGCGTTCCTCCAATTCTGGCCTCTTGCACATCTCCAATTTAATTACTCTACCATTGGCGGTTGTGCCTTCAGCTGCGTAGGCCCTAAGTTCTGGAATTCCCTCCCTAAATCCCTCTGCCACTCTCTCTACCTTTAAGATGATCCTTAAAACCTACCTTTTTGACCAAGCTTTTCGTCACATGTCCTAATATCTCCTTATCTGGCTCAGTGTCAAATTTTGTTTGATAACGCTCCTGTGAAGCACCTTGGGACATTTTACTACGTTAAAGGCACTATCTAAAAGCAAGTTGTCGTCGTTGTTAAAACCTACCTCTTTGACCAAGCTTTTTGTGACCAGTCCTAATATCTCCTTCTTTGTGTCGGTATGATTTTTTGTCTGTTTACACTCCTGGGGAGGTTTTCTTACATTTACATAGTGCATTTAATGTAAGTTGTTGTTGAGGAAAATTATATACTGTGGATGCATTATTCAGGAATCAAACAAAGTTGTTGGGTTTGTTGCTGCGCGGGTTGATAGTAACAGAAGAAGCCTTTTTATATAATGTGTTGTGAGGCTGTGCAGCACACCACTGGAGTTAGTGAGTGAAGCAGGCACCATGTTAACATTTATGAATAGGTTAGATAGCTGGCTGAATGAAAAAGGAAAAAAAGATATGGGAATAGGTTGGGGGTAAACACCAGAATGGGTTGTTTGGCCGAATGGCGTGTTTCTGCATTGTAACTTCTGTGTAATTCTATGTAGTATCGTCAATTTACTCAATTTAAATAATATCCATAATGGAAAGAAAGTAAATAAAGTGAATCATGATTTTTGAAGGTGACAGAGACTCCTATTCAATATATCTTAAAACTTGATCCTTTCCTTCAATAATTAACAGGATATTACCAAGTAATTGTTTTTCAAAGCTTCATATGTAGCATAAGTACATAAAATAATCAGTTGCACTTTTCTAAATTTTCCTTGGCAAGAATTCTAAATACAATTTACTTACCATCATATTCTGGGAAATAATCAACTAGGTGAGAATACATGATCTTCTCCTCCAAGAGATCTTTCTTGTTTAAGAAGAGGATAACTGAGGAGTTCTGAAACCAGGGATATGTGATAATTGTCCTAAATAGTGCTTTGCTTTCCTCCATTCGATTCTGGAATAAATGACATTGAAGCAAATAAGTTCACAATCAGAAATCAGGAGAACCATGGTACTAGTCTGAGGCACTGCACTTTATTCCTGTAGACAGAGATTCAAGCCCAATGAGAGAATAATACATTTTTTTTTAAAACAACAAACCTGCGACATCAGGTATCAGCATATTGCTGATAAGTTATGACTCCTGGTATAGCTAGAATTAATGTAAATATACCTACATCCATATGTATATATAAAGCTATGCTCCAAGGGTTAGCAATACAGTTAAGAGTCCTACTGATTAATTTTAAAAGAAAGCAAGGTTACCAGGAACTATACCACTATTAGGAACATAGGAACAGGAGTTGGCCATTCAGCCCCTTAAGCCTGTTCTGCTATTCAATTAAATAATGTCTGATCTGCATCTCAACTCAATCCGCTGTTGCTCCATATCCCCACTATTGCTCCTGTATACGTTGCCATCTTTGAGATTCATTTTGCAGCTAAACGCTGGAGATCACATGAAACGAGTCCAAAATCAGTTTAAGTCATCACAGCTGATCCTATTTTTGACTAGCGATTATGCTAACACTGGGAACCCTTCAGCGTGAAATGGGCCCATGATTCAATACTGGTTTTATTATTTTACAACTTCCAGTGATCTAAATGAAAAACATTGCTTTTTCCAGGTACATTTATAGATATGCACGCACACACACTACAGAAATAAAATAAATTTAAGACTGTGTATAGGTATAATCTTTATTTTTTGATTGAAGTTCAACCTTCAGATACAGTAGAATATTAACTGTCATCAACCAGGAGTTGCGTTATCTGCGGACACTTCATTTTTATACCTTCCCCTAATGGCTGTGATTCATGCTGGGACACAGTTCCATGAGTACTGGCAGCACTTCACAATTTGTCCAAATAGTTATTACTCATCTGAACCTAAACAAGGAATAGTGGCTTGACAGGCTATGCAGCTCAACTGGATCTTATTGCCCCACATCCCCATGTGCACATTCCACTGGACTCAATGGATAAAGATCAGATGCAGAGGCACTGGCTGATTTCTACCTCTCTAGTAAAAGGGCACTGCGGTCAACTATAGGGCCAGAAACTTCCCATTTAAGAAGTTTCCTCTTCTGGTAGTCAGGAAAGAACTTATTTCCAGAACTCATCTTACCCCATACTCATCTGACAGCTTTTCCAGGTTTGGAAACTTGATTGGAAGCAGTGCTGAGAGTTGAGCACATTGCTTGTTTACCCTTGAAGGGAAAAGTCTTTTTTATTTCAAAATATACTTTATTTCATAAAATTTGAAGATACACACGCTTTACACACAGTTCAAACATAGGGCACCAAAATGAAGCACAGCAGTTCAAAGCAATTCAGTACAGTTCGTACACATTATCATCTCATTGTTACAATTTTAAAAGCACGGTATATATTTTCTAATACATTCTGTACAATACAAGGTTGGGTGGCTTTATACGGTGGCCTTTCCCCATACAGCGTAGGTCGCACCTCGCTTCAGTGCGTCCCGTAGCACATACTTGGAGTGTGCCAGTCAGTAACACTTGGTTGACCAGCAGCTTTTGGGCAGACCAAAGGGCCTCCTTCACCGAGTTGATGGTCTTCCAGCCGCAGGTGATAGCTGTCTCGGTGTGTGTCCCATGGAGCACAGCGTCCTGTGTTACCGAACTATTGGGGATGAACTGGGACAGATACCAACGCATCTCTCTCCACGCCCTCTGTGCGAAGGGGCAGCCTATTGGGAGGTGGACGACGGTCTCTTCCCCGCCACAGCCTCGAGGGCAGCTCACGGTGGCGCTGAGATACCATGCGTGTAGGAAGGACTGGACCGGGGGGGCCTTTCTCACCACAATCCAGGCTACATCCTGGTGCCTGTTGGTCAGTTCCGGCGACGAGACGTTCTGCCAAATGGCATCGACTGTCTGATCGGGGAAAAGCCCGATCAAGTCCACCCTCTCCTTTCCTTGCAGGACTCTCGAGACGTTTTGTGTTGACCGTCGTCTGACGGCCTTGTGGTCGGAGGGGTTCCTCCTCAGGAACTTCTCCACCTGGGACAGGTGTGGGGGGGGGGGGGGGGGAGGGGGAGGAGGGGGGGGGGGGGGGGAGACGCTCCAGCTGGTCAGGACGTCCTGAGCCTGCTCGGCCAGCGGGCCACACCGAGCCTTCTCAGTGTGTTGGACAGGTGGAAACTCAGCACAGTTACACTTGGTGTTTGCGTACTGGGGCTCTACACACATCCTGAGGCAGCCACACACAAAGCCGGCCATCAGGATCAAAGTGGCAGTGGGAATGCTCTTCCCTCCTTTGTCTGGGGGCTTGTACATGTTGACCCTGCGGACACATTCTACCTTGGACCTCCAGACAAAGTGAAAGACGGCTCGGGTGACTGTGACAACAGAGTTGTGGGAAATGGGCCAGAACCTGGCCACGGAGAGCCACACCGCGAGTACCTCACACCTTATCACCAGGCTCCTGACAGTTATGGAGAGGGATCGCTCCTCCCACATACCAAGCTTCTGTTTGGCCTTGGTGATCTGCTCCTCCCAGTTCTCCGTGCAGGCCAGGGGTCTCCCGAACCAGATCCCCAGCACCTTCAGGTGGTCGGACCTGATGGTGAAGGGGACAAAGGATCGGGGAAAAGTCAAGCTAAAGACAGGGCAATAGTTTATCACGATTAATGCTCCACTATTGGACATTGATTTTTCAGCCTTTGCACCTTTGCCCTCTGGAACTTTCTTCTGAAGCCATGAGTTGGCCCCTCAAGTGGGCTGAGACCCAAAAGTGTAAAATAAGGTTGAATAAAACAAAACAATGATCACACACACACACACACACACACACTATCTATTTAAAAAAGTCAACAATTATTCTACCAGCTAACCCTGCTGCAAAGAAACACATTTCCAGCATTTAGGATCAAGCTGGAAAATGATTTAACTAAAAATACAGGAAAAATATAAACTCAAAGTGCATCTATTTGATACTAATTAACCGCACAAAAAAAAGCTCAATAGGAACAGCAGAGAATTGCTAGCAACAGGAGAAAAAAAAACAAGTACAGCTCAGATGGGTGTATATAATGGGAGACAGGGACATCAACTAACCACTAAACAACATAAATTAAGGAAGTTGTCTTTAGGTACTATGCCTCAGTGCATGATGTTCAATATCTTGTTGAGATTGACTTGATAAGCAAGAATCCATATTTCAGGATTCAAACATTTGCAAATTTAGCTGGTGGAACAGCTGTACTAGTAATGTAAATGGTAACAGGTCTTAGCACCTGACATCATGGCTTCGAGTTTAATTACCCCTATCTGGCAGAAACCAGGTGAGGGGGCAATTAAAATGGGGCGGAGGTCTTACCCACTCTGATTTGACCATCTGCAATCCTGCCTGAAGCTGATGGTGTCCCCTTTAAATGTGCAGATTGGGCTCCGATGACATCATCCCAATCTGCAATTTCAACCTAAGGCCTCAGCATTGGAGCAAAAGTGGTTTCCCTGCCAGAGCCAGAAGAGGCACAGTACCAGTAACTTCTTAAAAAAAACTTTTTTGGTTTCTTTGTAGGCCAGGAGGAGCAGAAGTTTCCTCTGCTGTCCCACAAGGAAACTTTGGGCTTCCCTGCTCCAGGATCCTCCCTCCCCAGACCAGGATTTCCCCCACCCGCCATCCATTTACCCGAGACCCAGGGTCACGTTCCCTCTGGTCCCTGGTAGTTGTCTCCGACCGGCACGATTTTAATAGCTGGGCAACTGCTTCCCGACGACTTCCTGGCCATTTTGGTGGCATGTAAATATGAGGCTCCGCCCTTAAAATCGGCTTGATCTTGACGTCACACTCGCTTCCAGGTACACTGCCCGCTTCGGGGCACTTTTTCCGCACTCCCATTAAAATCGGAGCCCATAACCTCCAGTCAGGAATGATAGCTTTGTTTGCTTGTACAACCAGAACTTTAGTAACAATAGACAACCATGTCCCCACAGCAGAATTCAAAATATCCCCGTATTGCTCCCTTTCATTCAAATGGCCTCTATTTTCTCATCAAGTTCTGAAAAGCTCTCCACTGGTAATGTCAAAAGTGAGTTTCCTTTCATACTTTCACACTTGTTGTCCAGATGGGACAGTTATTCTAACTACAATATTATAGACAAGTTTATTTGCAGCATCTTTTCACCCTGCAGATCCTCAACAGGAGGGATTAGAACACAACACCAGACTAGCAGATCTGCACTACACTGAAATTATCTCCTGTTCTGAACAGTTCAGTAAATTTAGCGCACATCTTTGGATGTTTTTTTAAAAAATTGCTACCAGGGCATATGCCTTTCCCTCAACAAAATGAATGCACTGAATCTGTTACTGCAGCAATGTAAAACAATTGTTTTTTTGTTAGAGTAACACAGCCTTCCTTTTGTAAACTTAATTTCTCCTCTTTCCCTCATTGGGCCTCTCCTCATCTTGTATGCACCACCAAAAGAATCAGCAGCAACTTGTTCACTGCTCATGCTTACACTAAAACTGGATACTGAGAGAGAAGTTAGTGCAGCTCACTGACAATTCCTTCCCTAGCAGTGGAAAAATGCCAGTCTCTGTTTGTTATTTCACCATACAAACACAAGATCAGGAGTTCAACAGTGCATGGGGGTTACAAGCATGATTTCATATCCTATCATTCCATGGCACAATATGCAGCAATGATGCATCAACACACTACTTTGAATATTATGCTGAGTAGCATGGGACTGTATTTTGATAATCACAAAATAAATCATCGTTGCTGATTAACATTTTTATGTTAATCCCTTTGCCTGCAACTTTGTATCTATTTTAGGAATTCTTGTATCTACTTCATTCTCAGGTAACTGGAAGCAACCTGTACAAGATAACCAAATTAAACTAGACTCTCCTGATGTATCCTGCGGTATGGGAGTGAGCCTACTGGTTGGGAACGTTATGCGGCCAGCCACCCAGCCTCCATCCCATATGAACTTCAGCTCATCCAAACATCTGCTGCCCGTGTCCTATCCTGCACTTAGTCCCATTCACTCATCACTCTTGTCGTTGCTGACCTACATTGGCTCCCAGTCACTCAATGCCTAGATTTTTAAAAATTTCTCACCCTTGTGTTTAAATTCCTCGATGGCCGTGCCCTTCCCTATCTCTGTAACCTTCGTCAGCACTACAGCCCTTTCCTCAAACTCACCCTTCCTGTGTCTCTGGCCTCTTGACCAAACCCCTTCCTTCGCCCTCCTTTGGCGGTTGTGTTTTTAGCCGCTCAACCTCACTCTTCCCTTTTTAATACACCTCAAAAGACCAACTCTTTGACCTAACTTAATATCTTCTCATTTGGATACCATCCTTTTTTCCTTCCCTATGTATCTGTAGAACACCTTGGGATGTTTTTCTGTGTTAAAAGCACTGTATAATTGCAAATTGTTGTTGTTTTTCCATATTCTCAGCAGCTCTGCTGTTTTTTATTCTTTTTATCTTTACTGTTGTTGACTGCCATCCAGTGATTCCCCAACAAAAGTGAGCATATGCAGATATCAGATGAGGCTCAGTTGTGGTGGTCCCACAGTCTAGCACTCATTGTGCAGGCTCACACGTGAAGACCAGTCATTTGGGTGAGGAACCAGAGTGTCACAATTTTTATGTTTCGTGCTCGATATTCATTTAGCATTTTCTTTCCTTGCAAGAGTAGAATCATTGGAGTTGTTGGGTGGGGGGGGGGGGGGAGGGGGAGGGGGGGGGAATAGTCCGCAAGAAGCTTTTGACTGTAAGAAGCAAAGAAAAGCAGCCAGAATGGCCATCATGATAATACAGGAAACCACAGTACACAGGAAATAACTACCAACATATACAGATATGCAAGCAAGCAGGGAGTGATGGTACATCAAGGCAGAGACAAATGAGTTCTGAGCAATAATCAGTGGAGAACATGGCTGTGGAAAGGAAGATAAACCGAAAGGGAAATGTTCAGTATGGAAAAAGACCAGCAGCTATATATTGTGATCAAAGATCCAGTTGGTACCAAACACACAGCAATCAACTTGTAAATATTTTGACATCCAGGTTTAACCATTCTCCTACATCAAATTTCTTCCCTTCTTTCCATGGTAATTCACTTCCTAGAAAAAGTAGAGGAACCAGGTGCCGAAGTGATAGGCATGAACCCACAACCTAATAGTCCCCGCTATTCAAGAAAGGAGGGAGAGAGAAAACGGAACCACAGGCCAGTTAGCCTGACATCGGTCATCGGGAATGTGCTGAAATCCATTATTAAGGAAGTGGTAACAGCGCACTTAGAAAATCATACTATGATTAGGCAGAGTCAACATGGTTTTATGAAAGGGAAATAGTGTTTGACAAATTTATTAATTTTTTTGAGGATGTAACTAGCAGAGTAGATAAAGGGGAACCAGTGGATGTAATATACTTGGATGTTCAAAAGGCATTCGATAAGGTGCCACATTAAAGGTTGTTACACAAGGTAAAGACTCATGGGGTTGGGGGTAACATATTAGCATGGATAGAGGATTGATTAACGGACAGAAGAGTGTAGGAATAAACGGGTCATTTTCAGGCTGGCAGGCTAGAACTAGTGGGATGGCGCAAGGATCAGTGCTTGGGCCTCAGCTATTTACAATCTATATTAATGTCTTAGATGAAGGGACCGAGTGTAATGTATCCAAGTTTGCTGACGATACAAAGCTAGGTGGGAAAGTCGGCTGTGAGGAGGACACAGAATGTGTAAAGGGATATAGACAGGTTAAGTGAGTGGGCAAGAAGGTGGCAGATGGAGTATAATGTGGGGAAATGTGAAATTATTCGCTTTGGTAGAAGAATAGAAAAACAGAATTTTGTTAAATGGTGAAAAACTATTAAATGTTGGTGTTCAGAGAGATTTGGGTGTCCTTGTACAAGAAACACAAGTAACATGCAGATACAGCAGGCATTTAGGAAAG
Source organism: Heptranchias perlo (assembly GCF_035084215.1). Classification (NCBI taxonomy): domain Eukaryota; kingdom Metazoa; phylum Chordata; class Chondrichthyes; order Hexanchiformes; family Hexanchidae; genus Heptranchias; species Heptranchias perlo. The sequence continues at coordinate 71,330,360 of NC_090328.1, forward strand.
CAAATGGAATGTTGGCCTTTATTGGAAGGAGGTTGGAGTACAAAAGTAAGGAAGTCTTACGACAACTGTACAGGGCTTTGGTGAGACCTCACCTGGAGTATTGTTTGCAGTTTTGGTCTCCTATCTAGGGAAGGATATACTTGCCTTAGAGGCGGTGAAGTGAAAGTTCACTAGATTAATTCCTGGGATTAAAAGGTTGTCCTATGAGGAGAGGTTGAGTAGAATGGGCCTATACTCTCTGGAGTTTAGAAGAATGAGAGGTGATCGACTTGAAAAATATAAAGTTCTGAGGGGGCCTGACAGGGTAGATGCTGAGGTTGTTTCCCATGGGTGTAGAACTACGGGGCATAGTTGCAGGATAAGGGGACAGCCATTTAAGACTGAGATGAGGAGGAATTTCTTCACTCAGATGGTTGTGAATCTTTGGAATTCTCTACCCCAGAGGACTGTGGATGATGAGTCATTGAATATATTCAAGGCTGAGATAGAGAGATTTCTGGACTCTAGGGGAATCAAGGGATATGGGGATCAGGCTGGAAAGTGGAGTTGAGGTCGAAGATCAGTCATGATCGGATTGAATGGCGGAGTAGGTTCGAGGGACCATGTTGCCTATCCCTGCTCCTATTTCTTATGTTCTTATGTGTTGACTTCTTGACTCAAACAGTGTAATCATGGGGAGGTACCAATTAGCGGCCAGTAGCAGGGAATAGAGCAACATTCATTGAAGCTGGGAAGCAAAAATAAAATTAGGGAAACCATTTTTGGAATGCTACGTGCTCAGAAAAGCACAATAATGCAAGAGTGCAAGATCATGAACACTGTGTTCCTCATCTTCAGCACTGAACTGAATTACAGATCAAAATAAAATGTTACTTTCGCTATCCAACCCTCCCAGCAGCACTGCTGAGGCCATAAATTAGAAAATAAAATATTGTAAGATATTATCTTTAGCTTCCCTGATCATTATCCACTAGCTGACGAATATACTTTTTGTGAATGATTCCTGGACTACTTCTTTAATTCTGTGAATTTAAGTAGTGCAATACACACTGAAGTATTATTTTCATGACGCACTGACATACAACGTAAGTTTGAAGAATGTATTCTTCAGTTGGTGCTTTCATATTCGAATCTATACCATCACTAATCTAAAAAGTAGGGCCTAACGCAAAGTTTGAGAACGGAATTATGATGAGGGCACCCCTCCACTGCCTCTGTGCTGTTAGACTGTTTGTCCAACATCTAGTCTTGGATAAATGTAAGGAATCTTACAACACCAAGTTATAGTCCAACAGTTTTATTTGAAAATCACAAGCTTTCGGAGGCCTGACGAAGGAGAAAGCCTCCGAAAGCTTGTGATTTTCAAATAAAACTGTTGGACTATAACCTGGTGTTGTAAGATTCCTTACATTTGTCCACCCCAGTCCATCACCGGCATCTCCACATCAGTCTTGGATAAGGCATAGCTTTCTCCAGCTAAACATCGCGAAAACTGAAGCCATAATCTTTAGCCTGTCACAAACTCCAAATCCTCAGCACTGACTCCATTCTCCAACACTGACAACATCCAGGCTTGGGCTGATAAGTAGCAAGTAACATTCGCGCCAGACAAGTGCAAGGCAATGACCATCTCTAACAAAAGAGAATCTAACCACCTCCCCTTGACATTCAACGGCATTACCATTGCCGAATCCCCCACAATCATCATCCTGGGGGTCACCATTGACCAGAAACTTAACTGGACCAGCCACATAAATACTGTGGCTACAAGAGCAGGTCAGAGGCTGGGTATTCTGCAGCCAGAGACTCACCTCCTGACTCCTCAAAGCCTTTCCACCATCTACATGGCACAAGTCAGGAGTGTGATGGAATACTCTCCACTTGCCTGGATGAGTACAGCTCCAACAACACACATGAAGCTTGACACCATCCAGGACAAAGCAGCCCGCTTGATTGGCACCCCATCCACCACCCTAAACATTCACTCCCTTCACCACCAGCGCACTGTGGCTGCAATGTGTACCATCCACAGGATGCATTGCAGCAGCTCGCCAAGGCTTCTTCAAGAGCACCTCCCAAACCCGCAACTTCTACCACCTAGAAGGACAAGGGCAGCAGGCACATGGGAACAACACCACCTGCACGTTCCCCTCCAAGTCACAAACCATCCCGACTTGGAAATACATCGCCGTTCCTTCATCGTTGCTGGGTCAAAATCCTGGAACTCCCTTCCTAACAGCACAGTGGGAGAACCTACACCACACGGACTGCAGCGGTTCAAGGCAGCAGCTCACCACCACCTTCTCAAGGGCAATTAGGGTGGGCAATAAATGCTGGCCTCGCCAGCGACGCCCACATCCCATGAACAAATTTTTAAAAAATTCCCCTCCCTTCTCACTGTCTCAGGTTTAACAAAATTGTTTGCAATCTTGGCATTCTGCTGGACCCAGACCCGAGCTTCCGACCTGGGCCTCAGACTGCCATTTCCTCTCCATCTACTTTCATCTGTGTAACACTGCCTGCCTCCATCCGATGCCACTGAAACAATCAAACATCCAGGCTCAACGGGCATGCATTTTACCTGGAGCAGGGAACTCAGTGGGTGGGTAGATAATCGCATGCGAAATCTGGAATTAAAGTGAGCGCATTGGAATCTGTGATCGGAACTAAGTTGAAGGCCCTTAATTTTACTTCCAGGTTTCACGTCTCCAAGCTGCACAGCGGGCGTACTGCACATCCGCATGACACGATCTGAACTCCACGATTTAAAGGGCCAATGCAAAAATGGATCTTGGACGAGAGGAAGTAAAACTATGGATTCAAAGAGAGCTGGGGCAGCATCCAGGTTCACGAATACTTCACTTGAAGTACTGCTGGGTGCAGTAAGAACCAGGAAGGAGGTCATCCACCCAAGCAATTGGAGGAAGAAACCTGGTTCTGCCACCAAGGCGTGGCTCGAGGTGGCAGATGAGGAGCACGGTGCCCAAGTCTTAGCTGCATTGCAGGAAGGACTTTATTGACCAGACCAGGAAAAGTGAGTACATTTGTTGATTCACCCACATCCTGTATTGTGCAACACCCTCCTCTCATTCTGTGTTACCACGCCTACTCCATCACATCACTCCTTACACCCACTTAGGTTGCAGCATCAACTTTCACTTTCTATGCACTTCCTTTCCATTTATTCACCCACTACTGCCACTCACTCCAATCCTGATGCAATGTGATGTATCTGTCTGATAGTCACCCACTAATACATCTGTTTCATTGTCAGCCTCACCTGAAGCAATGTATTTATCGGGTGAAAATGTCACCTTCAGTCACTCATAGGTTTGTTCTTTCTCCCTTTGTAGAAAAAGAGAGCTCAAAATGCAAGAAGGCGGCGAGGACTGGAGGTGGACCACCACAAATCGTCCAGTTCACAGATGTGGAGGAGGATGCCGTGGAGGTAAGTCAGACCACCTCTTCTTTGGCAGTCCCTCAGGGTCGAGGATGACTTGCTTCCACTCCGGGAGGGTGGGTTCTGCGGTAGCTGAATAGTCCAATCCTACAGTCGCAGACTCTACCACAGGTGGGGCAGGTAGTGTTTAATAAGGCGGGTGGGTGAGACGCTCTGGATTCTGTGCGCTCTTTCCGCTGCTTACGCTTAACCTCCACGTGCTCCACACGATGACGTTCGAGGTGATTGGCACCTTCACGGATGCTTCTTCTCCAATTTGGGCAAGCGATTCTAGGGCAAGCAATTCCCACGTGTCAGTGGGGATGTTGCATTTTTTTTTAAGGGAGGCTTTGAGAGTGTCCTAATAGCATTTCCTCTGCCCTCCCAGTGATCGCCTGCCATTGAGGAGCTCGGAGTAGAGCACTTGTTCAGGGAATCTTGTGTCGGGCATGCGGTCAATGCGGCCCACCCATTGCAGCTGGTTGAGCGTGACCAGTGCCTCGATACTGGGGATGTCAGCCTGGGAGAGTCAGCCTGGGAGAGAACACTCACGTTGGTACGCCTATCCTGCCAGTGGATTTGCAGGATTTTGCAGAGGCAACGTTGGTGATCTCTCTTCTGGGATTTGAGGTGTCTGCTGTACATTGTCCATGTTTCTGATGCATACAGGAGGGCGGGGACCACGACTGCTCTGTAGACCATGAGCTTGGTACTGGATTTGAGGTCTCGGTCTTCGAACACTCTGTTCCTCAGGCGTCCTCAGGCTACACTGGCGCACTGGAGTCGATGTTGAATTTCATCGTCGATGTCTGCTCGTGCCAAGAGGAGGCTCCCGAGGTATGGGAAATGATCCACGCTGTCCAGAGGCTCACCGTGGATCTTGATGGTCGGGGGACAGTGTTGTGTGGCAGGAGCGGGCTGGTAGAGGACCTTTGTTTTCCGGATGTTTAGCCTGAGGCCCATTCTCTCACATGCCTTGGTGAATGCGTCGACGATGGTTTGTAGCTCGGCCTCTGAATGTGCGCACACGCAGGTGTCGTCTGCGTACTGTAGCTCGATGACAGAAGTTGGGGTGGTTTTGGTTCTGGCCTGGAGGCGTCGAAAGTTGAACAGTTTCCCGCTTGTCCTGTAGGTTAGCTCCACTCCGGCGAGAGTTTCATGGTGATGGGGTGGAGTGTTGCAGCGAGGAAGATGGAGAAGAGCGTTGGTGCGATGACGCAGCCCTGCTCGACCTCAGTTTGCACTCGTATTGGGTCTGTGGTGGATCCGTTGGTGAGGATCATGGCTTGCATGTCATCGTGGAGAAGGCAGAGAATGGTGACGAATTTCTGAGGACTGGAGGTGGACCACCACAAATAGTCCAGCTCACAGATGTGGAAGAGGATGCCGTGGATTTAAGTCAGACCACTGCATGTCTATCTGTCAGAGTTGGAGAGACTGGCATCTCTGAATGGCTGGTGACAGATCCTTAACATCTTTCATGTACATGATGAATTGAATTTATCAATGATTGAACTGTTCCAGACCTCAGTATGATCATTGGAAAGATTGTCATTTTTCCAATGAATAATTAATATCGGCTTCTGTTGTTTACGAGGGCCTTCAAGAGGAAAGTGCCGAAATGGAACAAAGCGATTCCTCAGAGTATCTCATTCCTTCTGAGGGTGCATCATCACATGACACACAGCCATGCACCAGCAGGGAGACTAGCACTTCATTGGGTCCTATTAGACAGTTAGTCGGGTTGTCACCTGGTGATTCACCACTCAAGTGTGCACGAGCAGACGTTGGTGGCAGGGACAGCTGTGGAGACTGTGAGTTGGGGGGCGTACTCCTCTCCAAGCTCTGCTCAGCTGGACACAGATGTTGCACCCCGGGGGCCAATGTTGAGAATGAGAAAGATAGAGGTAGATGGTGGAGGGTAGCAAATGTAACCCCACTATTTAAGAAAGGAAGGAGAGAGAAAACAGGAAAATAAAAATAGGATTTGGCAGAGTCAACGTGGATTTATGAAAGGGAAATCATGTTTGACAAACCTATTGGGAGTTCTTTGAGGATGTAACCAGTAGAATAGATGCGGGGGAACCAGTGGAAGTGGTGTATTTGGATTTTCAGAAGGATTTCGATAAGGTCCCACACAGGAGGTTGGTGAACAAAGTTAGAGCACATGGAATTGGGGGTAATATACTGGCATGGATTGAGAATTGGTTAACAGACAGAAAACAGAGAGTAGGAATAAATGGGTCTTTTTCAGGTTGGCAGACTGTGACGGGTGGGATACTGCAGGGATCGGTGCTTGGACCCCAGCTATTCACAATCTATATCAATGATTTGGATGAGGGGACAAAATGTAATATTTCCAAGTTTGCAGATGACACAAAATGTGAGTTGTGAGGAGGATGCAAAGAGGCTTCAAGGGGATGCAGGCAAGGTGAGTGGGCAAGAACATGGCAGATGGAATATAATGTGGAAAAACAGAAATGCAGAGTATTTTTTAAATGGTGAGAGATTAGAAAATATTGATGTTCAAAGGGACCTGGGTGTCCATGAGTCACTGAAAGCTAACATGCAAGTGCAGCAAGCAACAAGAGGATTTGAGTACAGGAGTAAAAATGTCTTACTGCAATTATATAGGGCCTTGGTGAGACCGCACCTGGAGTATTGTGTACAATTTTGGTCTCCTTACCTAAGAAAGGATACTTGCCATACAGGGAGTGCAACGAAGGTTCACCAGACTGATTCCTGGGATGGCGGGATTGTCCTATGAGGAGAGATTGAGTAGACTAGGCCTGTATTCTAGAGTTTAGAAGAATGAGAGGTGATCACATTGAAACATACAAAATTCTTACAGGGCTCTACAGGGTAGATGCAAGGAGGATGTTTCCCCTGGCTGCGAGTCTAGAACCAAGGGTCACAGTCTCAGAATAAGGGGTAGGCCATTTAGGATTGAGAGGAGGAGAAATTTCTTCACTCAGAGGGTGGTGAGTCTTTGGAATTCTCTACCCCAGAGGACTGTGGAGGCTCAGTCATTGAGTACATTCAAAACAGAGATTGAGAGATTTCTTGATATTAAAGACATCAAGGGATATGGGGATAGTGCAGGAAAATGGCGATGAGGTAGAAGATCAGCCATGATCTTGTCTAATGGTGGAGCAGGCTCGAGGGGCCGGATGGCCTACTCCTGCTCCTATTTCTTATGTTCTTATGTAGGTACAGTTGCACCTTTGCAAGGTACTGGAAAGCGTGTCACGCACACTCTCCACAATAGCGGAGAGGATGGAGGAGTCTAACTCCATCACTGGTGGTTTGGTGGTGCAGGTAAGTGCGGGAATGTCTGTGATGGAGAGAGTGGCAGCCTCCATTGAACTTCAAGCACAGATCTCAAATGAGTGCATGCAGGCTGTGACAACGGCCGTATGGATTCTGGATGCCAACACGTCTGCCACCTTAAGCAGGCTGACAGATACCTTATCCGTGGCCTTACGACACGACACATCTGCTCACCAAACTGCTGCCAGCAGAGTGGTGGGAGTGATGTTGTGCTGGCCCAGGAGAGGGACGATGGTGAAAGGGGACATGGAAGTGGGGACTCCATGCAAAGCTCTCCCACGTTTTACTCATTGCCCCTCCCCCTCAACCAGTATCCATAATGCTGCCTCCTCTCCCAATGGCTGAGTCAGCCCCTGCACGGGTGCAGGTGGAGCAGTCTTTGCAGGGACCCTCAAGGACTCAAAAATCCACAGGTCCTGGGCCAAAAGCATCTCAGCAGTCAGGGCAGGTATCTAAGCAACTTGCTACTACCTCTGCTGAAGCCACAGGGGATGCACCATGTAGAAGCAGTAGAAAGAGAAAGGCCAAGCAATTGTAGTTCACGAAGGATATGTGACGCAATGCCATGTTGTTCATTTATATATTTTGTTTGTTAAGGCACGTTAAATGTAATCATTGTCACCACTGCCATGTCTTGACCAACATTGCGTCACGTGTGAAATCGTCACTTCATTTGCTTGATCATGAATGCCAAGACATGACGACACCCATTGAGCGGGTGTGCAATGGGTGTACGCGTAGTTGAAGGACTGTTCTGCGCCAAGGGAGAGGGGGGGCGGGGGTGGGGGTTGGTGCTGATGGTTGTTCCAGGCAGCCTGAGTAGCTCAAAGTCTTCAATTTGCACATCTCATTATGACAACCTATTAGAGATGAGGGAATCCCTGGCATCACGGGCAGCAATGTGCGCCGCTGTTCTGGCGATGGGTTCCCCATCTTCATTTTCCTCCTTCTCCTCTTCTTCAATGTTGCTGTCAGATGAGGATGCTTGATGAGTGCATTCGACCTCCTCCACCTGTAACCCTCTCTGCTGCGCGATGTTGTGCAGGACGCAGCACACGACGATTATTCTGCTCACCCTCATTGGTGAGTACTGAAGGGCTCCCCCAGATCTATCCAGGTACCTGAAGCACATCTTCAACGTTCCTATAGCATGCGTGTAACGCTGCTGTGCTGATGGGGTTTCTCACAGGTGTCACAAGCCACATCCACAGCGGGTATCCCCCGTCTCCAAGGAGCCAGCCCTTAAATCTGTCTTGTGCGTGGAAAAGGGCTGGGATGTTGGACTCATGCAAAATGAAGGAATCGTGGCAGCTGCCAGGGAATCTCTTCTGGTGGTTGCAAATCAGCTGTGCATTGATGGAGTGATATCCCTTTCGGTTTATGAACAGTCCTGGCTCACGTGGAGGTCCTCGGATTGCTGTGTGTGTGTGAAATCAATTGCGCTGTCCAGCAGCGAAACCCATTGCCCTCTCAGTCTGGCTGATATCATCATGGGGAAAGTTCATGTAGTCGGATGCCCTGGCAAACCAGCCATCTGTCACCTGTCGTATACACCTGCAGACAGCTAACGCGCTCTGGAGGTGTCACCAGTGGCGCCCTGGACGGATCCTGAGAAGAAATTGAGGGCAGTGGTGACTATATTTGCAACAGGCAATGCGTAGCCACCAGGTCCAGCTCTTCCTGAAGGAGGCTGCAGATGTCTGTGACCTCCCGCCGACTAATCTCAGCCTGCGTAGGCACTGCTCCACAGAGAGGTCCAGGAAGCTCAACCTTTGCCTGTAGACCTTCTCACATTGGTAGTGCCTCCTGCGGCCTCGGCCCCTCCGTTGGTCCCTCTCTGCTCTTCTTCAGATCCTTGTTGCACACCTCTGTCTTGTGCACTGCAAATCCCAGAACTGCACGACATGCCTGCCACAGAGGTTGATGATTTTCCTCCTCAGATGTACTGTGGAGGAGATCCATTGTGCCCCCCCACCCCATCCTGATCTTGTCAGTTTGAGGGACTCCAAAATGTAGGTAAATTTATCTGAATACAAGAAATCTCAGTCTAAACACAAAGAACTCCCAGCCAGAGTCTGAGAGAACTGAGTGCCCAGCTGCAAAACCTCACCTTTTATTGAGGAGATGTGTCAATCACAGGTTTAAAGGGCTAAATGAGCATCGGCTGCAACTCGCCTCCATTTCAATGGCATGTTTCGGAAGCCACGTTCAGGAGTAGTTAAATCAGCTTCTGTTGCAGAATCCACAAGAAGTACCTAAAGTGTTCCAACTACCTGAATTGGCCCTTTAAACATCGGCCCTTCGGCTTTAAGTGGAGACAGGACTTCCGAATTTCTGTTGTGCGCGCGCATCCTAACATGCCCGAGTTAAACCCGGAAGTGGGCGCATTGGAGCCAGGATGTGATCTCACTCCAAAATGCTGCTACTTTAACCTCCCACCCGCCTCTAACCCACTCGTTCTTGGGAGTTAAAATTACAGATTACTCCGTTGCTGTCTTGGCCGGCCTCCCATCTTTCACCCTCCACAAAATTCAGCTCATCCAATACTCAGTTGTCCATATCCTATCTCACACCAAGTCGCACTGACACATCAGCCTCACACTCATTGACCTACATGGGCTCCCAGCCCCCAATGCCTGAAATTTAAAATTCTCGTCTTTGTGTTTAAGTCACTCCATCGCCTCACTCCTTCCTATCTCTGTAACCCTTCCCAGTGCGAAAAGCCCCAAAACTCTCAGTTCCTCTTAGTCTGGCCTCACGCACCACCTCCCTGCCCCACCATCGTAGGCAATACCTTCAGCTGTCTAAGTCCCACCCTCAAATTCCCTCCCTAAATCTCTCTGCCTCTCTTTCTTCCTTTAAGGATCCTCCTTTAAATGCACCTCAGAATTTTCATCACCCCTCTTAACCAGTTCTTTGGTTCAGTGTCTTTTATCCTCATTAGCAGGCTTTTCTACACTAAACACATTATATAAATGCAAGCTACAGTTGTTATATTTACAGTGTAGCATATCAAACTCTGATGGATTTATAATCCTCACTGAAGGCAAAATTAACCATTTAATAAATAAGTCCGCATGGATTGTCGTCCACAAGAGAACTCACCTCATTGTCTGATTCCACAAGTACTTGATCGTATTCACTAAGGGCAACTAAAAACATAATAGACGTCACATTTTCAAAGCAGTGAATCCATTTTCTTCGTTCTGACCGCTGACCCCCAACATCGACCATTCTGAAAGACCAATGCAATACCAAACTGTACATAACAACCAGACTAGGAAGTCATTAAAACTTTGAAGAGTCAGTCAATATATCAGACATGCAGCATAATGGATAAGTCTTGAAAATTTTAATGTACATGCATTTGGCGAAGATTCATATTATTAATATTACTAGCTCAGTACAGAAAATCATTTTAGGTCACACTCATTCTGAAGAGAAAGAATTAACATGGACATTAGTGAATTATTTGCTTGCTAATGCAAAATAATATACATTTCTTAGTTTATCCTCATCAGTGATACTTTAAAGTAACTGTATGTATATAATCTAAAGGCCACAAACAGCTTTTTTAAAAAATGTAATATGTTTTAAATAAATATTACTTACAAAAACTATTCACATTTATGACGCCATGCACTTTCCACTTTATTCTAATCATCTCTACAACTTTACAAATATGAAATTGAATTTACATCATGCTCAGATAGTTCCTGAAAATGAAAGCTTATCAAAGTTATAAAAACTGTTACTGTATTTAAGTAATTTTCTTCTACCTGAAAATGACAGTTTGTAAGTCGAAGGGGTATTCAATGATCCCTGTTGTTGGGACTCGCACTCTAAGTACATCCTGTTGAGTGGGTAGATAGGTAGATTCTGCTATACGGTCCAAGTCTCTAAGATAGCTACAGACGGGGAGAAACAACAGGAATGCAATGATTGTGACATGATTAACCCTTGGAGAGGAAAAACAGGGGGAGGAAAATGAAAAGAGGAAGGTTGGGGTCATCACCATTCTTCCTGTCTCCAAGAGTCCTGGTGAATTCACCAAGATGGTACCACTTATTCAAAGAGGTGATATGGGACAGTTATTTACATTTCAGCCGACTCCACACCAGATTGTGCCATTTTCCCAGGAATGCAGGATGCATTTTTCCCAGTAATGCTGTAATACTGAATTCCTGAAAATTTTTTGTTTTTTTTATATAAAAGAGAAAACTTGTTTTAGTTGAAATGGCAAGACTGTCTCAGAAGGATGAATTTACTCAGAATGTATATAATTCTTAAGTCAATCATTTTTTGAATTTTTGCCTCTGACACCACCCTATAACTACCACTTAGAGATAAAAGTAACTTACTGGTAATGTATGTCATCATATTAAACCAGAAAATACTGAAGACACAACTTCTGCTACCTAGGAAATTTACTATAGGCTCCAATTAGTACCTGAAGATTATATTCTCCAGATCAAATGGATACTCAATGATGCCAGTTATGGGCACTCAAACCCACAGCACATCCTATTGAGTTGGCAGATAATCTGGTGCTGAGATACAATCAGAATCACTAAAGTAGCTGTGAAATAAGAAAGAAAATTAGATATGATGCATCGGCTCCTCCAATGGAGTGCCTTGATTTATTTGTGGAAAGTAAAATATGAAAAAATTCAACAAAATTAAAACAAATACATATGTATTGATCGTCTTTTAAACAAATGAACAGATCTCTCAGTGTTGCTCACAGTCAGAGGAAGGATACAGTGTTTTATCACATTTAACGTACAATATTTTATCAGGGCCACTGATTTATAGTGGTTGAATAAGTGAAATTGGTACTTTCAAATTCCACGATTATGTGCATATGTGTATAAAGTATAAACCTTGTTTCTTATAACTTTTTTTTTAAATTGTGGGAGGGCAGGCAAGGTTGCAAATTTTATTTCATGTGAGGAATTCTTGCTTTGCAGACAAATGGGAGAGCTGGAGTGTGCTTTTGTCGCACCTTTCTTCCTCAGCCTATGTCTGCATTTTCCACCATCAAAACACATTTGTAAATGACCGAGAAGCTTTCAAAATTCATTTAATTTGTTTAAAAATAATTAAATTTAGGATGAGGAAAGACTCTCTCTGACATAGAAAGTAAAAGCACTCAATATAAATTTTATTTGTTCTTGAAGAAGCTTTTGAAATTTATACTCTGGCTTTTCTTCAAATAAATTTGCAAAACAACCATGTAGATACAGCCAGAACAGAAATATTTTGGTTGAGCTGACTAAAATCTACCATTCTGGGAAATTGTGCACATAGTACATACTCAGACTGCAGGGTCTGCCTCGAGATACAGAGTTAAGGCTCTGGGGCAAATATTTCATCTTCAGGCCAGGATTTTGGGAGGTGCTGAGGCTTCAAGTAAAAACTTTATTGGAGGTTTTCAAATACACAAAAGATATTTCAATGGGTAAACTGCATCATGTTATCTTGAAATATGTAATTTTTTGCTGTTTTGTTTAAACCTAATTTTGGACATGAGAAATTTCAATTCCTGAGAAAATAATTACAGGTGAAAATTTTGTAAAAGCATTTTGAGTGGGTTCACCACTTGTTTGCCTGATAGTCCTTTGTAATAACTCACTGGCTGTTTCTAGACACATTTCTCACTTTTGAATACAAACAAAATCAACAAAGCATGATAGGTCATGTGCTACAGAAAATGCAACAGTTACAGAAATATCACACTGTACACATAACTTAATATATTACTAGTCCATCTCCTAAAGCATTGCACATGGGAACAACAACTCCATAGTGTTGTACAGTTTTATCAAAAGGATACCAGTGAACACTGCAGCACAGCCAAGTAGGCACCAGTGAATTTTTAAATTAATGGAGCAGGCATCACTGGATCAATAAATTCATAGAGCATGAGTAAATTAATAAATTAAGCCAGTAGTGGGCACCAGTGAATTAAGTAGAGAAGTGAGCACTGGTGAATTTATAAATTCCTAGAACTATGGGCACACCAATAAATTGTTCAGAATTCGGATTTGGGCTCCAGTGAAATTTGAATGGTGTATGTTTAAATCAACTATGTACATACATATCACACTTGAAGCATAATATGCATTTTGACAGCTCCACTGTTATCAGATCGGAGAAAAGGAATTCAAGACACGATATGCAGTGCTGCACTCCAGTGTCCCGTTCATTATCATAACCTGAAACAGGCCAGTCTTTTAGCAGACAGCTGAATTGTTCTGATTGTCAGTTTGATATTCCCTGGAAACTGCATCACTGAAGCATGCCTCTGGCAATATGTTTGTTGGTTATAGTTTGTTTTCACAGTGAGTCATGCTACAAAATCTTGGAAGTCTGACTGAACCAGGCAGTGTGACTGCACCAGGCATAGTTGGCCAACTCTCCAGATATTTTACTCAAAAAAGACCAAAGAGGAATAGGATATCAAAGAGTCATCAAGTGATCTTTAACATGACAGATCAAGGTTTGAGACTAATCAAATGATTAGTCGTCTTGACATAACAAGTTGATTTATCGTCTATGAAACTACTACCTAAGTTATTCATCAGATCTATACGTGCTTTATGAATAAAAGGATTTAAGGTGAACACAACTTAAAATGGTAGACATCCCTTCTGGACCAAAGCATACGCCAACCTTTCAATCCTCTGGTCAGCTAATACTATTAAAAAATTCTTCTGAGTATACCAGAGCGATGAAGAGCATTGAACATTCTTGCTGAATTTATTACCTCTGTGGAAGATGCTAAGCAGAGGCCAAGTGCTTTCCCATAGGGAGTGAAACAATGCAGTCATCTTCCACGGATTATGTTTGTATACTTCAAACAATTATTTCCATCACACTGGTTTGCCTGTTCTCTCAGCCACAGTTGGTGCACAACATTGGGAGAAAAATGGATTGGTTTAATCTCATCGGAGGAGATTAAACCACAGCCTACAGATTTGTACATATGTTAGAGAACAGCATTTTATACAATGTACACAGTGTCTCTGTTGATGATTTAGGAAACGCTTTATTGGCTGGATTCTCATATGAAGAATAACCACTTGGGTAATGGTGCCCATGGTTTCATATCCCAGTTAGGAATCAATGATTTCACGAGAGGTGGTGGTAAAGGGGAATTTAAAAAAAAGTGAATCTAGTTCAGTTTTCTTGGGATTATATAGAGATTTACATTAATAGAATTTGAACTCGAAATCTAAGTGATGCTCAGAAATAAAAATCATGAAAGATATCAAGGACAAGGTCAGTATATCATGAAAAGCAAGTACAAACAATGGCTATGAAATAGAAGGACCCATGTTTTTAAGTATACAGCTATTTTTTCAGTATAAGATAGATTTGCTTGTTTTTATATGCTGTTTTCAACCAGGCCAGTTTTGAGAATTTAAAAAGGCAAAAAAAATTACAATGTAAACTGAAAACATTATAATGTTTTGCAGGGCATTTTAGTTTTAAAAAACTATGAACCAATGAATTTCAAGAGGAATTTGGTGTGTCGTGTTGTGAAGGGTGGCCAGTTAGAGTTCGGAATAATATCTAGTGATGGTATTTAAATTACAAATGCATAAGCAAGACATGTTGTTGATTCCATGCCTGCCTATTTTCAAAAAGAATTATTTCAAGAAATCCTCAATAAGGTCCCATGGTCATCTTGGTATCAAGTATTCTTCTGACAAGCATTATCTTGTAATTATCTTAAAAAAAATAAGTACTGACAAAGCTAGGCATGGAAACAGAGCTTAAGCCTCAGGTCCCAAACAATATAATGCACTTTCCACATCTAGTCTTGGAAACATGGCAAAGTTGGGGCAACTGATCAGGAGAACTTGTCACCTGTTCTCAAATAATTTAGCAAAGATTAGGAACTCACTTTGTGGGTACATCCTATTTATATTTGTGATGCAGTCAGCTAATGCATGGTCATGCCTTTAAAAACAGGTAGATCGCCTCTGCCATTGCTCACAAGTAGCCCAGACCATGCAATGTCATTTTTTATGTTACTATAGTCCCAGTGCAGCTTAAATGCAACAGTAATTTTCCATTACTACAATAACAGCAATTTTATTGAAGCAATAAATCATACAGCTGGCACATGGTAAAAATATTACACATACTACTAATACCATATAGAATCATAGAATGTTACGGCACAGAAGGGGCCAATCAGCCCATCGTGTCCGTGCCAGCCGAAAAAGAGCTATCCAGCTTAACCCCTCTTTCCAGCACTTGGGTCTGTAGCCCCATAGATTACGGCACTTCAAGTGCTCATTCAAGTATTTTTTAAATGAGTTGAGGGTTTCTGCCGCTATTACCCTTTCAGGCAGTGAATTCCAAACTCCCATCACCCTCTAGGTGAAAAAATTTCTCCTCAGCTCCCCTCTAATCCTTTGTGAACTATAAATCTATGCCCCCACTGACCTCTCTGATAAGGGAAATAGGTCCTCCCTATCCACTCTATCAAGGCCCCACATAATTTTATATACCTCAATTAAATCTCTCCTCAGCCTCCTTTGTTCCAAAGAAAACAATCCCAGCCTATCCAATCTTTTCTCATAGCAAAAATTCTCCAGCCCTGGCAACATCCTCATAAATCTCCTCTGTACCCTCTCTAGTGCAGTCACATCTTTCCTGTCATGTGGTGACCAGAACTGTACGCAGTACTCAAGCTGTGGCCTAACCAATATTTTATACAGTTCTAGCATAACCTCCCTGCTTTAACACCTTCAGGGTTAAAAAGTCCTGCTACCTTCAGGGATCTGTGGACATGCACTCCAAGGTCCCTTTGTTCCTCTACACCTTTCAGTATCCTTCCATTTATTGTGTACTCCCTTGCCTTGTTTGCCCTCCCCAAATGCATCACCTCACAATTCTCTGGATTGAATTCCATTTGCCACTTTTCTGCCCACCTGACCAGTCCATTGATATCTTCCTGCAGTCTACAGCTTTCCTCCTCACTATCAACCACACAGCCTATTTTTGTATCATTTGCAAACTTCTTGATCAAGCCCCCCACATTCAAATCCAAATTATTAATATATAATGCAAAAAGCAAGGGACCTAGTACTGAGCCTTGTGCAACCCCACTGGAAACAGCCTTCCAGTCGCAAAAACACCCATCAACCATTACCCTTTGCTTCCTGCGCTGAGCCAATTTTGGATCCAACTTGCCACTTTCCCTTACATCCCATGGGCTTTTACTTTTTTGACCAGTCTGCCATGTGGGACCTTGTCAAAATCCATGTACACTGCATCAAACGCATTACCCTCATTGACCCTCCTTGTTACCTGCTCAAAAAATTCAATCAAGTTATTCAGACATGACCTTCACATAACAAATCCATACTGACTGTCCTCGATTACCCCGGGCCCTTCTAAATGACAATTTATGCTGTCCCTCAGAATCGATTCCAATAATTTGGTCACCATCAAGGTTAGACTGACTGGCCTATAATTACTTGGTCTATCTTTTTCTCCCTTTTTAGACAATGGTACAATGATAGCAGTCCTCCAATCCTCCGGCACCACGCCTGTAACCAGGTAGGATTGGAAAATGATGATCACAGCCTCCGCTATTTCCTCCCTTGCTTCTTTTAACAGCCTGGGACACATTTCATCCGGGCCTGGCGATTTATCTACTTTCAAAGATGCTAATCCCCTTAATACTTCCTCTTTCACTATGTTTATCCCATCCAATATTTCACACTCCTCCTCCTTAACTACAATCTCTGCTTCGTCCCCCTCTTTTGAGAAGACAGACACAAGTATTCATTAAGAAACATACCAACATTTTCCGCCTCCACACATAAGTTATCTTTTTGGTCTCTAATAGGCCCTACTCTTTCCTTAGTTATCCTCTTGCTCTTTAATGTATGTACTGAGAGACAATACCATTTGTCAACCCTTTGACAAAAATGGTTCAAGATGCAAGTAACTTGCTTTCTCCTTTCCTCACCAAAATTTTATTCCCAGTTGTTTATATTATAAAATATTTACTCTTCCTGCTTTACTTCTCAAGGTGGATTTGAAGTATGGACTTAACATGCAAGTAAATTTTATTTGTTGATTCTTCCCTCCTGCCTCCATCCATTTTTGTTATTTACATCATAATAATAAATATTTTCTATCTCTTACTTCCCAAAGTGGATTTCTAGTTCTTGGTGAAGCTCTTCTTGGCGCAGCAATATATTGGCGGTTTTCCCCACTGTTGAGTCTCTCATAGCACCTGAGTTTGTGGTCATTCTCCATTATCAGGCCTGGCTCAAGACACATTGTCCAAGGTCAGCAAAGTGCCTCAAATATCTCCATCTGAGAGCAATCATCAGTTTCCATCAGGACACAAAATAATATGGGTGAATGGGCAAAACTGTGGCAAATGGAATTCAATGTAGACAAATGTGAGGTCATCCACTTATTGAAGTGTCATGAACAGGTGCAGAAAATAATCAAGAAGGCAAATGGAATGTTGGCCTTTATATCTAGAGGACTAGAGTACAAGGGGGCAGAAGTTATGCTGCAGCTATACAAAACCCTGGTTAGACCGCACCTGGAGTACTGTGAGCAGTTCTGGGCACCGCACCTTCGGAAGGACATATTGGCCTTGGAGGGAGTGCAGCGTAGGTTTACTAGAATGATACCCGGACTTCAAGGGTTAAGTTACGAGGAGAGATTACACAAATTGGGGTTGTATTCTCTAGAGTTTCGAAGGTTGAGGGGTGATCTGATCGAAGTTTATAAGATATTAAGGGGAACAGATAGGGTGGATAGAGAGAAACTATTTCCGCTGGTTGGGGATTCTAGGAGTAGGGGACACAGTCTAAAAATTAGAGCCAAACCTTTCAGGAGCGAGATTAGAAAACATTTCTACACACAAAGGGTGGTAGAAGTTTGGAACTCTCTTCCGCAAATGGCAATTGATACTAGCTCAATTGCTAAATTTAAATCTGAGATAGATAGCTTTTTGGCAACCAAAGGTATTAAGGGATATGGGCCAAAGGCAGGTATGTGGAGTTAGATCACAGATCAGCCATGATCTTATCAAATGGCGGAGCAGGCACGAGGGGCTGAATGGCCTACTCCTGTTCCTATGTTCCTAATATCCCAAACAATACTGTTAGCTCAGAAATTATAGCAAATCTTTTTATTGTTGATATTTCCCCTCCCCCCCCCCCGGGCCACTCACGCCTCTTATATTTAAAAAAAATTATTGGTTCTCACTGTACACACTAGGTATTATAGTTCAACAGATCAAGGTGAAAACTACAACTCCCATCATGCATCACACACAGACACAATTCATTCACACTAGCTGGAAATCCCCAGAATTTGAAGCCCAGATGAAATCTCCAACTGAAGCCCCAGGCCGGCATTTCTAACATTAAGCAACCAATTTTATGGGTAACTTTAATCATTTTTTCCAAACTCTAAGCATTTATAACACATAAATTGCAAATTGCAGATGTATATAATGACCTGAATGGAAAAAAATGGTGTCTGAAACCATTATTAACATTATTTGAGTTGGGTTTTGTGATAATCACTGGTTCACAAAAAAAAATTGAGGCATTTGATTGCTCATTTTTCTGCAGGTAACTATTTCATCATTGGTACCTTTTGCTATATTTGATGTGGTTACAAATTTTACCAAGCTACCTAGTGAACTTGAGCTGTTGGGGATGCCCCTATCCCAATTTCTAAAGCAGCTGGGTATTTGATCATCTGAGTCCAAGCACAATTATGTAGAACTGTTTTAATGATGTTTTATTTCTTACCAGCAGTAAATTCATTAATATAGCAATTTTGCCAATAATTTCTACAACTTAAATAATTTTCAACAGAAGAAAGAGTCCTGCTATTCTTTCTAAGCCACCATTTCTAAGGTGACTAATGGTAGTAGATTTCATCTGTATGTTGTCTCTTCTTACAGCTTAATCCTGTTTACCAGCTTAAATGTGGAACAGTAATTGATGAGACATCATTGCATCTGTCACTTCAGGTGATTTGAAAGGAAATGGCACCAGCTGGGGTTGAAGTGCAATAAAGCAGCACGTATTGAAATAATAAGTAAATAGAAACACCCTTCAAAAGGATTAAGCTACAAAGTATTTTCATTAAAAGTAGCAAAGTGGCAGCATTTGTTCCAGAGAGATGGATAGCTCCAAGCATCCCTCTCTGCCATAAAAGGAGCAGAATATAGATGAGGAGAAGCAATTCAGGCTGTCAAGGCCCCTCCTTCCAACATGCAATTGGGGTAAATTTGAACCCCCAAAAATGGCTGGGTTGGGAGCAGGTGGGCAGTAAAACTTCCAAGTTTTCAGAGCATGACCATATCCCAGCTCCAATTCGCCCACTTCTGCCCAGGCAGATTTGTCTGCACGTGGAGAGCAGACGCCAGGATATCCTGCCCCCACTTAAGGCCCACAGGCCAGTACTTAAAAGGGCAATGTACCTCACTGAGATATTTGATGTACTTAATATTTTGTGTATTGGAACAATTAAAACAAATTTAACTTTAACTGTTCGGGTTTCCCATCGCTTCCAATTCATGTCAGGTGAAAGCAGGCAGGAACGGCCGAATCCATGAGGTGAGTGCCTTTATTGCACTGCTTGTGGGCCCAGAGGAGCAGGAGCGCTTCATCCTGGCCCAACAAGCTCATCTGGCCGACAGGACCCCTGCGATCGGCCGACTCCCACCGCTGCCCCCCACCCCTCCACCCCCTCCCCAAACCCTGGCCACCAATGGCAGAACCCCACCTACCCCCAACTCTGCACCAAACCTCCAGTGACCCACGATCTTCTTACTGCCCCCCCACCCCATTCTTCTCCCCGGCCCATGATCCTTCCCCTACCTCTCTCTGATCCCTGGCTGCTGCAGGCTTTCCTGGCTGACAGCCAGCCAGCCAGCCTAGCGTGAAACCCAAAAGTGAAATTGATGGTCCTCGTTAAGGTTGTGATCGCAGATTGCAACCCGCCCACTAACCTTCCGGGTTTCGCACCTGGAAATCTTTCCCCCCGCTCCCTTCCCGGGTCTCAGTTAAAATTTACCCCATTGAATTTAAAATCATTGTCCACATCTGAAAGTCCCTTCATAGCCTCCACTACCTCATCTCTGCAACCTCCTCCAGCTTATGCCCTACAACTCTGGCCTTCTGTGCAAAACTCTTTCTCTGCTCAGTTAGTAGCAGAACTCACAGTCGCCTCAACCCTACTCTCTCTAGCCCTATTCCGAAACCCTCTATCTATTTTTCTGATTTCAAAAGCTTCCTAAAATCCTATCTCTTTGACCAAGTCTTCAGTCACCTGTAGGAGCAGACTAGACGAAGATTTAATCTACATCTAGTGCATGCTCTACCTAAACTGGGAATGCTTGATATTACCATCGAGTTTCCAAAATGGAATTATGTTCTATTTCCTAGTGTTATTGTCCCTCACCTTGATCGGTGCAAAATTCACCCCAAAAAATTAGAGATCATCCCACTGAGTAATGTCTGTGATCTGACATGTACTTGTACTTTTTTTGATTTGGCATGTGGGGGAATTGAAAAGGTGGCAATAGTGTATTAAGATGTCTTATCAGTCCTGATCCAATATTTTGCTTACTAGCCTTGATGATGGGCCATTGGGGCTTAATATGGATCAGAATGTGGACAGTGGAGTTCTGGACAAGTTGAAGTTTCTGGAGGGTGGAGGTTCGGAAGATGGTAAAGACAACGCTGGAGCAATCGAGTTTATGAAGGCATGGCTAAGTTTTAGTCATTCTACCAATCAGAACAGGCACACAATATGAAATCATGAATTCAACTGGTCATCAGCAACTTTATATTCAAAGATTTCAGTTTTTAGTATTTCCATTTTTTTCTTTTCCTTTGTGCCATGGCGTACATGATGTATAGGTGCATCAAATTAAAAGATTATCTCGAACACAAAGACAGCTTCTTAACCTACAAATAGGTAGTTCCACATATGGAGCATAAACAACTGATCCCATCTTAACTGAGAAACATTAAGTGTTTATACACAAATTACTTCAGTGCTAAGTGAATTAGATTTGTAAACTTACTATTTAGTAGAATCAGACAGTTGGTACTCTCTCCGTCTGTCATAGGACTCCTGGATACCTGGGTCAATCCATAAACATTTTATTGCATCCACATAGGGGCTATCAAATGTTGTCACCTTCTCTACGTCAATATCACGAATTAAGTGTGCATGTGCCTGTGGGGAAGAAAAATAAATTTATGATGTAAATTGAAGAAATTCTTCAGTCTTAAGGTTTTGCCTGATCCCTTTCCCATGGTAAAAATTCCGAAATATGGGATCAAGTATACACGACAAATCAAATGGCCCATTATTGTTCTTTTACATTCTCCTTGCATAACATAACATTCCCTGATTGTCAGGGTGGGCACAGGACCTGATCTTAGGCCCTTGTCAAGCTACACATTAAGTAGTGCACCACGTGGAGCAGTAGATTTTCCCTTCTTGCATCACTGTGAGGAACTAAATGGCCTTTTCCCAACTCTCCCCATGTAAGGGCAAGATTGGGAGCTTGGAGTATGCAGATTTAAAATGGAAGCCCAGGTCCCAATGATCCACCGCCCAATTCACTAGATCACCAGGTCAGAAATGGGGATGTTCGCTGATGATTGCACAGTGTTCAGTTCCATTCGCAACCCCTAAGCTAATGAAGCAGTCCATGCCTACATGCAGGAAGACCTGAACAACATCCAGGCTTGGGCTGATAAGTGGCAAGTAACATTCGTGCCAGACAAGTGCCAGGAAATGACCATCTCCAACAAGAGAGAGTCTAACTACCTCTCCTTGACGTTCAACTGCATTACCATCACCGAATCCCCCACCATCAACATCCTGGGGGGGTCACCATTGACCAGAAACTTAACTGGACCAGCCACATAAATACTGTGGCTACAAGAGCAGGTCAGAGGCTGGGTATTCTGCAGCGAGTGATTCACTTCCTGACTCCCCAAAACCTTTCCACAGTCTACAAGGCACAAGTCAGGAGTGTGATGGAATACTCTCCACTTGCCTGGATGAGTGCAGCTCCAACAACACTCAAGAAGCTCGACACCATCCAGGACAAAGCAGCCCGCTTGATTGGCACCCCATCCACTACCCTAAACATTCACTCCCTTCACCACCGGCGCACTGTGGCTGCAGTTTGTACCATCCACAGGATGCACTGCAGCAACTCGCCAAGGCTTCTTCGACAGCACCTCCCAAACCTGCGACCTCTACCACCTAGAAGGCAGCAGGCACGTGGGAACACCACCACCTGCACATTCCCCTCCAAGTCACACACCATACCGACATGGAAATATATCGCCGTTCCTTCATCATCGCTGGGTCAAAATCCTGGAACTCCCTACCTAACAGCACTGAGAAAACCTTCACCACACGTCTTGCAGCGGCTCAAGGCGGCGGCTCACCACCAGCTTCTCAAGGGCAGTTAGGGATGGGCAATAAATGCTGGCCTCGCCAGCGACGCCCACATCCCATGAATGAATAATAAAAAAAAATACAGGCTTGTAAATAGTAAATGGGTCATAAGAGATGGGGTGGGGCCAATTAGGGGCCCTAAAGGATATCTACTCATGGAGGCAGAGGGGATGGCTGAGGTATTCAATGAGTACTTTGCATCTGTCTTTACCAAGGAAGAAGATGCTGCCAGAGTCTCAGTAAAGGAAGATATAGTTGAGGTACTGGATGGGCTAAAAATTGATTAAAAAAAGAGGTACTTGAAAGGCTAGCTGTACTTAAAGTAGATAAGTCACCTGGTCCTGATGGGATGCATCCTAGGTTGCTGAGGGAAGTAAGGGTGGAAATTACGGAGGTACTGGCCATAATCTTCCAATCATCCTTAGATACGGGGGTGGAGCCAGAGGACTGGAGAATTGCAAATGTTACTCCCTTGTTCAAAAAATGGTGTAAGGATAAACCCAGCAACTATGGACCAGTCAGTTTAACCTCAGTGGTGAGGAAACTTTTAGAAACGATAATCCAGGACAGAATTAACAGTCACTAGGACGAGGGTGAATTGATTAGGGAAAGTCAGCACGGATTTGTTAAAGGCAAATCGTGTTTAACTAACCTGATAGAATTTTTTGATGAGGTAACAGAGAGGGTAGATGAGGGCAATGCAGTCGATGTGGTGTATGTGGACTTTCAAAAGGCGTTTGATAAAGTGCCGCAAGGTAGGCTTATCATCAAGATTGTGGCCGATGGAATAAAAGGGGCAGTAAGCAACATGGATACAGAACTGGCTAAGGGACAGAAAGCAGAGAGTAGTGGTGAACGGTTGTTTTTCAGACTGGAGGGAGGTGTACAGTGGTGCTCCCCAGGGGTCAGTGCTGGGACCACTGCTTTTCTTGATATATATTAATTAGTTGGACTTGGGTGTACAGGGCACAATTTCAAAATCTGCAAATAACACAAAACTTGAAAGGGTAGTAAACAGTGAGGAGGATAGTGATGGACTTCAAGAGGATATAGACAGGCTGGTGGCATGGGCGGACAACGTGGCAGATGAAATTTAACATGGATAAACGCGACTGATACATTTCGATAGGAAGAATGAGGAGAGGCAATATAAACTCGAGGGCACAATTCTAAAAGGGGTACAGGAACAGAGAGATCTAAGGGTAGATGTGCACAAATTGTTGAAGGTGGCAGCGCAGGTTGAGAAAGTGGTTAAAAAAGCATACGGGATCCTGGGCTTTATAAATAGAGGCAGAGAGTACAAAAGTATGAAGTCATGGTGAACCTTTATAAAACACCGGTTCGGCCACAACTGGAGTATTGTGTCCCGTTCTGGGCACCGTACTTCAGGAAAGATGTGAAGGCCTATGAGGGACTTTAGTTATATGGATAGACTGGAGAAGCTGGGGTTGTTCTCCTTGGAAGAAGAGATTTGACAGAGGTATTCAAAATCATGAAGGATCTAGACAGAGTAGATAGAGAGAAACTGTTCTCATTGGTTGAAGGGTCAAGGACCAAAGGACATAGATTTAAGGTGATTGGGAAAAGAACCAAAGATGATGTGAGAAAAAAAAAAACTTAACACAGCGAGTGGTTAGGATCTGGATCTGCCCGAGGGGGTGGTGGAGGCAGATTCAATTATGGCCTTCAAAAGGGAACTGGGTAAGTACTTGAAAGGAAAAAATTTGCAGAGCTACAGGGAAAGGGCAGGGGAGTAGGACTAGCTAGATTGCTCTTGCATAGAGTCAGCACAGACTCGATGGTCCGAATGGCCTCCTTCCGTGCTGTAACCTATGATTTTATGATACTGATCACAATATAAACTCATTACATATGCCCCTTGTTTAATGGTTCACTTGTCATCTAGAAAATGGACCTACAAGACAATTTATCAAACAAATAAACAGAAGAGCACAGCAAACTCAACCAGCAACACAACAATTTTATATTAACTGCGTCTCAAGTTACAAATTATTTTAATTTCAGTTTTATTAAAAATTAAGTTAACTTAAAAAAAGCCCATCAATATTCTTCCCTTCCAAACACTGAAGAATTCTCCATGAGTTATACATTTTAACGCAGCACATATTTGCTGTGATGTCCAACATGGCCAGCAATATAATAGAGTTTGAGAGATTCATATACCAGGAACTGAAGCTGCCCACACTGAATCTACCTAAAGTAAAGCAAGACGGAGACGTAACAACATCTGTAATGTCTGTAAACACCTTGATGTGCTGCAGGTGCCATATGCGTGCATACATTAACTCATGGGAACAGCTCTTTTCTGACAACTTCAGTTGTTCCCTCCTTTCTTACATTACAAAAGTACATCATTGACTAAAGTGCTTTGGGGTGTCCTGAGGTTGTGAAACGTGCTATATAAATGCAAGTCTTTCTTTTTCTTTTCCTTATGTCCCATTGTGTCTCCAAGTAAAGAAGTTCAGCACATCACTGTGGCATGCCCACTGGTTTTAGATGCCTAGTTTTGAAACAAGCAGCCTCATCCAAATAATCTTGATATCGAATGAAGACACAATTTATTCTTTAACAGTAAAGTCTAAATAATCATGTACATATAATAATCATGTACATATATATTATCACTCTGATCAGCACAAATAAACATACACACACATCCCCAACAATAGAAGTAGCAATCCCAACATTGTTGGATGAATTAGGAACAAATGAACTTCTTTCTGGTCTAAAAGCAAAAGATGCTGCTATACGCAACCATGAAACAACATGCATAATTGCATTTTTATTTTTTAAAAATTGAAATTTCCTTGCACTCAAAATGAGTGATGTCAGTGCATAGAGGTGGAACTTATGGCTTTGCCATTCAGCTTAGGGATAGAATGACCAAATGCAAAACTGAAGTTCTCTATTCTCTCAACATAGTAAGTTTAGTGTTAAAAGAAAATGAATGTCATAGCCAATAAGGTAGTCAGATTTCTGTCATTTTTTTTGGAAATGTTTGAATATGCCACATTTCTGACACAATGGGCAGGTTTTTAACTTGGAGCCGGGAACCCTGCCTGCCCTTAGATATTCACATGGGAAACCGGAAGACAAATGAGTGCGTTACAATCTGCGATCAGAACTTAAATGAAAGTGAGTATTTGTGCTTCCGGGTTTCCCACCGCCAGGCAGCCAGATTGACAGGCTGGCTGCCTGTCAGAAGGGAAAGGAACCACGAATTGGAGGGGGGGGGGGGGGGGGGGGTGGGGGGGGTAGGAGAGAGAGAGAGAGACGCGCCCGGGACCAAATCAAAGGGGTGGGGGAGGGTCCAGCCAGCACGGGATTTGGGGGGGGGTCGGGTCGGCCAGGCCAATCACGGGGTCAAGTTGCGCCAGGTGAGCTTGTTGGGCCTGGATGAAGCACTCCTGCTCCTTTGGGCCCACAAGCAGTGGAATAAAGGCACTCACCTCATGAATCCAGTCCTTCCCGTCTGCTTTCACCTGACATGAATCGGAAGCAATGGGAAATCCAAACAAGATTAAATTAATTTTACTTTTGCAATACTCAAAAATTTAAGTACCTCAACTATTTCAATGAGGTACATTGCCCCTTTAAGTATTGGCCCGTCGGCTTTAAGAGGGGGTGGAACTTCCAGGTGTCTGTTGCACGTGCGCATCCAAATGCGTCTGGAAGTAGGCGCGTTGGAGCCGGGATGCGGTCCCGCTCCATAAAACTATTATAACCTCCCTCCCACCCCCAACTCACCCGTTCTTGGGGGTTAAAATTACCCCCAATATGTTCCAATATCAAACAATTAGAAATTAAAAATGTAGTTAAGGAGTCAAGTACTTAAGGCACCAATCGAAAGAATTAGTATGGTAACAATTGATAAATCTTTATTGGTGTATAACTGAAACAGTTTATTCTTAATGTCAGCAACGCTATCAGATAATTAGGCAGAGACACCAGTGGGCCGTGATATTCAATGAAACCATGTGAAACCAAACTTTTTCCAGTTTGCTTTGAGTTCAGAATGAAAAAATTTGAATTAACTTAGTAAATCAGAGCTATTGTGAATTCAGTTAGCTCCTTCCCACTCCTAAATTCCAAACAATCACAACTGTACATGTAATGTTGACTATCTAAAGCCAATAACACACTTTTAGGGTCTGAATAATTCGGTTGTTGAAAATGTGAATGTTTGCCAAATCC
Source organism: Heptranchias perlo (assembly GCF_035084215.1). Taxonomy (NCBI): domain Eukaryota; kingdom Metazoa; phylum Chordata; class Chondrichthyes; order Hexanchiformes; family Hexanchidae; genus Heptranchias; species Heptranchias perlo. The sequence continues at coordinate 71,356,839 of NC_090328.1, forward strand.
CACATATGCAGTTTTACATTCCACTTTTTTCCTTGAATTGGTCACTGTCGCATCAAGCTGCAGAGAATATACATTATGAATATATATTCTCATTGTGAAGTCAAGAAGCACTCCCTTACACAAAGGGTTGTGAAAATCTGAAACTCTCACCCCCAAAAAACTGTTGAGGCTCGGTCAATTGAACATTTAAAACCTGAAATTGATAGATTTTTGTTAGGCAAGTGTATCAAGGGATATGGAACCAAGGTGAGTAAATAGAGTTAAGATACAGATCAGCCATGATCTAACTGAATGGTGGAACAGGTTTGAGGGGCTGAACGGCCTACTCCTGTTCCTATAGTTACCCAGCAGTGGATTTAGGAATTGCTGAAAAGGAGTGCAAGTTCTGAAAGGACGAGATTTACTTTCTAGGGGAATCTATCTATCTATACAATAAGTTATTTCTTCAAAAAACTCTGAAATTTGTCAAACATGACTTGCCTTTAACAAATTCATGCTGGATAGCCTTGATTATCCCATGCATTTCTAACTGCTCACTAATTTGATTTTGAATTGTGGAGTCTAAGAATTTACTCATGACTGACATTAGACCAACTAAATGTAGTGTATGTAGATTTCCATGGGGTCCATGTCCCTCATCATTCAAAAAACTAATTTTGACAACAAGATTGGTGAATTTTCTACCATTTTGGAGCAGGCTTGTTAAAAAAAATATGTAAAGATACGTTCAGATGTTATGTCTTGAGCAACAGAGAATACAGACTGATGTTTCACACATTGCAATCAACACAAAAAAATTTTACAATTATGTTAGGAAAAAGAGGGTGGTCAAGAGCAATGTGGGCCCCTTAAAAACTGATAGTGGTGATATTGTAAATGAAAATAAGGAAATGGTGGACATGTTAAATAATTACTTTGCATCCGTATTTACAGTAGGGGAAGAGGATAGCATACCGGACTCCCCAAGGAAACTAATTTTGAATCAGGGATGGGGACTCACCATAATTAAGATCAACAAATTAACAGTAATGTAGAAAATAATGGCACTAAAGAGTGACAAATCCCCAGGACCAGATGGTTTCCATCCCAGGGTTCTAAATGGAGTAGGTGAGCACATTGCAGATGCCCTAACTATAATCTTCCAAAGTTCGATTCAGGAACTGTTCCTTTAGATTGGAAAATTGCACGTATCACTCTGCTCTTTACGAAAGGTGAGAGGGGGAAACCAGGGAATTATAGACCAGTTATCCTAACATCTGTTGTCAGGAAATTACTAGAGTCTATAATTAAGGTTAGAGTGACTGAATACCTTGAAAATTTCCAGCTGATCAGAGAGAGCCAGCATGGATTTATAAAGAGTAGGTCATGCCTGACGAACCTGATTGAATTTTTTTGAAGGGATGACTAAAGTAGTGGACAGGGGAATGTCTATGGGCGTTGTTTATATGGGCTTCCAAAAGGCATTTGATAAAGTCCTTCATAAGAGACCGATAGCTAAATTTGAAGCTCATGGAATTGAGGACAAATTATTGACCTGGTTAGGAAATTGGCTGAGTGGCAAGAGACAGAGAGTAGAGATAATAGGCAGGTACTCAAATTGGCAGGATGTGACTAGTGGTGTCCCACAGGGCTCTGTGTTGGGGCCTCAACTATTCACTGTATTTATTAACAAGTTAGATGATGCGATAGAAAGCCACATATCCAAGTTTGCCGATGACAAAGATAGGCAACATTGTAAGCAGTGTAGATGGAAGCATAAAATTACAGAGAGATATTAATAAATTAAGTGAATGGGCAAAACTGTGACAAATGGATTTCAATGTAGGCAAGTTTGAGGTCATCCACTTTGGACCTAAAAAGGATAGATCAGAGGACTTTCTAAATAGTGACAAGCTTGAAACAGTGGAGGTCCAAAGAGACTTAGGGGTTCATGTACATGGATCATTAAACTGTCATGGGTAGGTACAGAAAAGAATCAAAAAGGCTAATGGAATGTTGGCCTTGATATCTCGAGGACTAGAATACAAGAGGATAGAAGTTATGCTACAGTTATATAAAGCCCTGGTTAGACAGCATCTGGAACACTGTGTTCAGTTCTGGGCACCGCACCATAGGAAGGATATATTGGCCTTGGAGAATAGATTTACTATGATACCTGGACTCCAAAGGTTAAATTATGAGCAGAAATTACAAAAACTAGGGCTGCATTCCCTGGAATTTAGAAGATTAAGAGGTGATTTGATTGAAGCTTTCAAGATATTAAGGGGAACTGATAGGGTAGATAGAGAGAAATTATTTCCACTTGTTGGGGAGTCTAACTTGGGGATATAGTCTAGAAATTGGAGCCAGGACTTTCAGGAGTGAAATTAGGAAACACTTCTACACGCAAAGTGTGGTGGAAGTTTGGAACTCTCTTCTGCACCCTGCAGTTGATGTAAGCTTAATTATTAATTTTAGATCAGAGATTGATAGATTTTTGTTAACCAAAAGGTATTAGGGGATATGGGGCTAAGGCAGGTATATGGAGTTATGTCACAGATCAGCCATGATCTCATTGAATGGTGGAACAGGCTCAAGGGGCGAAATGGCCTAATCCTGTCCCTATTTTCCTGTTCCAAGCATCACTGAAGCTTCAATAAAACAGTATTTTAGGATAAAACTGCAATGTAAAACCATGTGTGACCTAATTGGCTCTGTTCCCCTCCGACCACAGGACTGCGCTGTGGCTGCAGATAAGGTTTCTTATATGTTATAAAAGGTGAAGCTATAAGTTTACTTGCTAGTTCATCAAACAGGCTAAGGAGATTGCAAATCCAAACAATTCTTCAAAGAAACCGTAATCTTTCAGAGTTCGCTCTTAATCAGATTTCATAACTTTAACAGGAGACTAAAGAAAAATAAAGGTGAAAAAAGCAGAAGTAGTGAGCATCTCTAAACCTAACAGGTTGCTGCCAGTTATACATTATATATACTTCAACAAAATATAATCTGCTGACACAGTAAGGCATGGTGGCAGAGGAAACTCCAGAGGGAGCAAGTCAGCACAGATCATTCATTATACATGTGGTTTCAGAACATTTGTTGTTATGCCCCTGACATTTCTCCCCACATTGCATAACGGCGTCTAGAAACAGAGCAGTAGATGGATGCTCTTTCCAATCTCTTGATCTCAGACGATTCCAAACTCTCATGCCAAGCTCTTCAGCCACATGACACAAGTGCGTGCAGGAGAATTTTGCCATGGTGACTCATGGGGCAAACTCCAGAGGAGTATGGTTACTCTAGAAAATATAAATGCTGGACTCATTTTTACTGGCAAATGCTGACAAGCGAAAACTAGGTCTGAAAAACTGTAAAATGTGGTTAGTTGGTATGTAAGTGAAGGAGTATTATCAATGTAATACATGCCAACTGAGCTTCCCACAGTCAATTATCATTTCTACCATCATTAATCCATGAAAACATTTATAGTGCAATATACATTACTAACCCCAAAACTGTACTTGGGTTTGTGCCTTACTGCACTATACGTCTTTGTCTGGAATCAGCTAAAGACATGCACAAAAGAAACAATACAATAAATACACTTAGAGAGCCTCGTCCTTGCCCCCGCAACTGGCATACCATTAATCCCCAGCAATATCATTCACCGCTTGCAATCAATTTGCAGGTTTCTGGAGGTTGGTTACTAACCTGCTCCATCTGCAGCTTTTAGAGGTAAGGACTGGGGTTTGCCTCAGATTTTTTTTTTAAAATACTGTTGCTGATTATCATCTTTAATTTATTTCTTAGTTCCATGATCTTAAGGTGATTTCCTTTGCAGAACGTTTCAGTGACTGAAGATCTCAGTTCTTTGTGAACAATTACTATCTCAATATGGAGCACGGTGGGGAAGAAGGCAGTGACACAACTGCTGGTACATACTATTCTGCCAAGCATTGGAGCCAGTACACAAGTATGAGACTACCTTGGAAAATCACAGGAAGTTTAAATTCCTGTCAGACAGATCTCCAAGAATATTCCCTGATCACCAAAGGTAATCAAGCAAAACTGAAAGTATTCAACCATTTTCATTTCTCCATTATTCAGTCCTCACTGGCTGCTCTCCACAAACAATCCCTCAGTCCCAACAGCACAAGAACTATCGGGCTCCATAGAAACTGATCATTTTAGTTTATACTTTACTCTAAAACTTAAAATCTTATTCCTAACAAGGAAGGAGTTAATCAATTCTGCATCTACTACTTTTGCTGTGCGTTTGTTGCGTATGTCAAGTACTTTGAGAAATAAACCTTCTAAATTTCTTGTTTCTTGTTAATTTTAAACTTGTGCACTCTTGTTCTGTGCTCACCATTTAAATTAAATACCCTGCTTATATCTAGCACACTCACTATTTTGAAGATATCCCCTTCCCATCTTCTATTCATCAATAAAAATTAGTTCAACTCTGCAAGCTTCTCCTCATAAGAGACTCCAAAGTCTTTTTCACTCCTCTCAAACCGGTCCAATATGCAGCAATAGGGGAGCCCATGGTTGAACAGCATTATGTATGGGATAATTAAGTCTTTCAAGTTGTTTTTATTTAAAAAGTGATCAGTTAAATTGTGCAAGTCTGAAGTCATGCATGGCAGGTGAGGTTTATACCAGATGATCTGTGCTGAACTGCATTTGCCTCAAGACAATTCTGTAATTTACCCAGTGTTTTTTTCAAATGTGGCTGTTTAAACATTGCCCGACCAAACCGCGCCGACTCCAAAATGTGCATTTAGTTGACCGAGATAACTTCCTCCAGCATGGAGAAAGGAATATTGTTTTTATTATTACATTTAGTTAATTCCTGTATTATGCAGCCGAGGATGCATAGGGTTGGGGGGAGGAGGGGGTGGAGTTACTTTTTATTTTTTCAACCTATGTCTTGTACTGCTTTACAGGTGTGCCTTACAGGCTTGATATATTTAAAGTTCACATTTCACAATAACATATTTTAATATCAATTGAACTGCCTCTTGTGTGTTATTTAATGCCTTGACTATTGCCTTTTTGCAAATATCTATTTAATTTGAGGAACATGCCACCATAGCCCTGATAATCAGTAGCACATAGTTCTTTTAACTCCCTGCACATTATAGTGACATTGTGCAAACCACAACCCCAGTATAATCTGCAGGGGGTTCATGGCTAAAAAAAGAGAAACTGTCATGAAGCTAGCGTTGCCAAATCAGGTTTCACCTACTCCAGGAGGCTTCATCACACGACCGTGCGTCTCCAACTGCCCCGTACCCACGCTCCCTGATCACCTGACTCGTCCTTCCTCATGGTGCACCACCTTCCCACGCCAATTGGAAAGTGAACTGACTGTACCCGAAAGGATGATTATTGATAGTCAGCCGAGCAGCCCTTCTGCCCCATCTCATGATTTTTTTTTAATGTAGCTATGATTTTTCTCCCAAGTTGTTCACAACAATATCTGGAGGAAAAATCTCCAATTCCTGGAAACTCCAAAACAATCCGACATGATGAAGTTCCTGCAGATTATCCGGGGGTTGTGGTTTGTGCAATGTATCTTGAATACACGTCGCTATGATTCCCCACTTAATCTAAACTTCATCATACACACTTTTCATCAGACAATCGAGATAATTCCTCCTTTGTCTATAAATCCTTTCACTAATGGATCTATCTGTATCTCCTCCTTTCTTTTGCTTCGCCTTAATGCTTCTCATGTTCTCCCAAAGTGATGACAATGGTCACATTTGTCCTATTCAAAGACATTTTAAAATGTAAAGAAAATATGTTCAGATTCTGTTCTTAAAACATGTCAGGAATTGCATTGTGTTTAAATCTGATTGACAGACTCCGTAAGACACTTGCAGAGAACAGTTTCTACCCAAATATAGAATAAAGTTTGGGCTAGCGCAAGACCGGCTAAAAAGAAATTTCTGGTCGTTACAATACAAACTGCCCATCCGTTGCAGGCTGGCCGGACAGGGTACCAGAATTCTCTTTTTGGGAAATCAAGTGTTTTCTGTAATGCATGGACATATATATCATAGTAGGTACAGCACAAGAGGAGACCATTCAGCCCATCTTGCCTGTGCCGGCTGTTTGAAAGAGCTATCCAGTTAGTCCCATTCCCCTGCTCTTTCCCCACAACCCTGTAAGTTTTTTTCCCTTCAAGTATTTATCCAATTCCCTTTTGAAAATTACTATTGAATCTGCTTCCACCACCCTTTCGGGCAGCACGTTCCAGATTTTACAACTCGCTGCATAAAAAAATGTTACCTCAAGTCACCCCTGGCTCTTTTGATGCTCAACTTAAATCTGTGTCCTCTGTTACTGACCCTTCTGCCACTGGAAACAGTTTCTCCTTATTTACTCTGTCAAAACTGTTCTTGATTTTGAACACCTCTATCAAATCTCCCCTTGACCGTCTCTGTTCGAAGGAGAACAACCCCAGCTTATCCAATTTCTCCACATAACTGAAGTCCCTCATCCCTGGTAAATTTCTTCTGCAACCTCTCTAAGGCCTTGACATCCTTCCTAAAGCGTGGTACCCAGAATAGAACACAATATTCCAACTGAGGCCATACCAGTGTTTGTAAAGGTTTAGCATAACTTCCTTGCTTTTTTAAAAACTCGATACCTCTTAATAAAGCTAGGATCCCATATGCTTTTTTTCTAAAAAGCAACCTTCTTAACTTGACCTGCCACCTTCAAAGATTTGTGTATGTCCAGACCCAGGTCTCTATGATCCTGCACCTCCTTTACAAATGTGCCATTTAGTTTATATTGCTTCTCCTCATTCTTCCTACCAAAATGTATCACTTCACACTTCTCTGCATTAAATTTCATCTGCCATGTGTCTGCCCATTTCACCAGTCTGTCACTATCCTCTGCATTGTTTCCTACATTTCCAAGTTTCATCTCCTCTGCAAACTTTGAAATTATACCCTCGATACCCAAGTCCAAGTCATTGTTATATCAGAATTAGTGGTTCTAATATTGACCCCTGGAGGCCACCACTGTATACTTCCCTCCAGTCTGATAAACAACCGTTCACCACTATTCAATGCTTTCAGTCCCTTAGTCAATCTTGTATCCACGCTACCACTGTCTCTAATCCCATGGGTTTTAATTTTGCTAACAAAGGTACTTTATCAAATGCCTTTTGAAAGTCCATATACACAACATCAACCGTACTACCCTCATCAACCCTCTCCGTTACTTCAAAGAACTCAATCAAGTTATAGTCAAACATGATTTTCCTTAAACAAATCCGTGCTGACTTTAATTTATTAGCCCATAATTCTCCAAACGCCTATTAGTTTTGTCCCGGATTATTGTCTCTAAAGTTTCCCCAACGCCAACGTTAGGCTGACTGGCTTGTAATTGCTGGGTTTATCCCTCTCCTCTTTTTTGAGCAGGGGTGTGACATTTGCAATCCTGCAGTACAGTCCCCTTATCTAAGGAGGAGTGGAAGATTGTGGCCAGAGCCTCCGTAATTTCCACCCTTACTTCCCTCAGTAACCTAGGATGCATCCCATCTGCACTGGGTGACCTTTCTACTTTGAGTTCTTCCAACTTTTTAAGTACCTCCTCTTTATTTTTATCCTATCCAATATTGCTACTACCTCCTCCTTTACTGCTACAATGGCAGCATCCTCTTCTCTAGTGAAGACGGATGCGAAATATTCATTTAGTGCCTCAGCCATACCCTCTGCCTCCACAAGATGATCTTTTTTGTCCCTAATCAGTTTCACCCTTCCTTTGATTACAAGGTACTAGGCTCCCAATAAAAAAATGGAGGTCTCAGAAATAGCACCACTTATGCTGCCTTGCTACTCAAGTAAACATGCAAGCTAGCTATGTGTGTGAGATGTGGACAGTCAGTTTCTTAAGAGCCCAGTCCACATTTGTGGATGAAAATCAGCCCGTATGAGGCTTCTTTCACTCTCCCTCAGTACCACTTCTAGTCAAATCCTATTGCTACTTCAAGTGGTTCATACTGACGATTGAGAATTCCCATCCATTCTCTCAAACAGGAATTCACATTCACAGCAGGCAACAGCTGGATTCACTTGCAGCAACAGCAGGACTTGGGTCGGTGAGGAGAAGAAAAATGCCAGAAGCACAGAATATTGGTTCACTTATGGATAAAGAGAGAAAGCGCCAGGAATAGTGGGGGATTTTTTTTGGGGGGGGGGGTGCAGGGAAGAGTAAAAAAGGGAGAGCTGGCACTTTGCGTGGGTGGGGTGGAGAGCAGAGTAAAAAGAAAGAGGGCCGACATTAACTTTTTTTTTGCCAGGGTGGGGGGGACATGGGAAGGAAAATGCCTACTTGAATTCAGGAATTTGGAGGGAAAAGAATGGTAGGTTGAATGAGGGGGGAGGAAAGAGAGAGAGAGAGAATTGCAAACATGAACTGAGAGGGTTGAAGAGTGTCTTTGAACTCCCTCCCACTCCCCACCTAGTTCAATGTCACTTTGACACTTTGTGGCAGGGGGATTGAAGGTGGGAGAGCCTCCAGACACCGAACTCTCTAGGAAATGCATGACAAATTGGCATGGGTTGCGGCATTTGGAATGTGTGAACAACTTTAAATTTGCTGCCGACAGCCTGGATTGAAATGATCACATAATCAGCAAGACAGGATCCAGAGAGAATGAATTTAAACTTGGTTTCCTCCCAACAGATTATATTTTGCTACTGGGAGAAAGGTTAAAAATAAGAAAAATAATGCATTCCCAAATGACAAATGGAGAGAATTTTCAATACACACAAGAAAATAGCCCTTCCTTTGTGGATGAAAAAATACAATGCTGGATTCTAAAATACTGGTAAATGCACCAAATAAATTGTTAAAATCAAAGTTTTTTGGGGGAGGCATATCCCCAGATCTCTCTAGAAAATACATCTTGAACCCTTACTGTTGCAGTACAGCTACAACACTGGCATCTACCCGACAATGTGGAAAATTGTCCAGGTATGTCCTGTCAACAAAAAGCAGGACAAATCCAATCCGGCCAATTACCGCCACATCAATCTACTCTCAATCATCAGCGAAGTGATGGAAGGTGTCGTCGACAGTGCTATCAAATGGCACTTACTCATCAATAGCTGCTCACCGATGCTCAGTTTGGGTTCCGCCAGGACCACTCGGCTCCAGACCTCATTACAGCCTTGGTCCAAACATGGACAAAACAGCTGAATTCCAGAGGTGAGGTGAGAGTGACTGCCCTTGACATCAAAGCAGCATTTGACAAAGTGTGGCATCAAGGGGCCCTAGTAAAATTGAAGTCAATGGGAATCAGGGGCTAAACTCTCCACTGGCCAGAGTCGTACCAAGCACAAAGGAAGATGGTAGTGGTTGTTGGAGGCCAATCATCTCAGCCCCAGGACATTGCTGTTGGAGTTCCTCAGGGCAGTGTCCAAGGCCCAATCTTATTCAGCTGCTTCATCAATGACCTTCCCTCCATCATAAGGTCAGAAATGGGGATGTTCACTGATGTTTGCACAGTGTTCAGTTCCATTTGCAACCCCTCAGATAATGAAGCAGTCCATGCCCGCATGCAGCAAGACGTGGACAACATTCAGGCTTAGACTGACAAGTGGCAAGTAATATTTGTGCCAGACAAGTGCCAGGCAATGACCATCTCCAACAAGAGAGTGTCTAACCACCTCCCCTTGACATTCAACGGCAATAACATCGCGAAATCACCCACCATCAACATCCTGGGGGTCACCATTGACCAGAAACATAACTGGTCCAGCCATATAAATACTGTAGCTACAAGAGCAAGTCAGAGGCTGGGTATTCTGCGGCCAGTGACTCACCTCCCGACTTCCCAAAGCCTTTCCACCATCTACAAGACACAAGTCAGGAGTGTGATGGAATACTCTCCACTTGCCTGGATGAATGTAGCTCCAACAACACTCAAGAAGCTCAACACCATCCAGGACAATGCAGCCCGCTTGATTGGCACCCCATCAACCACCTTAAACATTCACTCCCTCCTCCACGACCGGTGCACAGTGGCTGCAGTGTGCACCATCCACAGGATGCACTGCAGCAACTCACCAAGGCTTCTTTGACAGCACCTCCCAAACCCACGACCTCTACCACCTAGAAGGAGGACAAGGGCAGCAGGTGCATGGGAACACCACCTGCACGTTCCCCTCCAAGTCGCACACTATCCCAACTTGGAAATATATCGCCGTTCCTTCATCGTCGCTGGGTCAAAATCCTGGAATTCCTAACAGCACTATGCGAGTACCTTCACTACATGGACTGCAGCAGTTCAAGAAGGGGCTCACCTCCACCTTCTCAAGGACAAATAGTGATGGGCAATAAATGCTGGCCTTGCCAGTGACTCCCACATCCCATGAATGAATAAAAAAAATTTGTATTCCCCATTAAGTTTTCATGTACTCATGTTTCTTCCCCTTCAATCTGTGAAAGCAATATTGACTATACCTCCAGCCTAAGTAACAAACCCATGTCCCACTTGTTTTTGTAGCTCAATGGATTCAGGGCCCTTTTAAAGTTGTTAGCTTTTTTGTGGCTTTGTCAGATTCTTTTCAAGCTTTTGATTAACAATTGCTAGTTTTATAGGTTGACCTGTGAGTGAAATGAGATAGCTTGAGAAGAAAAGTAATATAGAAACTTCTTTTGCCTGAGAAGAGGGAGCCAATGAAGAGATTCACTCCTGAGATATCTAAGTCTGAAGGAACATCTCACTATTGCTTGTTTTCGCTTTTGATTAATTGGTCTGATGAACTTCCCACTTACCAAATAAAAATACTAATTACTTCCTGATACAGAATCAACACAGGAAAAACTATTTTACTACTGCTGATTAAGTCCACTCTAATTCTGTGTGTCCCTCAGATGTTGAGCACCACGTAGCATCGGCATCAATTCCCAATCTCCAGAAGTGTTCTGGACCTTTTTTAAAAAAAAATTGTTCATGGGATGTGGGTGCCGCTGGCAAGGCCAGGCAAGCATTTATCACCCATCCCCAATTACCCTTGGGAAGGTGGTGGTGAGCCGCCTTCTTGAACCGCTGCAGTCCGTGTGGTGAAGGTTCTCCCACTGTGCTGTTCGGTAGGGAGTTCCAGGATTTTGACCCAGCAACGATGAAGGAACGACGATATATTTCCAAGTTGGGATGGTGTGTGATTTGGTGTTCCCATGTGCCTGCTGCCCTTGTCCTTCTAGGTGGTCGAGGTCGCGGGTTTGGGAGGTGCTGTGGAAGAAGCCTTGGCGAGTTGCTGCAGTGCATCCTGAGGATATTACACACTGTAGCCAAGGTGAGCCGGTAGTAAAGGGAGTGAATGTTTAGGGTGGTGGATGGGGTGCCAATCAAGCGGGCTGCTTTGTCCTGGATGGTGTCGAGCTTCTCGAGTGTTGTTGGAGCTGCACTCATCCAGGCAAGTGGAGAGTATTCCATCACACTGCTGACTTGTGCCTTGTAGATGGTGGAAAGGCTTTGTGGAGTCAGGGGGTGAGTCACCCGCTGCAGAATACCCAGTCTCTGACTTGCTCTTGTAGCCACAGTATTGGTAGCCACCTCATGGCCTGGCATATTCCTCACTCTACCATTACCAACAAGCCAGGGGATCAACCCTGGTTCAATGAGGAGTGTAGAAGAGCATGCCAGGAGCAGCACCAGGCGTACCGAAAAATGAGGTGCCAACATGCTATAGACAGAGCTAAGCGATTCCACAACAAACGGATCAGATCAAAGCTCTGCAGTCCTGCCACATCCAGTCTTGAATGGTAGCGGACAATTAAACAACTAACGGGAGGAGGAGGCTATGTAAACATCCCCATCCTCAACGATAGCGGAGTCCAGCACGTGAGTGCAAAAATGGCTGAAGCGTTTGCAACCATCTTCAGCCAGAAGTGCCGAGTGGATGATCCATCTCGGCCGCCTCCCGATATCCCCACCATCGCAGAAGCCAGTCTTCACCCAATTCGATTCACTCCACGTGATATCAAGAAACGGCTGAGTGCACTGGATACAGCAAAGGCTATGGGCCCCAACAACATCCCGGCTGTAGCGCTGAAGACTTGTGCTCGAAAACTAGCTGCGCCTCTAGCCAAGCTGTTCCAGTACAGCTACAACACTGGCATCTACCCGACAATGTGGAAAATTGCCCAGGTATGTCCTGTCCACAAAAAGCAGAACAAATCCAATCCGGCCAACTGCCGCCCCATCAATCTACTCTCAATCATCAGCAAAGTGATGGAAGGTGTCGTCGACAGTGCTATCAAGCAGCACTTACTCACCAATGCTCAGTTTGGGTTCCGCCAGGACCACTTGGCTCCAGACCTCATTACAACCTTGGTCCAATCATGGACAAAAGAGCTCAATTCCAGAGATGAGGTGAGAGTGACTGCCCTTGACATCAAGGCAGCCTTTGACCAAGTGTGGCACCAAGGAGCCCTCGTAAAATTGAAATCAAAGGGAATCAGGGGGAAAACTCTCCAGTGGCTGGAGTCATACCTAGCACAAAGGAAGATGGTAGTGGTTGTTGGAGGCCAATCATCTCGGCCTCAGAACATTGCTGCAGGAGTTCCTCAAGGCAGTGTCCTAGGCCCAACCATCTTCAGCTGCTTCATCAATGACCTTCCCTCCATCATAAAGGTCAGAAATGGGGATGTTCACTGATGATTGCACAGTGTTCAGTTCCATTCGCAACCCTTCAGACAATGAAGCAGTCCGAGCCCGCATGCAGCAAGACCTGGACAACATCCAGGCTTGGGCTGATAAGTGGCAAGTAACATTCACACCAGACAAGTACCAAGCAATGACCACCTCCCCTTGACATTCAACGGCATTACCATCGCCGAATTCCCCATCAACAATTTGGGGGTCACCATTGACCAGAAACTTAACTGGACCAGCCATATAAATACTGTGGCTACAAGAGCAGGTCAGAGGCTGGGTATCCTGCAGCGAGTGACTCACCTCCTGACTCCCCAAAGCCTTTCCACCATCTACAAGGCACAAGTCAGGAGTGTGATGGAATACTCTCCACTTGCCTGGATGAGTGCAGCTCCAAAAACACTCAAGAAACTCAACACCATTCAGGACAAAGCAGCCCACTTGACTGACACCCCATACACCACCCTAAACATTCACTCCCTTCAACACCGGCGCACAGTGGCTGCAGTGCGTACCATCCACAGGATGCACTGCAGCAACTCGCCAAGGCTTCTTCGACAGCACCTCCCAAACCCGCGACCTCAACCACCTAGAAGGACAAGAGCAGCAGGCACATGGGAACACCACCTGCACGTTCCCCCTCCAAGACACACACCATCCCATCTTGGAAATATATCGCCATTCCTTCATCGTCGCTGGGTCAAAATCCTGGAACTCCCTTCCTAACAGCAGTGTGGGAGAACCTTCAGCACACGGACTGCAGCGGTTCAAGAAGACGGCTCACCACCACCTTCTTAAGGGCAATTAGGGATGGGCAATAAATGCCGGTTTCGCCAGCAACGCCCACATCCCATGAACGAATAAAAAAAGTATTGGTATGGCTGGTCCAGTTAAGTTTCTGGTCAATGGTGACCCCCAGGATGTTGATGGTGGGGGATTCGGTGATGGTAATGCCGTTGAATGTCAGGGGCAGGTGGTTAGACTCTCTTTTTGGAGATGGTCATTGGCTAGCACGAATGTTACTTGCCACTTATCAGCCCAAGCCTGGATGTTGTCCAGGTCTTGCTGCATTCGGGCACGGACTGCTTCATTATCTGAGGGGTTGCAAATGGAACTGAACACTGTGCAATCATCAGCGAACATCCCCATTTTTGACCTTATGATGGAGGGAAGGTCATTGATGAAGCAGCTGAAGGTGGTTGGGCCTCGGACACTGCCCTGAGGAACTCCTGCCGCACTGTCCTGGGGCTCAGATGATTGACCTCCAACAACCATTACCATCTTCCTTTGTGCTAGGTATGACTATTATTAAGGACCTTGTCCTTGTTCATTGATATATCTTACTGCTGTTGCATTATTGGTCCAAAGGACTAAAGGGACTCGAAATGGGGACTAAAAAAGCTGCATCCTCCCAATACATATTCATGCACAGTGCAGCACCAAAGCAAGACATCAACATGTTGCCTTCCCATACAGGATGATTAAATGGACAACTGCAGTATCAAAACGTCAGAATTTACTGAGACTTGTGTATGATACAGCTGGTTTGCATGCTACAAACCAATTTAAAAACTTTTGATACAACAGCAGAGTGACTTTGGCGTAGAGCATAATCGAGGATAAATCCAGCGAAGAGTGCTTGGCTAAATAAATACTGTGATACACTGTGGGTATCATTTATAATTCATTGAAGCAGCTCTGTATGACTGAAGTCAAGTCCAATGTGCTAAATTTTTTTCAATGGTGCTAAGTTCATTTTAAAAAGTACAATTGTTTCTATTATCATTTCATATCAGTTATAATGTTGCAAATGTAAACAATAGTTATGGCCATGCAACTATGGAAACTTTACTGAAATAAAGATTCAAAATTACATACACGTTTTGATTTTTTTTTAAACTGCATTTTTCAGCGCTGCATTGCTTCTTCAACATGTAAGTTATGGAATTCAAGCTTCTTTCAATGGAGATGGAAATGCTCTCTCGAGATTAGGCATCAAATGCCACAGATTAAATACCAAAGCTACATGAGTGAAGCTGCTTCAAAGGGCTCCCACTGCTGGTCCTTAATCTCCAGTGAGAATAAAAATGAATGAAATCACTGCAGGTGCAAAAATTGTATTTTTGAAAATTAACAACTCCATTTATACCCATCTCACTAAACATTGAATTTATTGCTGCAGGTGAAAGCATTTCACTCAACTGCTAATGGAGCAGCTCCAAATAGTTATAACTTGAGCTCTCTATAAGAATAACTAATCTCTGTAAAATGAGTTTGATTTCTGTGGTATTTTCAACAAAGAAAAAAGGATTGACAAAAATTGTGGCAGCTTAACTTGTATTTTACACCAAAAGCACTTTGGGAACTACAAATTTGTAACGTAACTTTTTACTTTGTTTTTTTCAATTTAACCCATTAGATCATAGTATTAATATACTTAAGGACATGAAGACTTCACTGGGCCAGCCAGGAACACATGTGCAGTCCCAGTTACGGCTCTTTTCCAAAGTGCCTGGTGAAAGGAAGCTGCTGGTGAGATCATCTTAAAATCTAACAAAGCTATCTCAAGTTATTAAGTCCATAAGTTGAATGGTGGCAAAACAAGCAGAAGGAAGAACAGTGTGTTTCACAACATACAAGATCCTGATCTCACGATGCTGCCTAGAAGGAACTAAGTAGGCTCCAGGTATATCCCTACAGTGAAGGAGAGAGAAAAAAAATGGATGATGTCTTTTTGTGCCACACTAACATACCTAACTAATGGCAGACCAAGAGCATCATTGGCGGAGTGCAAGTGCAGGAATGGAATGTGACGTGCTAAGACCCAAATGGGGAAGTAAAACAATTTACATCTATACAGCACCTTTGATGTAAAAAAAATGCCCAAAGGCTCTTAACACATTTGTCATAATGAAAGCCATTTTAAAAGCTTGGTCAAAGAGATGAGTTTTAAGCAGCATTTTAAAGACAAAGAGGGAGTTAGAGAGGTGGAGGGGTTTAGGGAAGGAGTTCCAGAGAGTAGGGCCAAGATGGCTGATGATTCTGTAACCAATAGTGAAGTAGAGTGTGAAGGAGATGGCTGGATTTTCTCTTGTTCGAGATGGTCATTACATGGCATGATGCATCATGGCATCATCAGGCATGCGATTACCTGCCACTTGGCAGCCCAAGCCTGGACCTTTTGTAGGCTGCTTCATTATCGGAAGAGTTGTGAATAGAGCTGAACACTGGAATTCTCAGTGAACAGCCCCACTCCTGACCACCTTATTTCAGAGAATTACATAGAAGTTACAACATGGAAACAGGCCATTCAGCTCAACCAGACGCCACTGCTGTTTTTCATCCACTTGAGCAGTCGTCCATTCACTCTTGGGCTTGTATCCCTTTATCTTCCTTTCCTTCAACCACCTAGCTAACCTGTTCTTAAATGTTGCTTCAATCACTAACTCTGGTAGTGCATTCCACAGCTTCATAACCCTTTGAATAAAAAAAAGTTTCTCCTGCTCTCTGCCCTAAATCTCTTACATTGAATCTTATATCTATGTCTCCTCATTGTAGACCCCCAAATTACTGCTAACAGTCTGATTCTATCTACCCCAACTCATCCCCAAATAATTTTAAGCAACTCCATCAAATCACCCCATAATCAGCTCCGTGCGAACTCAAACAGCCCCAATTTTTTATATTTGGATTTACTCATATCAGGGAGCATCCCAGTGAATCTGTGCTGTACTCGCTATATGATGGAGGAAAGATCATTGATGAAGCAGTTGAAGATAGTTGAGCCGAGGACACTTCTGCTGAGATATACTGGAGCTGTGATAATTGGCCTTCGACAAACACAAACATCTTCCTTTGCATCAAGTATAACTCCAGCCATTGGAGGGTTTTTCACTTGACCCCCATCGACCTGTTTTGCTCGGGCTCCATGGTTCTATACTTGGCCGAATGCTGCCTTTATGTCAGTTACTCTCACTTCACCAGCATTTAGCTTGTGTACACGTCTCTATCATGGCTGTGATGCGATCTAGAGCCCGGTAGAAACTCAACTGAGAATTGATGAGTAGGTATCACTGGATAGCACTATTTATGACTCCTTGTATTACTTTACTGATGCTTTGGAGAAGAATGATAGGGTGCTAATTGGCCGGGTTAGATTTATCCTGTTTTTTGTGGCTAGGACATGGCTGGGAAATCTTCCACATTGTCAGGTAATTGTCAGTGTCATAACTATAATAGAACAGCTTGGCTAGGGAAGCATTTAGCTCTGATGCACAGGTCTTCAGCACTCTAGCTGTGATGCTGTCAGGGCACATAACCGTTGCCGAATGCAGTGTAGGCAACCACTTCTTAAAGACGTGCAGTGAACCAAATTGGCTGGACCCGAGTATCTATGGTTTTTGGCTGGGGGTGGTGGGGGCGGGGGGGGGGAAACCATGGAGGCAGCCAAGTAGGATCATTCACAACACTTTTCGTTGAATATACTTGCAATCAACATACAAAATCACGCAAGTCATTGCACCCTTGGGGACCATGGATTACCAAAGAGCAGGAGCCAGGCATTTAATTTTAAAAGAGATAAATTCAAAGAAATCCAGGGACAACTTGAGCAAATTAAATGGAGGAGGCTGTTCAACAAAATTTTAGCAGAGGACAAGCATTACACCTTTAAAAGCATAATGTTGAGCAGGCAAGATAATTAAATACCTAAAACCAGCAAGTTCAGACAAAACAGCTGTGATCCTAAATGGATTAATAAATAAATCAAGAGTGAAATAAAGAGAAAAAATTACATCTAAAAATCTTGCATTAAGTGGATAGGGTTCACTGGGATAAAAATATTAATATGCAAAACAATGACAAAAAGGGTGATCAGAGGGGCAAAGAGAGACCTAGAGAAAAGCAAAACAGCAGACACAAAACAGCATGTACAGCCAGCCTAGTTATGACGACTGGTTTGGCTCACTCCTTAAAGAGTCAGCTGACATAACAAACAGGAAGAAAAGACCATTCAGCTCAGCTAGTATAGGTCATTAGGCTCCTACTTGGCACCAATCCTGTGTCCTTTTCATACCTAATGAATCAGGTATCTGTTCATTTCTTATTGGAGTGTTTTAAATCGAGTCCACATGACACAGTAGTCTATTCTACAAGTTAAATAAGTAAATTAAAGACCAATTTAGCCCTCTTAAGCTTCTCTTCATTGTTTGCTGATCTTAAGAATTGATATGATCTTTACTGACCTTCTTTGTTACCACTCTGATAAATACAGAAGTGTTCTGGTGACGCAGATGACAAGTGGATGGACAACTTACTATGATCTTGCCACTACTTTATATCAGTAAAATCTACTTAGACTTGCATTATATGAACCTACTTATATACCCCAACATTCTATGCTCCTTGGCAATTGTCACCTTTCTAATATGATGACATTTTCAGTATTTAGCCAATATGCACATATTTCTTTCCTGCTACACTTCATTGGATAATACACTCGACAATGGGTAAAACTCTATCTCAGAACAGATTTGTATCAATTTAACAGCCTTCCAATAACTCATTCAAGGGAAGTTGTGTGTGGATCAAAACCGTGAGTGTCAGGATGCTGTTCAACAGTGGCAAGCATTTGAAATTATTTCAGAGGGAACAGCTGTGGCAGTGTTGTTAGTGGTCTCAACATCCTTTGAGTTAGGGAAGAAAAAAGTAGCCTTGCGTCCCACCTCTGACAGTTATTATGTGACCTCTGCTGGAGGTATGTACGTATGTCAAGAGTGAAACAGGATCAGCTTGGCTACGATGATCCCCATGAATTAATTGCTCACCAACACACATTATCGAAGTTCAATCTTGAAAAATGGCCAATTGAACAAGGTACTGGAAGCCTGCCTGCACTGATGGAACTGTATCACAGCAGGAGCCACTGTCTGCGGAAGGTGTGGGCAGAAGTTGCTCATCCTGCTCATGTGAGCATAATGCAAGGTATGGAAAGAATCAAGCAAGGAGAAGCTGAAGCAATATCTTGAGGCTGAATCACCCTTAAAACAAACACAAAAGGGAATGGTCAGTGTAAGCAAATTAAAAAGAAATTGCAACCTTTATTGTCACTACCGAAAATGGCAATACACCATGATCGGAAAGGTGCAACATTTACAAAGTTGTAACAGCCATTAAATTTAAAAAGACTTTTTTAAAAATTGCATTCATGTAGAACCTTCTCACACTCAAAACGTTTCAACATGCTTCACAAAAAATAAGCTTTGAAGTGCAACGTCTGCTGTTATGTGGAGCCCTTTCCATCAAAAAGACCGTTTATTTCTACCTCTGCCCCTTCGCTAAAACCCCCATCGATGCCTTCGCCATCTCCCACATCCAACATGCTCATTGCTGGCCTCCCATCCTCCACCCTTCATAAACTCCAGCTTGTCCAAAACTTTATCAGATGCATTGTGGCCCATACCAAGTCCAGCTCGCCCATCACAGCTGTCCTCTCTAAAATATATTGGCTCCCTGTGACCCACTGCACTTCAAAGTTTATTTTTTATGAAGCATGTTGCAACGTTTGAGTGTGAGAAGGTTCTACATAAATGCAATTTTTAAGAAGTCTTTTTAAATTTAATGGTTGTTAACTTTGTAAATGTTGCACCTTTCCAATCATGGTGTATTGCCATTTTTAGTGGTGACAATAAATTTAAAATCCTCATTCTTGTCCTCAATCCTTCCAGGGACTCACTCCATCCTATCTCTGAAATTTCCACCAGCCCTTTTACCCTCCCCAACCCCTCTGTTCCTCTGACTCTGGTCTTCTGGATACTTCTCTCCCTTTACAACAATGCCTACAGGTCCCACTGTCGAATTCCTTCCCTAATTCTCTCCATCTTTCCACTTCCCTCTCTTCCTTTAAAATCTTTTCAAATCCTATCTCTGACCAAGCTTTCAGTTACCCCTCCTAAACCATCACTCCCTGGCTCGGTGTCCATTTCCCTTATGCCTATCAGATGTGCCTTGAGACATTCTGTACATTAAAGGCATTATATTAATCCATGATGTTGTAGGCAAATACAACAGCCATTTTTACATTTATTGGTAAGATCCAATAAAGAGCAATGAGATGAATGACCAGTTAATCTATTTCAGATGGTGTTACTTGTGGGAGGAATATTGGTCAGGAGAACTCCTGCTCTTCTTCAAAGTGCTACTGGATCTTCAAGATCCACCTGAAAAGGTAAATGGAGGCCTCGGTTTAATGTTTCATTCAAAAGATGAGAAAATAATAGAGATGACTTTTAACCAAATTTCACAATCTTTCAGAAACTATGGCATTCTTCAACAAAGAGATAATATGTACTATGTAACAAAGATGGTTTCTTTTGTGAAATTAATTATATTCTGGATCAGTTAATTTTGCAACATCCCCCCTTATATTCAGTTTCACAGTATAGTAATATTCTGCTGGAACTATGTAATTTGACCTCTATGAATTACAAGCTCCTTTTGAGCGATAATCATACACAATGCAATTAGTATGAATTGAGACCTAATTAGGTTATGTATTTTAGTATTTCTTTTTTGTGAGGATCTATTTTTGAAATCCTCTTAATCCCACAGCACATTTAATAGCAATATTGGTTTCCCTATTTGACGAACACAGGAAACTGTTGCAAGTCTCATTTTCTGTAAATTAATAAGGGGAAGTATGGGATATGAGAGACTTGAGTTTTAAAATACAGTACATAGAGAAAAAAAAGAGCGTTATGAACCCTAACTAAGAGCGATAGACCAGAAGTATTATAAAATCCTTCACATCAATACTTTACAACCTCTGCACCTTATTCCACGTAATTCATCGTTTCCTGAATTAGCAATGCTTTTAATTTCAGTCCTTTAAATCCATAACACTCAAATCAGGCATGAGTTCCTTGTTTCTTTTGAAAATATACTTAGGTATAAGTGCCTGGACTGTCTTGGGTGGACTCTTAACCACACATCAGTTGTACAATTGTAAAAAAGCCAACTTTAAAGAAATCAGGAAAAAGTAAATGATTGTTAGAGCCTGCCTAAAACACCTCAAATAATGTCTCTGTAAACACATGCAGGATAAATACATACATAAGATTATCAAGTACAGACAGTAAATGGACAGAGAGAACAATCAGTTGTAAAATAAGGGAGAAAAAAAAACTGCACCAAAATTCCAGAGAGAAAGGCAAGATGTCCACTGGGATAAATGCATTAAGAACCTTCAGAAGCA
The DNA here is from genome assembly GCF_035084215.1 of Heptranchias perlo. Taxonomy (NCBI): domain Eukaryota; kingdom Metazoa; phylum Chordata; class Chondrichthyes; order Hexanchiformes; family Hexanchidae; genus Heptranchias; species Heptranchias perlo. The sequence goes on from NC_090328.1 coordinate 71,377,760, forward strand.
TGTCCAAAAGCTATGCAGTGTAGGAATGAGTATAGCTGCAGATGCTAAATGTAACAGCAAGAAATTCTTCCAGTATTATAACAGTAAGGGAAAAGTTTTGAATAACATCCCAAATTAATTATGAAAAACCATATGATGTAAGGGGACTTCCCAAAAATTTTGACAAGTTCCATATGAAAAACTGCTGCTTGAACTTAAAGCAACAGGAATTCAAAGAAAAACCTGGGAATGAATAAGAAATTGACTGAAAAGTAAGTAGCCGCCAGTTAGGGCATGGCAAGTAAAGTACCCTGAAATATAGTTGTTCAGACTTCTGTTTTTTCTCGTTCACATTAATGAACTGAGTTTAAGAGCTTAATGCAACCTGATCAAATTCACAGAGAATACCCAACTAGGGAAGGTGGCAGTCAAATATGATGAGGCAGCCAACGACCTACAAACTGAGTTAGACAAAATGTGTAAATATGTTTTGATTGCAAAGAAAGTAGAAACCACTTAACAAAGATGATTGTTTTGTCCTGAAATCAATTGAAAATGCTTGTTAACATAAGATGGAGTCTCAAACATTTTTGTAAACCAAATTAATTTATAATCTGGTTCAATTGTTAGAACACCTTCTGTTTCCCTGTATTCCAGTTTTCAACTTTAAAAGATACAAGTGGGAAAGAACAAAAGAAGGAAAAAGGACAAGAAGAGAGAAAGGAGAACAAAGAAGAGGAAAATAGAAAAAGAGGGAAAAAAAGATAAAAAAGGAGAATGAATGAAATTGCATTTATATAGCACCTTTCATGTCCTTCAGACATTCCAAAGTGCTTCACGGTCAATGAGGTACTTTTTAAAATGTAGTCACTGTTGTAATATCGTGCAACCCGACAATCAATTTGCGCACAGCCAAGTCCCACAAACAGTAATGAATTTAATGGCCAATTAGTTTGTTCTTGAGGTGTTGGTTGAGGGATAAATATTGGCCAGGACACTGGTTGAACTCCCCTGCTATTCTTTGAATAGTGCTATGGGGTCTTTTTAGGTCCACCTGACAGGGTAGAAGGGCCTTGGTTTAACATCCCATCGGATAATGTAGCACTCCCTCAGTACTACACTTAAGTGCCAGCTCAAATTATGTGCTCAAGTCTCTGGAGTGAGGCTTGAATCCACAACCTTCTGACTCAGAGGTGAGAGTGCCATCATGGAGCCAAGGCTGCAGATCCCAGACTGCATGCTGCAGCTCATCACATAGAATCTACAGGACAGAAACAGGCTATTCGGCACAAATGGTCTATGCCAGTGCTTATACTCCAAATGAGCCTCCTCCCACTCCCTGTATCCCTCTATTTCCTTCTCCCTCATGTATGCATTAAGCCTCGCCTTGAATGCATCAATGTTATCTGCTTCAATCACCCCATGTGGTGGTGAGTTCCACATTCTCACCACTCTGGGTGAAGAAATTCCTTCTTTATTTGATCTGTTAGTGGCTATCTTATATTTATACCCACTTGTTCAGGACTCACCTACAAATGGAAACAGTTTCTCCACATCCACCCTATGGATGCCCTTCATAATTTTAAAGACTTCTATTATTCTTTTTTGTAGAATGGAGAGCAGAACTGCACACAGTACTCCCAAGTGTGGTCTAACCAAGGTTCTATATAAATTTCACATTACCTCCCTGCATTTGTATTTTATTCCGATAGAAATGAACCCCAGTACTTTGTTTGTATCTGGGATCTTTTGAGATCTAAATATCTAAAGACTCCATGGTGGCAAGGCAAAATCTCAATTAAGTTCTATGTTATACATACTGATCTAAGTTGACTACTACTAACAGTGAGTGAAGTATTGTGTCTTGTGTTATTTTTGTATTTGAGATGGTACAAATTAGAAATTCTGTAATCAAGTAAAACCTACCATATTGACTTTTGGCTGCTGTCTAATTTTTTACTCTTAATAAATCTGATTCATAGTTTATATCTTCATACAATCTCAGAATGTTTATCCTTCCACTGTCTGAAGATTGGGAAAACAAAAGGAGGTTTTGTATCAATTTAGAAAGCTATTACCATGACAAGGAGAAACTTGCAAGGCTATACTAAAGAGCAGGGGAGTGGGACTAATTGGATAGCTCTTTCAAAGAGCTAGCACAGACACAATGGGCCAAATGGCCTCCTTCTGTGCTGTATCATTCCATGAAGTGTTTCTGTTCAGCCCCTAAGCAATGCTACAACGCAGATATTGTGTGCATAAAGTTACACTCCAGTTCACTGGAAACTAGGGCTTGCTTATGGATGTGGCCTTTGATACTGAGCACAAGAGAATCATCTATATAAATTCTAAAAATGTAAAACTGACATTATTTGAACTTTGTACAATGCAATATCTTCTAATAAATGGTTACCAGGAAAGCAGGCACATAAATGATAGAAATTAGAACCGTAAGGATTTACTGTGCATTACAATGCTCCAGATATTGAAATGTTGGCACAAAAGAAGTCAGTGCTATCAGAAAGCTTTTTAGGGTATTGAGGGAAAAATATGTTCCAGTACCATGTCCAATGGACGAGTCTTCATTTGTGAGCATGGATATTAGTAGACTATTCAACCACACCAAGGGGGTGGGGGAGGAGAGCAACAGGCATAATAGCACAGCCCAATACTGTCCTCATCTGATGGATACACATACAAACTTCCAGGAGGGGGTCACTTGATAGTGGCTTCAAATGGGATCCATCGTTTATTTGTCCCTTACCTAACCTAGCAGTGATGTGGAGATGCCGGTGATGGACTGGGGTTGACAATTGTAAACAATTTTACAACACCAAGTTATAGTCCAGCAATTTTATTTTAAATTCACAAGCTTTCGGAGGCTACCTCCTTCCTTCCACATCGTTCACCTGAGGAAGGAGGTAGCCTCCGAAAGCTTGTGAATTTAAAATAAAACCTAGCAGTGATAACCTCAATTGTATTGTCCCTTTGCTCCCAGTTAGAGATCTGCTAACTCAGCACAGACTGGGATCTTCCTAGTGTCTATGGCGCAACAACTTACTGTCTTAATCAAGCGAGCCATTGAAGGAGTGTGTTATATATTTTTTTAAAGTTAAGAAAACAAACACTAAAATATTCTAAACTATTAAATTGCACATTTAAACACAATTTAAACAGTATTACAAAAATAAGTAATTAAACTCTAATCTGTGGAAGGATGCTCTAAAGGTTCAGTATCAGTGAAGTGGTGCATAAGCCATAGTGGCACTCAAGACCGTGCCTCAATTTCACCAGATTGACTGTCATTAGTTCTGTCTGACTACCATCTTAAACTGCATGGAACAATATGCTGATTACTGAGTTAGCTCACCTGTGCTGTTAATAAGTCAAAAAGCAAACAACAACATTTCACTCCTCACTTAATATAGTGGGAAGACATATAAAATTAAACAAGCAATTTTTTAAAAAGTTCTTGTATAACAGATCAAAGTATGGGCATTACTAAATCAAGCCCAAGTTAGCTATCATCATGCTTACAGCTACCTCAGTCCTCCTTGCAAGGGTTTTCCCAAGTCCCAGTCTCTCTCGCCCTCCAACCGAAAATACACCTAAGCCTATTGTACTGCAATGCTCCCATACTCTAACCCATCTTAATGATCGTCAGACCACAGACCACCACCTCCCCATGTGGTCAATTGAGGTCTATTCCCCCACCACCAACCATATCTCATTTAGCAGTCCTGCCAAGCCAACTCCTTGCTCCATCTCCTTCATACTCCCAAGTTCTAGCCTTCATCAAGTGCTCTCAAACCCCAAGTGAACCCTTCCCTCAAAATGCTCCTGCAATCCCATCCTCTTCTCCTCCCCTCAAAGAAGCTCCCAGGCTCTTAGCCATCTATCTCCAAGTATTCCCAGATCCACTACCATTGCTCAAGCTGACCCACTGGCTTCAAAACCACCCCAAACCAATCACAGGCCCTAAAACCCAACCCTATGGCTACTCCCAATTTTAAGCCATCACTGCCTTTCACCAAGTCCCTCCCACAACCAACAGATGGCCTTCCAGGTACAACATGCTGATGGTGCCCAGGATATTAATTGAAGCAATCTCCTACTCTAAATTTATTGAACTCTTTCTATAGTGGTCTGACGTCAATACTCTAAGAACATAAGAAATAGGAGCAGGAGTAGGCCAATCAGCCCCTCGAGCCTGCTCCGCCATTCAATAAGATCATGGCTGATCTGATCCTAATCTCAAATCTAAATTCATGTCCAATTTCCTGCCCGCTCCCCGTAACCCCTAATTCCCTTTACTTCTAGGAAACTGTCTATTTCTGTTTTAAATTTATTTAATGATGTCGCTTCCACAGCTTCCTGGGGCAGCAAATTCCACAGACCTACCACCCTCTGAGTGAAGAAGTTTCTCCTCATCTCAGTTTTGAAAGAGCAGCCCCTTATTCTAAGATTATGTCCCCTAGTTCTAGTTTCACCCATCCTTGGGAACATCCTTACCGCATCCACCCGACCAAGCTCCTTCACAATCTTATATGTTTCAATAAGATCGCCTCTCATTCTTCTGAACTCCAATGAGTAGAGTCCCAATCTACTCGACCTCTCCTCATATGTCCGTCCCCTCATCCCCGGGATTAACTGAGTGAACCTGCTTTGTACTGCCTCGAGAGCAAGTATGTCTTTTCTTAAGTATGGACACCAAAACTGTATGCAGTATTCCAGGTGCGGTCTCACCAATACCTTATACAACTGCAGCAATACCTCCCTGTTTTTATATTCTATCCCCCTAGCAATAAAAGCCAACAATACTCTGCACCAACCTAAAAACAGTTGAAAGGTTAAGAGTGCGGTCCGAACTTAGCAGCACACTTTGCAAATCTACGTCCTTGAAGAAGTTCACCTTCATGAAGAAGCACACAAAATGCTTCACTCTTACAAATGAAACATACTTTTTAATCTGTGAGCGAAGCGATGGAAGATAAGCTAGTCGTTCAGAAGTAACACTCAATCTAACAATGCATTCATGCTATTTTTTAAAAATTGTAATTAGAATGTTGATGTCCTAAAATATTCATCATACACATTTTAATGAATTGCTTCAATACATCATTGATGTTTTACGAGCAGAAGTTGAGACTATACCAAGTCACTAAAAAGTGAATTTTTAGACCATATTTATTTTTCTTTTGTAGAGCAAAAGAAATGCGCATGTAATTCAAATGCCTACACATCAAGTCACTCAGTGTACGTGCAGTATTTTGAGATGTGATCAGGCTCTAAATAAATGCAAGTCTTCAATCACTTGACTATAACAAAGTAATTTTTAAAGAGGTGTTAAATCCATCACATCAATTTATTCACGTTAGGGCTAGGTGGGTTTGGATACTGCAACCACTAGAAAGCAAAAGCTCTTAGTCATGAAAAGTCAGTTATAAAATGTAATTTGCTAATTATGCAGAAGCACTGACAAAAGCATGTTCTGAGAGTGTGACACAACAATGCCTTTCCTTTTCTCATAACCTACTTTAAATGGATGAAGAAACTTTCACATAAAAGAGCTAACAGCCAACTTCCGCTTTCTGATTAGGGGATAAGATGATAATGTGCAGCATTTCCCATCTTCAGTGCTGTGACATTGTTACATGCATCCTCAGCACCTGCTCTTGTCGCCACAGTATTTATATGGCTGGTCCAGTTAAGTTTCTGGTCAATGGTGACCCCCAGGATGTTGATGGTGGGGGATTCAGCGATGGTAATGCTGTTGAATGTCAAGGGAAGGTGGTTGGACTCTCTTGTTGGAGATGGTCATTGCCTGGCACTTTTCTGGCATGAATGTTACTTGCCACTTATAAGCCCAAGCCAAAATTCCCTGGATTCTCATTTCAGAAGTTCACACAAGCCACTCAACTGTTTAGTTTTGAACAATGTTTTAACCAGAGTCACATTTTCAAATGTAAAGAGCGTTGAGTACTGAGAGTGCAGTTACACTGCCATATTCACATCACAGAGACTGTTTCCATTTTGCAATGACATAAAAATTACAATATTACCCTAAAGTGAGGTCCTGACTAGACTCTGTAGCACAGCACAGCAAGACCTCGTGGAGGAGATTGGGTCATACCAGACAGAATATAATTCCAATGTGCTATCAAGGCAAGTTTAAAAAGTGCTCAGGGTTTGAGTTGGGCCTCCTAGACATCATCAGAGCTTATTACATGTTTTGAGTGTGGCTGCTGCAATCTTGCATATGCAAAGCTCTCTCCCGGATGCACCACAGCCAACATAAACACGGTGCTGCTGCCTGCAAATCGATATAGTAGCCAGAAATTGAGATTTATTGCACCAGAAACCACAAAACAATTATTAGAAATAAAAATCTGTTTTATAAGATATAATGCACAGGGATGATTCTTCTGCATTGAAAATATACTGGTTTGATTCCAAGTATCTAGTTGTTAACAACAGGTTGCAAATTATAAGATTCCAACAATAGACTTCAAAAACATTTTAATGAAAATTACATTTAAAATATTTAGTTTTCTTGCAGAAATAACTTGAAACATTTATGCTTATTATTTGCAAACTGAACAAATCAGCAGTTGATCCTGAAATGCTAGACCTTGCCTCCTGAGGAGTCAGATCCGTGGCAGCATAATTAGTAAACACCATAAGGGTTATATTGGATAACCCATGAAAACAGGTGCTGGGATCGCGGTGCGCGATCAACCCACGCCTAGTCGTAGCGATGCAGGCAGCATGGAACAATCGTGCGGCCTGATGATTTCTATGATTGCTGCGTGCAGCCAGTGCTACCTGTGCTGCTGATTGGCTGCACGCACCAGCAGGGGGCCCCAATATTGGGAGTGGCTCGCATTACTTAAAGGCAACCTGCACCTCTTAAAGGGGAGGTGCATTGTGACTGCACAAAGTCCTTTGGGAAGTAACCTTGTGTTGGAAGATATTAAAGAATGGCTGTAGCTAGGAAAGAGTGTGCACCAAGATTCTCAGACAGTGCACTACAGGCCTTGGTAGAAGAGGTGGACAGACGGAGGGGTATCCTATATCTGCAGGGGAGCAGGAGGTCCTACAGACACATGCTCAAGAGGTAGAGGAAGGACGTCGCGCACGAGGTAAATGCCAGGAGCATGCACATGAATGCAGAGCAGGAAGAAGTCAAATGATTTGACATGAGTGGTCAAGGTGAGTGACTTCAACTGTCAAATGGCATATCCTACCAACTCACCACTAGCCTCATCCACTGCTCCATGCACTGCAAGCCCCAATCACCCATCTACCAATGTACTCTTTCAATCAGTATGCAAAACCTTGAATCCGATGCTGCATCTCACCTTCACACATTACCACTCTTGCAAGCCGGACAGCCCCACAACAATTCACAGGTCACACACAGTGGTAGATATTCAACCATGACAGCCAAACATCTTGTAGGACACTCACTGACACACTTCCCTCTTTCTTGCAGGAGAAGGTGGCACACAACAGTAGGCAGCAGGAAAGAACTAGGGAAGGACAGGCACGCCTACATGTCCTCACCCCCACGGAAGAGACAGTGCTGTCCATCACTGGATGGGCCGTCGCTGCTGCTCTGGCCACTGGCGGAATGCTAGATAAGGTTCTCTGCATACCTAATCCTCCTCGCTTCTCACTTCTCCCTCATCCTACAATCTTTTCTGAATCACATGCTGCTGATGGTGTAAGCACACACTTCTTACTTTCTCCTCTCCCCGCACCACGACTCAACCCATGTCCCTTTGTCATTACAGATACCCAAGAACTGAAACTGGCACCAAATGCTTGGTGCACTGGAAAGCCTGCGCACAATGTCAAGGAGCATGGAGGAGTCCAGCTCCAACTTGGCACAGGGCTTTGCACAGAGCTTGGAGCCTATCCTTTCCCACATGGAATGGGTGGTCACCTCCATCAGCAAAACAGGGAACCCACCATGATGCAGCGTCTGATGACGAATGTCACAGCTTCCACTGCAGTACAAACATCTGCCATCCAAGGTCTGACTATTGCCTTGGAAGCTCAGTCTGCTTCTATCGTGGCTCTGAGTTCCACTGTGGAACAGTATTTCAGGGCATCACAGCAATCCAGTAATCTGTTCTCCAGCAGATCACCAGGACTGCTCAGGCGCCACCCTGGGAGAGTGCAAGTAGCGCCATGGAAGATGAACCTGCTGTCCTCTCTCAGAATGACAGCATTGCTGCTCCCACCTCTGCCACTCTACCAGTGACCTTGTTGTTGCCGCCCATCAGCCAGCCAGGCCAGACTGCTACAGCCCAGGCCAGACTGCTACAGCCCAGGCCAAGATGGTGTAGTCTGCAGCCGGGCCCTCCCAGCTCAGAGCTGCTCGAGGTCATCCTCCAAGGCCATCTACAATCTCCTCCATTGAAGGTCGGCAGCCTTCCATCACCCATGCCTCAGCCACTGGGGACGTACCTCATTTGAGCACTAGAATAGGTAAAGGCACACGAATAACAGGCACTGAGGGAATGCACACAGTGATTAATATCAGTCTGTTTGAATCATTTCATGTGCAAATCTATAAATGTGGTTCTGAATTTGCATTTGGTGTTGATTTTCATTTCTGTGATGAGCTGAGGGACAAAGCAATGTGTAATCATAAGGAGGACAATTTGATGGTCATGTGGGAGAGGAAATGTAAGGAGTGTAGGACTGTTGGTGAATGGGGAGGTGTCGATGAGGTTACTGGTATCTCTTATTAGCCATCTGATCATGCAGAGCCCTAGCAGACAGGGCCTGTCTACCTTGTTGCCTCCCTTCCTCTTCCTCCACCTCTGTCTCCCCCTCAGGTTCTCACCAGATAAGTGTGACAAGGGCTGTTCCCTCATAATGGCAAGGCTGTGCAGCAAACAACGACAAATCTTGATACCCACTCAGCTGAGTGCTGCAGGGCTCCTCCACAGCGGTCCAGGCAGCAGAAGCCTTGCTTGAGGACCCTGTGGTGTGCTCGATGATGTTCCGCGTGGCAACATGGTTCTCATTGTATGCCTGCTGTGCGCTTGTGCAAGCGTTCCAGACCGGAGGCATGAACCACTTCATGAGTGGATAACCCTCATCTCCCAGTAGCCAGCTTTTGACTTGCCGCGCTGGTTGAATGGCCGCAGAATGAATGAATCATGACTGCTGCCAGGATAGCAGACATTATCCTGCACGATGCCCTGCTTGTGATCACACACCAGCTGCACTGTGAGGGAGTGGAATCCTTTTCTGTTCATGAATATGGCCAAGTTCAGATGTGGATCACGCATGGCAATGTGTGTGCAGTCCTCGGCACCTTGCAATGCGAGCAAACCCTCGTGCTCGCTCCTGCTACTTGTCTCTGGCAAGAAGGAATGAGATGAATCTGTTTGAGTGCATACAGAGGCCTCAGTGACCTCCCTTATACAGCAGTGCACTGCAAACTGTGAGATGTTACTTATATCTCCAGCAACAGCCTGAAAGGAGCCAGAGCTGTAAAAATTAAGTGCCACGGTTACATTGACAGCCACAGGCAATGCTGTTCTTCCCCTGCTCTGAGGCTGCAGCAGTTGCCAAATCTCAGTCACGACCGCTATAGTGATCCACAGCCATTGGATGCAGTGATGGTCGCTGAAATTGATGTTAGTGAATTGGTCCCTGAAGGTCCTCGTTGGACATGGCCTCCTGCTGAGTGCCCTGTGCCGCCTCCTCCCTCTTCTGGCAGCTTCTCCTGCTCTGCGTGGCCTCTCTGCATCCCCACAGTTATGTTCAATTTCCAGAAGCCCTAGCAGGCCACCTATGTTTGGAAGCAACTTTGGTCAGCACACTGTTTTAAATGCCACCAACAGTACTTCAAGACCAGCCAGAACACAATCTGTCGAATAGTGCAACTTTCTCCAAGTGTAGGAAACTTCCACAAACACACACAATTGTACCAGCAGCCAGAATGACTAATCCAGCAACCAACCTGTAGCTCCTACATGATCTCTTCAAATAGCGCTGGTTGGGGGGGGGGGGGGGGGGGGGGTCCTTCATGTCGTTTAAGTCCTGTTCAGCTGTACGAGGTTAAGACGTTGGCTGGAGCGGGAAGTTCCAAAATGCCGCCAGCTGCTTCAAATCAGTGTTGCAGACTGATTTACATCATAATCTCCCTACTCTACATGTTGCCAGCGTTCACTAGATGCATGTGCACTCCAACCTTCACCAAGATGGCATCCTGCACATTTCATGTCAGAAGTGCGTGCGCATCTCGGACGCCTTTTTTGGGGGTTAGGAGTCTGCCATAGCGCCTAAAAATGGGCACTACACGGCTGAATTTCACCCCCCATGAATAGATTAGGACAATGCACAGGCTGCATACTGTGTTTCGAGGCTGTAAAATTTTGAAGGGGTGAAATGACATCATAAACTGCAAAAGCCAAGTTCAATTAGCTTGGAACACAAATCAGGCTGTGTGTTGCTCAGAATACTATATAGCAGTTTTTTTACCTTTTTATAAAAAACATATTGCTTTTGGGTATTTGGTCAGCCAAGGTCATAGCAGGTAGCAATTATTGGGTGGAATGGGAAGAACTGGTGGGATGCGCATCACAATTTTATTTTATTGACTGGTGCAGGGAAATATTGCCATCGCTTTTACTTTATTAGAATCATAGTGTCAGGCACAATAAATGAAATCCATAAAAGCAAAATGTCTAACAGTGTGCTGTGCTATAAGACTTTCAATGTTTTACTTCACAATGACATATCAGACCTTACAAGGAACTGTAGTTCAAAATGCAGTACTGGCATTAAGAATCAAATTCTAGTTGATGAAACTAACTTTAAAACTTGGACCAAAAGTCACTAACCACCCAAAAACAAAAGGATAGCAAGCGTTTTGCGGAACAGCAGAAATAGCCCTTAAACTGGCTCAATTTATCCTTTAATTCCTAACCTACCAAATCAGATTACACAAAGGGGAACACCACCTGCACGTTCCCCTCCAAGTCACACACCATCCTGACTTGGAAATATATCGCTGTTCCTTCATCGTCGCTGGGTCAAAATCCTGGAACTCCCTTCCTAACAGCATTGTGGGAGAACCGTCACCACACGGACTGCAGCGGTTCAAGAAGGCGGCTCACCACCACCTTCTCCAGGGCAATTAGGGATGGGCAATAAATGCTGGCCTTGCCAGCGACGCCCACATCCCATGAATGAATAAAAAAACTCCCAAAAATACAGCCACATCCAAATAATTGGATGATATCTTTTCCCTCTATATATTTTCCCTGCATTTGTTGCCAAATGCTAACAGTGAAGCACACATTACAATACTTGCCAAATAGGGAGGAAATACGACAACCCACCAACTCACTCATTTGCATATCTTTTGATTTTCTCTCCCCCCCCCCCCCCCCCCTCCCTCCCTCCTCCTTTCTTCTAATTTTCTTTCCCCAACCTCAGTAAAATTCCTGTTTATCTTTCAGTCTTGCATGCTGATAAAAGGTACACACCTGAAATGACAATAGCCTGTCTTTTCTCTTTACGGATGCTGACTGACCTGCATAAAAAAAACTTTATCCAGCTGATTACAGTGTACCTCATTACTATCCAAATGCCAGTTTTAGAATGGGCCTCATTCATTGATAATTGCTGCAGATACCTAGTTATATTCCCACAAAAGATGCACATATTATGCTTGCCTGTTCCAACGTCACAGGTTTAAAGATACAACCTGACGACAGAAGGTGCTTTTGTATTTGCGCATAACTTTGTCCTGTTTTAGAACAGCAGTGTCTGTGCGCCACTCCCCGGTTTCTGCATTTGGAGTGGGGTGCTAGTTTCCTTAGCCATGGTGGGATTTCCTGTTACACGGAGCCCATGGACAGCAAATGGGGGGGGGGGTAGAAATCAGTGTTTCACATTTACAACAACTTGCATTTATATAGCGCTTTAACGTAGTAGTCCCAAGGTGCTTCACAGAAGCGTTATCAAACAGAATTTGACACCAAGCCACATAAGGAGATATTAGGACAAATGACCAAAAGCTTGATCAAAGAGGGAGGTTTTAAGCAGCATCTGAAAGGAGAGAGGTAGAAAGGCTGAGGTTTAGGGAGGGAATTCCAGAGCTTAGGGCCTAGGCAAGTGACGGCATGGCTGCCAATGGTGGAGTGATTAAAATCGGGGCTATGCAAGAGGCAAGAACTGGAGGAGCGCAGAGATCTCAGAGTTGTAGGGCTAGAGGAGGTTACAGAGATAGGGAGGGGCAAGGCCATGGAGGGATTTGAAAACAAGGATGAAAATTTTAAAACTGATGTGTTCCTGGACCAGGAGCCAATGTAGGTCAGTGAGCACAGGGGTGATGGGAGAATGGGACTTGGTGCAAGTTAGGATATGGGCAGGGGAGGGTGGAAGACGGGAGGCCAGCCAGGAAAGCATTGAAATAGTCAAGTCTAAAAGTAACAAAGGCACGGATGGGGGTTTCTGCAGCAGATGAGCTGAGGCAGGGACAGGGGCAGAAACGAGAGCTAGGTTTGTTTACCCTATGGAGTGCAGATGATGGAGATATATAATTTGCCTCTAATAGGTGAATTCAAATTTTGGATAAGCACTCTACAGCTCTGCCATTTACAGTTAACTACCATCTTTCCCAATTCTTCTTCTCATCTCTTGCTACAGATGACTTTTCCTTTAAAGGTAGCAAAATACTGGAATTCCCATAGGTACAGGAATAATGCTGGATTTAGAAACACAGACACAGCATTACCCTCCACATACAGTCTTTCCAACCCTACAGTGTACGCTCGCCCACTATCACAGAGACCAAGAATAAGAATGCACCAATGCTCAGTTTTTCCAATTTCCTGCACTTTCTGATTTAGTATATATAATGTGGAAACGTGCCTGTGCCAAGTCCAGCCTAATGTCATGGTGTTGAGAGTTAACTGCCCAAAATTAAATCAAGTACAAGCAGACTCCAGCCAGTCTACTCTTTTCAGTAGTAAGTCGGAGTCTGAGAAAGTAGACTAAAATCCACACAGGTGCTTTTTTTTAAAAAAATAAAAAACTAAGAAACCAAGGTGAAGGGCCAACACCTATATTGGGTTTCAAAAGTCTGTACATTGTAGGGGGAAGGGAAGACAAACTTAATTCTGTGTTTCCCAACCTGAACACAGGCCATTCCACAGATCAAGTTAGTAAAATCAGAGGCAAGTGGGGACAAGAGGCAGGAAGGACAAATATGGAAGACGAAAGCTACTTTGGCCCATATTAGCTTGTCTAGATAAACCTGCAGTCTCCTCCTTTCTAACAGCATCCGCTGCATGCTAAATGCAACCAAGATTTTTGCTTCCACTACAATTCCAAAAGTCCATTCAAAGTGCCAATCATCAGGCTTCATCTAAAGAACTGCTTCAGTACCCAGGAAACATTCCATATACTGCAGTAAAAGGTACTGCCATGACCTTGAACTGTTTACATAGGGGAGCCAGGTATATGCAGATTGCTTGATTACATTTCTCTCCCTATAATTAAAGTGGTCTGCTGTTTTAGATTTGTAAAATCATTCACTTAACCATTAGGATTATTAACCCTACTTGACCAATGTGGAAGATGATTCACAGCAAAGAAAAAAATGATTTTTTAATGCAGCTGAAGGAGGAAAATTTAACAGTTGGTCTTGGTTCCTTGGCAATTGCTAATGTAGTTTTCTGTTGACAACACTGCACAGAACAGTGCAAACACTGATATTAAATTAAGTGGCACAGTGGCAGTGCACAATGTCACTGGTTGACTCATTTTGTAATCTGAGACTAACTGTGAGTGAGAGGGTGAATGTGTGTTTGGGGGTGGGGGCGGAGGGAGAAAAACGGGTTCTTGGCAGCCAGTATTAGAGCAACCCCCTGTTCTCTGAATGGCGGTGGCGTGTGATCCAGAGGTTTTATGAAAGGGAGAAAATAGAAGTGCATTTGAGGCAGTGGGGTAAATTTGAACCCCCAAGAACGTGTGGGTTGAGGGCGGGTGGGAGGTTAAAGTAACAGATTTTTGGAGCGGGACCGCATCCCGGCTCCAATTCGCCCACTTCTGGGTTTAACCCAGGCAGGTTTGTATGCGTGTGGATAGCTATCTTCAGGAAGTCCCGCCCCCACTTAAAGCCGGCAGACTGATACCTAAAAGGGCAATGTACCTCATTGAGATACGTGAGGTACTTAATATTTTGTGTATTGGACAACTAAAATGAATTTAACCTTACCTGTTCAGGTTTCCCAAGCACTTCCGAACCACATCAGGTGAAAGCAGGAAGGGCCGGATCCATGAGGTGAGTACCTTTATTGCACTGCTTGTGGGCCCAGAGGAGCAGGAGTGCTTCATCCAGGCCCAACAAGTTCACCTGGAGCCCCGCAATTGGACAACCCCCCACCCCCCCCTCCACATACCTCTGACTCGTCACCTGACCTCCAGTGACCTCAGATCTTCTTCCCGGCACCCTCTCCCAATCTTCTTCCTGGCACCTCCCCCCGCCCCCCCCCCTTCAAATCTTCTTCCTGGTCCCCCCTCCCCCGATCATCTTCCTCCCAAATCTGGAAGTGAAATTGATTGGCCTCATTATTGCGACCCGTTCACTAATATTCCGAGTTTCGCACCCGAACATCTTCCCCCACACTCCATTCCCGGCTCAAAAGTTAAAATTTACCCCCATGTGTCTATTTCATTTTAAAATATAGCAGAAAATCATAGATAACCCAACAAAATAAAAAAAAAATTAAAAGGAACGGGGGGAAGTTAAACAACCAATGCATCATTTATGAAGCTCAGGCCCCCTCTCCAATACGCAGAAAAAACCACAAAGTATTACTTTTAACTGTTACCTATAACCCTGTGACAGCTGCCAAACTCTGCCACACAAAATGCATATCTGCAATTTAACATGGCATGTGTACAGTATTTAATGCACCAAGAACACTAACTGATCATTTACAAAACAAAACAAATTGGAAAGAAATTAGAATTTTTCATAACATGTAACTTTCGTCAATTCTAGTGCCACTTACTGGATAACAGTATTTGTATCTATTTTAAACAGAAGAGATTCCCAAACTACCTCAATAACCTGTGTTGAGTTTCACTTAGTGCTGGCTGAACACCAAGCACATTTAGCAAATAACCTAAAAATCACAAGGCTTTGGTATTACTGCACTACAGATTTTAACACCTTTCAAATGTTCATTATATAATTAAGCCACTCAAGTAAGGCATGTTACACACAAATTTAAGTAAAATATCTAGAGAACATAGAAAAATCAGCAAATATCTCACATTTGAGGAAAACCTCTGCTGTTTGTTTGGGCTGTGGTACACTGGGAGTGATTGGTCTTCTCAATTCACGGTTATCCAACACACAAACCTTTCTGACAAAAGCCACCAAAAATACAAAGACCCACAGACATATGAAATAAAGAGACTAATATGGTATTATATTGCAGAAATATATCAATTTCACTGAAAGTATAGCTGAAGCATGTTGCAGAAACAATTATTACACGAAGTAAAATGTTTTTGGGATCTCAAGCCATAGTAGCATGATATATTTCCCTCTTCCTCGATTGTCAATACTTTATTGCCTTTGGCATGAAGAATAGAATTGCAGGATTAATAAATGAAGACAGGGTTGAATTATTTTGAACAATTCTTCCAAAACTTTTGCATGTTTAAGTGTGGATTTTAAAATCAGCATTTTCAAGGTAGGGAGCAGAACTCTACCACCACACATTAGTGCTCCATCCTTGCCCCATTTCCCACACTCCCATTTCCAACATAAAACATGGCCAATGTGAAAAATATCTTTTTTGAATAAGCAGTTATTTTTCCAGTTTTTTTTTGGGGGGGGGGGGTGGGGGGGAAAAGGGAGTGGTAGGTGGAGGAGACTCCAATGTTTTAAAAAGTAGCTGAATCTGGCATCCAATCATATTCATCCAAAATGCACCTCCCATCTGTCTCTATTATTTAGGGAGCTTGTGTATCTAATCCTGTAGCTGCTTGTGAATTTCACCCTTCTCATCTCAGAGAGCATGCTAACAAAACAAGCAAAAAAAGTGTAACAAAAAAGAGCAAGTGAAAGGATATGATAAATCAGTCTCTTCTGGTGAGCAATGATAGTGGCCTTGACATACTCTCTGAAATAAACAGCATGGTAGCTGACAGCAAAATGAGGGGTCTTGAAGTAAATTAAAAAGATTTTAATCCAAGGTTGTATCATAAACAGCAGAGTCGCTGTTTACATTCTTTACTTGGTATATTGTCACTCATGCTGTGCATTATAGAGCACACATGAAAAGTCATACCTTGATCTGTGAGCACTAAAATTACATAGAATGTACAGCACAGGAACAGGCCATGCAGCCCAAAAGGTCCATGCTGGTGTTTATGCTCCATATGAGCATTCTCCCACCCTTCTTCATCTAACCCCATCAACATGTCCTTCTATTCCTTTCTCCCTCATGTGTTTATCTAGCTTCCCCTTAAATGTATCTATGCTAGTCGCCTCAACTATTCCTTGTGGTAGCAAGTTCCACATTCTAACCACTCTCTGGGTAAAGACATTTCTCCTGAATTCCCTACTGGATTTATTAGTGACTATCTTATATTTACGGCCCCGAGTTCTGGTCTCCCCCGCAAGCGGAAGCAGCTTCTCCAGGTCTACCCTATCAAACCCTTTCATAATCTTAAAAGGCCTCCATGGAAATCACCCCTCAGTCTTCTCTTTTCTATAAAACATAGCCCAGCCGGTTCAATCTTTCCTGATAGGTATAACCTCAGTTCTGGTACCATCCTGGTAAATCTTCTTTACACCTTCTCCAGTGCCTCAATATCCTTTTTATAACATGGAGACCAGAACTGTGTTCAATTCTATACTGCTGGACATGAACCCCAGTGCTTAGTTTCCTTTTTTTTAAAAATGGCCTTATTAACCTGCATCGCTATTTTTTTAGTGATTTGTGTATCTGTACCCTGCTATTGTATCCCATTTAGACACTTATTTTCCCAACAGTATGTGGCCTCCTTATTCTTCCTACCAAAATGTACCACCTCACACTTGTCCATATTGAAATTCATTTGCCAATTACGCACCCATTCTGCAAGTTCATTAATGTCTTTTTGTATTTTGTCGTAGTCCTCCTCAGTATTAACTATACGCCCCAATTTTGAAATTGTACTTCCGATTCCAAGTCCAAATCATTTATGTAAATAGTGAAGAGTGGTCCCAGCACCGATCCTTGTGGAACACCACTTCCCACTGTTTGCCAGTCTGAGTAACTACCTTCAACCGCTACCCTCTGTTTCCTGTTTTGCAGCCAACTTGCAATCCATTCTGCTACTGGTCCCCTGACTCCACATGTTCTGACTTTAGTCATGAGTCTACAATGCCATACCTTATCAAATGCCCTTTGAAAATCCAAATATATTACATCTACTACATTACCATTGCCTACCCTTTCTGTTACTTCTTCAAAGAATTTAATAAGGGTCAAGCGTGACCTTCCCTTTTGAAATCAGTGTTGACTATTCTTCGTTATATTTTCGGTTTCTGGATGATTTTCTATTACATCTTTGAGTAAGGATTCCATTATCTTTCCTACCACCGACGTTAAGCTTGCATCCACCCGACAATGTGGAAAATTGCCCAGGTACCTCCTGTCCACAAAAAGCAGGACAAATCCAATCCGGCCAATTGCCGCCCCATTAGTCTACTCTCAATCATCAGCAAAGTGATGGAAGGTGTCGTCGACAGTGCCATCAAGCAGCACTTACTCACCAATAACCTGCTCACCGATGCTCAGTTTGGGTTCTGCCAGGACCACTCGGCTCCCGACCTCATTACAGCCTTGGTCCAAACATGGACAACAGAGCTGAATTCCAGATGTGAGGTGAGAGTGACTGCCCTTGACATCAAGGCAGCATTTGACTGAGTGTGGCACCAAGGAGCCCTAGTAAAATTGAAGTCAATGGGAATCGGGGCAATCTCTCCAGTGGCCAGAGTCATACCCAGCGCAAAGGAAGATGGTAGTGGTTGTTGGAAGCCAATCATCTCAGCCCCAGGACATTGCTGCAGGAGTTCCTCAGGGCAGTGTCCTCGGCCCAACCATCTTCAGCTGCTTCATCAATGACCTTCCCTCCATCATAACGTCAGAAATGGGGATGTTCGTTGATGATTGCACAGTGTTCAGTTCCATTCACAACCCCTCAGATAATGAAGCAGTCCATGCCTGCATGCAGCAAGACCTGGACAACATTCAAGCTTGGTGGCAAGTAACATTCACACCAGACAAGAGCCAGGCAATGACCATCTCCAACAAGAGAGAATCCAACCACCTCTCCTTGACATTCAACGGCATTACCATTGCCGAATCCCCCACCATCAACATCCTGGGGGTCACCATTGGTCCAGTTACGTTTCTGGTCAGTCACATAAATACTGTGGCTACAAGAGCAGGTCATAGATTCTGCGCCAAATGACTCACCTCCTGACTCCCCAAAGCCTTTCCACCATCGACAAGGCACAAGTTAGAAGTGTGATGGAATACTCTCCACTTGCCTGGATGAGTGCAGCTCCAACAACACTCAAGAAGCTCAACACCATCCAGGACAAAGCAGCCCGCTTGATTGGCACCCCATCCACCACCCTAAACATTCACTCCCTCCACCACCGACGCACAGTGGCTGCAGTGTGTACCATCCACAGGATGCACTACAGCAACTCACCAAGGCTTCTTCAACAGCACTTCCCAAACCAATGACCTCTACCACCTAGAAGGACAAGAACAGCTGGCACATAGGAACACCACCACCTGCAAGTAACACACCAGCCCGACTTGGAAATATATCGCCGTTCCTTCATAGTCGCTGCGTCAAAATCCTGGAACTCCCTACCTAGCAGCACTATGGGAGAACCTTCACCCCACGGACTGCAGCAGTTCAAGAGGTCGGCTCACCACCACCTTCTCAAGGGCAATTAGGGATGGGCAATAAATGTTGACCTCGCCAGCGACGCCCACATCCCATCAATGAATTTTAAAAAAGCTAATTGTCAACAGTTCCTTGGACTTGTTCCAGCTCCCTTTTTAAATATAGGACAGATGAACTAATATGGTCTCCACAGTTCATTAATATTTTATGGATTATATATTTTAAATACTTTGAAGAGAAGAAGTGTCTGTACAATATTTTGACAAAAATAACTTTTTAAACTGAACAAAAAAGAGTGTTCACCAAAATGGTTTTGAGGCGTAACTCCTGCCTACAGGATTGGGGATAATGTACTGCAGCAATGTAATTACAATGGCAGGTGGAAAATGTTCAGCCAACCAAGCAAGTAGTGAACACAATTTTTCAAAAAAAATCAATTTAGAATGTTTAAATTCCTCAAATTACAAAACACATTCATGCTATTCAAATTATTTCTTACTTTTAAACGCAAAACCCATATTGTTTGCATCATTTATTTCTTAGATCTTTCTATAGCACAATGCTATTTATAAAACAAAAGCACTGTATCCTGTTATAAAGTCTACAAGTATTCTGTTATGGATAGATTGGTCTTTCTTTGAATCCAGCTAATTCAGAGCCAATACCATTTAAAATTCCTGAGTAGTTAATTTGACTCATTTTAAACCAAAATCAGTCTTAATGTCTGCTGAACAAAGTACACTTTTGTAGATACAAACCTAGATATTAAAGTAAAATCATTGTACCATGGGTACTCAATCATACAAACCAAAGACCCAGGCTCAGTCCTTGGTTAGATCACAAGATCATTACAGCTGAGGAAGACCATATTAGTCCATCTGTCCAGAAGCACCATTCGGTAGTTCCACTGCAGCATCTAACTTTCTTAAAAGCATCCAGGATTTTCACCACCAGTACTCTGTTAGGAAAGCTCACTCCAAGTGTTGATCACTCTGCATGAAGAACTTCCTGATATCAGTCCTAAAATTACCTTTTATTATTTTTAACCTTGTCCTACTTCCAAAATTTAATTTAAAATAATATTCTTTCAATACCATTTACTATTTTACGTGGGACCTTGCTCTGTGCAAATTGGCTGCCATATTTACCTACAAAAACAACAGTGACCAACATCAAAAGTAATCCATTGTTATAAAGCGCTTTGGGGCATCCTTTTTTAAAAATTCATTCATGGGGTGTGGGCGAGCGCTGTCAAGGCCAGTATTTATTGCCCATCCCTAATTGCCCTTAAGAAGGTGATGATGAGCCGCCTTCTTGAAACGCTGCAGTCCATTTGGTGAAGGTTCTCCCACAGTGCTGTTGGTTAGGGAATTCCAGGATTTTGACCCAGCGATGATGAAGGAATGGTGATGTATTTCCAAGTCGGGATGGTGTGTGACTTGGTGGAGAACATGCAGGTGGTGGTGTTCCCATGCACCTGCTGCCCTGGTCCTTCCAGTTGGTAGAGGTCGTGGGTTTGGGAGGTGCTGTTGAAGAAGCCTTGGCGAGTTGCTGTACTGCATCCTGTAGATGGTACACACTACAGCCACAGTTTGCCGGTGGTGGAAGGAGTGAACGTTTCGGGTGGTGGATGGGGTGCCAATCAAGCGGCCTTTGCTCTGGATGGTGTCGAGCTTCTTGAGTGTTGTTGGAGCTGCACTCATCCAGGCAAGTGGAGAGTATTCCATCACACTCCTGACTTGTGCCTTGTAGATGGTGGAAAGGCTCTGGGGAGTCAGGAGGTGAGTCACTCGCCGCAGAATACCCAGCCTCTGACCTGCTCTTGTAGCCTCAGTATTTATATGGCTGGTTCAGTTAAGTTTCTGGTCAATGGTGACCCCCAGGATGTTGTTGGTAGGGGATTCAACAGCAATACCATCGCCGAATGTCAAGGGGAGGTGATTAGATTCTCTCTTGTTGGAGATGGTCATTGCCTGAACTTGTCTGGCACAAATGTTACTTGCCACTTATCAGCCCAAGGCTGGATGTTGCCCAGGTCTTGCTGAATGCGGGCACGGACTGCTTTATTATCTGAGGGGTTGCGAATAGAACTGAACAGTGTAATCATCAGTGAACATCCCCATTTCTGACCTTATGATGGTGGGAAGGTCATTGATGAAGCAGCTGAAGATGGTTGGGCCTAGGACACTGGCCTAAGGAACTCCTGCAGCGATGTCCTGGGCGGAGATGATTGGCCTCCAACAACCACTACCATCTTCCTTCGCGCTGGGTATGACTCTGGCCACTGGAGAGATTGCCCCGATTCCCATTGACTTCAATTTTACTAGGGCTCCTTGGTGCCACACTCGGTCAAATGCTGCCTTGATGTCAAGGGCAATCACCTCTGGAATTCAGTTCTTTTGTCCATGTTTGGACCAAGGCTGTAATGAGGTCTGGAGCCGAGTGGTCCTGGCGGAACCCAAACCGAGCATCGGTGAGCAGGTTATTGGTGAGTAAGTGCTGCTTGATAGCGCTGTCGACGACTCCTTCCATCACTTTGCTGATGATTGAGAGTCGACTGATGGGGCGGTAATTGGCCGGATTGGATTTGTCCTGCTTTTGTGGACAGGACATACCTGGGCAATTTTCCACATTGTTGGGTAGATGCCAGTGTTGTAGCTGTACTGGAACAGCTTGGCTAGTTCTGGAACACAAATCTTCAGCACTACAGCCGGGATGTTGTCAGGGTCCATAGCCTTTGCTGTATCCAATGCACTCAGCTGTTTCTTGATATCACGTGGAGTGAATCGAATTGGCTGAAGACTGGCTTCTGTGATGGTGGGGATATTGGGAGGAGGCCGAAATGGATGATCCACTCGGCACTTCTGGCTGAAGATGGTTTCAAACGCTTCACCCTCGTCTTTTGCACTGATGTGCTGGTCTCTGCCATCATTGAGGATGGGAATGTTAACGGAGCCTCCTCCTCCCATTAGTTGTTTAATGGTCACGACTGGATGTGGCAGGACTGCAGAGCTTTGATCTGATCTGTTGGTTGTGGAATCGCTTAACTGTGTCTATAGCATGTTGCTTCTGCTGTTTAGCATGCATGTAGTCCTGAGTTGTAGCTTCAACGGGTTGGCACCTCATTTTTAGGTACGCCTGGTGCTGCTCCTGGCATGCTCTTCTACACTCCTCATTGAACTGGGGTTGATCCCCTGACTTGTTGGTAATGGTAGAGTGAGGAATATGTCGGTCCATGGAGTTACAGGTTGTGCTGGAATGCAATTCTGCTGCTGCTGATTGCCCACAGAGCCTCATGGATTCCCAGTTTTGAGCTGCTCGATCTGTTCTGAATCTCTCATTTAGCACGGCGGTAGTGCCACACAACATGTTGGATGGTGTCCTCAGTGTGAAGACCAGTCTTCGTCTCCACAAGGACTCTGCGGTGGTCACTCCTACCAATACTGTAGCAGATGCATCTGTCCATGACAGGTAGTTTGGTGAGGACGAGGTCAATTGTAGACTGAGGTGAGAAACTTAAAAATGTTAAGACTACCTGCACAACAAATACATTAATAATCAAACATCACAATCAATTATCAAGGATGGTACACATACCTGTCTGAACTCCCAAAAGACAGCAGCAGATACCCAAAGAAAAGCTCTCTCATGATTAGGGGTTAATTGTGAAACTAAGACATGCTATCCTGTATATGACGCAGAATAAAGATATAGGTTTGGCTCACTCTGCTTCTGTAGTTTGGTCATGTACAGAGAAAAGTCTTCGGAAAAAGCCTGAAATGAATACATACAGCATCAGTTGAAACTCAAACTGCCTCATGCTATTTGAGAGCTAGAGAGGGTAAATACAAAATTAATAAAGAATGTGTAAGATCACACCTACCACACCACAGGGAAGAAGTGCTTGTCAATTACTAAACCATTACAAGATCCAGTCATGTTTGTTGTGCGTGCTTTTATTTTGACACAAGCTTGTAACATATTAGATGATTAAGAATGGTCTGAAGAGGATAGATTTATTACATTACAGTCAGAGCCTTAGTTACAAAAACAAAAATAATTTATGAAAGATTTGTACAAAACAAGCAATTAAGCAGCCCTATTGTAGTTTTAAATATTGGCCCATTCATCGACTATATATATCCATTTGAAAATTTCTGCTTTAGAAAACTAAACACAGTTCTTTACCTTAGTGACAATTTGGATGAAATAAATTTATTTTCCATTAATCTTGATGAAAAATGTTGGCTAAACTCACCTTTTGACATGCATAAATATGTATACTAGTGGATCTCCTGTGGCATTGGTCATGGTGAATTGGCAGATAAGGGGCCCTGAATTTTGAAGAGTTTAAGTCCCACTAGCAAGAGTTTCTTCCACTTACAACAAAACGAAAGATGGAAGCCTCCCCTGCAACATGATAATATAAACTCAGAAAAGTAGTGCACAGAGATTGTTTTGGCATTGTGCTCCCAAGATTCAAATTAGTAGCAGAAATGTTTTATGTGGGCTTGCGTGAGGCTAATTTGGTCTTATACACTGAAGATGTACATGTGCATTTTGCTCAGTTATGCTAGAGCTCTGAGATTGGATCCCAAAATTGAGGAGTCCGCTGACCTGGTGGTAATCACTTAGTGGGGGCAATGTACTGGGAATCCAAGATATTCAGAGATCCATCATGTTTGTAATTTATTTTGTAAACTCGTCTAATATTTTTAGGAGTGTAGAATGGGTGAAGAAGTCATGTCATTTGTATTTCAGAACATTTTTTGCTGGAATATGACCAGGAAGAAAATTGAAATGTGGGATAGGTTTTGTGCAATATGATTGTGGTATGACAAAAGGTGAAAATAAAAAAACTGGAGGAGGAGAGAAAAACAGAGACTTAAACACTTAATCATTGCCTAAGAAAACCGGCCACCTATCTGCCCATCCTGTTAGCTTATCTATACCCTCCTGCAGCTTTTATCAACCTTCATTACAATTTGGCAGATCCTAATTTGGTGCTATCAGTAAATTTTGCTATTGTTTCTTAATTCTTAAGACCAGATCATTAATGTATATA
Source organism: Heptranchias perlo (assembly GCF_035084215.1). Lineage (NCBI taxonomy): Eukaryota > Metazoa > Chordata > Chondrichthyes > Hexanchiformes > Hexanchidae > Heptranchias > Heptranchias perlo. The sequence continues at coordinate 71,401,770 of NC_090328.1, forward strand.
TTTGATAAGAGTAGCCCCAACACAGACCCCGATGGAACACTTTGCATCACATCTTTCTAGTCTGAGAAACTTCTTGTTATCCCCCATCCTTTGCTTTCTTCCTTCCAACCATCTCTCTATTCATGCAGCTAATTCCCCTCAATTCCTAATGACAACCTTTGCCACAAGTTTCTAACTTATTAAATACATTTGAAAATCCATATAAACCACATATACTGCATTTTCTTTATCAATCTTCACTGTTATTTCTTTGAAGAATTCTATAAGATTGGTCAAGCATCTGCACTGACTGGCCTTGATTACTTCAGGTTTCTCCAACTACTTGGTAATTTCCATCCACAGAAGGTTCCAGCAGTTTACCAATAACTGAAGCTCGACTAACTGGCCTATAATTTCCTGGCTTATCTCAGTCTTCTCTGGCACAACTTTTCTTTCCAAAGAAAGTTTGAGCCACCACTACTTCTTCCTTACTTTCCCTCAAGATCCTTGAATGTAAACCATCAGGTCCCAATGATTTGTCAACCTTAAGTTTGAATAACTTCTTTATTACCATATCTCTTTGATCCAATTGGTTCCTCCTACTATCGCTCAAATAAATTAGAACATTTCTGGTTCGCTCAACTTTCTATTCCCCTTTCACTCCTTAGCTTATGCCTAAGGACCAAATGAACTGTGAAGCAATAAATGTTAAAACATTAAGTGTGAAAAAAAGGCACCATTCCTTCCACAAAACATGTACAATTTCCTGTCCTGGAATCCACCCAAAGTAATAAATCCCCCAAGAAAGGCAACTGACACATAAAACCTTCAAGGTAATAAAGCTCCATGAAATTTGTCACTCATCCTCAAAAGGTACTCAAGCAACACCACAAATTATTAATCCACTCTTGGAACCCACAGTCTTCAACTCCGAGTAGTTGTGTTCCACAAATGACTTAATTCGAGCAGCACAGGAACCATTATGACATAAGCAATATTTCATAATTTCGGTCTACCCCGGTTCTTTTGGCATTCTGGCCTAATATTAAACATACATTTATAATTTATAAAAAGTACTGATCGTCATTCTATTAATTGCTTTTGATGGGAGTATGTGTACAATAATAACAACAACAACTACAACTTGCATTTATAGAGCTCCTCTAATATAGTAAAATGTCCCAAGGTGCTTCACAGGAGCATTATCAAACAAAATTTGATATCAAGCCACATAAGGAGATATTAGGACAGGAACATTCAAAATCAGGGATGTGCAAGAGGGAAGAATTGGAGGAGCACAGAAATCTTCGAGGTTTGTAGGACTGGAGGAGGTTACAGAGATAGGAAGGGTGAAGCCAAGGAGAGATTTGAAAACAAGCAAGAGAATTTCAAAATCGAGATGTAGCCAGACCAGGAGCCAATGTAGGTCAGCGAGCACAGGGGTGATGGGGAAGGATTCTAATAGATCCAGGATTAAATACCAATGACTCACTCTTCAAACTCGATTTCTATTTCCACCTTTTATACACTGCTAGCTTTCTCTGATGGGAGAGGACCATTCTCAGGATTGCTCTTTCAATGGCTAGTCCCATTCACCAGCAATGTATTTAACAGGATGCCAGGAGGTGCCACAATTGTTCAGGTTTAACTCTTGCCTCCAGTTCACTCCCCCACACCTCCCCCAACCATGTTGAAAGACACATTACTCTACGCAGTTTCATTCAAGATCCTTTTCCTCATTTGAAATCAGCTGTAACTAACTTTCACCTGTTTTTAAAATATAACTATCTGCACTCAAATTACAGAAGCATATAATGCCAAAGAATAAACTGAGGTATAGTTTCAAATGCTCTTTGATGTATTGAAAGCTTAAAAAAACACACATCCTTTGAGGACTCAAGTTCCATTTCTGTGCCAGATGCAAATGCACTCAAATTTGCTATAAATAGATAAATCCCATGTGTTCTGTAATTTCTTTTGTTCAGTATTGCAATTCTGCAGAATATCATTTTTGGACCAGCATGCATTTCTCAACAGTTAGATAAGACATTTAGTGCTCAAAGTGTTAAGTGTACAACATCCACTTTGTTCCACAAATTGGGGCAAACGAGAAGTATAACTGCATTGGTTAGAACCATTTGGTGTGCTCCTGCCATCTTATCTCAGAGAGGCATATGTATTTCAACTCCTAACTCAGCAGTTACACTATTTCTTGTGCTAATCATACAAAATTCCCATCATTTACTGGTGTAAGCTTTAAAAGTTTGTGGTCTCATTAACGCTTCCTATTTCTGATAATTATATAAGCAGACCCACAATAGAAAAAAAGATCTGGGATGGTCACAACAGGCTGCTGCATGGAAACAAGTCTTTTACACAGTGTCAGTTTAAAAAATAATCAGGTTTCCAAACAAAGGGATGTATAATTATGCATCAGTGTCATAATCTTACTGCTTCCTGTTTGCTAAATATGCTATCATTTGTCACCAGCATGAGACAGCACCAAAAGCCATTTATAGGAAACAGAATAATGTTCAATCAATTTTACATCTAATTTAAATTGCATTAACAGCAGGTTGTGAAGAAACTAATGACCAAATGGAAAATAAACATAACCCTGGATCAGGACTATGATACAGACATGAGAGTTTACAAGACACCATTCAGAATTGCCGAATACTTGCTAGGATGAAGCTTATATGTATTCAAGGAGTTCATTTGCTCCAAAAACAAATTCAGTATGAGATTTCAGTGTTTTTAAATATAGTTTATTTTTTGACGGACAGCCATCCAATTTTCCTTAAATTTAGAGCCATTTTCAAGTGGGGAAGGGGGATGACGATGGGGAGGGGGGGCCAGCCAGCCAGCGCGAGGGGGAGGGGGGGGGGCAGCCAGCCAGCGCGAGGGGGAGGGGGGGGGCCAGCCAGCCAGCGCGAGGGGGAGGGGGGGGGGGGCAGCCAGCCAGCGCGAGGGGGAGGGGGGGGGGCCAGCCAGCCAGCGCGAGGGGGAGGGGGGGGGGGGGGGAAACCAGCCAGCGCGAGGGGGAGGGGGGGGGGGGCAACCAGCCAGCGCGAGGGGGAGGGGGGGGCCAGCCAGCCAGCGCGAGGGGGAGGGGGGAGGGCAACCAGCCAGCGCGAGGGGGAGGGGGGGGGCAACCAGCCAGCGCGAGGGGGAGGGGGGGGGCAACCAGCCAGCGCGAGGGGGAGGGGGGGGGCAACCAGCCAGCGCGAGGGGGAGGGGGGGGGGCAACCAGCCAGCGCGAGGGGGAGGGGGGGGGGCAACCAGCCAGCGCGAGGGGGAGGGGGGGGGGCAACCAGCCAGCGCGAGGGGGAGGGGGGGGGGCAACCAGCCAGCGCGAGGGGGAGGGGGGGGGGGCAACCAGCCAGCGCGAGGGGGAGGGGGGGGGGGCAACCAGCCAGCGCGAGGGGGAGGGGGGGGGGGCAACCAGCCAGCGCGAGGGGGAGGGGGGGGGGCAACCAGCCAGCGCGAGGGGGAGGGGGGAGGGCAACCAGCCAGCGCGAGGGGGAGGGGGGAGGGCAACCAGCCAGCGCGAGGGGGAGGGGGGGGGGGCAACCAGCCAGCGCGAGGGGGAGGGGGGGGGGCAACCAGCCAGCGCGAGGGGGAGGGGGGGGCAACCAGCCAGCGCGAGGGGGAGGGGGGGGGGGCAACCAGCCAGCGCGAGGGGGAGGGGGGGGCAGCCAGCCAGCGCGAGGGGGAGGGGGGGGGCAGCCAGCCAGCGCGAGGGGGAGGGGGGGGGCAGCCAGCCAGCGCGAGGGGGAGGGGGAGGGGGGCGGCCGGCCAGCCAGCGCGAGGGGGAGGGGGGGGGTGCGGCCAGCCAGCCAGCGCGAGGGGGAGGGGGAGGGGGGGGGGGCCGGCCAGCCAGCCAGCGCGAGGGGGAGGGGGAGGGGGGGGCCGGCCAGCCAGCCAGCGCGAGGGGGAGGGGGAGGGGGGGGGGTGCGGCCAGCCAGCCAGCGCGAGGGGGAGGGGGAGGGGGGGCCGGCCAGCCAGCCAGCACGAGGAGGAGGGGGAGGGGGGGGCCGGCCAGCCAGCCAGCGCGAGGGGGAGGGGGAGGCCGGCCAGCCAGCCAGCGCGAGGGGGAGGGGGAGGGGGGGGCCGGCCAGCCAGCCAGCGCGAGGGGGAGGGGGAGGGGGGGGCCGGCCAGCCAGCCAGCGCGAGGGGGAGGGGGAGGGGGGGGCCGGCCAGCCAGCCAGCGCGAGGGGGAGGGGGAGGGGGGGGGCGGCCAGCCAGCCAGCCAGCGCGAGGGGGAGGGGGAGGGGGGGCGGCCAGCCAGCCAGCGCGAGGGGGAGGGGGGGGGCGGCCAGCCAGCCAGCGCGAGGGGGAGGTGGGGGGGCCAGCCAGCCAGCGCGAGGGGGAGGGGGGGGCCAGCCAGCCAGCCAGCGCGAGGGGGAGGGGGGGGGGGCAACCAGCCAGCCAGCCAGCGCGAGGGGGAGGGGGGGGCCAACCAGCCAGCCAGCCAGCGCGAGGGGGAGTGGGGGGGGCCAACCAGCCAGCCAGCCAGCGCGAGGGGGAGGGGGGAGGAAAAGGCAAAGAAAGTGGGAAGAAGGGGAGGAAGGGAAAAAGGAATGGGGAAGAGGAAGGAGAAGCAGATGTGAGCAGATGATGATTTAGGGGAGGGCAGACGAAGAGAGAAGGAAGGGGGAGAAAGAGGGGAAGAGGGAAGGGGGAGAAAGAGGGGACAGGGAAGAAGATGACAGAGGGAAAGGGAGAAAGAGGAAGAAGAAGTGGGTGGCAGAAGGGTGGAGGTTTAAGGGAGGAAAAGGGAAGCAGATAAGGAGTAACAAGAGGGAGGAAGGGGGAGGTCTCTGCCCATCTGTTCTGCCCTGGGATTTCTTCGTTTTTTCCCAGGATAAATAACTGGGCCTGTCCCAGATATATGACATGAACGAGATGGGATGGGGCATTCCTAACCTCCTGCCTCATTTTTCCGTGTGACTGTCTCGTGAATGCCCCACCAGAGGGTGCTTGAGTAATCCTGGCACTGTCGTTTGCGCCCAGGCCACTGCCACGGGATAGTTTGAAGATTGAAGTCAACTGCTGGCAAGGTACCTCCTCCAGCCACAGCCAGAAGGCCTGCAGTCGTGCTGTGACTTAGCACCAGATTTTCAGGCGCACGGCTCTGCCAGCGTGTGGGGCCTGCTCCTGCATCATGTAACTGGACCAAGCTCTGGAAAATATCACCCTCCCATCCTCTGACAGGCACAGCGCAAGTCAGGTGCATTGCATCAGTCAGGGCTCAGAGGACGCCCATAAAGGAAAACCTTCCCTCATTAGTTCATCCATTAAAATTCAAGAACTATTCATTAAACAAGTCAGAAATATTTTTAAAATTATACAGGCAGGCATATTTTTATGGCATTTATCACTGAAAAAAATCTCAAGATATCACTTTCAAATTAAGATCCAAAGCATAAAAGGTACATTAAAAAAAATTCAGAAAATACAGGTGCACCAAATGTCAGAATCTTTCCCATGTAAGAATTAAAAATAAAGCATCCTTGGAGCAAACTGATGAAACAATAAACAACCAGATACTTCAGTTTCTGCTTCATATGAAATTGAAGTCAATGTCGAGTTGATTTACAAAACAGCAGCTCCAGCAATCACTACAGACTTTTGAAGTTTTGCAGAGGAAGGCACATTATCATCTTACATGTCATTAAGATGTGAAGTGGGCCAGCTGTGGTCATATTAAACAATGCCGAACTTTGAAACCTAGATTCATCTACAAGTAAAACTATCCCACTTCTGGGGACAGTGCACTTCTTAAATAAATTCCAGGAAGACTGCCACAACTTATTATTGCCAAATACATCTCTGAACTTAATTTTATCTATAATCTAAACAGAAGATACCAATTTCTGGAGTGATGTGGCAAAATGCCATTATACTCTTGTCCACGTTGTGTGGCTTTCCTTTTGTACATGAAATCTCTGACCCTTAAAAACTAAAACTCCCACTGAAACTGCAATAGGTAGTCATGTAGAGGGCCAATAACAATTTAATTAGCTTGAATTAACCACATACTTAAAAAGGATTTGCATACGTTTAACATACCTACTCCTCATGAATGCTGTCCCCCCCAACCATGAAGAACATTAAAATGCCAGACTATAAAAGCAAATTGTTAATGTTCCTAAAAGGATTGAAATTTGTGCATAGCACATTGTTATAATCACATGGATATGCCTGAAATAAATGCATACTTTAAAAATGCCCCTGTGTACTATTTATGTAATGATTTATGGTGTTTATTTTAAACGGCATTGTGATGGGTTCTCAAGAAATAGAAATCACTTCACATGGTGGAGTCTTGTGCTTAGCTGAAGCTTCATATATTTTGAATTCATAGGGTTCTTGCTACAGATATTTAGAAGCATTTTATTGGAAATAAAGCATTATTCCAACTGGTTAATAATGGAGCATTTGAATTTGATTCTAAAACTGTTTTCAATACCATTTTTAAGGTAATAGACTTAACGAGAACCTAGTGTCAGAGTTTGTTCCATTGTAGCACTCGCCTCTGAAACAGAAAGTCGTGGGTTCAAGTCCCCCTCCAGAGACTTGAGCACATAATCTAGGCTAACACTTCAGTGCAGTAAATGTTCTGTTTTTTCATTCACGTACAGCATTTTTAAAAGGAGCATGAGGGGAATGGGTTTTGACAGTCATTTTAGTTAGTTGGCAAAAATAGTTTTTGCTGTAATATGACCAAAGTGTTGAAACCTATTTCATGCCAATATTTTTTTTTAAAAAGACTACACAGGGTTTATCATTTTTATAAGGCACATGCAGTATATATCGATTCTTTGTTTTCTTCAACCAGAACAAGCAATTTGGTGATAGCAGTAGTAAATGTGACATTCCCATTACTCAGTGGTTATTTTTGACCAACTTAAAATTTCTGATGACTTGTGTTAGTTAATCTTTGTGCTCCAAAATATGTTTAGATTGGGTAATGTTGAATATATTATTCCCATATTGTTTGTAATATTGCAGGGTTAAAACATTCCACTCAGCACATTATATCTATATATTTTTTAAAAGCTCTGATAAGTTTAAACCAAAGCCAGCTGCCAGTTTAGCTCTCCCTATTCATAATTTCTCTCAATTTTCCTATGACATCCAATAATTTGAGTTATCTTTTAGCTCTGTCCCACCTCAGAATTAGATTCTCCATTTTACGACAAGATTTTCTTTTATTCCTTTTTAGGATGTATTATTTCTTGTTTTAAAATATCAACTGTTTTTTGATCACTGAGACGGTAAATGTAGTCAGGTTTAAGTACAAAAGAAAATGCAATCAGCTTTGAAAAACATTTTTCAGAACTTGAACACTACCCAATCTGGACTCTTTAAGAATGACCCATTTTTGCTGTTTGGAAGGTTGCTTCAAACTCCTCCCTTGTGTTTGACAGCACTGCAACATAAGGGATTTCAGTTATTTACTCCATTTCAACAACAGGTTATAATTGTGCAGATAAAATGAATTTAGCTAATGAAATAAGTATATTCATGATATTGCCAAAGCAGCAACAGAACACTCACTGAGCTAGACCTGATAATGGCTTTTTCTTTAATCCTTCAGAGAATCCACTGATGTCAGAGTTATTGCAGCATTTTCAAGCTGGTGTATTTTGAAAGAAAGCCACTGCGGACATCAACGTGGTCCATCGTCAGCCAGCAGCAGATTCAAACTTACACCTCATTTTTAACACTTTCCTTCTCTATATGTTTGAAAGACTTGTCTATCCTTTAATAGTCAGGATCACCATTTTGGAATCAGGTCGCTGAACAGCTAAGTTATTGAATCAGGGGTTTACATCAACACCACTGTAGTCTATATCCTTATTTTTAAAAATCTGACCTAATAAAAAAATGGATTCTGTACTGCAGAATTTTAAGATAAGCCGTTTAAATATTTTTTAACTAAAGCTAAAGGCCAAAGTATATCACACCACTCCTTCAAAAAACAAGAGTTTGATTGTACAATTTTAAAAATTCTGCTTTTGATATTCACATCAAATGTACAAAATGTTGAACACAATTAGTGACCCAAAGAGTGAAAATCTCCTTATAAAGATCTTCATAATTCCACCTTCTTCACATTCCATAGATACTTAAAAAGGTGGTATGTGCAATATTTCAGGATTATTCATAACACCTAGGGTACTGTGCACAGTTCTCGTCTCCATATTATATAAAGGATATAGAGGCAGTGGAGAAGGTGCAAAAAAGATTACAAGTATTATACCAGAACTGAGAGGTTATAACTATCAGGAAAGATTGAACAGGCTGGGGCTCTTTTCTCTAGAAAAGAGAAGGTTAAGGGGTGACCTAATAGAGATCTTTAAAAATTAATAAAGGGGTTTGATAGGGTAGACGTAGTGAAGATGTTTCAACTTGTGGGGGAGTCCAAAACTAGAGGCCATCAATATAAAATAGTAATTAATAAATCCAATAAGGAATTCAGGAGAAACTTCTTCACTCAGAGGGTGATTAGAATGTGGAACTTCTGCCACATGGAGTGGCTGAAGTGAATTGCATAGATGCATTTAAGAGGAAGATACATGAGGGAGAAAGGGTTAGAATGATATGCTGATAGGGTTCGATGAAATAGGGTGGGAGAAGGCTCGTGTGTAGCATAAACACCAGCATAGACCAGTTGGGCTGAATGGCCTGTTTTTGTGCTGTAAATTCTATGAAAGACTATATATTGTTTTAATAAAAAGGAAACAATGGGATTTGGAGAATTTGCAGAATTTGCATTCCATAACAACACAGTATCAAATCGACATACTCCACATTATAAAGAAGCATCCCTTAAGTGTAAATGTGCTCAATGGCTTCCAAAAGCAATCATGTTTTCTCGCAGAACAACGGCAAGTTAAAATTCACACAGAACTAATCTAAAAGTTCTGACTTTAAAGACAAGGATTTTAGTATCTGAACAGCCTCATAACATTATTGTTTTTAATAAGGGAGAACAATGAAATTACTGAATGTAAATACAGGGCTAATGTACAGGGTATCCAACAAAAGGCGGCAGCAATTGCTCCTGGCTTCACTTTTGATACTAATAATTCTCCAAACAGTTTACAAGTTTCTTCCCCTGAAAGAAATTCCACAGTCTGAATACACTGGATCAAATGAACACTGCTGAAACTTATTGGAATTCAACTGCAAAGCAAACTGCAGCTGAATAGTCACAGTTTCTCCTTACAATATCCATGCTAAGTTTTTAATGACTATTGATTTGATCTATCAGGCCACACATCGGTTTCAAACCAGGATGAAAATTCCCAATATCATTCAATAATGATGCAGCAAACACTTAACTACAGTGGGAAATATCAACACTCACACCAACATGTTCCATATGCCAAAGTCTTGAACTTAGAATTTCTGCTAACCATAGTTTAATGGAAAAAAAGTGAGTAACATGCATTGTGCACTTTTCTGCACAAATGTATTGGACTTGAAGTCAAGTTTATCAATAAAATATCTTTCAGCACAAATTTTCCTTTAAAGAGCAAAACGTGTCACTTGGCATCAAGTGAATTTAAATGTGTTCTTGAAATTTACCAAAGGTACATATTCACTGCATTTTTGCATCATTAGTATTCAACCTAGCGGTGTTTATTTTTAAATCAGAACCAACACATACCCACAAGTAGCAGCCATCGAAAAGAAACAAAATAAACCAAACTTTTAGGTTAACTGTCACAATTTTGGTTAAAATTACAACTGAATTAAGCTATCATGTGTCAGTGATGGACAAATCTGGTGCATGGTTTGCACTATAGATTTCAATTGGCCTTGTTCAAAACTTAAAATAAAAAGGTTCTGAAAACAATAAGAACTGTAAAACTTGCTGTAGCACCAATTTACCTTATTGTACTCATATTTGTACTGTATTTTGAGTGTATCCATTGCTCTGATCATAGCCTGCATGGCAGTGAAGATATTCTGATAGACCAGCTTTGTGAAGCCTCGTTTGTCCTCATCAGAGTACCCTGTACCATGGATGATTCGCATCTGTTTGATGAATGTGCTCTTGCCACTTTCTCCAGTGCCTGAGAAAACAAACCAAAGCATTAGTGTCAACAATGTTGATTTTTCCTAGGAATTAGAAGTTATTAAAAAAGGAACAATACTAAATCAGAGGTTAAAGCCAATTGAAGAAAATAACTACAGAAAGCATATGGACAAATAACATGGCCATCTTAAAAGTGTTTAAGACTACCTAGAGTTGTTGAATGACAGAGACTACTAAAAATCTTTTCCACAACATGAATGTGCACTGAGAGTTTAATAATTTTCAAGTATATCTTATACAGGAGCTGACTGCAGTCACCATCATCATGACAGCTGCTTCAAATTAATATTTTCTTGAAATCTCAATCTCTAGCTTACTTTGATTTTGGTATATATTCACAAAGCACTCATCAGGTTCAGATCTGTGACTAGAATGAAAGTATTTCATTTCAGTATTATAAAATTAAAAAACAAAAAACCTTGTTACTGAGGAATTATAATCCTGAGACAAGCAATGCAGCTTAGCCCTAATTGTCATCGTTCTCTAAATAAGCTCTCTGCACAGCTATTATATCCCATTACTGACTGAGAAGAATTGAACTTGTTAATTCAATATTCTTAAAACAATTACCTAAAGTATTATTCACATATATTCCTGCAGTGAATACGGCTAACTTTAAAACACAAAATTAATTTACTACTTTTGAAATTGTTCCAAGAAAGACAAAGTTTGCAATTATTTTGCACTAAATGGATGGTAATGGATTTAATATCTCCATCTGTATCACCAATTTGTTTAAGGACCAAGAATATTCCAACAAAAACCTCTCAACAAAATAGTAATTGCTGCTAATACTAATGCAGAACTTTATACATACTGAAGTAATAAGTGGCAGCATTTTTTATTATAAGAGTGGTTTGCAGAATATACTACAATGAACATATAATCTAAATAAAAGAAAACTTTATTCAATCTGCATTGTTTACTTTTTGTAGAGGGCTATAAGGAAACAGTGTCAAGGCATTGTCACAAATGCTGATATGCCACACCTCTTCGGAGTGAGATATAGGACTGCACTCATGAGTTCTTTCTTTCATCTGAACTGTGGCAACAAGGAAACTTAAATTGTTCAGTGGAAACCAGAAAATACTCCAGTAGGGTGGGGAAGCAGAAAGGAAAAAAAAACATAAAAATAACCAAACACACCAGGACACACACCTCCTGACAGCTAGCTCTGGAGTAGCCTTAGGACTGCCTGGGAGATGCTTTCCAATCCATACTCTCAAGAGAAGTTGGTGGGGTGATAAGCGGGAAAAATAGATATACCAAATGGAACAGAGGAGGAAAATGGTCTCACCCATTTTTTTCCCCCACTCTGTTCTGAGCCCACCTGATTGGTCGTGCCTCTATTTGGCAGTATTTCCTTTCTCCCATGTACCCTACTTCCAAAAGAAAGCAAGGAATTATTCAAAGAGAAACCTACTCTATCATTCACAGTACATTATCAGCATCCACAACCAAGTGGAGAATGGAGGCAGAAATGAATTAAGTAGTCAAGTCAAACAGAGCAAAGGTTTTCCCCAAGTGAGTTGTAAGTTGTATTATATCACAGCTTTAGATTAGAAAAGAGGTTCCTCTTAACCAGAAATTTGTGCTAGAGAACAGATGGTGAAAAGTCTGTATATGGAGCATGTGGAGTAGAGGTTCCCAAACTTCTTTTTGCCAAGCCCCCCTTCAGAGATTCATGTCCCATTCACGCCCTCTTCCCTTTTTCGAAGAAACAGTATTTTGTAGTCCCCAAGACAAGAATTCAATCCTATTGGTTTCAAAAACTGGAGAAGAAACAGAAGTTTAAAATGCTCACCCTGCCTTCAGTTGTGTAGGGATTATGTGCCTCATGTAGCCAGCTGTTTCAAGGATTTCTACTTTCACGCAGCAATCTAGGAGATGCTACAGACGGGAAATCCAGAAGTATGGGTTTCCCGGACGTCATTGTGAAATTGACGTAAGGAACTCTTAATATTTTTTGTCGGTTTCCCACCTGACAGGCCAGCCAGATTGACAGGAGAGGAGCTAGGAAGTGTATACCAGCAGATACGTCTTAGATGGGTTGGGGGTGGGGGGGGGTCGGTCATCGTGGGTTTGGGGAGGGGGAGAAAGCGCGTCAGAGACTGGGGGGGGGGGGCGGGGAGTTGAAAGCGAGTCGGAGACGGGGGGGGGAGGGGAGGAAAAGGAGAAAGCGAGTCGGAGACGGGGGGGGGGGGGGAAGGAGAAAGCGAGTCGGAGGGACAGGGAGTCGGATATGGGGGTTGGTCGATCGCACGTGCGGGATTGCTGCAGGTAGGCTTGTTGGGCCTTAGGGAAGCACTCCTGCCCCTCTGGGCCCACAAGCAGTGCAATAACGACACTTACCTGCAGAGCCTGGCCTCCTCGCCTCATCTCGTGACGTGAAGCAGAAGGCCCAGGAATCTCGGCCCCCAGGATTTAAAAATAAAAAAGCTGTCAAAATCGAGGCCCGCAGCCTCCTTAATACCTTTCACTGACCGACCCGCCTCCTGAGAATAGGTTGGCCAACCCGCCTCTGTTAAATCCGGAAGTGGGCGGGTTGGAGGCGAGTTGGGGTCGGGTTTTAGGTTTTTTTTTTACAATTTTTACCTTCCCACCTGTCCCCAACCCACCCATTTGTGGGGTTAAAACACATCAGATTCCATATGTACGCTGACGACATCCAGCTCCACCTCACAACCACCTCCCTCGACCCCTCCACTATTCCTCATTTGTCACATTGCTTGTCTGACATCCAGTACTGGATGAGCAAAAATTTCCTCCAACTAAATATTGGGAAGACCAAAGCCATTGCCTTTGGTCCCCGCTGCAAATTCCGTTCCCTAGCCACCGACTCCATCCCTCTCCCTGGCCACCGTCTGAGGCTGAACCAGACAATCAGCAACCTTGGCATCCTATTTGACCCTGAGATGAGCTTCCGACCACATATCCACTCCATCATTGAGACCGCCTACTTCCACCTCCGTAACATCGCCAGTCTCCGTCCCTGCCTCAGCTCATCTGCTGCTGAAACCCTCACCCATGCCTTTGTTACCTCCAGACTGGACTATTCCAATGCTCTCCTAGCTGGCCTCCCATCTTCCACACTCTATAATCTTGAGCTCATCCAAAACTCTGCTGCCTGTATCCTAACTCGCACCAAGTCCTGATCTCCCAGCACCCCTCTGCTCGCTGACCTACATTGGCTCCCGGTCTGGGAACGTCTTCATTTTAAAATTCTCACCCCTTTTTTTCAAATCCCTCCATGGCCTCGCCCCTCCCTATCTCTATAACCTCCTCCAGCCCTACAGCCCTCCGAGCTCTGCGCTCCTCCAATTCATGCCTCTTGCGCATCCCGACTTTAATCCCTCAACCATTGGCAGATGTGCCTTCAGCTGTGTAGGCCATAAGCTCTGGAATTCTCTCCCTAAACCTCTCCGCCCCTCTACCCTCCTTAAAACCTACCACCTTGACCAAGCTTTTGGTCACCTGTCCTAATACCTCCTTGTGGTTCGGTGTCAAATTTTGTTTGATAACACTCCTGTGAAGCGCCTTGGGACGTTTTATTACATTAAAGAAGCTACATAAATGCAAGTTTTTCTTGTTAAAATTTAGGCCCATGGTTTTGACAGAAACCTGGCTCACAGGTGGCGACACCTTGCCCATTACTGAAACCTCTCCGACTGGCTATACTTTCACCACCTGTCCCGTCCAAACTGCCACAGTGGCGCTCATCACCAAATCACACGTTGGCCTTTTTTCCTACTCCTCCTTCAAGCACTTCACCGTGTTCCATCCATTCGCTTCTCCACCGCCTTCCCCCCAAGCTTTTCTTTGAGATATGTTCCCTCCTTTCCTCCCTCAGCCTCTGTATTGATGACTCCTCATCCTTGGGAGATTTCAATCTCTATCTCAACTCATCTTGCCTTCTCTCCTCTGATTTCACTTCCCTCCCTAAACCTCTCCCTCCATATGAACTGTCCTACCCATATTCACAGTCACATCCTCAATCTTGCCATCTCATGTGACCTTTCTACTCCCATGGTCTTAATTACGGAAAAGGCCATCTCCAACCAGTTCCTTGTATCCCTCACCACCCCACTTCCATCTGAATCTGCCCCTGGAAAAAACTCTCCCCAAGTCACTTAAAATTGCACTTTCAAGCAGCCAACGTTCTAGTTTTTGGCCCTCCATTCACCACGATATGTCTGCAGCTATCAAGCTGCTCAATCACTCCTTCTCCTCAATCTTAGATGTCCTCATCCCCTGTAAAATCTTTAGTCTCCCAGCCTGGTCGTTAACCCCAGTACGGACCCCATTTTCACTCCCCTAAGTTGAAGAGGCAGAGACTTAAATGTTTATGGCATATAACTGGCTCAGCCATTCATTGCCAGATCTGGCTGAACCACACAAGTGTTATCGGGCCTCATTCTCCTCTGCCAAAACTGCTCACTACTCAAGGATTATCCGAGAAAGCACTTTGTTTTCTCAATTACCAACCACCTCCTTAAAATCCTTCTCCCCACAACTCCATAACTCCAACAAAATTGCGAGAAGCTCAAAATTCTTTGTAACCAGGATCAGCTCCTTCTGCTACTCCACCACCCCCCCCACCCACTTCCCCACCAAGCCAAACAATGCCACAGACTTTCCTGTACACTAGCCCCAAACCAGTGTCTCTCTAGTTTCGCTCCTATCTCCCCTCATTCCCTCTTTCAGCTCATCTTGTCTGAGACCCACCTACTGCTCCATCAACCTGATTCCCACTAAACTGTTGACCACCCAACTTTCTTTTCTGGCCCTCATGCTAACTGATTTTGTAAACGGTTCCCTCTCCTCAGATAAGGTTCTGCTCCCTTTCAAATCTGCCGTCATTATCCCTCATCTCAAAAAACCCACCCTTGACCTCTCTGTCCTTGCCAACCAGCACCCCATTTCTAAC
The DNA here is from genome assembly GCF_035084215.1 of Heptranchias perlo. Taxonomy (NCBI): domain Eukaryota; kingdom Metazoa; phylum Chordata; class Chondrichthyes; order Hexanchiformes; family Hexanchidae; genus Heptranchias; species Heptranchias perlo. The sequence goes on from NC_090328.1 coordinate 71,416,793, forward strand.
CTGCCTTTCCTCTCCAACGTCCTTGAACGTATTGTCGCCTCCCAAATCCGTGCCCATCTTTCACACATCTCCATGTCTGAACCTCTCCAATCAGGTTTCCGCTCCTGCCTCAGCACTGAAACAGCCCTAATCAAAGTCACAAATGACATTCTCTGTGACTGTGACCTTGTGCACTATTCCTCCTTATCTTTCTTGACCTCTCTGCAGCCTTTCACACGGTCGCCTATGCCATCCCCCTCCAATGCCTCTCCTTTGTTGTCCCCGCCGGGTTCCACTCTTACCTCTCCATTCATAGCCAGAACATCTTCAACAATGGCTTCTCTTTCCACCCCAGCACCATTACCTCCAGAGTCCTCCAAGGATCTATCTCCTTCCGCTTGTACATGCTGTCCCTTAACATCATTCGAAAAGATGGGGTCAGCTTCCACATGTACACTCTCAATACCCAGCTTTACCTCTCCATCACCTGCCTCCACTGCCTCTGTTGTCAGGCTGCTTGTCAGACATCCAGTTTTGAATGAGCCAGAATTTTCTCCAGTTAATAATTGGGAAGACCAAAGCCATCATCTTCAGCCTTTGCCAACTCCAAACCAGACATCCATTCCACCCACCTTTGCGGCCACTGTCTCAGGCTGAACCAGACTGTTCGCAACCTCAACATCGTATTTAACTCCAAAGAGCTTCCAACCCCATATCCTCTCCATCACAAAGACCACCTACCCCACCTCATAGCATTGTCCACCTCCACCCCTGCTTTAGTCCAATCTGCTGCTGGAACACTTATGCGTGACTCTGTCACCTCCTGACTCAAATATTCGAATACTCTCCTGGCCTGCATCCAGCACCCACCCTCCATAAACTTCAGTTCATCCAAAACTCTGTCACCCATATCCTATCTAACTCCAAGTCCTCCTCATCCATCATTGCTGAACTACATTGGCTCCTAGTTCCCCAACACCTTCAACACTCCCATCCTCATGTTTAAATACACTTATGGCCTCACCCCTCACTATCTCTTTAACGTTCTACAACTCCTCCAGAACTCTCCATTCCTCCTTTCATACCCCCTTGCTATGCCCCACAATTGGCAGCTGTGCCTTTAGCCATCTAGGACCCATGCTCTGGAATTGCCTCCCTAACCTCTCTGCTTCTCCACATCTCTCTCGTCCTTTAAGACCCTGCTTAAAACCCACCTCTTGCTTTTGGTCACACCTCTTGATATTTCCTTCTTAGCCTTGGATCCATTTTTGTCTGACTAAGCCTCTATAGTCACTCTTGCCAAAGTTCTTGGACTTAGCCAAGTTCGGTGTATTCCTACAGGAAGAGTTTGTACTCCAAATTGGACAAACAGAAAGTCTACGTGTCAATAGCTTGTTTTGGAGACTCTTAAATTTGGTTTCTGCACGTTAGACACAAAAAAAAATACATTTCAAAAAATGCTTATGGGCAAGGATTGAACTTCATGGATTGCTTTAAATTCATAGCTGGAATTATACAAAGGTAAATGAGCAAGTGTGACAGAAGAACCAGCAGAAATGGTGAGTGGTGCACAAATATAGACAAGTAATTAGTGTCCATTTTATCAATACAAGCATACGAGCTGCAAAATACAGGAGGAGAATATACAATATCTCAAATTTTACCTTCTTACAATTTGAAAAAAATAAATGCTGCTTTGTTCATACTGTTGTCTTTAGAATAACCACAAAGACAAAGCAAAGACTGCCGTAACTGTGACTTAAGGTGGTGACACGTTGCCTGGTTGTGAAATCACTCTGGGAATTTCTCCATCTTACTTTATTTTAGTTGCAAGTATGACAAGGGATTTTTTTTTTCTCATCTGTATGTCCTAGGGCCAAGAATTTTTATCTATTTCTTATTTGTGTGCAAATTAATTCTTTCTTCCTCCCAGATACCCTTTCCACTGCCTGCATCCAAAAAAATACATTATATGTTAGATTTTGAGGAATCACTCAAATGAACCACTCAAATAACAGACTTTCATGCTAAACAAAACTGTAGTTGCAATTGAAAAATAAAATAGTGCAAGTTACACGTGAGTATCAATTGTTAGGTTTTTATAATAAATAGTTAAATACGAGAATACTGAACAACAATGAAAGCAACAGTTACGCCCACATTATAATATACTACAAGCCTCAGGAAATTGCAACATATGCTTAAATGGCCAGTTGTTATTTTCAGTCAACTGTTCTAACATCTGAAACATTATTTTTTTTGTTTTGTGCCACACTAAGTAAAAAAAATAATAATTTTTGCCTTGGATTTTGCAATTCGCATGTGTCCTATTGAAACAATTGCTCATTTACTTTTGTGTAATGCCTGCTGGGAGTTTAAAGCATTTGCAATCCATCACTAAGGTTCTGAACACAAACGCAATCTTGGACTATTGGTATTTCAATTCTCTAACCCGTTAGGACTCTTGTTTTTACCACCATTTATATTATGGAACTGCCTCCACTGGAACAGTTCCTTGATACAAGTGTTTCTTGTGTTGGCAAATTTGCCGCACTTACAATTCACAATCTTGCACGTTGCATACGGGCAAATTGAAGCCCATGGAACAAAAGGGGCAGGGGCAGCGGCAGCATGGATACGAAAGTGGCTAAGTGACAGAAAAGAGAGTAGTGGTGAACAGTTGTTTTTCGGACTGGAGGAAGGTATACAGTGATGTTCCCCAGGGGTCGGTACTAGGACCGCTGCTTTTCTTGATATATTATTGATGACTTGAACTCTGGTGTACAGGGTACAATTTCAAAATTTGGAAATGACAAAACTTGGAAGTGCAATAAACAGTGAGGAGGATAGAAATAGACTTCAAGAGGACACAGACAGGCTGGTGGAAAGGGCGGACACATGGCAGATGAAATTTAACACACAGAAGTGCAAAGTGATACATTTTGGCAGGAAGAATGAGGAGAGCCACTATAAACTAAAAGGTACAATTCTAAAGGGAGTGTAGGAACAAAGAGACCTCAAGGTATATATGTGCACAAATTTTTGAAGGTGGCAGCACAGGTTGAGAAAGTGGTTAAAAAATAGAGGCACAGAGTACAAAAGCAAGGAAGTTATGTTGAACCTTTATCAAACACAGGTTCAACCACAACTGGAGTACTGTGTCCAATTCTGGGCACCGCACTTTAGGAAGGATGTGAAGACCTTAGAGAGGGTGCAGAATGGTTCCAGGGATGAAGGACTTTAGTTACGTGGATAGACTGGAGAAGCTGGGATTGTTCTCCTTAGAGCAGAGAAGGTTGAGAGAAGATTGAGAGAAGATTTGATAGAAGCGTTCAAAATCATGACGGGTTTAGATGAAGTAAATGAAGAGAAACTGTTCCCATTGGCGGAAGGGTCGAGAACCAGAGGACATAGATTTAAGGTGATTGGCAAAAGAACCAAAAGGCGACACGAGGAAAAAATTTTTTATGCAGCGAGTAGTTATGATCCGGAATGACCTGCCTGAAAGGGTAGTGGTAGCAGATTCAATCATGGCTTTCAAAAAGGAATTGGATAAATACTTGAAGGGAAAAAATTTGCAGGGCTACGGGGAAAAAGCAGAGGAATGGGACTAACTGGATTGCTCTTACAAAGAGCTGGCATGGGCTCAATGGGCCAAATAGCCCTTTTCTGTGCTGTAACCATTCTATGATTCTACATACAATTACTACAAAGTTACATTTGTGACCATCATTCTAGCCACAGACCTTCACCAATGTTTCCAATGACCTGGAGAGATGGATTGAGAGCTCAGTAATGCAACAGAAATGAGATATTAAAAAGGTACACCAAATTATGTAAACATCTACTAGTGGCTACCATATACAAATGAATAGGCTCTGAACTAGAATGGAAACCAAGGGCTATTTTCTCATGCTTTCATTATCACTTGGTTCCACTATTTGAGCATAGTCATAATCCTAAAATAGGTAGAAAAACAAATTTAATACTGTAAATGAGTGTTCTATTCCAGATACTTTTGGCCAACCAGCTTAAACTGTTATTTTTATCTAGTCACCATTCTTATTCTAGTAGCTTTTAGACTGTGCCAACCTGTGTTCACAAATGCCATTAACAGCCCAATTATTATTATACAGTCATCACTTTTAATGCTTCTACAGGTGTCTTGGTGCAGTTCCTGAATTTCACAATTGAAGTACTGTGCAAACTATTACAAAACAAAACACTATTGATTTTTGAAGCTCATTTTAGAGCTGGTTGTGTAATTGTCAGTAGCAGAAAATAGTTGATAAGAATTAAGTAAAAACAGAAAATGCAGGAGTTGTACTAAAGGTCAGTCAGCATCTGAAAGAAAGACAAGTTCGTATCTTCATCAGCAGAAATGTCATCTTCCGTGTACAATGATACCAGACCTGTAGCTTACAACCGCTATTAATTAGCCCACCGTTCAATGATTCATTTCGAATGCACGATGATCCATACGCCAAATTTTCCAATCCTCCCTAGCTACATGCATGGTGCCGGAGGATTGGAGGACTGCTAAAGTTGTATCGTTGTTTAAAAAGGGAGAAAAAGATAGAAAAAGATAGACCGAGTAATTATAGGCCAGTCAGTCTAACCTCAGTGGTGGGCAAATTATTGGAATCAATTCTAAGGGACAGCATAAATAGTCATTTGGAAAGGCACGGGTTAATCAAGGACAGTCAGCATGGATTTGTAATGGGGAGGTCGTGCCTGACTAACTTGATTGAATTTTGAGGTGGTAACAAGGAGGGTCGATGAGAGTAACACGTTTGTTCTAGTGTACATGGATTTTAGCAAGGCTTTTGACAAGGCCCCACATGGCAGACTGGTTAGAAAAGTAAAAGCCCATGGGATCCAAGGGAAAGTGGCAAGTTGGATCCAAAATTGGCTCATTGGCACAGGAAGCAAAGGGTAATGGTCGGGTGTTTTTGTGACTGTAACGCTGTTTCCAGTGGGGTTCTGTAGGACTCAGTATTAGGTCCCTTGCTTTTTGTGGTATATATTAATGATTTAGACTTGAATGTGGGGGGGTGTGATCAAGAAGTTTGCAGATGATACAAAAATTGGCCATGTGGTTGATATTGAGGAAGAAAGCATAGACTGCAGGAAGATATCAATGGACTGGTCAGGTGGGCAGAAAAGTGGCAAATGGAATTCAATCCAAAGAAGTGTGAGATAATGTATTTGGGGAAAGCAAATAAGGAAAAGGAGTACACAATAAATGGGAGGATACTGGGAGGTGTAGAGAAACAAAGGGATCTTGGAGTGCATGTCCACAGATCCCTGAAGGTAGGTCAGGTAGATAAGATGGTTAAAAAGGCATACAGGATACTTTCCTTTATTAGCCAAGGCATAGAATAAGAGCAGGGAGGTTATGCTAGAACTGTATAAAACATTGGTTAGGCCACAGCTTGAGTAGTGCATACAGTTCTGGTCACCACATTACAGGAAAGATGTGATTGCACTAGAGAGGGTACAGAGGAGATTTACGAGGATGTTGCCAGGGCTGGAGAATTTTAGCTATGAGAAAAGATTGGATAGGCTGGGGTTGTTTTCTTTGGAACAAAGGAGGATGAGGGGAGATTTAATTGAGGTATATAAAATTATGATGGGACTAGAGAGTGGATAGGAAGGACCTATTTGCCTTAGCAGAGGGGTCAGTGACCAGGGGGCATAGATTTAAAGTAATTGGTAGAAGGATTAGAGGGGAGCTGAGGAGAATGTTTTTCACCCAGAGGTTGGTGGGGGTCTGGAACTCACTGCCTGAAAGGGCGGTAGAGGCAGAAACCCTCAACTCATTTAAAAAGTACTTGGATGTGCATTTGGAATGCCATAACCTATAGGGCTACGGACCAAATGCTGGAAAGTGGGATTAAGCTGGATAGCTCTTTTTCGACTGGCATGGATACGATTGGTCGAATGGCCTCCTTCTGTGCCGTAACTTTCTATGATTCTAAATAGGAAAGTTGATCTCATTGTACCTTGCAGTATAAAAGCACTTTCCTAATTGCCTTATATTCAAGATCAATGCTTCAAAATTCCATGGTGAAAGGTAAAAGGGAAGCAATGTGGTCACTGATGGCATTCTCTGAATATTCTGCTAAATAAATACCAACCCAGAACAAGTGCATTCAGTCCAATACGAAACCACGATGCCTGTGGACAACTGTTTGGTCTCACCACACTTTTGCATTTTTATTTACTTATATTTTTTCTATCTTCTTTTTGTTCCACCCTTTTTAATTATTGTAGTTGCCTTCTTTCTCAAGCTCTTTTTGTCCTTTTCATTCCATTCTGATTACTTTTGATTTACTTTTTTCTTCCTTGAGAGTTACTTTGTTTTGTCTATTTTTTTTTCAAAGTTTCTTCTAAAATCAAAGTTTAAGTATTCCTTTCTATTTTTCTGCTTCATTTGACCAATCCTTTCCTGCACTCCCCCCACCCACCCCCATGTCCTCATCCCATCAAAACCAGGATCCACTTTGTTCAAAAATTGGCTTTTGCCACTTTGTGCAATACTACTGAAAGGTTAATTCTTCCTCTTATAACCGCAGCTGCTGTTAAACAACCTACTTTAAGTTTAAACATTAGTTAAGATTTGTGGTATATTTAGTACTAGTTCTGCACTGCCAACAAGAAACTGCTGCTTTGTTGGAAAATGCCTATTACTGGCCTTTACATATTTATACAGAATACCTGTTTTTTTTTTAAAAATCAATTACAGTTCTGTTTTCAGGCAACTGAGAATAGTCTCTTGTGGATTTTTGTGCATCTAGTATGATGGCCTTTTGAGCAGCAAATCAATAAGGTGGCTGAAAGCTGGATAGGCCATGCATCCTTAGGTCTAATTAAGACAGTTAGTACAGTTTGAGAGGACAGTTTGACCTCACTAAACAGAGTTCCTTAAATGTTCTTTATGTCATTCTTGTTAAAACAAAAAGTACAACCATGCCATGAAATCACAACCAAGAGAGTAACATACAAAATAATGTCCCTACTTAAAGTTATGAAAAGTATTATTCATTATTAATGACTGGACTACAGAGTGCAATCATTAGGAACCATGCCTGACAGCTTGTACAGGTGAAACACTTCAAAAATAAAATCAGAGTACCAGTATGTTAACTTTTTTTCCTACAAAACACAGATCATTTTCAACAATATATCAGCTTTACATTAGTAGTGAATCTGCCACCACTAAAATACGTCAGAGGCTTCAGGTGAAGCAGTTTTAAAAAATCCAACTGACTGCATCTATTCCTAAATTATTGCATCCATGCAACAGGGTTTCTGTAACTACTACACATGCAGTTTTAATAGTACTGCACTCTGAATCTGAGCGGGAGGCAGGGAAATACAACTCCCAGTATTTCACACACAAACTCATCTATACAGACGTTGGACATTGAACCTTCTTTCAGGAAGAGTTTTAGATGTGAAATTTCTTCAAAATCCTTGACGTTTCCAACTTAAAATGTAAATTGGTCCTTTTCAGCCTTCTTGGAAACAACTTCTTCACTCAAAATATATGTGAAAACGTGGAGAGTTACAAGATAGATACAATCTCTGCAAACCTCCTCACAGGGGCTTTATCAGATTAAATGAAGCATTTTAAAATTCAAATGGTTACATGTCCAATTATAAACAGCTACACCATAACAACAAAATTCAAGGCATAAAGAACTTTAAAATCTAGGTTAAACATACATATTTGTATTCAGTGCCAATAATGAAAAAGCATACAACATATTTGAAACAACACAGATTCACCGTAAAGATTGCGATCTTTCTTTCAATCTTTTTGCCTGCAAACCATAGCAACCGTGCCTGGGTAGAAGTTACGTAATATAAATGAAAACGCATCTCCTACATTTTAGCTAATCAGCCTGATGTGTCACATTGAACACACTTTTTTGGTTATTATACTTTTGCAGAATGTTACCACGGAAGATCATTGAAATGGGCAGCATGAATTACTTCAACAGGCATTTCTGAAGAGAGTAGGGATTGAAGCACAGTGAGAAGATGGACTGAATGGAGTTAATCTATTAAAAAGGGTTGGGATTCTTCAGACGAATGGCTTTTCCTTATTCTTAAAAATTCTCATGTTATTAATTCAAAAGTAGACTAATTTTTTTTAAATCTTTTTTAATAAGAAATTCCTGGTGCTTTGTATCAGCTTGTTCTGTACTTGTATCCAGCAACACTCAGTAACTTGGTGTAGCTGCAGTTTACAGATATGAAAGTACTATTCAACAATGAAGTGAGATTATGAAGTGAATACCAGTTGTGAATATCTGTGTTAAAATGATAGAAGCAAAGACAACTTCACAAATGTCCGCTGTGGTTTTCAGGCAACCTCCCCATAGACGATCTTTCCCTTTCCAAGTTGTTTCTTTGCGGGGGGGCGGGGCGCGAGGGGAATAAGATGACAGCAGACATTTTTATTGCAAAAAAAGAAAAAAAATAGAAGATTGACATTTCACGAGTGACATGCTACATCATTAAATAAATTTAAAACAGAAATAGACAGTTTCCTAGAAGTAAAGGGAATTAGGGGTTACGGGGAGCGGGCAGGAAATTGGACATGAGTTTAGATTTGAGGTTAGGATCAGATCAGCCATGATCTTATTGAATGGCGGAGCAGGCTCAAGGGGCCGATTGGCCTACTCCTGCTCCTATTTCTTATGTTCTTATATGCTACTTTAGCAATAAGCAGCAGCTGAGGGGGAAGGGAAACAGCTGTATTCAAAATTCCATATAGTCCACTCGTACAACTTCGTCTAAATGCTACAAATATTTGTATGGGTTTGTGACTAAAAGGCATTTAGCTTTGTCCAGTAGTCAAGCATTTTTCCTCATTGAAGAATTTGATTCAATTTCTACACAGAAAAATGATGCTTCTGTTGCTTCCTAAAGCAAAAACTTCCAATGATGTCTTCAAAATATTAATTATTACATACATAGTCAAGTGTTTCGATCACATTTGCATGCAGGGTTTTAAGATCTGAAAATCCTGGAAAGTTGGGGGAGGGGGGTGGGGAAGAATTTAAAAAAATGTAATGCAATTATGCTCCAGTGCAATTGAGCTTCTGACTCCAATTTAAAAATCAGTACTAATCTGCTCAACAAGGGATTGGCTTCTCCCTGTTTCCTGGCAAGGGCCCCAATGTTATGTACAATTATTTCAATACTGCAAGATTTATTTCTTTACCAGTGGATCTTCTATGGGATTGATCATAGAAAATAAGGTCTCTCTTACCGGTCTCTTGTTTTTATGATGCCATTTCGCTCTCCGTCTCTACTTCTTTCCCTCTTTCGTTTTGTTTCTTTCTCCTGAACTTTTTACTGCTCTTTCTGTCCTGTTCTGCTTCTCTGCCTTTATCTTTTATTTCATGATGTGGATTTCAGGCAGAGGATGGTGTGACAAGGGGTTGCCAATGGCTGCATGTTTCATTTTCTGGTGGTGGTTGCAGGGAAAATGTGGCCCTCAGTGGCTCCTTTCCCATGCCTTCCCCCATGACTTGCCTCCTCCCCCTTTCATATCCCACTCCCCTCCACTTGATATCACCTGTCATTCCCATCACTATCCTTACCTCTTCCACTTTGAACTACCTGCTGTGTCCTCCCTTCTCCTTTGTTCTGTTGGCATTCACCTCACCCCTCATCCACTTCCCCATTACTCCCACTCACTTCCCCCCACCCCACCCAAGAGAGGGTGGCAAGAGGTCAGAGCTCCTCCATTCCCTCACTCGCAACCCGTTTGATTTTCTTAAACATTGTTTAAAACCTCACTTTCAACACCAAAAGTTTCAGTTACTGAGAGAAAAAAAATGTCAGTTAAACTTTTTCTCAAAGTTTAGTGATTTGTGGAGAAGAGATAATATAGCACCCATGAGATGGTGTTTCAGGGAAGGGAGTCAGTTACAGGCAAATCTCAAGATTAACACCGGATATCCTATTAGTGTCACCTAGCAACGTGACTGGGAATTGCGAATGGTAAATTTGACATTTTTACATTGAATTTCCCACAGGAAATGTTTACATCATTTTCAAGAAAGCACATGACTCATAAGAATTTTAATATAGATTCTTTTGGCAGTAGAATCATCAATGGCTGGCTCCCCCTCACTCCATGAGGCACTCAAACGCATGCTCCCTTCACTCTGCACTAGGTCACTGGCTCCACAGGCACAGGCACCCGCACCCAAAGAGAGAGAAAGAACAGCAGCATAAAGAGGAGAAGGTATAGACCAGATGAAAGGGGGGGCGGGCAGGGAGGAGGAAAGAAGAAAACAAAGACAAAGAACTTAAAAGGACAAGAGAAAGGAAGGCAAGGCAGAAGAAAGAAAAAGAAAGCTTTAGAAACAAGAGCTAATTGTGGAGCCCGTTTCATAACAGATCCTTTTGAAACATTTTTTCTTGCTTTAAACCTGGTCATTGACCTGGTTAGGAAATTGGCTGAACGGCAAGAGGCAGAGAGTAGGAATATAATAGGCAGGTACTCAAATTGGCAGGACATGACTCATGGTGTCCCACAGGGATCTGTGTTGGGGCCTCAACGATTCACTGTATTTATTAACAACTTTGATGACGGGATAGAGAGCCACAAATCCAAGTTTGCCAACGACACAAAGATAGGCATCACCGTAAACATTGTAGATGGAAGCATAAAATTACAGAGAAATATTAATAGATTAAATGAATGGGCAAAACAGTGGCAAATAGATTTCAATGTATGCAAGTGTGAGGTCATCCACTTTGGACCTAAAAAGGATAGATCAGGCATGAGGGTCCATGTACATAGATTACTAAAACGTCATGGACAGGTACAGAAAATAATCAAAAAGGCTAATGGAATGCTGGCCTTTATATCCACAGGAATATGATGAAAGGGGTGGGGGGGGGGGTAGAAGTTATGCCAAAGCTATACAAAGCCCTAGTTAGAATCGTAGAAATTTATGGCACAGGAGGCCGCCATTTGGCCCATCATGTCTGTGCCGGCAGAAAAAAAACTATCCAGCCCATTCCCACTTTCCAGCTCTTGGTCCGTAGCCTTGTAGGTTACAGCACTTCAAGTGCATATCCAAGTACTTTTTAAGTGCGATGAGGGTTTCTGCCTCTACCACCCTTTCAGGCAGTGAGTTCCAGGCCCCCACCATCCTCGGTGAAAAAAAATCTCAACTCCCCTCTAATCCTTCAACCAATTACTTTAAATTTATGCCCCCTGGTTACCTGGTTATTGACGTCTCTGCTCAGGGAAACAGGTCCTTCCTAACCACTCTATCTAGGCCCCTCATAATTTTATATACCTCAATTAAATCTCCCCTCAGCCTCCTTTGTTCCAAGGAAAACAACCCCAGCCTATCCAATCTTTCCTCACAGCTAAAATGCTCCAGTCTTGGCAACATCCTCGTAAATCTCCTCTGTACCCTCTCTAGTGCAATCACATCTTTCCTGTAATGTTGAGACCAGAACTTTACACAGTACTCAAGCTGTGGCCTAACTAGTTTTATACAGTTCTAGCATAACCTCCCTGCTCTTATATGCAATGCCTCGGCTAATAAAGTATGTCATATGCCTTCTTAACCACCTTATCTACCTGTCCTGCTACCTTCAGTGATCTGTGGACATGCACTCCAAGGACCCTCACTTCTACACCTCTCAGTATCCTGTCATTTATTGTGTACCCCCTTGCCTTGTTTGGCTTCCCCAAATGCATTACCACGCACTTCTCCGGATTGAATTCCATTTACCACTTTTCTGCCCACCTGACCAGTCCATTGTTATCTTCCTGCGATCTACCGTTTACTTCCTCACCATCAACCACACGGCCAATTTTTGTATCATCTGCAAACTTCTTGATCAAGCCCCCCACATTCAAGTCTAAATCATTAATATATACCACAAAAAGCAAGGGGCCTAGTACTGAGTCCTACAGAACCCCACTGGAAACAGCGTTACAGTTACAAAAACACCCAACCATTACCCTTTGCTTCCTGTGCCAATGAGCCAATTTTGGACCCAACTTGCCGCTTTCCCTTGGATCCCATGGGCTTTTACTTTTCTAACCAGTCTGCCATGTGGGGCCTTGTGAAAAGCCTTGCTAAAATCCATGTAGACTACATCAAATGCACTAGCCTCATCGACTCTCTGAATTTTTTGAGGAAGTAACAATCAGGTTAGTCAGTCATGACCTTCCCATAACAAATCCATGCTAACTGTCCTTGATTAATCCGTGTCTTTCTAAAGGATGTCCATGCCTGGAGTACTGTGTTCAGTTTTGGGCACTGCACCTTAGGAAGGATGTATTGGCCTTGGAGGGAGTGCAGTATAGATTTATCAGAATGATTCCTGGACGCCAAGGGTTAAATTACGAGGCAAGATTACAGAAACTAGGGTTGTATTTCCTGGAGCTTAGAAGATTAAGGGGTGATTTGATTGAAGTTTTCAAGATATTAAGGGGAACTGATGGAGTAGATGGAGAAAAATTATTTCCACTGGTTGGGGAGTCTAGGACTCGGGGGCATAGCCTAAAAATTAGAGCCAGGACTTTCAGGAGTGAAGTTAGGAAACACTTCTACACGCAAAAGGTGGTAGAAGTTTGGAACTCTCTTCTGCAAACTGCAGTTGATTCTAGCTCAATTGTTAATTTTAAATCTGAGATGGATAGATTTTTGTTAACCAAAGGTATTAAGGGATATGGGGCTAAGGCGGGTAGATGGAGTTAGGTCACAGATCAGCCATGATCTCATTGACTGGCGGAACAGGCTTGAGTGGCTAAATGGCCTACTCCTGTTCCTGAACACTCTAGGGTCTCTAAATTTATTTCAGAAAGGGAAGAGAAAAATGTCTACAGTAAAAGACAAGAAAAATTAAATCAAAATCATTGAAATTCTCAGCTCCTTCAAATTCAGCTTGCATTGCAACACTAGTGCAGTAACGAGGGAGTGCCATCTTTTGGATGGGATACCAAACCAAGATCCTGTGGGTCTGTTCAGGTAAAAGATCTCATGGCAATATTTGAAGGAGGGCAGAGAATTCTCGGTGTCCTGGCCAACATTTATTCCTTAACCACCAAAGCAGGCTTGTCAAAGAGTTGAAACCGTTTTCAAGCAAATATGCAGAGTGTTACAATCACAGCATTCTGAAAGTTGTTTTCTTAATATTCAGTCTGTCTGCAGTGATTGTCATCAAAATGAATGTGCAACCATGCTGTTCTTAATTTTTAAGCTGTTATACAAAGACACAATTGTGTCTAACACATAAAGGAGCATATCTACAATATATTAAAAAGGCTTGCATAGAGTGGGCACTCTATCATACTATTTCCTATATGCTCCCCCCCCCCCACTGCCACTCCACAGTGAGTGAAGTCACATTCCCCCATGTGACCAGGAAGGAGCTATCAAGTTTTTTAAAAAGCATTATAATAATTTTTTTTTTTATTATTTGTTTTCAAGATGTGGACAACCCTGATACGGCTATATTTATTGCCATCTCTAGTTGACCTGAGAATGTGAACCGCTGCCATCCTTGTACTGATGGTGTTGCCAAATTAACACCATTGTGGGAATTTCAGGATACTGACTCAGCAATAATGAAGGAATGGCAACATGTGTCCAAATGTGAACAGTGTGCGACTTGGAACTTGGAAATGAAGGCATTTTCATGACATTGCTGCTTTTGTCCTTCTAGGTGGTGGAAGTCACAGGGCAGGGAGATACTGTCAAAGCAACCTTGGTAAGTTGCTGCAGTGCATCCTGTAGACAGAACATACTGCAACCACAGTGGAGAGCGTGGATATGGAGTCAATAGCAGATCATAAGTTGAGCAAACTGGTCCATCCTAGATGATGCTGAGCTTCTCAAGTGTTGTTATGGCTACACCCATCCAGGTCGAGTGGTGAGTATTCCATCACATTTCTGACTTGAGCCTTGTTGATGTTGGAGAGGCTTTGAGGTATCAGGAAGTGAACCACTCATCCCAGAGTACCAAACCTCTGCACTGCATTGCACTTGTAGCCAGGTTGTTGATATGGCTAGTCCGGATAAGCTTAAATCATGACACCCCCCCCCCCACCCCAAAGATGTTGTTGGTGGGGGACTCTGTGATGTTGGAGCCATTAAAGGCCGGGGCAGATGGCTGGACTCTCTTATTCAAGATAGTCATTACTTGACACTTAGGTGACTCAAGTGTTACCTGCTACTTCTCAGCCAAGCCTGAATGTCTTCTGGATTGTGCTGTAGGCTGGCGTGAACCGCTTTATTATCGAAGGAGTGAAAACGCAGTAAGCAGCATTTTCATTGCAGGAACAGATTTTGTTAAAGGGCTTCCCCTGTACTGATCTGGAGAAGCCCAAGATATTCACAGTGCAAACTGCACTTAGTACTGCATAAGCCCTTATTTAAAACTTCTTGAGAAGAGTAGGCAGACAATAGACTCTGTGGACTGAATCAAACAAACTGAGACCAATGTTGAGAAGTAACTAGATTTTACCTAGATCCCACAACTCATACAGAGATGAGAAAGAGAGAAGCTGGGTATATAAGAATTGTTTATAGAGATACAGGTTGGATTTCTCACATCTTCTTAATTTCCCCATTGAGATAAATGATTGTAACATTTATTTACAGTAGAAATACTTTGTTCATAATTGCTTGTTCATTGTTTATTCAAAATTTGATGAACATTTCAAAACTAGGTCAAGGCCTGATATGCTCTTATCAATTAGAGGACTTGAGAGATGATAAAAAAAACTCTTCTTTCTCTGAAAGTTTGCCAAAAACTCATGAAGACAGCATCCCTTTAAAGAACCCACTTTCAGTGATGAGCTTAAGAGTAACAACTTTAAGAAACATTTTTCCAGTTATTGATGTGATTGCATCCAAAAAAGGACCAGGTGTCACGGTTTTTCAATTTCTTTGCTTTTTGGGAGTTAAGGAAAGTTGTACGGGAAGGTGCGGATGGGGAAGAAAATTAAGCAGGACCAGGTCTCTCTTGCTCACCTCACACACAACTACCCTCAAAATATGAGTTTCTCATTTCCTGACCTTCAAAGATGGACAGATCCAGTGTGTTAATGGCTCTTTCTAGGTCTCACATACATACATATATACAAATATTATGCCATGACAATGAATAAACACAGGGATCAGGAATCAAAGCAGATCTGACTGATCCCTTTACATGATACGCAAGAGACACCCATATAAATCTGCTGAAGATGTCAGAGACAAGGCAAACTGTCAACCATCTACTCACTTGATTGAAGTGTGCATTTAATTGCTGCATACTTGTTGTAGCTGGACGAGATGGCATGAAATCCCAGTGCCATCAACCTATTTTTATCAACTTATGGCAAAATGTTGTGTATGCAGACTATTGTTGTATGCATAAATCTTCCAAACTGCCTATTATTAGAAAGAATTGTTAAATATTGTCATTTATAAAAACATTTCAATTTTGATGATTCATTTC
Source organism: Heptranchias perlo (assembly GCF_035084215.1). Taxonomy (NCBI): domain Eukaryota; kingdom Metazoa; phylum Chordata; class Chondrichthyes; order Hexanchiformes; family Hexanchidae; genus Heptranchias; species Heptranchias perlo. The sequence goes on from NC_090328.1 coordinate 71,432,276, forward strand.
ATCTTTTACTGGCCTCTTAGAGAAAACAAAATCCACTTTTTACAAGTAACTTTTGACTTTCACACATCACTAATTGAATTTTAGTTAAATGGTTTATTAGAAACAGACAACTGCACATACCATACTTCAGGAGCTGCAACAAATATAAACTAATGTATGTAACATGACATACAAGATCAGTTAAAAATATTTTTAAAATAACTTCTACTGAGCAACGGTACCAATCATTAACTCTTTGTAAAGATTTTAAAAATATACAATTTAAAAAGATTTAATAGTTTGAGTCACAATATCTAATTCATTTTGGATTTTTGCAGGTCTCTCCATATCACACACCATTCCTTGGAGAGGCAGGCAAGTAGTAACTTGCACCCAGATGTTGGGATCAAGAGTAAAACTGCATTGGTGATCACTAGCTCAGTAGACTTCTAAAAGGGAATCATAAACAAAAAACCCAACTTAACCTATATTCAGATTCACTTGTCCTTATTGGAAAGTTCTTGCAGTTCTTTTAAGAGCTGCCAGATGGTGGACTGTATGCTGGTGAAATTGCATAACTCTACTTTTGCACTATGACGCTAGGGCAAAAGGAAAGAAGCCAAATAAAACCATCCTGTATGTATAGTACACAAAGAACCTATGCATCAGGTACATTATGACCTTCAATGAAGCTCAGAGCTCAAGTGCTGCTACTGCAATTTTGGACAACAAAAATGTAGAATTTCTTTTTATTCCTATCTTCATTTTGTGGATGCATAATAATGAAGGACATAAAAGCATACACAAAGATATTACTTTGCAATGATAAAAAAAAAATTGTAGAGTTCCATTTAGCACTGAACCAAATAAATAATTCCTTGAAATTTAAATATTGTTCAACAACTAATACCTAAACTAATCCTCTCATGTCTGGCTAAAAGAACACTTTTAAAGGTCACAAAGTTTGTTGACCTTCACCTCAAGGAAGGAATGGACATTACTAATGGTAGACAAGGCTAAGGGAGAAAAGGAGCAGCACAGGGTATACGGAGCACCGCAATAGTGGCACATAGTTTCAAACACCGCATTCCCACTAGTTCCCACTCTCACTTTTGTTCAGAAATGGTGAATAAGAGATAGACCCAGTAAAGAGTGCCAAGTGTCTGTGTAACTCCCAATAACTGGCAATGCTGGTACCTACACCTTTCTGTTGAAGGGGGTGAGCAGCTTGAGAATGGCCAATAATGAAGACAAAAAAGGACTCACACTGCCCCCTGACCTCACCCCACCACTCCAAATAAAGGTGACACAGTGGGCTTTTGTTTGAAAACTAATTGGCTCGTCAAGTTGAACAAATTCCTTTGCAGCTAACGGTATCACTGTTAATCTTCCATATTGCTTGGGGTCACCCTTCACTTCAATTGTCAGCAAGTTCAATTTGTTATTCAAATGTAAACTTCTGCAGTGGAGAAAAGAACAAAGTGCTCCAGTTGAAGTCTCATGAAATATACTTAGACACCACAACTTCAGCTTCTGTAATAGATGCCTTGCAGGTACAAAGATATGCAGATGGCAACACGTCCCCCTCCCTTCTCTGTTAGTTACTTAAAAGCTAGTTTGACTTCTCAGACAAGCATTTCTATGATACTGTATCTCTCAGATTTGAAGTCTTCTCTCTCTGCAACTGTCCTACTTTTTTTTAACCTTCCCAGGCTCTGTCCTCAAATTCTCCTTCACTACCTCTCCTTCCAGAATTTTCTTCAGAATCTGGTTCACTCTGACATTGAGCTGTACACACAAACCATTAAATAATGAGATTTCAAGGAAAACAAGATTTTAAAAAATGTAAAGATTTTAACAACCTAGATATCAGCAAAATGAATTGCTTAGGAAATTTCCAAATAACCTTATCTTTTTTTTTAGTAGAGGCAGATGCAATGACAACATCTTATCCTCTATCACCAAGGAGCAAAGCAGTATAAACATTTAAGCACATAAGCACAACTTAACCATTCTAAAGGAATGAAATGCACGTTGAACTAGTGGGAAAATAAATAAAAGGAAAATATTGAAGAAATTTTAAAAAGCAAAGAAAAGGAAATCATGAAAATTAGTAAAAGTTCCCTTCACTGAAATACCTCAAAAACATACAAGAAAAGAGTGAATGCTATGTAGTTGTTCAGTCAAATGTCGGATTGTGTGAGGGAGTGAATGAATCAGATAAGGAATGAAAATCAAACAATACTAGCCAGGAGCTTGGGGGAGGCCTCCAATTTCCTTCTCCCGCATTCCCTCCTCACTCAGAATCTCCATGTCCTCTCCTCATAAGGAGTCACGGTTGCAACTTTGGTGACCTCCATCCCTCCTTTCTCGGGGCACAAACTCTTATGTTACATGTTTGAAACTTCTATGATTCTATTGGGCCAAGTGCAGGCAATTGGGACTACCTTAGTGGTATAAACTGGGCGACATGGACATGTTGGGCCGAAGGGCCTGTTTCCATGTTGTAAACTTCTATGATTCTATGATTCTATGTTTGAAAGAGAAGTGCGAGATGTATACTATCCAAGCACCCAGGCCATCAGCAACATGTTGGCACGCTTACCATGGTAACCTTACTTCCTCACCTGCGACTAGGCACAGTCCTGGATGAGACCGCATTCACTTGCTTGGTCACCTCCATACATGCTGTTCTAGCACTACTCTTTATTCCTCCCACCCCCAATCAGGCCTTTGTCAGGAAGTCGGCTCTCTGCATTTAAAAGTGATCATACCAACTGTACCAGAACTGGAATGCAAGGGTGAACTCTGAGGGGCAAGTAGGGGACAAAACGGTGTGGGACTAATTGATTTTCAAAGTACTTAGCAAGTATAAAGTTGCTGCCACTTACAGAAGGAACTGGCAATTCGGTTCTGGATGGTGGAAAGAGTGCATTTTTTTTTGCTGTTCATAAAAACAGACTTTCACTGATCTCTTCCTTTTTATATACTTATAATAGTTCTTACAATCTTTTTATATTTCTTGCTAGTTTACACTCACATTCAATTTTCTCTATCAATTTCTTAAACCCTCCCAAACCTCAGGCTTACTCCTCTTTTTGGCAATATTACAAGCCTCTTCTTTTAATCTAATACTATTCTTAACTTCTCTAATTAGCCATGGTTGGACCACTTTTTGCATTGAGCTTTTATTCCTCAAGGGAATGTATATTAGTTGAGAATTATGAATTATTTCTTTAAATGGTCACCATTGCTTATCTACAATCATATTTTTAAATCTAATTTCCCAATCTACCTTAGCCAACTCACTCCTCACACCTACGTAATTGGCTTTGTTTAAACTGAAGACCCCAGTTTCGGACTTAACTACATCACTCTCAAACTCAATTTGAAATTCTATCATATTATGATCACTCTACCCTAGAGGGTCCTTAACTATAAGATTACTAATTAACCCTGACTCATTAACCATTACTAGATCTAAAATAGCCTGTCTCCTAGTTGGTTCCTCAACATATTGTTCTAGAAAACTGTATCAATGCATTCCACAAACTTGTCCTCCAAACTACTTTTGCCAATTTGGTTTTACCAGTCTATATAAAGATTGAAGTCCCCCACGATTATTATATTAACCTTGTTACATGATCATCTAATTTCCTGATTAACTACACTATAGCTACTGTTAGGGGGCCCATAAACTACTCCCACCAGTGCTTTCTGCCCCTTTTATTTCTTAGCTCCACCCATACTGATTCTACATTCTGACTTTGAGCTAAGATCCTTTCTCACTACTGCCTTTATCTCATCCTTTATTATCAGGACAATCCCCCCTCCTTTTTGATTTTGGCTATCTTTTCTAAAATCCAGTATCCTGGAATATTTAGTTCCCAACCTTGGGCACTGCATGTGGCATGGTTTATTTTCCAGTTTAATGGGTAGAAAGTTGGGGGTGTGAATAGTGATACTGTGTCCTAACTTCTGGATTTTGGGCCGTCTGTTGACGACTTATGCCGTGCATGGGATGGGATGGGATTTTTAAGAAATCAACTTGTTGCCGTTCATGCTCAAGAGTGTCATCCAGATCTAATGGAGGGTGGGGGGGCTGGGGGAAGGAGAGCATGATTCATCTCCCTGTTTGGACCATGTTCTCCTTCGCTTTCCCCACCCACCCCCCGCTTTGATCTGGATCACGTTCTCCCTCTCTCCCTGCTCTTCCCTCCTCCGCACTCCTGCTCTTCCTCCTCCCCTATGCTCCTGTTCTCTTCCCCTCACCCCCGCCATGCTCCTGGCTTCCTTTCCCATTCTCCACCCACCCCCTTCCACACCTGCTCTCCTCCCCGCTTATGGCTACCTACATTGACTGCATTTTTGGTGTTAGGGCTCCGGACCGGGTTTTTGTAGCGAAGGGCAGCAAGGATGGTCCAGCACAGTGCACATGTGCAGTTGGTGACCTACATTGTGCATGCTCGGCGAGCTCGGCGTCCCGCACATGCGCATCAGTGAAAGAGGACGTTCTCGTTCCCTGTCAATATACACAGCGAAGAAGGCGAGGCACAGAAAGAAAGAAAAAGAGCAGCAACACGAAGATGACAGACAGGTGGGAGAGCGCACGCATCCTCACTGAGGGTCAGCACTGATTAACATTTTTTTTAAATTCAAAGTGCTTATGCAGCTTCTATAAAAGTGCAAAAGGATAGTAGTTATGTTGTAACAGAGAGCACACATAAACAAAGCACATTCTGGAACTGAAAACAAAGTGTGGCAAATTACACAATTCTATCAGCATTATAGAAAAGACATGTTATGGGCCAGCACTGCAGGCGAGGGTTGAAGCACAACAGGTAGCCCCATAGACTGATTCCTGGGAATGAGAGGGTTGTCCTATGAGGCGAGATTAAGTAGAATCGCCTATACTTTCTGCAGTTTAGAGGAATGAGGGGTGATCTCATTGAAACAAGAAAGATTCTGTGAGGGCTTGACAGGGTAGATGCTGAGGGGCTGTTCAGTCTAGAACTAGGAGGCATAATCTCAGGATTAGGGGTCGAAAATTTAGGACTGAGATGAGGAATTTCTTCATTCAGGAGGGTTGTGAATCTGTGGAATTCTCTACTCCAGAGGGCTATGGATGCTGAGTCATTGAGTATATTCAAGATTGAGATTGATAGATTTTTGGACTTTAGGGGAATCAAGGGATATGGGGATCAGGCGGGAAAGTGGAGTTGAGATCGAAGGTCAGCCATGATCTTATTGAATGGTGGAGCAGGCTCGAGGGGCCCTATGGCCTACTCCTGCTTCTATTTCTTATGTTCTTATATGGAGTTCTGCAGTTTTGAGACATCACCTTGCAGAATTCCTATTCTCGGCCACAGCCCATGGGAAAGCACTGAAAAGCGATCAGATATCTCCTCATACGGGATAAGGAAAAACAAAAATGACAAGTCACTGCTGGAGCAGTCACCCATAGCTACTGTCAACTAAATAGCTACAGTGGTGGAAACTTGGAATCAGGTCACCCGACCAGCCTCTCTGCTATGGCTGGTGCCTGGCCCAATAAAACTCATCCTAACAGAGGAAGAAAATAAACCAGAACAATGAGGTAGTAGAGTACATACTCTTACAAATAAAAAAAACAATTCATGCTTGACAGCACATAACCCATTGTCACAAAATCTCAGGGTTCTTTCCAATTTTTTTTTTTGCCATTCATGAATTTTGCACTAATTTCACTAAGCACACCACAACTGCTCTTGTTAAAAACATGTAGTACAATGCAATGTCAGTATTGATAAGTCATATCATTTGGAGACTTCAGCTGATCTGTAAGGACAATTGTTTTAACTGTTCAACAGTGAAGTCTTCCCTTAAAATAAAGCCAAAATCACAGAGATTTAAATTATCAGTGTCTTAAGTGATTGAATTGTCATTCATATTGGGAAAGACATCCGTTTTACTGCTTTTGTGACTGTAACCAGAACTTGCTTGTTTATCCTACTCTTGCTGTAATAAATATTAATTCACTTGAAAGCTGTAAGTCAAAGACAAGCAAAGAATATGTTTGAAATAAATAGGGAAGTTACATATATTATCAACCTCCAGATTTCTAAGATGTCATATAAATGTCAGAAGTGGCATAGGAGTTTGTTGGTTGTTATTCAAACTATTTTTATTGCTTTTTGATGGTTTCTATAGCTTCAAACAGAGGCAAGCCCTAATTTAACGTTCCTTTAAGCCAGTCATACATTTATCCTTTCAGTAATCAACACTGCTTGCAAAGCTTAATTATTATACACTACCTTTAAAAAGAATTTTATGAAGTGTCATTAAAAAAATGCAGTGCAACAGGGTGCACAATCACATCATACTGCTTCATTCAATAATTCCTATTGTAACGGGGCAAAGCTCTTCAGTTCTTGAAGGGTTACTGAAACATCGATTAATCATTAGCAATTTCTTCTGGAGAAAGGGCTGCATTCTACTTAATAGCATGTCATGGACAAAAATTAACCAGTCAGAAACAGCAGAGTTCTTTTTTTAAAAAAAGAAACAGAATGCCCTTCCGTGTGGGTGGTAATTGCCCTCAAATTTGGCAGTTTCCTCACGCCTGCATCATCCCACAGAGATAACTAAATCAAGGGTTAGTTTACTGCAGTGTTTGATCTGTTCACTGTAATTGCACACTGTTGAGTTTTAAAAAATATTTCAGACCTCCTGTGATGTTGCTCACGTTGTGTTAGAGGATATTATGTTTAATAATAAGGATAGCAATGTAGGAGATAGCATTTGGGTCACTCATTTACCGTGACTGAGCAAGTCAAATTCCACTTTTATTAAATGATATTCAGGGATTTTTACTTCTGCTTTGGGAATTGGATTCCATGATTCTCCATTATTTTGTGAAAATTATAAATAAGTGGCATAAGATATATTTCTGTTAACTATGTTTTTATTACCAATACCATTTTTCAAGGCAAGAATAAAAGATGTACGAGTTGGAGTTATGTATCTGGTGTTTAGCAGTACCAGCAAGGGGAAGTGCGATGTAACTGTACTGGGGGCAATCCTATACTTTGGTAGCAATGGGGAAGGGTCCTGGGCTGTGGATGGGGATCCTAGACTTTGACAGCACTGCAGTTCAGCCGCTAGAGTTTGACAGCATGGGAGATTCTGAGGTGTGACAAAACAGGAGTGAAATGTGGTATTTGGCTCATGAGTGAATATCTTGGGTCTAACTGAAGTGGTGGAGAGGACATGGTCCCAAGAGCACTGGGGACAGGTCTGAAAACATTAAATATGGTATTTGATGTTTTGTGATTGGCTCCTGGAAGTGTATCAGTGGCTTATGCTCTCATTTTCTTTCTTCTCCTACCTGCATCTCTCTCAGGTGCTAATAATTAGAAAGTTCACATTTTCTAACCAACAGCCAAATAAATATCGCTGACAATTGCTTTAAAAATTCAACCCAAATTAGGATGAGGAAAGGCTGTGTATGTTTGCAACTTTACACCTTCTGAAGCTTAAAAAGTTCTTATAATTTGAATACCATCTAAAGCTACAACAGGTGTGTAATTAGTCCACTCTCATATTTTTCTCCTTTACGCTCTGTTTTCTAAAAATACATCCATATAAATGTTACCTAAATAAAACTTTTGAAATTTGTCCTATAGTGTTTCTTCCATTAGATTTTGTTTATGGCTGAAAGGGAAGCATTCTGTTATTTGACTAGCTTAAATGCTACTAATGAATTCTGGGAAACTGTGCACATTAATCATGCTCCAACTGCAGTTTTTATCCTCAGCTAACTTAATATTTTTGCCCAGAGCAGTAACTAGCTCCAAGCCCAGGCATTTGGGAAAGGCTGAGCCCTTCATGTAAAAACAATTAAAAGATTAAAAAATGTAATTTGAAATACATTTATTTTGTTTAAAACCTTATTTTCAACATCAGAAATTAGTTATTAAGAATCATGGGCAAAAGTTACTTTTTTCCAAAAATATATTTTAAGTGATTAAATTGGTCCATCAACAACTGTGGTGACAAAGTGTTTACATGCAGTTTGCCCATTATAGGATATTTAGATAGGCAGTTTCCATTATAAAGATTGTTTGCAGACAGAAAGTGTGTGCCATAGGTAAGATCTTTAACATACAGATGCTGCAATGCATTTTTTAAACTCAAGTTGACAAAAATTAGCAGTTGAAACATATAAGCCAAAATATCAACATCTAACTTGAATTACATTTATGAACAACAGTACCATATTTGACAGTCTATTTACATCTTTGTAGAATAAGTTCTAATACGACTTACTAGGAGCAGAGCTAAAGACTGCAATACAAATAGAGACAGCTGAGAAAATCTACCACAGATTCAGTGTCAAATTATCTCTAGGACTAAAAATTGTGTCAAGTGTATAATAATTCTAAGTATAACAACTGATCCAATATAAAATTAGTTAAATTGATGAGTTTAATATGTTTATCCAATTAGTAACTGAGCCAGACCAAGAAAATCCCTGGTTCAATCCACAGTCTGTGCTCAGTTAGCTAATCTCACAAGGGGCGGCAGAAGCAACATTACAACTGACCTCAGAACCTTTGGTCAGCCAAGATTCCAACTCCTGTCCAGTATTCATGTTAGAAATGTATGTGTAAGGACGTGATCAGGCTCGACTGCAATTCTCTCCCCTCCCCCCTCCTCAAAAAGAAAATTCAAATAGCCTGACTCTTGAGCAACGGCCACTTGGGTGAGGTGCCTACTGAACTGCTGGCACTCCCTGCAAAGAAGCAACACCTTCAGGTGGGAAGAGAAGAAAATTGGCGAGCAATGTAAAAAGAAAACTGATAAATCCCAGATGGTGTAACGGTGTCCAGATCCAAAGGAGTGGGAACACAAGTTTAGTTTTCCCTGCGGTGCCAAGAAGCCCACCTCATGTGCACTAACGTGGAAAGGGAAGGACAAAATCTGAGGGAGCTTGATTCATTGGTTATTGACTGTCATCCCAAATAATCTCAATACATACAAAAGTATTAACTTTCCAGTAAAGTCAAGTTACACAATTAAGGACCATTAAAGTCAGTTTTTAGTGTCAATTTAGAAACTTCTGTTTTTTGGGGTTTTTCTATTTTTCTTTAAAGTGTAAAAAAAGGGAGAAAAATCAGGTGAGAAAAAATTGGACCCCAAAAACACACAGAAAAAAAAGTCAGTAAAACTATTTCTATTTTGAACATTGCAAAAACTCAAAAAAAAGGAAAGGGACTTCAAAAAATGTATAGTCCAGCTAAACGACAACCCACAATTATTTACACACTTCATTGACATAACTTTTATGGTGCTCACTAGCAAACTCACTTAATCCCTGAATAGTTTTTTTAAAAATGAATAGTAAAATTGAAGAACCTAATTGCTATGGCATTAGCCACTTGCTTGTCACTAGGATGATGGAATATTACAAATTGTTGGAGATTATGCAATCGGGGATAGTTGTAATCTTGGGTTTAATAAACAATGCTTTGGCGTGTGACCTGAGTCAGCCTTTGGTTGATGACCGCAGCCTTTAGGGGACTATCAGTGTAGTAAGTGTGTCAGTACACTTCTGTCCTGGCTCCATACCTAACTAGGAATCTCAGACTAACATCTGCTGCAGGACCCAAAGTAGATCCAGATACCCTTAAAAAATTCAAATTATACAGGAACAAAAGCAGTAAAAGCTGGAAACACTTAGCAAGTCAGGCACAGCATATGTGGAGAGAAGCAAAAAGTCAACATTTCAGGCATTACCCTTCTTTAGAACCAGAAAATATTACAGCTGAACAGCTTGTAAGAAACAGAGCAAGGGAAAGGAGAAAAAAAAAGGAAATGAGCCAGTCAACACCAGGGGTGCAGACCACCCCAATGGCAGTATATCGATGGAAGAATCCCACTCCAACCACCCATCAACTCTCTTCCCTCATCCCTGGAAGCACTGGTACACCCATTCCACTTTGCCAGCACCTACTGTCAAGAGAGAAAATGGGAGCATGGTTAAGGTATGAAAATAGAGACCAAACATAGATTAGGTGATTGCTTTGCTGAACTCTTCCGTTCTGTCCTCATGTGCAATCCTGAGCTCCCTGCCTTGCCTCTTTAATTATCCATCCCACTCTGATCTATCTGTTCTTGGTCTTCTATACTATTCCAGTGAAGCTCAAGGAACAGCACCTCCTCTTTCCACTAGATATTTTGCAGCTGTCTGGCTTTAATATTGACTTCAAAAGTGCCTTTTTCTTCCAGCAGATTCCTGGACCCCTGAAGCCTGCTCTGCTTTGCCAGGTTTCCACACTCCTCCTCTTGAACTTAACGAACCTGCTTTAATTATTCACACATTCACTGGGTCTCTTGTATGTCTTTTATTTCTCTAATTTCTCTCATCATGCCTCCTTTTGTCTCATGCTATTATCATTTCTGTCGATTAACAATTTCCTGTTAACCAGCGAACCACTTTACAGTTCATCTTTATCTTTCATTGTGTATATGTTTAACACTGACCCCCCCCAACCCACCCCCAACTTTCCCACACTGTTCTTTATAAGCTGTTCATCTGTAATATTTTCTGGTCTTGATGAAAAGCAATGCCGAAAATGTTGAAATGTTGATTCTCTCCACAGCTGCTGTGCCTGACTTGCTGAGTGTTGCCAGCTTTTACCACTTTTGTTTCAGATTTCCAGCATCTGCGGCATTTTGATTTTTGTTGCAAATTATACAGTCATTGTTTCTTTTCCTATAAATCAGGTCCAGAGATGTGTATCAGCAGCATGGCAGATACAGCACGCATTAGGAATGCTGACATCACTGATGCGATCTGCATGCATTTCCAGACTTATTTGTGGTAAGAAAACAATGGGAAATTTTAGTGTTTTTCCCTTCAAATTTGGAAAGAAATTGTTTTTAATCAATTTACCATCCCCCCAAAAAATCCAGGCCTTTATAGGCAAGTAAAAAAGTGATCAAAGGGATTTTTAAAATCAGTTTTTATTAACTACAGAAAGCAACACATTTGTCAGTTTTGGATGTCACCTCCATATTTTGAGTCAGAGATCCATTTCTAAGACAATTTACATCTTTCAGTCACTGTAAAAACTCTATTTCTGAAGAAAATGGAAGTAAAGTTCTCTTTGTAGTCACTAATTGATATGTGCATTGGCTTGCAAACATTTCGTAAATCCAGAATCACCGACAGGTAAGTGCTGGTGCAGTTACACTTCTGTAAATATGTGCCACAAGATTCCATGTACACTAATGGGAGATAACTGTGCCTGCTCAGCTGCCATGACATTGTGGCATTACTCATGTCCTTGTTGTGCAGCTGTGTGGTTCAGTTATTTGAGTTACACATTTGTTGCAGTATACTCACAACAGACCTTGAAGTGAAGTGAAGCAAAGTGGAGTCATGTGGAGTGATTATATTTCATGTTGTGTTACCAGATCTGTCAACTAACACAATCTGGCAGTAAAAGCTTGTAAGATCTGGCAACAAACCAAGGCAATGAGCAATATTGCTAGCTGTAAAATGCATGTCCTAGTATGGATATAAACAACAATTTTTTTTTAAAGTTAGCAAGTCTTTATATTTCTGTGTTGTAACTTCTGTGTATTTTTATGTCTATTTTAATTCATAGTTGATTTGTACTCATTACTTTACACCATAAAGTTCTAGGGCTCGATTTTCCCGGGAAATTGCAGGTGCGTGGGCTCCGAAAATCAGGGAAATCCCGTTCAGGTTCGGAGCCCAGCTCCAACCCGCCGACTTCCAAGTTCCCCACGGACGCACCTATGTGTGCGCGGATGTCCCGAATCCGGAAGTCCCGCCAGCAATTAAAGCCGGCAGGATGATAGTTAAAGAGCCAAATGTACCTCATTGAGGCACTTAAGGCACTTTCCTTGTGATGTAGTAGGTAGTTAGAATGATTTTTAAACTTATCTTGGTGAGTTTCCCACGGCTTCTGATTCACACCTGGTGAAACCAGGTGTGAAGGGCCGGATCAAGCAAAAAGAAACAAAATAAATTATATAAAAAACCATTGCATGAAGTTAAAACACAAAATCAACCTACCTTTCCATCCTGCTTCGATGTCTCCCTCTCCGATCTCCCCCTCTTCACACCGCAACCCCCCCCAATCCCGATCTTCCGTTCCAGCACCGGAATCAGGCTGGCTGCCTGACGCGAAACCCGGAGAGCACGTTAATCACCATCAACTACGATGTGATCGCAGCAGAAACCGTAAGTTTTGATTATTCGGGTTTGCCATGCACACCTTCACCACCCCCCCCACCCCCATTTCAAAATTGAGCCACTAGAGTTCCCATGAAAACTCACAAAACTGTAGCTCCTTACTTTGGCTACAACGCAAGTTTTGAAGTCATCTCCGACATATGAGAAAAACACTGCAACACACTCAGGGCTTAAATAAGCTAAATTATTTGCAATGTCCTGGTCTGAACATTAGAAAAACAAAAACATTAGCATAAGCAGTGGTTGGCTATGCTAACATCTATTTTACTTTTAAAAATTATTTTAGTACCTTTAGATGCTTATCACATGAAGTTATAAGAAATGATGTTAATCCCTAATTAACATCTTAACCACATATTATCCTCACTAACTTCTGTATGATTACTTATCTTTTCCAGATAACCAATCCTCCTCCCTCCCTAACCGCTTGTCTCCAAACATATAGGGTAGTTAAAAGAGGAACTAGAATTAAACTATATATTAAAATGAGTAATTTTATACAACAAATACTAAAGTGCAAGTTTTGTGAAGAAATACAGTTTATACAGAAATGACCAAAACCTCTGATGAGATGTGACAAGTACTGAGAACAAGGAAGAAAACCAGCCAACTTCATTCATCCTTCTTGAGTAGGCTTTGATAGCAACACTTTTTTTTTTAAAGTCCCTAATGAAGCATTATTAATTGATCACTCATCAATAGGGAAAAAAACATATACTGCCCTCCCACCAAAAAACACTAATGGAAAAGGCAGTGAAAGGACATCTCTGAATCATGCTAACAACAAGTCCTCAGCCAACCCATTAGGAGGCCCATCAGAATAATGCAAGAATGAAGCCAGCTTAACCTCACTCCCACAAACAAATCCTGGTTCAGGGAAACTCGAGTACCCATAATATTAAAGGTTGACAGATTGCATTGATACGAATTCTATCCTCAAATCACAAAGTTTGTGTTGTCCATAAATCTAGTAATTGCTATTTACAAAGGTTTTATTTTGTCCACTGACACACTTTTTTCAACTGCACTATATTCAACAGCAACAGATCTTCATTTTTAAAAATGTGTAAAATTAAAAGCATTCTTCAGGGCTACAAATTCTAGATCAAAGCCAGCATGTGACTCCAAAGGTGTCACTGTGGAACAACTCAGCCTGATAGCCAGCACAACTTCATATCTTCCAACAACTTTTTGAAACTGTAAAATTAAGACCTCTACCATGACTGCATCAGGTGCTCTTCAAATCCTTGTATAAGCCCTCTTATCACAAAACGAAGGTGCATTTCACAACAGAAGGCAGCAGAGGCAGCCGAGTATTAAATTAGGACATGCATCTAGTACTTTTGTCAGCGTTGAGTCCAAAAACAGAAGAGTCAGGATTGTTGGAGACTTGTGTGTGCACTTGAACAGTGTTCACAGATGACATCTACAACCAATATTTTATAATATTCTTCCTCATTCATTCCATTTGGATGTGTACTGAAGCATACCAAAGTGGTGCAGAAATTAATGGTGGGATTCTGCAGATCTGAATCTCCAGCACTCCAGCTCAAGGGACGATGGTGCAAGGCAAAGAGGGTGGTTTTTCCCTTTTGTCATTTAATCACTCCTGCCCTCCACCCCATCAGAGACCTTCCCTTTTGTTCTTTACTTCCCTCCCTTCCTCCCCCCCACACTTTCCCTGGCTCTGTACTTTGTTGAAAACTGTTAAATCTTCAACTTCTTCCAGTTCTGACGAAAGGTCATCGACCTGAAACGTTAACTCTGTTTCTTTCGCCACAGATACGGCCTGACTTGCTGAGTATTTCCAGCATTTTCTGTTTTCATTTTAGGTCCAAGAGTGATATTTTACTCAGCCAGTAAGAGATCACTATCATGACTCTGGTCTCATTTAACTGGATCTTCAGAATGATTTGAACTAAATGAAGCACAATCTGAGCCAAATCTGGAGAGAAATGCATCATTGCCCAGTCTTGCAAAATAATGAGCACAGCCGGCTCCTTCCTTGAACACTGGACCTAACAAAAATGGTCAGAAATTATAGCTATTTATGTGCCAGAAAGTGTGTCATTGAGTTCACATCCCTTTTGCTGATGTGCACCCTATTCTGTGGGTAAGTGTCAATCTCATAGGAAAATTATGCAAATGCTACAGTTTGAGAACACCCTGCCATGGCAAACATACATGCCAGCATGTCTCCTTGATGTGATCTGTGGTAGTATTTCCATCTGAAAAGAGCTCTTGAGATTGAACAACTTCAGATCCTCCTGAGCAAGCTACTCCTCCAAATAGTGGGAAAAATCCCTGTAAAGAACATAACTTCTTGGGCAGTCTTCCACATCTTTCATCAGATGAACCATGGTCACATTTATTTGGAAACGACTGAATGTAATTCCATACTCTAATTTCCACCAGCACTGCAGCCAACAGCGACTTAAAGTGCTGCTTAGGAGGTGCTAGAGGTTACTTTTTTCTTTCTACTTCCCTTCCTATCTTCCTTTTGGTTCCTAGCCTAAAAGGATATATTTGCCCTTTTGTAAGTCACAAAGATAGGCCATGCTTCACTTTTTGTGAGGCCGAGTCTTTGTGACCATGTTTAGGATGAGTTTTAAACTCTGTTGATGCTTCTTGAAGCTTTTCGAAGTATTCTCCAAAGACATATTTCCCCCAAAAAGGAAGATCCTGGAACTTCTCAGTCTTGCTGGAAAGCCTAAGATTTTTAGTGGTAATACTTTTGTAACAATACCATGGCAGCAGTCATGGTCTTTCGGTCAAGGGCATCCATGTTGGATTAGTTTGCCTCTTTGGACAATATTCTCTGTCTCAGCTTGAATGCTGTTTTATTTGCACTGAAGCCTGGGCTGATTAATCACCTATATGGGGAAATCATCAGCTTATGAATAAAAAAGAAAGAATGAACAAACTTGCATTTATATAGTGCCATTCACATCCTCAGGCCAACCCAAAGATTTTCACACTAATATGTTACTTTTGAATTGTAGTCAGTGTTGTTATCTAGTCAAATGCAGCAACCAATTTGCACACAGCAAGGTTCCACAAACACAATGGTTTTGTTAGTTGAGGAATACATTTTGGCCAGGGAGAACTGGAGCTCCTCTGCTCTTTTTTTAAAATTCGTTCATGGGATGTGGGCGTCGCTGGCGAGGCCAGAATTTATTGCCCGTCCCTAATTGCCCTTGAGAAGGTGGTGGTGAGCCGCCTTCTTGAATCGCTGCAGTCCGTGTGGTGAAGGTTCTCCAACAGTGCTGTTATGAAGGGAGTTCCAGGATTTTGACCCAGCCACGATGAAGGAACAGCAATATATTTCCAAGTCGGGATGGTGTGTGACTTGCATCCTGTGGATGGTACACACTGCAGCCACTGTGCACCAGTGGTGAAGGGAGTGAATGTTTACGGTGGTGGATGGGGTGCCAATCAAGCGGGCTGCTTTGTCCTGGATGGTGTCGAGCTTCTTGAGTGTTTTTGGAGCTGCACTCACCCAGGCAAGTGGAGAGTATTCCATCACATTCCTGGCTTGTACCTTGTATATGGTGGAAAGGCTTTGGAGAGTCAGGTGGTGAGTCACTCGCCGCAGAATACCCAGCCTCTTACCTGCTCTTGTAGCCACAGTATTTATATGGCTGGTCCAGTTAGGTTTCTGGTCAATGGTGACCCCCAGGATGTTGATGGTGGGGGATTTGGTGATGGTAATGTCGTTGAATGTCAATGGGAGGTGGTTACACTCTCCCTTGTTGGATATGGTCATTGCCTGGCACTTGTCTGGCGCAAATGTTACTTGCCACTTATCAGCCGAAGCCTGGATGTTGTCCAGGTCTTGCTGCATGCGGACACGGACTGCTTCATTATCTGAGGGGTTGCGAATGGAACTGAACACTGTGCAATCATCAGCGAACATCCCCATTTCTGACCTTATGATGGAGGGAAGGTCATTGATGAAGCAGCTGAAGATGGTTGGGCCTTGGACACTGTCCTGAGGAACTTCTGCAGCAATGTCCTGGGGCTGAGATGATTGGCCTCCAACAACCACTACCATCTTCCTTTGTGCCAGGTATGACTCCAGCCACGGGAGAGTTTTCCCCGATTCCTATTGACATCAATTTTACTAGGGCTCCTTGGTGCCACACACGGTCAAATGCTGCCTTGATGTCAAGGGCAGTCACTCTCACCTCACCTCTGGAATTCAGCTCTTTTGTCTATGTTTGGACCAAGGCTGTAATGCGGTCTGGAGCCGAGTGGTCCTGGCGGAACCCAAACTGAGCATTGGTGAGCAGGATATTGGTGAGTAAGTGCTGCTTGACAGCACTGTCGATGACACCTTTCATCACTTTGCTGATGATTGAGAGTTGACTCATGTGGCGGATTGGATTTGATTAACACCGGATTTCATTGAATAGTGCTATGGGATCTTTTATGTCCAATTAAAAGGCCAGACCTTGCTTTAACATCCAAAAGAATGCACCTCCGATGCAGCATTCCTTCAGTACTGCATTGAACTGTCAGCTGAGTGTATGTGCTGAAATCCCTGGAGTGGGTCTTGAACCCAGAAACTTCTGACTTGGGGGGGTGAAAATGCTACCCCTGAGCCAAACTGACACTAAACTCCTTGAGGTTTGTAGAAAATCCTTTGCATGCAATAAAACTTCACACTAAAGGCTTTCTACATACATGTTAACAAGTATTGTCCTTTTAATATATGAAGACTAAAATAATACTGGTATATAGCAGCATTTATACGAATTGGTAGAAGCAGCAGTTAAGCAAGGATTGTGCTGTAACTTTACAAATATATCCAACCTTTCCTACTCTTCCATTATAATGAAATGCTGAATCACCTTTAACCTAATGATGATCTCCACCTAACATGCATAGCACTGATGTTCAGAATGAGTGGTCTGTTTATTTTTGATGAGAATCACAAAATGCAGGCAGACACTCACACGTCAAAGCTTCAGTTCCAAAAGCCAAACACACAATTCTCACTGAAAACCAATGAACCTTGATGTAACCTTTCTTTCGTCCCCTCCTCCCTGGTCCATAACAAAAAAAAGTGCAAACACAACATCCGCTGTTATCACACTCAGTAGACAAGGCACTCAACTCTGCACCCTGCCCCAACAAGAGGATGGCCCGGTGGAACAGGAGTTTGGCAAACACCATCATCCAATGATGGAAGTTCACTCACATTCACAATTCTCCAGATGACAAGTTCATAATTTCATCTGCATCACAGGAAGACATTAAACAGGAAGCTGTAGTGGCAAGTTCTGTGTACCATCAAACAAGGGTCAGGCAACAGTTCTGTTGACTCTATTCTGAAAGAGTGGAACAAATCAACTCATCTTCCAAATAACATATTCTTTCAAAAAGTATTCTTTTAATATAAATTGGGAAAGGATTGTGGGCTCATTATTTCAGAACATCCTGTAATTACCAAGAATTTATTTTGTAACTATTGTGTTCTTTTTCATGATAGCACTTATATGGCTAATTTGCTTCAGTTTCTAAAATATATCTCTGAGGAAATCCATAAATAGCAAAGTTTTTAAATCATGTCGCTGTTAAAATAAAACACAGCTATGTTCTGAAGCATTGTAGAAAGCCCTTAATTCAAAACTTTACTGGATCTTCATTCTCAAAGTCTGGCTCTTCACCAGGATCTTTCAGTTATGTCACAGGCCAGCTGGAGCACTCCCCAAGATATTGTCAGAAATGAAACACAAGTACCTTATATTCCAAACACCCATATATGAAAAAAGTTCTACTCCAGATTGATTATGTACTCCAAAATATATACTGTGCACCTCTATAGTTCCAAGAGAAAATTATGATAGGATTAAGCTGAAAACCATAGTAATAACATGGATTAATACAACCCAACCTTCCTTTAACCAACAAAACAATCTCAGTTGTTACCAGGCAGGAAAGTATGCTTTTTTCAATCTCATTACAAAATAGTTTGTGAAGAAAGGAAGTTAATACTCTCACCGTTCTTAATCTGTCTGCATCCAAGATCTGTACTTAATCCTTTATTCTACTCTTAGAAAAAAGACAAATGCAGCGATTATTTTCAAAGTCAACGCTCTCCCATCATGGCAAATTCATAATTAAAAAAGGATTACCTTTTATGAAATATTTAAATCTGGGATTCTCTTTGCACAGAGCTCCTTCCAAAGACAATGGCTCTCCTCATAAGATGTTCAGAGGCCATGACACATTTGTTTTTTCATTTTCCTCATTTACCAGGGACAACCCTGCTCATCAGAGAAATTCTTCTGCCTTATACTATAATTCAAATATCCATAGAAGATGTGTCCATACCTATAGAGTAAGATTTCAAGTTTATATTTTTGGTGAATTTTTGTGCTCAAGGTAGCTGATGCTGTTGAGTGGACTACTTCTGTTTCAGACAATCAGTATCATCACTGAGCACTCCCAACCAAGTTACAGCACAGAAGATGCAAAGTAAAGCACCATCCTCATAAGAGTATCCAGTCTTCCCACATACCACTAGTACATCATTGCAAATTTTCCCCATTTCCCAGACCAGCCATACTCTGAGCTCTCTGAATGGGACTGCTCAGTCTATGGGCTCTCTCAACAGAGTTGTTCAGTGCCACTTAGCACTGAAAGTGTCAGTTTAGCTCAGTTGGTAACTCTTTCTTCTCCAAGGCAGAAAATTGTATGTTTAAGCCCCACTCCAGGGTTTGAAGATATAACCTAGGCTAGTACCCCAGTATAGGGCTGAGTATTCCATTATTAGAGAAGGTTGTCAGCCCTCCCGGATTGCCCAGGAGTCTCCCAAAATGTGGCATGGATCTTCCAGGCACTTCTGTTAGCAGCCCGGGAGTTCGTCACACTTCAAATTTCCTGCCACAGCAGGCCGCTCCCCTCCTCCCCATTCTGTGACATCCCCGACTGTCACTGCAGAGAAACCATCAGCTCAGTGATGTCACTGTTAGTTACTGTTGGAATCATAGTTCCTCCTACCTCTGGTTTCCCCCTCTGCAAATCACTCCTCGACCTTCGGTTTCCTCTTCCCTGTCCTCAGTTTCTCTTCTTCGTCTGCTTACTTATGGCCTCCTGGTTCAGAACTTCTCACACAACAGCTGCTGGGGGGATACCATGAGCAAAGATTCTCAACAGCAAATGCAGTAATATTTCAAACATCAGGTGGTCTGAACGGCACGTGGTCAAACCACCAGGAACGTCTCCAATCAGAATCGGCAAACCTACTGTTAAAGGCATTGTCCTTTGGATGAAACTTATGGCAAATGGGCATCAAAGATCCCCTAGCACCATTTAAAAATATAGCAGGGAGTTTTCCTGATGCCTGGAGCAACATTCCTCCTTCAAGCAAAAGAAAAATGGTCATTCATTTCAGTGTTGTTTGAGAGATCTTGTTGTCTGCAGGATAGCTCAAATAAGTTATCTGCCTACTTAACATTCACTGCATTCTGAAGTAATTAGGAATGCTTTGAGACTTTTCTGAGAGACATGGTCAAAAGTTGCATACGTGCAAGCTTTTTTCCCCCTCTTTTTATTTTGAATTCTAGGCCGTTTCATATTAAGTACCTCTGCCAACTAGGAATTGGGTTGAAAACGGCCCAAACTCATTTTATTTACGATTTAGTCGGATTTGAATGCTTAAAGAGAAAGAACAGTAATATAACCCACCTTGGCCACCCCCCTAAAAGTGTAACATTTCATATTGCCCAAAAGAATGTACAGATTTTGTTAGGAACATTGCTTGGGTAGCACAACAGGCCACTGTGCCACAGTATTAAGGTATTGCAGATTTAAACTTACATCTTAAGTAATGAGATCACAATTTTACCCATGTCGTTTCAAGATCAAGAGTTGGTGACTGCAGGTTTGGCATTACCCTACTCTTTCTACCACACTTTCTAGCATTCAGTTACAGAACAACCCTGGTAGAGCCTTAGATCAGGTTGTCCACACTCACTCTGCTGAATGGTGTATGGCATTTGGACACAGAATGACAGAACATGACCTAAAGAGGTCGATAAAAATATAAAATATATCACAGCAAACAAACTTATCCTAAGTAACCAATTCTTTCATAACATAAAAACAAATGGCTAAATGGCGTTCCATGGGAGAATAGGTGCTGAGGACCCAGCAAATGATGCACATCAACTCCTTTTAGCAATAAACTTTGTGAGGACAGTTGTAGGCGTTTATTGAAGTATTTCACTTGTTCCTTAAAAAACTGTTTTGCTGATTAAACCTGAAGGTTTCTGCTTATACGCCGAATTTTATTTTTGACTTGAAAAGCACGCAACTGATTTCACCCAACTTCAGGGAAAAAAGCCAGTGGAAAGCACTGCTTCTTCAAACCGAAAACATCCCCTTCAGCACATCTACCTGCAATTTATTTCAAACAATAAGTTACAGTTTCAATCTGAAATGCCTGATCAACAGGCTAGATTAAACCCTTTGAAGAATAACACTCACTTTCGAGCCAAAATTAAGACGGTCACAATTTTAGTTCCAGGAATGCCATATATTAAGACAATGATATGATTTTTTATAATTAACAGTTTTTTTGCAGCAAAACATCTCAACAACTCAAGGTTACCAGGAGCAAGCAGTATGCCTTAATTAGTGTTGTCGGGACTTAAATCACTAATACTGCATTTCTATCAGCAGTCTGTCAATTAATTTTATTTTTGCTATTTAAAACTTCAAGTAGAGTAGGACCACTATTGCCTCATCAGGCTCACAACGTTAAATAAGGAAAGCCTCCAGGAATACTGCAACTGTGTGCCCCCTCCCACTTGCAGCCCAACTCCATTTCACAGGCAAACTAAGAGACAGTGAGATGAGAAGCTTACTGTCACATCTATCACTCCAGCTTATTGAGAGATACACTATCAGCCAGGTCATATGTGCATTATAGCAAGTCAGTGGGGTGTTTGAGGCATTGCATTAGAGGAATGCACATGTGACTCCCCAAACCATGTTCCCGATTTTAATCGGATTGCTGTTGAGAAGGAAAAAAAATCAGAGGGAACGTCACCATTACGGAAGCCTAGGAACAAGCTATCTGGCTGTCTTCTTAGCTACAGGTGATCTAGAAAGGCCAGAGGGGGGAAAAAAAAACTGAGGGCTTCATACCTGGACACAAAAAGCACCCTTATCTGAATGCACAACTGGCTTTCCTATATTACAAGTGACTATACTTTAAAAGTACTCATTGGCTGTGAAGTACTTTGGGACTTCCTGAGGTCGCGAAAGGCTCTATGTAAATAGAAGTTCTTTCTTTTTTCTTCAGCCATCCACTACAAGATCTGCCTTGACTAGATCAAGCTCCGCCAAGCCTCATTCCCTTCTGACAAAATCTTTTTAGGATCATCCTAGAGAGCAAAGATAAACATACGCTCCTTTTCACTACTGTCAACCACCTCCTTAAATTGCTCTCCGTTGGCATCTCCACCCTCACCTCCAACAAGTGTAAGGAGCTTGTGGATTTCACTGCAGTAAGATCAAGACCATCTGTTCAGCTGTCTTCACTGCTTCCCCCTCCCCCCTGTTAAGCTAATAGTAGCCAGAGCATCTCTAGTAATTGCTTCTCTTCCCATTCCCAGTCACTTCTGGAATTCCTGAAGAATTAATCATTGATTCTATCCTCTTCCTCATCTACATGTTCTCCCTTGGCAACATATCGGGAAACACAAGGTCATCTTTTACATGTACACAATGACAACCAGCCTTACCTCTCCACCACCTCTCAACACCACCCCCAATGTCTATGTTTTCACAATGCTTGTCCAATATCCAGTTTTGGATGAGCCTTAACTTCCTCCAACTAAACAATGGGAAGACAAAGCCATCATCTTTAGCTCCCACCATCATCTCCACTCCCTCTTTAATGGCTCCATTCCCCTCCCTGGCCAGACTGTTCACAGCCTCAGAGTTCGATTCCACTCCGAACAGAGTTTCCGTTTTCATATCCTCTCTATCCTATACCACATCCAGTCCTGCTTGTCCATCCCCTTGCCTGTCCTTGCTGACCCTACATTAGATCCTGGTCCCCCCATGTCTCAGATTTAAAATGAATCATCTTTAAATCCCTCCATGGCCTTGTCCCTCCCTATCTCCACAACTTTCTCCAGGCTTAGAACTCTCCCCTTTGCACTTTCTATTCCTGACTTCAGCCTTATCATTCCCCACCACCACCAACCCCCCTCTCCTCATTTTAACCACTTTCTGCTCAATAAACATTACTCCATAACACTAGAAATATCCATGACTTTGTTTCATTGTATTTCTAAAGAATGTTTTATTGGGTGCTTATCAAGCTTAAAGGACAATGTTGGGGAATGGAATGGATTTTGGGCACTCTTGATCAAGATCAAACAAACACTCTCAAATCAGACATAGCAAGGCCAGTTGCAAATTAAACTCAGAAGGGCACTCCTACTGCATGAGTGGTGAACTTTGCCATTTCTTCATCGTTTCTCAAACTTCTGTTGAATTCAAGATTTTGCATTGCATCTACTCATGTAGCTTTGTGAATTTAGTGTGGAATTCTCATTTGTAAATTGTAAAATCACATTACACTTCAGCTGCTTTATCTCTGCCAGGTAGTGATGTTGGACTAACATATTAATTTCAGATTAGCAGTTAAAACTGAGATCACAAAATAGTTTCAGAAGACAATGATTCTTTGGCCAATTTGATCGCATCCTTCCAAAATAACTTTACCATTTTCCTATTGCAGAGTCCAACTGTTTCTAAAGAGTCCAGTTTCCTGGACTCAACCTGTTCTCGCTGTTGATAATCCTCTGTATAAAGAAATACTGTCAGGTGCCTGTCCCATATTTTCCCTTCACAGCGCTGAACTTGTAACCTCTTGTTCTGCTGCATTTCAAAATACTGTTTCAGGTTTATTTCCTCTGTGATGTTAATTTTCTTATGTAACAACTAGATCCTCTCTCAGATGCTTATTTCTGATGCTGGAAAGCTTAGCTTATCAAGTGATTCATCATAGCTCATCCCTCTGACACCAGAAATCAACTTTGCTGCTCTTGTTTTAACAATACAATTCCAGGCCATTATATGTACTAGTGGCCTGGGTGTGTCAGGGGGACTCTAATCATATTTTTTCAAATATCTTTGGAACAGGAACTGAGCGAGAGTACAGGAGTGTAGCAAATGTTACACCTCTGTTCAAGAATGGAGAAAGGAATGAGCCAGAAAATTGCAGGCCAGTTAGTCTTACCTCAGCTATAGGTAAATTTCTAGAATCCATAATACAGGATGAAATTAGCGAACATTTAGAAAGGCAAGGGGAAATTAGCGAACACTTAGAAAGGCAAGGGGAAATTAGGGATAATCAACATGGATTTGTAAGGGTAGATCAGCCTTAGCTAAATTAATTGCATTTTTTTGAAGAATCACAGAGTATATAAATAAAGGAAAAGTGGTGGGTGCAAAATATATGGATTTTCAGAAGCCATAAGGTACCATGAGAGACTTGTTATGAAAATCAAGGCATGTGGTATTAAAAGAAATGCAGCTACATGGATAGAGAGGTGGCAATGGGACAGAAGGCAAAGTGTAGAGATAAATCAACATTTTTCAGATTGGCAAGGTGTGGATAGCCTCCTGCCCCAGGCATCACTACTGGGACTGCTTTGAAGTTCCATTAACATAATAATATCAAAGACACAAAATAAATAATATTGAAGTTTTCCAACATCACCAAATTCAGGGCATAACAAACTGGAAGGAAGAACATAGAAAATTGCAAGAGTTCACAGTGGGCAGATAGATGGAAGATGCAGTTCAGTGCAGAGAAGTATTTTTGGGAAAAGAATAATGAAATGTGAGTTCCAAATGATAATATTCTTAAAGTGGAAGAACAGGGAGATTTAAGGGCATAAAGGCGTAAATTTGTAACGGTGGGATTGGATGATTTTTTTTTAAATTCCGGGTTTCATACTTGGGGCGATGGATATGAATGCAAGGTAATTATGTTGAATTTGTAAAACATTAGTTAGTTCATAGTTGGAATATTATATGCAATTCTGAGCATTCCATTATAGGAAGGATATTCACTGGAATAATGCCAAGAATGAGATAAGTTACAGCTATGAAGAAAGGCTCAAACAATTGTCACTTTTCATTGAATGAGAAGGTTATAGGGAGATTTAAAATAAAGGTTTTGACGGGACAAACAGTGAAAGCTTGTTTCCAACAGTTGATGAATTTCTAACAATGAGGCATAGACTCAAGATTGTTACAAGAACAAAGGAGGAAAGTCGAAGAATTTTTTCACACTGATTGGTATTATAACATTCTTTTAAGGCATCTATTAAGGCAGAGACTATAGCATCATTTAAAAGGGAATTGGATAAGTATTTGAAAAGGAAGAATATAAAAGGGTATGTGAACAGGGAAAATAGAATTAGAACAGATAACGCCAAATGAAAAGCTGGCACTGGCCCGATAGGTCGTATGGTCTCCTTCACTGTTGTAATTTCTACGTTTACATGTAATCTAATCATTCTTGGACAGACTTCCACTGGTATGCTGATTCAGCATACATGCAATGAGAGAAAACTGGTTACAAACCTGGTAAGTCAGTTTCCTCCAAATTCAGAGCACCAGTGCACATTTGCAGGCACATATGCATGATCTGCCTGTTTTTGTCAGAGTAGTGCTAGTCAGAGTTTCAGGAGAAATCAGAGGGCTTCTGTGTGCAGGTATTATAACCCACTAAAAAGAGGGTAACTTTCATCCCATTAATTTGTGATGGATTTGAACCCAGATCAGAGACGTGAAAGAATACTGTGCCAACCTACTGTAACAGCTGATTCTCCAACATCAACTTATTTGCCAGTGTTCAATTGATTTTTTCCAATGGAGATGACCATTAAGCCGTTTCATTTCCATGACATGAAATAGGAACAAGTCTACAACATTTTTCTGCATTTATTAACTTCTTTCTGACTACCCATGATCTCCAGTCCTCTCGCAGTACAATGGACAAATCACTACATTCTTGGCCTCATACTCTCATCTGACCACAAAAGGAACTCCCATATATCCTCCACTGCTGAAAGTCCTCCATGAAGTTCAGTCTTCTCTTCTGTACCAAACATTTCTTTTATCTTCACCACCTCAATTCTCCATAACAGCCCAAGTCCATCCAAGACTTCAATACTGTGTCCTTATCTAATGAGGTACAACACCTCTTGCATAGAATACAAACAGATCATTGTCAGATAGGCCGTATACAAACAAAACATTGCCACAGCTTTGTATTAGTTAATACTTTACATTTTTACAAATGATATGGGAGAGCTAATATGTTCACATTTCTGAAGAAAATAAAAGGACATTAACCTTTTTCCATTCTTCCCCCCTTGCATCTACTTAACTCCAGTTATTTTGTTTAGAAAATTATGATTGCACTTCTATATTAGCTTACATTCCGGTGACTTTGTTCAGTTCTACACAGCAGAGAATGGATTAATGCATTAACATGTATTTAACAGTAAAACCCAAGAAGCCTTTTATCACTAGTGTTCACGATTACTTCAATTCTCATCTTAACCTAAATACTAAAACAATAAACCTACTTGGGCCAGCTAACCTGATTAATTCCAAATGAACTGTAGGGAAGTCAACAGAATTTCAGTGCATCAATAAAGCAGACATTCATTTTTGATAAAAGCTGCTTGAATTAGGTCAGTTTAGGCTACCAAAGTTTCTTTTTAAAATCAGTAACAGATGTGCAATAGTTTATTAAAAAAGAGTAATGCAATTTCTCTAGTTTTAAGAATGCAGTTATAACCAAAGGACTATTGAAGATATTGGATTATTTGATTAAAACCCAAGTCCAGACATCCTTATTTTCTTTCAGCTAGTTAACAATAATGGAACACATACAAAAAGTTAGCATCACTTCAAATCTCAGGCAGGATTAGAATCGCACACACATACTTTGAGTGAAAAATGTCACACTGTTTTCTGCCAGCCCTTCTTAACATTGCCACTGGGCCCCAGACCCAGGCTGGGAGCAGCCACTTAAGAGTTCACTCTAAGAAGCATTATTGGACGGGTGACACAATAGGACAGGCCAACATATTGGCTGTATCTGGCAAATGGGTATCCAAGGCAGAGCGGGAGAGCAGAGGCAGCCTGTTATTTTGCCAACACCAATACAGTCAGAATGTGCCAAAATGATGGGAGTCAGGGCAGGAGAGTGGGGTGACAGTCAGAAGTCCTAAGTAACAAGTTAATTTTTTTTTAAACTTTTTTTTTGTAAAAGACTCCTTCTATTGATTTGGGAGAAAAGGAGGAAGCTCACTCCGGTGATGGTCTTAGAATGAGCCTTGGAGCAGGAGGACACTAACGGAGACAGGGAGCAGTGGTATGGAGAAAATAAAAAGTGGACAACATTTTATATTAAATTCAAATTTTAAAACTTCAAATTAATTAGAGAATGAACTTACCCAAGGGGGGAAAAATAAAATAGTTAAAATAATAATCAAGATGGCAGCCAAACCGGCACCCATGATTGTGCAAACAGATTACTCAGGCACAACCAATATTAAGTATGAACACAGGAAACTGTAATGACACAAAAGCATGACAAAAATATGATAACAGGAAGTTAAGAGGTGCAGACAAAAAGGACCTACATTTATATATATACTATACACTTCTTTTCTATCCTCCACTTAACTCTTTGGTTACTTAGTCCATTCATTCTTAGACTACTGAAGTAAACAATTATATCTACTTTCTCAACTGTACGTCCATATTGTTCACACCAGCGTTGATTTCTGAGACACCTTTTTTCTTTATAATTATCAAGGACTTTGTTGTCTTAGCATTTATTTTCAATTCATATTTCAAACCTGTTTCATTCACCTTTCAAGTCTTTCTTATGATCCCTCATTTGAGTCTGCATTCTATATCATAGGTGCACTTCAAGGTGTAAAGGATAATAAAGGAATATGGGAACCATATGCACACATGGGATTAGGACCATTGCTTATGTGGAGGATAATGAATGGCCTGGTGTACTTTCTATGTAGTTTCTCACTCATTTTGAACCCAATTGCTAAGCCACCTAAACTGTCTTTCAATGCTGAGATTATTAAAAAGATTGGATGATAAAGCACACTTTGTTTCACTTCTCTTCTGATCTTTGCCCATTTTGTTAAACTCATTATAATTTGTAGTGTTCCCCATCAAGATTCCTAATACTGTGCATGACTTTTTGATCAACTCCAAGCCGTTTCAGGAGATCTTAGTCTTTCATACTGCACTCTGTCAAATACTGTCTCATACTTCGAGGCAGATATTAGCTTCTTTCCATTTCTATTGCCTGCTCACAAATCATTCCCAAACCAAATATTAATTTCTTGCTTCTTAAGCCAAAACCTGCTCACTCAATTCCAAATTTACTTCAAATTATTTTCAAATATAATTTTCAGCAGCATTTGCACAGCATGGGCAAAACTGCAGTGTCTACATTCTCTATATTCTGTGGCCTTTTGATTTAAATATAGATCTGGCAAAATACCTAAGTAGGCAAGTTAGCTGCAGATCATATTATAGATTTGGGTCATTTTCTGCACTCCATTCTCCCCATACTGTGCAGCACCTCTCTTCACTAGATTTTCTTTCTTCATAAACGTCACAGCATATCATAGAAGTTTACAACATGGAAACAGGCCCTTCGGCCCAACATGTCCATGTCGCCCAGTTTATACCACTAAGCTAGTCCCAATTGCCTGCACTTGGCCCATATCCCTCTATACCCATCTTACCCATGTAACTGTCCAAATGCTTTTTAAAAGACAAAATTGTACCCGCCTCTACTACTGCCTCTGGCAGCTCATTCCAGACACTCACCACCCTTTGAGTGAAAAAATTGCCCCTCTGGACCCTGTTATAGACTCCCCTACCTTTGGGAAAAGATTTTGACTATCTACGTTATTTATGCCCCTCATTATTTTATAGACTTCTATAAGATCACCCCTAAACCTCCTACTCTCCAGGGAAAAAAGTCTCAGTCTATCCAACCTCTCCCTATAAGTCAAACCATCAAGTCCCGGTAGCATCCCAGTAAATCTTTTCTGCACTCTTTCTAGTTTAATAATATCCTTTCTATAATAGGGTGACCAGAACTGTACACAGTATTCCAAGTGTGGCCTTACTAATGTCTTGTTCAACTTCAACAAGACATCCCAACTCCTGTATTCAATGTTCTGACCAATGAAACCAAGCATGTTGAATGCCTTCTTCACCACCCTATCCACCTGTGACTCCACTTTCAAGGAGCTATGAACCTGTACTCCTAGATCTCTTTGTTCTATAACTCTCCCCAACGTCCTACCATTAACGGAGTAGGTCCTGGCCCTATATACTCAAACTCTTCTTCCCAACCCACTTGTTTTATATTATTGGAATGCAATTACCAATTTTTAAAAACAAAATCCAAGTATCCTCTACTTTACTCACTTTCTCCTGTAAAATATTAAGCCTGCAACAACTAAAAATAGTCCTCCTGAAGTTAATGGAAAACAACATACATATTCTGCAGAATGCAAAACAGTATTTGACCCACTTAGGCTTCTTTGCGCAATCTTTGTAAAATTCATAAACCAACTTTAACATACTTGGCATCATCAACAATATGAATTTTAGAAGCCAGCAATGAACAATATCAATCTCTTTAGTCTGACACTCTAAGATTGTCTCTGGTACAGTAGTAATTTTCATAGAAATGTGAAAAGATTACAGGGTACTGTTCAAACACATAACTGGTGATATGGATAGCGGTCTATATTAACACAAACATATCTCTTGCAGTAGTGTAATCTTTAACATCACAATAATGTGCAAAAGCCTAGGCAAATTTGTATCTCACAGCTGATTGCTTGACATGCAAATTTCTTCCAATTTAGTTCACATATTAAATTTTCATAAATTGCTCCCAAAATACTTTTGGCCACCCTCTTTGGTTTTCCATTAGATGAAATATATACTAAAAATATTATTTTCAACATAATAAAGTACCATAATAAAGGCTTTATTCCCTTTGATGCCTTCAGTAATCATAGAAATTTACGGCACAGGAGGCCATTCAGCCCATCATGTCCACTGGCTGAAAAAGAGCTATCCAGCCGAATCCCACTTTCCAGCACTTGGTCTGTAGCTTTGTAGGTTACGGCACTTTAAGTGCATATCCAAGTACTTTTTAAAATGAGTTAACGGTTTCTGGCTCTACCACCCTTTCAGGCAGTGAGTTCCAGACCCCCACCACCCTCTGGGTGAAAAAAATTCTCCTCAGCTCCCCTCTAATCCTTCTATAAATCTATGCCCCCTGGTTATTGACCTCTCTGCTAAGGAAAATAGCTCCTTCCTGTCCACTCTATCTAGGCCCCTCAATTTTATACACCTCAATTAAGTCTCCCCTCAGCCTGTTCCAAAGAAAACAACCAGCAGTCTAGCCAATCTTTCCTCATAGCTAAAAATTCTCTAGTCCTGGCAACATCCTCATCAACCTCCTCTGTACCCTCTCTAGTGCAATCACATCTTTCCTGTAATGTGACGACCAGAACTGTACGCAATACAGCAATGGAAGCCTAATTATGACCAGGAAGCCTCAGGCTATATTTCAGCTTCCAAGCTGTTCCAGTACAGCTACAACACTGGCATTTTCCCAACAAAGTGGAAAATTGCCCAGATATGTCCTGTCCACAAAAAGCAGGGCAAATCCAATCTGGCCAGTCACTGCCCCATCATTCTACTCTCAATCATCAAAGTGATGGATCATAATCGGTATTGCTATCAAGCAGCACTCACCAATAACCTGCTCACCGCTGCTCAGTTTGGGTTCCACCAGGACCATTCAGCTCCAGACCTCATTACAGCCTTGGTCCAAACATGGACAAAGGAGCTGAATTCCAGGGGTGAGGGGAGAGTGACTGCCCTTGACATCAAGGCAGCATTTGACCTTGACCAAGTGTGGCACCAAAGAGCCCTAGTCAAACTGAAGTCAATGGGAATCAGGGGGAAAACTCTCCAGTGGCTGGAGTCATATCTAGCACAAAGGAAGATGGTAGCGGTTGTTAGAGGCCAATCATCTCAACCCCAGGACATTGCTGCAGGAGTTCCTCAGGGCAGTGTCCTCGGCCCCGCCATCTTCAGCTGCTTCATCAACGAACCTTCCCTCCATCATAAGGTCAGAAGTGGGGACGTTCGCTGATGATTGCACAGTGTCCAGTTCCATTCGCAACCTCTCGGATAATGAAGCAATCCGTGCCCGCATGCAGCAAGACCTGGACAACATCAAGCCTTGGGCTGATAAGTGGCAAGTAACATTTGCGCCACACAATAACCATCTCCAACAAAAGAGTCTAACCACCTCCCCTTGACATTCAACGGTATTACCATTGCCAAATCCCTCACCATCAACATCAACATCCTAGGGGTCACCACTGACCAGAAACTAAAATGGACCAGCCACATAAATACATTAGCTACAAGAGCAGGTCAGATGCTGGGTATTCTGCAGCAAGTGACTCACCTCCTGACGCCCCAAAGCCTTTCCACCATCTACAAGGCACAAGTCAGGAGTGTGATGGAATACTCTCCACTTGCCTGGATGAGTGCAGCTCCAACAACATTCAAGAAGCTCGACACCATCCAGGACAAAGCAGCCCGCTTGATTGGCACCCAATCCACCACCTTAAACATTCACTCCCTCTATCATTGGCACACCAGGGCTGCAGCGTGTACCATCTACAAGATGCACTACAGCACCTCCCAAACCCACGACCTCGACCACGAAGGAGGACAAGGGCAACAGGTGCATGGGAACACCACCACCTGCATGTTCCCCTCCAAGTCACACACCATCCTGACTTGGAAATATATCACTGTTCCTTCGTCGTCGCTGGGTCAAAATCCTGGAACTCTCTACTTAACAGCAGTGGGAGAACCTTCACCACACGGACTGCGGTGGTTCAAGGTAGCAGCTCACCACCACCTTCTCAAGGGCAATTAGGGATGGGCAATAAATACTGGCCTTGCCAGCGACGCCCACATTCCATGAATGAATTAAAAAAAACAGTACTATTGCCTTGCAACCTGCTTTTCACATCCACCTAAGCATGTTACAACTAAAAACAGTCCTTTTGAAATTAATGTGAAATAACATCACATGCAGCAAAATATATTATTTCTATTGCGCATTCAAGGCAGTCAATTCAGCGCCCCGTCGTGTGCAATTTAACTAATCTTATTTGTCATCTTACTGGTTTATTTTCACTTTTTAATCTATTGTTTTTATTTTCTCCATTTTTTGTTTGCTTCCCCCTTGTGTTTTTTTTTGTGCGTCGTATGATTGCACATGCACACAATTTGGTTACTGGCCTGGTTTAACATTCCAATTTTTATTTCTTTGCGCAGCTATTTTTTTTCAAAAAAGCAATATACCATATCTGTGCCCATCTTTCCCGCAACTCCATGTTTGAATCCATCCAATCAGGTTTCCGCCCCTGCCACAGTACTGAAAGAGCCTTTATCAAAGTCACAAATGTCATCCTATGTGACTGTGACCGTGGTAAACAATCCTTCCTCATCCTTCTCGACCTGTCTGCAGCCTTTGACACAGTTGACCACATTATCATCCTCCTGCAACGCCTCTCCTCCGTCGTCCAGCTGGGTGCGACTGCACTCGATTGGTTCCATTCTTATCTATCCAGTTGTAGCCAGCGAATCATCTGCAATGACTTTTCTTTCCGCTCTCACACCATTACATCCGGAGTTCCCCAAGGACCTATCCTTGGCCCTCTCCTATTTCTCATCTTCATGCTGTCTCTCGGCAACATCATCTGAAAATACAATGTTAGGTTCACATGTACGCTGATGACACCCAGCTCACCTCACCACCACCTTTCTTGATCCCTCCACTGTCTCCCATTTGTCACATTGCTTGTCTGACATCCAATACTAGATGAGCAAAAATTTCCTCCAACTAAATATTGAGAAGACCGAAACCATTGCCGCTGCAAACTCTGTTCCCTAGCAACTGACTCCAAGGCATTTGCTTCAAAGCAGCTGAATAAATTGAATCCATTCATTACATAGAGATTTCATGTTTTTATTCATCTTTTGGATTACATCCCACAATTCAGTTTGTATTTCTGTAAAAAAAAGTGTAACCCAGTTGCCTTATGTATGACATTTAAATAGAATTAGTTACAATGGAAGTGCAGTGGAACATGAATTTGAGTTAGGCAGCAGCTAGACCATCAATATTCCATTATTTGTATTATGGTGGGAAAAACTCAAGTACACAAAATTGTAATTTTTGGGAGTGGTGGATTTGTAATTTTTTGCAGAAGGAAAACAAACTCTGGTGGCACCAGATTACTTCTGGGGGCCGGGGGAGGTAAGGTGGGGTGGTTTGTGTACATGCCCAATGAAGGAAATATTGCTATTTGACACTTTTTGTTGCATTTTGTATTAAAATTCTTTTCCGCCAGGTTGCCTGCAAAGAAAGATATTTTTAATTCTATAATGTTCATTAATAAATAAGCAGATGGCAATAGAAATCAAACTTCTCTCTATACCACAGGAAGCATCAGCAATGCGAATTTTACATCTTTAGCTACTTACAGACTTCAACAAGAAGGCAACAAAATACAGTGACAGCTGTTTTTTTTATTGAAATTATAAATCGGATGCATCCAGTTTATGGCCTGAACTCAGTTAGTGACTGGGAAAAAGGGAATTAAACTTAAAAGATAACTTGACAACACTGAAATCATTTAGTTATGTTGGAAGATAAAAGTATGGCAGAAAAATTAAAATTGGAAGGAATAAAAAGTTAATGAACTGACAAGCTGAAGCTAGAACAAAGCAGAACAACTGAGTAATGGAGAAACTTCTCAAATTGTAATCATAGATCGGGAAAGTGTCGACCCTTCTTAATAAAAGGAATAAACTAAAGAAAAATTGTAATTACATCTTACCTACAGGGCTGAGATGGTGCAGGAGCCATGAACTTCATGCACAAGTACATAACTCCATGAATGCACGTTAAAAAAACGATTTAAGAACGTAAGAAATAGGAGCAGGAGTAGGCTATACGGCCCCTCGAGCCTGCTCCAACATTCGATAAGATCATGGCTGATCTTCCACCTCAACTCCACTTTCCCACCCTACCCCCTTATATCCCTTAATTCCCTTCGAGTCCAAAAATCTATCGATCTCAGTCTTGAATATACTCAACGTCTGAGCATTCACAGCCTCTGGCGTAGAGAATTCCAAAGATTCACAACCCCGAGTGAAGAAATTCCTCATCATCTCAGTCCTAAATGGCTGCCCCCTAGTTCTAGACTCTCCAGCCAGGGAAAACAGCCTCTCAGCATCTACTCTATCAAGCCCTCTCTGAATCTTATGTTTCAATGAGATCGCCTCTCTTCACACCACAGTAGAGGCCCATTCTACTCACTCTCTCCTCATAGGACAACCCTCTCATCCCAGGAATCAATCTAGTGAGCCTTTGTTGCATTGCCTTGAAGGCAAGTATATCCTTCCTTGGGTAAGGAGAACAAAACTGTACACAGTACTCCAGGTGTAGTCTCACCAGAGCCCTGTACAATTGCAGCAAGACTTCCTTACTCTTGTACTCCAAACCCCTTGCAATAAAGGCCAACATACCATTTGCTTTTCTAATTGTTCGCAGTACCTGCATGTTAACTTTCCATGTTTCGCATACAAGGACACCCAAATCCCTCTGAGCACCAACATTTAATAGTTTCTCACCATTTAAAAAATATTTTTCCTACCAAAGTGAATAACCTCACATTTTCCCACATTATACTCCATCTGCCACCTTATTGCCCACTCACTTAACCTGTCTGTATCCCTTTGCAGCCTCTGTGTCCTCCTCACAGCTTACAAAGCTAGGTGGGAAAGTATCGTCAGCAAACTTGGATACATTACACTCGGTCCCTTCATCTAAGTCATTAATATAGATTGTAAATAGCTGAGGCCCAATCACTGATCCCTGTGGCACCCCATTAGTTACAACCTGCCAACCTGAAAATGACCCGTTTATTCCTACTCGGTTTTCTGTCCGTTAACCAATCCACGTTAATATATTACCCCCAACCTCATGAGCCCTTATCTTGTGCCACATAAAACGCTGTTACACCTTATTGAAGGCCTTTTGAACATCCAAATATACTACATCCACTGGTTCCCTTTTATCCACTCTGCTAGTTACATTCTCAAAAAACGCTAATTGATTTATCAAACACGATTTCCTTTTCATGAAACCATGTTGACTTTGCCTAATCATATTATGATGTTCTAAGTGCCCCGTTACCACGTCCTTAATAATGGATTCCAGGATTTTCCCCAACTACTGATGTAAGGCTAACTGGCCGATAGTTCTCTGTTTTCTCTCTCCCTCCTTTCTTGAATAACAGTGTTACATTTGCTACCTTCCAATTCACTGGGACCATTCTAGAATCTAGGGAATTTTGAAAGATCACAACCAATGCATCCTCTATCCTTGCAGCCACCTAGGATGTAAACCATCAAGTCCAGGAGATTTGTCGGCTTTTAGTCCCATTAATTTCTCCAGTACTTTTTCTTTACTAATCTTAATTACTTCAAGTTCCTCACTCTCATTAGACCCTTGGTTCCCCACCATTTCTGGTATGTTTTTTGTGTCTTCTACTGTGAAGACAGATACAAAATATTTGTTTAACGTCTCTGCCATTTACTTATTCCCCATTATCATTTCTCCTGTTTCAGCCTCTAAGGGACTCACGTTTACTTTCGTTACTCTCTTCCTTTTTACATACTTGTAGAAGCTCGTAAAATCTGTTTTTATATCTCTTGCTCATTTACTTATTCTATTTTCTCCCATCAATTTTTTGGTTATCCTTTGCTGGCTTCTAAAACTCTACCAATCCTCAGGCTTACTACTCTTGGCAACATTAAAAGCCTCATCTTTTAATCTAATACTATCCTTAACTTCATTAGTTAACCACAGATGGATCATTTTTCCTGTAAAGTTTTTATTCCTCAATAGAATGTATATTCGTTGAGAATTATGAAATATTTCTTTAAATATTCACCATTGCTTATCTACCATCATATCCTTTAAATCTAATTTCCCAATCAACCTTAGCTAACTCGTCCCTCATACCTACGTAATTGGCTTTGTTTAAGTTTAAGACTCTAGTTTCGGACTTAAGTACGTCACTCTCGAACTCAATGTGAAATTCTATCATATTATGATCACTCTGCCCCAGAGGATCCCTTACCATGCGATTACTAATTAACCCTGTCTCATGACTCAAGACAAGACCTAAAATAGCCTGTTCCCTGGTTGGTTCCATGACGTATTGTTCTAGGAAACAGTCTCAAATGCATTCCATGAACTCAGCCTCCAAACTACTTTTGCCAATTTGATTTGTCCAGTCCATATGAAGATTAAAGTCCCCCACGATTATTGCATTATAAGATTTCACTATTTTGCATTTTTTTTTTTAAAAGTGTATAATGCAGAAAATCACCTCTAAAACCTGAATTGAAAACTATCCCTTAAAATAAATTTGTAGTGCAGTAGTAGGAGTATAACATCATTCTTCATGTTGTTGAAACCAAGACAAAATACATTTGTAGCACCAGATATGATCAGCAGTGAAGCTGTATAATTGTACCATTGATCACCAAATTTGGTAGAGCTGGGGATTCTCTGTAAGCTCTTACATAAATTTCATTTTACTTTTAAAAATGAATCAGCATTGCATCAATTAAAGCAAACAGGACAAAGAAAAACTGTAATTACTTCCTACCCACAGTGCAGTTCTCATGCATGTGCACAAAATAAAGTTAAAAACAGGACTTTCCTCAGCAAAGAAGCTGGCAGTCTACACAAAATGCAAACAATTGGCATCTATGACATAGATAATTTCTATATAAGGGGACTTCGGAATATGTAAAAATAAGGGCACTGGATTCCCATTACGCGCTCAAAATGTTTCTGAAAAATTTTTCCTCTTCCATTTTTTCCTCAGTGACAAAGTTCTAATGTCCAAAATAAAAAATATTTAATAATAATTAAATTTATTCACTGAATTTTCTTTTCCGAGAGAATGCATGCAGAAGAGAGAAAACAAGCGAGAGAGGGAGACAGAAAGCACTAGAACACACAAGTGAGAGCAAGCACAAGAGAGTGGCTGTGCACGTGGGCAGGCTGAGGGGAGAAAATATATGTAATATTACTTCAATTTTCAAAAAACTGTTGAATTTTGAAGTAAGCTAATTACCTCACCCGTGTTTTGTCAACAGTTAGAAAAGGTCAATGCTTACACCTGTGACCCAGAGATTCTACTTTCTAACAGCAATGAGAGGGGCAGAGAAAGACACAAAAAGAGAGAGAACAGCAGACAGGTAGCTTCTTTCCTCATGCTAATTAGCTTTTTTTATTTAAAATCAAAAATTTGAATTTTGAGGGAAACAGGTTGAGAGGGAGGGTGCCTGTGGTCTTTGGCCACCTACCCCTGTGGAGACCAAGTGGGAGTGGAAGAAGTGGATGGAGACCTGAGGGTGATGAACAAGGAAGGAGGAGAGGATGAGGGGATTGAGTGGGTAGTTCAAATGGGAAGATGATTGCATAGCTAGTGGGAAGTTGAAAGAATAGGGGACATGGCTGGGGGGGGGGGGGGGGGTGTGGGCAGCGGGAAGAACACAAGTGATTGAGGAAGGAAGCAAATAACAGCTGCATTTTCCCTGCAACCTCCAACCCAAATACAGCACTCAGTTCCTGGCTTCTTTCCTTGCCACACCACCCACCATCTCACAGCCAAAAGCAAAAAAAAGTGAAAGTAGCAGAAAGAGTTCAAAGGAAAGCTATAAAAGAAAGAAACCAAAATGGATGAGACACGAGGATACCTGGCACCGACAGTTAAGAGAGGAACCATATTCTCCAACTTACCAGGTCAATGCCACAGGATATTGACTAGTATAAATTATATACATTTACATTTGTACAATTGCCTCCAACCCAGCCATCCACCCTTGCAACAGCATAACTTCTTTCACCATAAGCAACACTAGAGCTCTGCAAATTTATATATTAAAACAATAGCGCTTATAGAAAAAAAGTCACATCATACTTTTTCTGTCATACCAGACATTAAGGGCCCGATGTTAGCAGGGCTGTGGGTTCTCTGCAGGGTGGGCTATCAGGCGCGTGGGTAACGCGCCTGGTGAAATTAGTCTGCCCCCCCGCGCGATCGCAGCCTAATTGGATCCACTTACCTGGTCTTCCGGGTTCCCCACTGCTGATCTAGGCGTCGGGCGGGCTGCGCATGCGCAGTAAGATCGGTCAGCTGGAGGAGCTCTATTTAAAGGGGCAGTCCTCCACTGACAGATGCTGCAACAAACAGAAAAAATTACAGCATGGAGCAGCCCAGGGGGAAGGCTGCTCCCAGTCTAATGATGCCTCACTCCAGGTATCAATACATGGGGTGAGGAGGAGGGGGAGGACAGAGATCTTCCCCCCGGCGGCGGGAGGAAGCGGCCTGCCTCTGCCACCAGGAAGGCCTGGCTCGAGGTGGCCAAGGAGGTCACCTGCACCACCAACATATCGCCCACCTGCATACAGTGCAGGAGGCGCTGCAATGACATCAGTAGGTCAGCCACAGTGAGTACACGTAGTCTTTCCCCTACACTCCGTCTGCCACATCACTGCCCCCACCCCACATCTCCTTCAGCACTGCCAACAATACTCTGTCACATTACCCCTCATACCCACTCAAACCTCATCCTCATCCCACCACTACCACTCAACCCAATCCTCATACAATCTCATGGCTCTATCTCATACTCACCCTCTCGTGCATCTCTTTCACGGTCAGCCTCACTCAACCTGCCACTACCTGTGCTGCAGCCACAGGGCATGCATCACATATGTGCAGTAGGCAGCGTAAGGCAAACGTGTCGTGAGCATGAAGGGGATGCACAGGGGTGTTTGAGGGTTTGTCATGGTTGTTACTTATATTGCATTTCTGACCAACTCACATTACATATTATATTGGCACCACTACTGCCATGTCTTCGCGAATCTTGTCTGGTTTGTGCAATAATGCCCGCTCCTGAGGATCACTATGAAGACCCACAACTGATGCCACCCATTGTGTCACTGCACAGTGGGTGTAGGTGTATTTGCAGGGCTCTATTGTGCAGACGACTGAGAGACATTGGTGATGTCCCCGGTTGCACCCTGGAAGGATGCAGAGGAGAAGTTGTTGAGGGTAGTGGTAACTTTGACAGCGACAGGCAAGAAGGTGGTGCTCGGGTCAGCCAGGAGCAGCTCGGCATGAAGGAGGCTGCAGATGTCCACGACTACATGTCAAGTGACTCTGAGCCTCCGTGTGCACTGCTGCTCAGAGAGGTCCAGGAAGCTGAGCCTCGGTCTGTGGACCCTGTGGCGAGGGTAGTGCCCTCTGCAACGCATCTCTCTCTGCGGTTGCCCTCCCTCCTGCTGTACAGGTGGATGTGTCACAGCACTCTGCTGTGGAGCTCCACGTGTCAGAGGTGGACGGCGTGGATGGCGAGGCTGGTCGCCCTCCGAGGAGGTCATGACTGCAGCTACGGCGGCCCCCATCCGGAAGATGTACATCTGAGGGGGTCCGCAAGGTAGGTACATGTCTCTGGACCGCGGGGTAAGTGTGCAAGTTGGTGACTTTGATTGTCAGGAGGAGGGTGGTGGAGCCCAAACTTTGTCCCAAGTGACAGTGTGGCCTCCTGAAATGGGTGAGTGTCTCCCCCCCCACCTGTCAAATGGACCTTTGCAGCTGCCACAGGCTGACAGCTGTAACAGGTCCATTTGAACTGGAAGTGTTTCTCCCAGTGTGGGAAACAGTCCCAGTTTGCTCTAAAATCCCACCCCTCCGCACATAATCCCTTAATCAGGTGAGTTAATGACCTGAACAAGCAAAATAAATAGCGTCAAGTGGAACCCCGCTGCCTTTAATTGCCTGCGGGATTCCCACCAGCGGGGGCTGCGCACGCACGCCGGCGCGTCAGCGGGGAACCCGGAAGTGCGCGGGTTCGAGGTGGGCTCCGGTCCCGCTCCGGGATTTCCCGATTTTCGGGGCCCCCCCGCCAGGAACGCACCCGCTGGCGGGTGCTAAAATGCTGCCCTAAGTTTAAGTTGGTGAGATTTAAATTTCTTGTATACTTACACGTCCCATTCAGTCCTCCCAGGTCCCAAGATTTGCGTCTCCAAGTTAGATGGCACTGAGGAACCATGCTCCACAGTACTACCCACCTGCATTTTACTGAAATTGGGCCTCTTTTAGGAACATATGATGTCGACATGCCAGTGATGGACTGGGGTGGACAAATGTAAGGAATCTTACAACACCAGGTTATAGTCCAACAATTTTATTTTAAAATCACAAGCTTTCGGAGATTATCTCCTTCGTCAGGTGAGTGAGTGAATAAGAGGTTCTCAAATCACATATCTTATATTAGGCTGGGACACCATCACACCAATCAAAGGTGTCGTTGGTGTTCAGACAGGTTAGCCACTGTTTTCCGTGGCAAACCTGTCTGAACACCAACGGCACCTTTGATTGGTGTGATGGTGTCCCAGCCTAATATAAGATATATGATTTGAGAACCTTTCACTCACTCACCTGACGAAGGAGATAATCTCCAAAAGCTTGTGATTTTAAAATAACATTGTTGGACTATAACCTGGTGTTGTAAGATTCCTTACATTTAGGAACATAGGAACAGGAGTAGGCCATTCAGTCCCGTGAGCCTGTTCTGCCATTTAATTAGATCATTGCTGATCAGTATCCTTCCAGAATCTTAAACATTGGCAAAAATAATTTTTCATAATTTATTTCATTTTTACTGTTTTGTAATTTCCTTACCCTTTTATATTATTCTGTAATTCAGCTAATCTCATTTGTAAACTTAACCGTGCTCTTCACTTTAGATCTCTAAGTCTGATCACCATGTCCGCCTCTGCTGGCTTTGACCCACTTTCTTTGCACTCCTGAATGTCTGCCTTGCTCCCTTGCCACTCATTGGAACATAGGAATAGGAGTAGGCCATTCAGCCCCTCGAGCCCGCTCCGCCATTTGATAAGATCATGGCTGATCTGTGATCTAACTCCACATACCTGCCTTTGGCCCATATCCCTTAATACCTTTGGTTGGCAAAAAGCTATCTATCTCAGATTTAAAATTAACAATTGAGCAAGCATCAATTGTCGTTTGGGGAAGAGAGTTCCAAACTTCTACCACCCTTTGTGTGTAGAAATGCGTTCTAATCTCACTCCTGAAAGGTCTGGCTCTAATTTTTAGACTGTGCCCCCTAGTCCTAGAATCCCCAACCAGCGGAAAGAGTTTCTCTCGATCCACCCTATCTGTTCCCTTTAATATCTTATAAACTTCAATCAGATCACCCCTTAACCTTCTAAACTCCAGAGAATACAACCCCAATTTGTGTGATCTCTCCTCATAACTTAACCCTTGAAGTCCGGGTATTAGTCTAGTAAACCTACGCTGCACTCCCTTCAAGGCCAATATGTCCTCCTCCATGGCTCCCTCAGTCTGCTTCTACTCCCACCCCACCCCCATCCCCCCCCCCCCCGCCTCTCTCTCTGCTTCAGTCCTTCCCTTTCTTTAAGGCTGCCATTTGATGGCTTTAACCCTGCTTTCTCTCCACTGCTCCCTCCATCTATTTCCATACCCTCCTCTTCACTCCTCTATGGCTGTCTCTTTCTGTGTCAGCCCCTGGCGCCACCTTCTCCGGCAGGTGGAGTTAGGATGGTACGTGACTTAGAGGTGATAAAATTCCTTCTATCTCTCTACTGCTCCATATCTGTTTCTCCATCTCAGTCCATACCTTATCATTTATATTTACTTCAAACATTACCTTTGTCCTATCCTACACCACACCTCCACTAACTCCCCAAAATTCTCTACTAGTCCAGATATCCACCACTGCCCCATTCTCCAAAACTATTCACTTCCTCCAACTACCCAATGAACCCCTCACAATCCCCGCAAATACCCATTATCCATCACCCTCAACTACTCATTATGCCCAAACCCACTACCCTTCCCCCAAGTCGGGGAGTGGGACTAATTGGATAGTACTTTCAAAGAGCCAACACGGGCAAGATGGGCCGAATGGCCTACTTCTGTGCTGTATCATTCCATGACAGGTGCTAACTACTCTCTTCCACGAATTGAA
Source organism: Heptranchias perlo (assembly GCF_035084215.1). Lineage (NCBI taxonomy): Eukaryota > Metazoa > Chordata > Chondrichthyes > Hexanchiformes > Hexanchidae > Heptranchias > Heptranchias perlo. The sequence continues at coordinate 71,473,842 of NC_090328.1, forward strand.
TTATTGCTACTCCACACTGTTCATCTTGACCGCTTACTACTACAATCCCCCAAATACTCACTACCCACCATACTCTCTGCAACTATCCATTTTTTCCTCCCTATCCTTTCACTTTTCAGTAACGCTACTCCTATTCTTGTATAAATGCAAGTTCTTATGAGAATATAGCATTCCGTTTTAGAAGCCTATGCTGGTTTTGTGTTAGAACCTTTTTTATATATATTAAAAGATTTTTCTATTTACTAACATTTGTTGTGTCATTGCTCATACTGTCAGAAGAGAGATTATTTTCCAAGGAGCTTTATATCATGCAATGCATTGTGTATTATTCTGCTGCTAAGATGGTGGCTTCCCTTTTAAGACTGCAAAATCTTGTAGTGTAATAGAGTGAGAGAAGGATGATATGTAATGCATTGTATATTAAGTGCTCTGTATCGAAGATAGGGATACCACTTTAAGTTATATAAAAGGTGGTATAACTAAGAAATCGTTGACTTTAATTGCCTTTAACGACACCCAGCCTCTAAGAAAAAAAGGCTGGGAAATGGTTCAGTTTGAGAGGGAGACAAGTAATGCCTATTATGGTCTTGTTCATTACTGCAAGTAAAGAAGCCACATGGGTGAATAAACCTCGCTTGATCTAATTTGCATGTCCAATTGACCTCTAGGTTCTGGGCCTGCATCAGCTTGTTACAAGCAGTGTCAGAAATGGAATTTTGGCACTCTGGGAAAGGCTAAAACCCACTATCATGGAGGAAATGCCAAGAGCATTCACAAAGGCCACATTGGCACAACAGGAGTGGACTAACAAGATTCTGGAACCCCAAGAAGAAATGAATTGGATCCCGAGGGCGAAAGCGGAAGTCAGTAAAGCAAGCACCTGAAAAGATGGAGGAAAAGCAATTTGTGAACAGCGGGATAGCTGCAGGGCCCGAGATGGACAATCTCTCAATTGTAGAGGAAAATGTGGTGTTTTCTGTTCCAGAGAAGACTGAGCAGAACAAGAAACAACCAGAAACTGAGACCACGTGCTAAAGTGAAGAGGAGGAAAACTGCATTGATGGGTTAAGCAAGGCAGCTTCGGATTGGCCAGTGAGCATTAATGGGGGAAAATCACGTAAGTGAAAAAGGTGAGGGAAATGAGAATTGCACAGCGAAGAGGAAAGTTGCAGATGAATCTCTCTCAAAAGACTTGGCAGTAGAAAAGAGAGTAAGTCTGTGCATGAAAGCAAAGTTGATCTTGAAATAAGAAAGCAGGAAGAAATTGAAAGAATTGATGAAGATGTACAAAAGATGGCAACCAACAATGATAAAATAGCACAAGAGTAGTTCACTGCAGTCGAGATTGTGCAGATGTTGCTGAGAATATGGAAACTGAAATGGCTGGGGCAATGTCTGAAGAGATCAAAATCGATGAAAGAATGAAGGGACGAATAGTTGAACCAACAATTCCAGCAACTGAAATTATACAGCAAGAACCAAATATTGAAGGACTATGCAAAGAAACAATTGGAACCACCATAACTGTGGTTGTAAAGGTGGAAACAGAAATAGTTGAAGCCGTTGTGATGACAGACTTGAAGTCATGCAATCAGTGCAGCTTGAGGGAATCAATGAGGAAACCCAAATTGAACTCAGACAAAAAAACAGATGTGGCTGTACCTAAACAGTGTAAAGACACTGAAAGGGCTGATAAGGCACAAAAAAAGGATGATGTGGAGCTAGACAATGGAACGACTGATAAACCCGTAATCAAGTTGCAGTCTCCTGGAGATTGGGCCTCCACTAAAACTTCAATTGAAGGATGCAAAGAAGAATCAACACCTCAAAGGTTAGATAAGGATGAAAACCAGAGGAAGATGAAGAAAGATTCCTCCGTGGCAAGGATAAAGTCAGCAGAGGGCCAGATGGACCAAAATGGAGGGGTATACGGCTTTCCAAGAAGACAGCTCAGATGATGAAGCAGAGAGCCCATCAAGGATGAACAGGCCATAAAGTACCTATGTCTTCAAAAAGCCTAGTTTGTCCAAGCAGAAAAAGGCTTTAAGGTCAAAGAAGCCTATGGAAGAAAAGCACAGAGAGGAAAAACAGTGAAGAGAGGAAAAAGAAGCCTGCTCCAAACCAGGAAGCAGTTCAGGTGGATACTCCTTTCCTCAGGAGTATTTTTTTTTTATTCGTTCACGGGATGTGGGCGTCGCTGGCGAGGCCAGCATTTATTGCCCATCCCTAATTGCCCTCGAGAAGGTAGTGGTGAGGCGCCTTCTTGAACCGCTGCAGTCCGTGTGGTGACGGTTCTCCCACAGTGCTGTTAGGAAGGGAGTTCCAGGATTTTGACCCGGCGACGATGAAGGAACGGCGATATATTTCCAAGTCGGGATGGTGTGTGACTTGGAGGGGAACGTGCAGGTGGCGTTGTTCCCATGTGCCTGCTGCTCTTGTCCTTCTAGGTGGTAGAGGTCGCGGGTTTGGGAGGTGCTGTCGAAGAAGCCTTGGCGAGTTGCTGCAGTGCATCCTGTGGATGGTGCACACTGCAGCCACAGTGCGCCGGGGGTGAAGGGAGTGAATGTTTAGGGTGGTGAATGGGGTGCCAATCAAGCGGGCTGCTTTATCTTGGATGGTGTCGAGCTTCTTGAATGTTGTTGGAGCTGCACTCATCCAAGCAAGTGGAGAGTATTCCATCACACTCCTGACTTGTGCCTTGTAGATGGTGGAAAGGCTTTGGGGAGTCAGGAGGTGAGTCACTCGCCGCAGAATACCCAGCCTCTGGCCTGCTCTTGTGGTCACAGTATTTATATGGCTGGTCCAGTTAAGTTTCTGGTCAATGGTGACCCCCAGGATGTTGATGGTGGGGGATTCGGCGATGGTAATGCCGTTGAATGTCAAGGGGAGGTGGTTAGACTCTCTCTTGTTGGCGATGGTCATTGCCTGGCACTTATGAGCCCAAGCCTGGATGTTGTCCAGGTCTTGCTGCATGCAGGCTCGGACTGCTTCATTATCTGAGGGGTTGCGAATGGAACTGAACACTGTGCAGTCATCAGCGAACATCCCCATTTCTGACCTTATGATGGAGGGAAGGTCATTGATGAAGCAGCTGAAGATGGTTGGGCCTAGGACACTGCCCTGAGGAACTCCTGGTGGTCCATTGGCTGAGGCTGTTGAGACGACTACACTGTATGATGGGATTCAGCAGTTTTTTTTTTGAGAGTGCATTGACTATGTGGAGAATTATGGCATGAAGTGCAAAAACATTTATAGCGTATTAGGTACCAAATCAAAGCTGATGAGCTGAAAGTTGTGTATGATCGTGAAGAGTCTCCCAATCTGGAGGATTATGATGCAAACATATTGGCCAGCTTATTGAAACAATACCTCAAACAGAGTTCGTAAAATTTCAGCAGAAGCTGCCTTGAGGCTTAAACATGAAAGCAATTGAACGCAACTGCTCATTTGACAGTGATGCGGACAGAATCAAACTATTATATCGATTAACCCAAATGCTTCCCCTTCTGGACGGAGAGAAGATCGCAACTTTACTTACTACATTTCTAAAAGGAGCTTCTTGCCAAGGCAGATTTGGATTTGCAGATATAGCAGTGGTGCAGACTGCCTATGCAAATGAAAGCTCAACTAGATACAGCATTGGAACTTCGTGCCAATCACAATATCCTGCAGATTGTTGATGTGTGCCAAGAAGTTGAGAAAGAGGACAAGTTGCTACGGTTGACTTAGGAAAGAATGAGTGGTCTCCACAAAAATAACACTTTTCTTTTTCAAACAGAGATTTGATGAGCTTACAATGCGAATGAAGAGAGATGGATGGCCAGCAATGTGTATTCATGGTGACAAGAGCCAACCAGAGTGCAACTGGGTTTTAATTAGTTTCAGTCAGGCAAAGCACCAATCTTTAGGGCCACAGATATTGCATCCAGAGTGTATTGGATGACTGAACTTCCACCAGAGTTACAAAACATAGGCCTGCGCACGAGAACGTTTAAGAGGTGCGCAAACGGAGGGTCATCTGACCAGTCTATACGGACAGATACTCCGGCTGACAAGGAAAGGAAAGCTCAGGAAATGTTTGAAGCCAAAGACTCCCAGTCTCTCCAAAAGCGACAAACGGATGGCCAGGGAAGTGGCAACGTACAATGAGTCCAAATGATCGGAGTCCCTTCTCGACATGCACAGCAAGAAGTTGAGAAAAGCGGAAGGCGAGAAAGACAGAGCCCAAGAGCGACGGGTGATTGACCGCAAACAGGATTTCCAGGTGCAACGAAGCCCAGAAGAACGCCTTGGGAGAGGAGATATGTAACAGAGTGAGAGAGGGATGGCATGTAAAGCACAGGATGTTAAGAGCTCTGTGTCCGAAATAGGGATACCACTTTAAAAAGTTATATAAAAAGGTGGTATAACTTTAAGAAATCATGGACCTTTAATAACACCCACCCTGAAAGAATAAAAGGCTGGGAAATGGTTCAGTTAGAGAAGGGAATTTGAAGAGGTAGGAACTTGGAGGGAGATGAGTGTGGAAGGTACTGAGGCCTAAGAGGGAGGCTGGAAAGTAATGTCTCTCACTGTCTTGTTTATCACTGCACGTAAAGACCCCACTTGGGTGAATAAACCTGGTTTGTTCTGTGATCTGATCTGCATGTCTAATTGACCACTGTGTTCTGGGCCTGCATAAGCTTGTTACAATAGATATACCCTAGGTCAAGTGTTTTTATCTACAACAATGGAGGCAAACAATTCCTTAATGACACCATTAAACATTTTCATTTTTTTTTAAAAAAAGATAATTGAAGATGGGAGGAAGGTCAAAGCAAAGTGCTGAAGTTAATAATTTATTGAGAATTCCAACTTTTGAGCTATCAACCCACCAAGTTGAGGTTGTAACAAAAAACAAGATTCTGAGGTGATGTATTTGACAGTTCATCTCTGGCTACCTCTCATACGCATGGGTGCCTCAGCCCTAGACAATATTAGATATTCTGGAGTACTCATCACTAGATGCTGAGCATCTAGTGACAAGATACATTATTTTCCACGAACAGGAGTGTTACCATACAATAGAATTTATTATTCTGTTGTGGTCAGTCTCTATTAGGCTGTTTTGTCATGGGAGGGTTCTAGTTTTTTTTTCAAACAATGAAGGAAGTACTTTACGTTTACTCCCCTTCCTGCAAAACACATACCATTTTCCTTTTGTTTCCTATAAACCAGATCATCCCCAGCTAAATCAAGACTTGAACAAATGAGAAATATCCAATACTGTTGAATTCACAATCACAAATGGTGCCTTGGCAATGAAAGAAAGTAGGTAATTCAGTCACGACAGCAGATGACATTCAGAGAGGGTAAATCAATTCAAATAAGATTTGTTTACATCAGTGTGCAAGTGATTTAGAAATGAAAAATGTGTCATATGTCCAGCTTTAACCGGTGGGATGCAAAGAACTCTCGTGGCTGCTGTATTACACAGAAATGGTGTTTTTGTTAGGACCAAAGAAAAGTTTGTCATCATTGTTGTTTTTTTTAAAAATTCGTTCATGGAACGCTGGCAAGGCCAGCATTTATTGCCCATCCCTAATTGCGCTTGAGAAGGTGGTAGTGAGCTGCCTTCTTGAACCGCTGCAGTCCGTGTGGTGAAGGTTCTCCCATAGTGCTATTAGGTAGGGAGTTCCAGGATTTTGACCCAGCGACGATGAAGGAACGGCGATATATTTCCAAGTCGGGATGGTGTGTGACTTGGAGGGGAATGTGCAGGTGGTGTTGTTCCTATGTGCCTGCTGCCCTTGTCCTTGTCCTTCTAGGTGGTAGAGGTCACGGGTTTGGGAGGTGCTGTCAAAGAAACCTTGGCGAGTTGCTGCAGTGCATCCTGTGGATGGTACACACTGCAGCCGCTGTGCGCCGGTGGTGAAGGGCATGAATGTTTAGGGTGGTGGATGGGATGCCAATCAAGCGGGCTGCTTTGTCCTGGATGGTGTTGAGCTTCTTGAATGTTGTTGGAGCTGCACTCATCCAGGCAAGTGGAGAGTATTCCATCACACTCCTGACTTGTGACGGAGGTGCCATCTTTCAGATGAGGCCCAGGCTGTCTGTTGCAGTGATTCATGTGGATGTAATTAAAATTCTATGACACTATTAAGAGCAGGGAATTTTCATTGTGTCCTGGCCAATATTACTCCCTCAACCAACACCACTAAAAACCGAGTGCTTCATCTCATTTGCTATTTGGGAGACTTTGCTGTGTGTAAATTGGCTGCCGTGTTTACCCACATAACAATGAGTGCACATCAAAAAGTAATTGAACGGATGTGAAGTGTTTTGGAATATCCTGAGAGACAAGATGCTATACAAGTTATTTCCTTCAGTAACTCACTATCTAAAGAAAGTGTAATTTTACAGTACCTGCCTTCAGGTTAAATGTAAGGATATCACTTTCACTTACTTCACTACATGAGTATGCTCAACATGCTCACCTCAATGTGATAAAACTATTCATGACACACCTTTGAAGTTAGCTATCATTTGGTACTTAACCATACAAACCAGTAAGAGTAAGGATTGGACCTAGGACCTATCAGTTGATCTCAACTAGGGCAATAGTATGGACACTACAGTTACTCTCAGTGTTCCCAAAGGGGATAACAAATTACAAAAGTTCCTGATCACTAGCTAATGTAATTACTGGATCAGACTCACTGATGTGCCTATGGTCAAACACCTGGTTGAAATTCACTTTTTAAGCTAACATATGAAGCATGGCCACTTGGGTGAGGCAGCACATTAAGACAAACCACCACTTTATAGATGAGTAAATTGTGGCCAGGAGGTCTGTTCACTATAATACAGACACACAAAGAAAAGCTGGCAGTGAATTTTAAAGCTGCAAGATATAAACTTGTGCCCAGATTAATTTAGCTTCATAATACACAGACGACCACATTTTATACTATATATTTGCAAAACAGTGCAATTACAATTATTCTGCTGCAGGAACCAGAATTACTGTCCCCTACATTTACTCTGCTCTTACAACTAAAATTCAATTCTACTAAAATCCACCTCTAATGCAACAGGCCTTCAGAGCAGTACCAGTACTATAAATCACTGAACATGACAGGTTTACAGTAACATAGTAACAGTTTCAGGCAGGAAGACCTTTGGTCCATCTAGCCAACTACCCACAGTATTCCCTTGGTGCATTTCTAATAACCCTAAATCCCATTTGTTGACAAGAACCAGTCTAATTCCTTCTTGAACCCCATTAAAGTGGCTTGTTCCACCACCCATTCCGGTAATCTGTTCCACATTCTTACCATTCATTAGTTAAAAAAAAATTCTCCTGTATTTCCTATTTTCTTTTGTTTCCTTTAATTGGTAAATATGACCACTTGTGCTTAAATTCTGTACACTACAGCAAAGCCTACTTGAATCCAATTTGTTCAAACCCTTCATAATTTTAAACATACTATCGTATCCCCTCTCAGTCTCTTTGCAAGGCAAATAAAGACCCCAGGGTAGTCAACCTTTCCTCATAGGTCATTCCTTTAAGTTCTGGGATCAACTGTGTAACCTCTCTCTGCAACCCCTCTTTTTTGAAATAGGAAGACCAAACTGCACGCAGTACTCCAGATGTAGTCACACCAGGCTCAAATACAGTTTTAAAATGCTCTATCTGGATTTAGATGTCAGCCTCAGCTCAGGGGTAGCACGCTCGACTGAGTCAGAAGGTTGTGCACATAATCCAGGCCCTTCAGTGTAGTCGAGGGAGTGCTGCATTGTCAGAGGTGTCGCCTTTCGAATCAGATGTTAAATCGATGACCCGTTTGTCCTCTCAGGTGGACATGGTATTCTTTTGAAGAGCAGGGACATGTCCTGGTCAATATTTATCCCTCAACCAACACCACTAAAACAGAACATCTGGTCATTATCTCATTGCTGTTTGCAGGACCTTGCTGTATGCAAATTGGCTGCCACATTTCCTACATTGCAACAGTTCACTTCAGAAGTATTTCATTGGCTGTAAAGTGCTTTGGGACGTCCTGAGATCTTGAAAGGCGTTATATGAATGCAAGTTCGTTCTTTATTTCTGATATGTTATACCCTTTGCTATGCACCCCAACATTCCATTTGTGTTTTTAACAGCCTGGGAACATGTGCGAATGGTTTTAGTGACCTGTCCATTAAAACCCCAAGATCTCTCTCCTACTCCAATACCTCAATTACCATATTTGTACCCAGTTGCAGAGGACTGAAATGATAACTCTGAGTTCTATACTGACCAATAGTACGACAAAATTATAAAAGCTGAGATTTGCTACTGAACTGACTTTTATTTCGAGCAGGGAGCCCTACATTATGATATTTCATCATTCTTTAATCTGTTTTCAAGATGACATTCATTCTCTACAATAACAAGCTGTTCACACAAAACAGCAAGTCTTCAAAAGTGTCATGTAAGCTTTTAATAGCTTCCATTATTATTTTAAATGTCTAAAATTATATTTTAATCACATGGTATAAATAGATTATAATGACACACAATAGCATGATTTTAAAAAAACACTTGGAATTAAGTGGTCAGCATTGCTGGAGAGATAGTTGTAACTCATTGCTGGACATAACCAATTTTATTTATATCATTCAAGGGTCTACTACATATGGTTAACAAATGGTGAGAACATCTATATTCATTATTAATAATGCAGTGCTGATAATGTAAATCCAACAAACCATGTTCGACAACACCTACACACAAAGTTCAAGATCTGTCAGTCAATACCTTAGAACGAATACTAGATCATACTGACATGAACATTAATGCGGCCAGAAACACAACCCAGATGCCTGGCATAGTCATTGTGGATGCCGCACTGGAATCTTTAATTGCATCATCTTCACTGCTCTACTTTAACCTTCTAACCCAATGCTGCTGCAACTAATGGTCATTCTAGCTTCAAATGTTATTTTAAGCTCTACTGTGGTGTAATGATGTCATCCACTATGATACAAATCAGATCCATATAAAATCAGAAGATTCAGTCTTCTAAAAAATCAATTTGAAAGCACAGTAAAATTCTTATGTAGCAGGCTAAAGACTCAATGTCTCACATAGAAATAAGATTTGTTGTATCATATCAAAGCAACAACACGTGAGGCATGCACAGATACTTTTCCCACTCATTATTCTTAAATCAACTTGTTGAGGGGCATGAGGCTACAAGCACAATGCCAGTTCCATCTTGATACACAAAAGCTACCACTGGTTAATATATTTCAGTTCACAGAACAGAATGGATACATTACAGACAAGTAATACTTTATGCAGATTTGATTACACAGGTAGTAACCACAAGCTAAAATAGGTATGCTGGAGGAGTTTGGCAATACAGGCACAATGGGCATGCCTCAAGGTGTAAATGCACTTCATTGTTCTGCCAAACAGATAATAGGAATCTCACTTGACCTGATCCATGTCACTGCTTACAGAGACTAGCAAATGGAGTCATGTGAATGCATTCAACAGTACAGGCATAGATATCCTTGTTCTTTGCTGCACACAGATGAATTCCTGTCATTTGGTGATAAACAAAGCTTCTAGTTCAAACACAAGGATGCAAACACTACTGTTTATAACTCAGTTCAAGCATTGCATATTTTACCCACCTGAAATAAAATTAATTTCTCTAACCATCAACTTTTCTCTTAATATTATTGAAGGTATGCTGCCACTCTTAATGAGGTTGTCATATAATTCCCATGTGTTTCCCTTATTGCTGATTTGGAATTTTTCCCTCCTTCACAAAGTTCTGCAATTGTGTAATGGGACCCCTGTCTGTGGCTGCTGAGATCAAGTAATCTAATAATGTAATCCAAGGCATAATAATATCCCTTGTTATATCACTGGCATTCTTTACGTTAAAGTACAGTGGGGCACTTGATACAGTTAACTTAAAAGTGCTTCTCTACTTTTGGCCTTGTAACTGCTAAAGGCTTTCCAGCTATACTGATCTTATGTAAATTACTGGAATGTACATTATTTCTTGAAATTGAAAAACTTACAACATTATGGAAGAGTTTAGGAATAAAGGTTTTGGAAGAAAGATCAAAAGTATTTATTTTTACAATTTGCTGGCTGGGGCATTAGCCATAGAAATGTATATAATCTCCCCATCTGAAACATACACATAAAAAACATATTACATCACCATTAGATGACTTGCCCAAGTAATTTAAATTATTCTATCTACAGCAACTGTGCAATCCTTGTGTTTTTACAACTTGCATCTTGTTTGGTTAAACACAGTATGTTCAGCAACACATCACCTAACAATGTCATCTGATTAAAACAGACGTGTGTATCGAAAACACACCATATACGTTTTCCTGCATAAGCAATGCTTTAAAACTGAAATTTCACAATATATCAAATACACAAGTTAGATACTGCAAATAAGGTGTATAAGCATTTCCTTTACATTCTGGTATGTACAAATGGTACTGATGAAAATGAAAGGCTAAATATTTACTAGATTATAGTGACATGAACATGGTGAAAAAAAAAACTTAAATTGCTTTATTATATAAACCTCAGATTACAGAAGTTAATCAAACACGTTCACGTTACTATTCTAATGTAAAATGGCTTCATTTAAAGGATTCCGATTATCACTTCAATGTAAGATATCACTGCAAATAGCTCGTCTATTTTGATGACTGTGTGCAACATACTCTAATTATTAAAGAATAACCTTAACTCCCTCCCATTCCGGCTTATGCATCCAGAACTGAAAACAGCCAAAATTCATTTTCACCACAACAACTCTTACATTAAAATAAACAAACAAACACAAATATCAGGTAACAACCCGCACCCCACTGTACATATCCGACTGGCTGATTAAAAGTGGGGGACACAGTCTGTTACATTCCCGTGGTGTGGCGCGGGTGGGGAGGGGGTAATTTTTTTTTAAATCACAAACTATTTCCATTTTTTTTAATGTTAAAGTTTATTTTTAAAACCTCCTCCTCTCCATCTACACGACTCACCGAGCAGCAGCAGTTTCAGCTCCCTGCGCGCATCCCGCTTGTCTCTCCGGAGCTGCCTCTCGATCTCCGCGTTGATCCTTTTCGCTTCTTTCGCCTCTTCGCTCAGGCAGCACGCCATGATGGAGTCGAGAGTCATGTAGCCGACTTGTGTGGAGTGGAGGGAGGAGGAGGAGGAGGGGGGGGGGTGGGAGTTTCTCCTCTCAATATTCCACAACCTTCCTAAACATGGAGAATTTACAGGGAGTTTTAAAGGGAGGGAGGGGAACACAATTAAAAATTAAAAACTAGCACAAACTGAGAGAAGGACTGACGCTGATTATTTTAAAATCCCAAGCTTGTAGGGGAGGGGAGGGGGGGTCTCTGATCTCTCTCGTTGATTTTCTCTTCACGCTATGAAGGGATACAAAATATATCCTGCGGCAACCCTTTTCACTCTTGCTTTTCTCTTTTTAAAAAAAAAGCTTCCGATAGTCGCCCTTTTGTCGATACCGTATTGCTGTCACTTTCTCCCGTCAGCTTCCACTGCAAGCTTCCGTAAGCGAACAGGCGACTGAGAGCACAGAAAGGAGAGAGAGAGAGAGAAGTCCTGCTGCTGCTTTCCGCCACATCCACGGGCGTGGTAAACTGGAGAGAATATGGCGGACACTTGCTCCCTCCCTCTCACTGGAGAGGCTGAGAATGCAGCTGCAAAATCATAATCATTGCACACACCTTGGGAACAAATAAAAAATAGTAAAATAGAAACCAGAAAAGAAGAATGCTGTACAACGCGCCCTCTTTTACCTCCGCAATATTTTATTCCCAAATGGAGTTTGCATAATTTTCCCATTTTCATATTTATTATGTTTATATTACGCATACAATGTTTTTCATAGCTCCCCCGTCCCTGATTTTATTATAAACCACGATGCCTCTCAATGCATAAAATAACGTTGTGAGTCGAAAGAGATGCGGGGGGGTGGATATTATGACTAGAATTAACTGAATTCTGCAAGGAGGTGGGTGCAAAACTGTAACAAAAGTAGGAAGTCCGGCGACGTTTTTCTTTTTTTTCGCTTCAGTGCATGAGGACATTATTTGATGTTACAGTAGTTCGAAGTCGGTCGAAATAGTCCGTACCATGTTGAAATGTTAATTTCAGACAGGGTGAATGATTTCCTTCTGCCCCATTCCGTATCGCATTGACCATTACACCCGCGGAGCTCTCGAATACAACGAGGGCATTCCTCATAGGAATTCAGATCCATCCCGAAACACACGTCTGATTTTCACGCAAAAATTGACAAGATATTACTATTTGGAAATCCCATGTTGACATTAACCTATTAAGGTAGTATTTTATCAACACAATTCAATAACAAAAAAACGATTTTTAAAAAAGCAGTGGGTACTATTGCCTATGTTCCTTTCAACATCTTTATATTTTGGGGCAAAGGCTACTGTGACGGCAAGGGTTAGGGTTGTGATTAAGTTAGCAGAGCTCAGCTCTTTACAGTCAGTAATGGTGCTGTCCGTTTTCTTATGCACAAGTTTTGTATTTATGCAACGGTGCACGATCCTCCCAGCTCCGCCTTTTCGCAGGGGAGGGTCTATGTGGGGCGGTGGTATTCTGTACTTATCATGGAAGATTGCATGTAGCGATTATGTCACTATTCCATTTTAATCTATTATTTGACATTATCACTATTAAAGGAGCTAAGGAGTTTTGCGCTGGTTTCAGTGTTAGAACGGTGCCGATACTAGTTCACTGAATGGTCTTGTGAAACGGACGCTTTTCAGTGCTCAATAAGAGTATAACAGTTTGTGTTCTATACTAATAACATGCCCTAGTTGTTGCTATGTTATATATAGTTACTGTAAAGAATTAATCTGACTTGTGTATGTTGTACAGTACATTTTGTTTTTACATTTTAATCTTTCAAGAACAGTTTACCTTTTAACGTAACATTTTACGTAAGTTTAACATAAAGAGATTACAAATAGTTGACTGATGCTTTATACTTTTATGATTTTTCTCAGTCATGGTTTACTCGAGCTAAAAAAAACTGGCGCTTCACTCCACCGTCTTAACCAACTCAAGTTATACAATTGCACAATGTTATCACCAGGCGGGTCTCTTTAATACTGACGCTAATCCATCCACAAATCATCAGCTGCACTGCTAAACACGCACTGCTATTGTAACTATGTGTTAATGTGTCCATCTATGCAGTCATATAATTACATAAAGTGATAAAAATTCAACAATGTTGACTACAGTTAAGGGCTACAGTGATAAACTATTGATCTGTGTTAAATAAATGATGCAAAGAGCATTATATAGAGAAACTATACGAGATCAGCTAACACCAAGGAATTGAATTGCATTGAGGCTGAGCAGACATTGACTTCTGAGATGCCGGTGTCAATCTAGCTTAAATTGATAAAGATGGATTTTTGGGTTAGTGGTACTCCATAAATGAGCATAATTGGGGTCCAACCGATTGGAAGTATGGGCAGTGATCACTTATGCTGAATCTGGCATCAGCTAGTCTCAATAGTATCATTCTCATCTCTGAGTCAGAAGGTTGTGGGTTCAAGGTCTGACATTGCGAGGGAGTACTGAATTGTCGAAGGTGTTCTCGTTTGTTGGGATGTTAAACCAAGGCCCCACCTACCTGTTCAGGTGGATGTAAAAGATCCCACCGCACTTTTTCAAAGCAGGAGCAGAGAGTTCTCCCAGTGTCCTGACTAACTGGCCAACAGGATTGTCTGCTTGTTCGCATATACGGTCATCGGAGGGGGATGACGAATGGTCTGGATATGTTATTGTCCTGGGAGATGGCATTAACATCTGAGTTTTGATGAAAGGTCATTGACTTGAAACATTAACTGTTTCTCTCTCCACAGATGCTGCCTTGCCTGCTGAGTGTTTTTATTTCAAATTTACAGCACCCGTAGCATTTTACTTTGGTTTTACCATCATCTGTGCCCAATTCACATATGCCTCCTACAACTGGACTTTAACATGCCCAATGATATGTGTGACAACAGACCTGCAGCCCCATAAGATTATTAAATCTTAATCTCAGCAGCTCACTCCATTTGCTGTCCAAAGGAAACAGACTGTTGCATATTGGAGCACTAAGGTAGCTGACATTCTGAACATTAACAAGACATGATGGGGGCGTGGGGGGTGGGGGCCCCTGGAGTTGTTACATGGAGGACTAGTGTTTCAATTCTGTGCATTAAGAAACTGCAGGTGTTTGCAGTAGACTCCTCCACACTAATCATCATCTGCTGAAGGTTGCTTGGCGCAGTCTGCAATCAATACAGTAATCTTTCATTCTTTTAAAAATAGATGCCATGAAACTCAGATCAGTTGAGTCGGGACATGAGTATGCCTTCCAGTATCCTGCTCCTGTGCTTCCAGTTTCTGTTCTTTGCCACCTCCCAAACCCACGACCTCTACCACCTAGAAGGACAAGGGCAGCAAAGGCATGACAGCACCACCACCTGCATGTTCCCCTCCAAGTCACACACCATCCCGACTTGGAAATATATCGCCGTTCCTTCATCGTCGCTGGGTCAAAATCCTGGAACTCCCCAAGAGCACTGTGGGAGAACCGTCACCAAACGGACTGCAGCGGTTCAAGAAGGCAGCTCACCACCACCTTCTCAAGGGCAATTAGGGATGGGCAATAAATGCTGGCCTTGCCTGCGATGCCCACATCTCATGAACAAATTTTTAAAAATTATCCACTGGACTCTCCTGAACTTCACTCTCTAAATACCGTGAAGTTAATATATCTGAACTGGTGTTTTGCAGGGTAAAGTGAGGGATAGTGTATGCCAGGTTCCTGGTCCTAAATGAGCTTCATGTGGTAATCAACAACAACTTTTATTTATAAAGTGCCTTTAACATAAAAGAACATCCCAAAGCGCTTCATCGAGGCAAATATCACAAAAAGGATTTTTTTTTATTCGTTCATGGGATGTGGGCGTCGCTGGCGAGGCCAGCATTTATTGCCCATCCCTAATTGCCCTTGAGAAGGTGGTGGTGAGCCACCTTTTTGAACTGCTGCAGTCCGTGTGGTGAAGGTTCTCCCACAGTGCTGTTCGGAAGGGAGTTCCAGTATTTTGACCCAGCGACGCTGAAGGAACAGCGATATATTTCCAAGTCGGGATGGTGTGTGACTTGGAGGGGAACGTGCAGGCGGTGTTGTTCCCATTTGCCTGCTGCCCTTGTCCTTCTAGTTGGTAGAGGTCGCGGGTATGGGAGGTGCTGTCAAAGAAACCTTGGCGAGTTGCTGCAGTGCATCCTGTGGATGGTACACACTGCAGCCACGGTGTGCCGGTAGTGAAGCGAGTGAATGTTTAGGGTGGTGGATGGGGTGCCAATCCAGTCTGATACCCAGCCTCTGACCTGCTCTTGTAGCCACTCTATTTATGTGGCTGGTCCAGTTAAGTTTCTGGTCAATGGTGACCCCCAGGATGTTGATGGTGGGGGAATTCGGTGATTGTAATGCCGTTGAATGTCAAGGGGAGGTGGTTAAACTCTCTCTTGTTGGAGATGGTCATTGCCTGGCGCTTGTCTGGCACGAATGTTACTTGCCACTTATCAGCCCAAGCCTGGATGTTGTCCAGGTCTTGCTGCATGCAGATCATTATCTGAGGGGTTGCAAATGGAACTGAACACTGTGCAATCATCAGCGAACGTCCCCATTTCTGACCTTATGATGGAGGGAAGGTTATTGATGAAGCAGTTGTAGATGGTTGGGCCTAGGACACTGCCTTGAGGAACTCCTGCAGCAATGTCCTGCAGGCTGCTGAGCCAAAGAAGAAGATATCAGGAGGAGTGACAAAAAGCTTGGTCAAAAAGTGTGTTTTTAAAGAATGTCTTCAAGGAGGAGAGAGAGAAGAGTAGAGGCAAAGTGTTAGATAAATCTTTTCACCTTTTCAACAGATTTGAAAAGCTAGAGACAGTAATATGTCTGATAATTCACTCATTTATTATTGACAAAACATTAACCCTAAACACCCATACAGAGCAATGCACATCAGCCTTATGTCTAAAAACTCATGTGCATGGATTTAATGTGAAACCATGAAGATGGCTTCTCCAAGCCTATTCACACCACCAAGTCTTGAAGGCAGCAAAGGTCTCTTTCTAACTAAGTAAAAACTTGGCATCTCTTCTTACACTATTTGCTTTTATGATCTGCTTCCTGCTGGATGCAACACCATCTGATGTTTTATGACCATCCAGTTGTTCGAACAGACAGCTAGACAAGGATGAGAGGCCTCATGTCTTTTCATACCATACTGTTACTTCCTACCACTGCTTTTCCCAAGCCATAGCTTTGTTGTAAACAACATTTGATGGATGCTTTATAGAACCATATTACCTTTTATATTGCAGCAATGTCCTTCTCTTACACTACCCTCTGCTGTGATGAAAAGCCTGTGTTTTAAAAGCTTAACAACTCTTTAAACTCAATATTATCCATCTAGCTTATTTATTTAATGATCTATATGTGCCTATCCATACAGTGCAATGCTTTCGGCCCTAAAACTCCTCCTCTCCAATGTTATCAGCGTTACTGAGGGGAAAAGACAGGATTTGCGAGAAAACAGTTTAAACCAATTCTATCTACACCATCGTTGGTTTTTTTGTTAGAAGTAAAAGTAATGTAAAAACATATTGATATTCTTACACAGAGGAGTTTAGGAGAGGAAATTCCAAAGCATGGGTCCTAGATGGCTGAAGGCATGGCCGGCAATGGTGGGGCATAAAGAGGGGAGGATCGCTCGGAGGAATGGAAAGTTTTTTTTTGAGGGGGGTGGTTTTAGAACTACGGATGGTTACAAAGATAGGGTAGGGTGAGAGCATAAGGGAGGGATTTGAACATAAGGATGAGAATTTTTATTTGGAGGTGGTGGGGGACCAAGAGCAAGTAGGTCAGCAAGGAAAGGGGTAATGGACGAGTGGAACTTGGTGTGTGATAGGATAGGGGCAGTAGAGTTTTGGATCAGCTGAAGTATGCAGAGGGTGGAGAAAGGTCGGATTGCCAGGGAACATTTGAATAGTTGAGTCTGGAGGTGACAAAGGCATGGGTGAGAGTTTGAGCATCAGATGGGCTGTGCTAGGGGCAGAGGTGGGTGGTTACAGTGGTGGATGTAGGCAGTCTTTGTGAAGGAGTAGATATGGTGTTCAAAGCTCAGCTTGGGGTCAAAGAGAATGCTGAGGTTCAAACGGTCTGATTCAGCCTGAGACAATGGCTGGGGAGGGTGATGGAATCAACGGCAAGGGTACAGAGATTGTGGCGGGGGCCAAAGACAACTGCTTCAGTATTTACAATGTTTAACTGGAGGAAATTGCAGCTTATCCAAGACTGGATGTTGGACAAGCAGTATGATAACACAAAGGAAGTGGAGGGGTAAAGAGAGACGATGGAAAGATAGAGCTGGATGTTGTCAGTGTACATTTGGAAGCCAGCCCCATGTCTGTGGATCATGTCACATCAGGTATACCATGACCAGGTGACTCTGCACCTGGTTATGGTATAGCTTACCTATGAATGCTGAACAGAACTGGCTTTAGGATTTTGGGTTCCCTAAATAGGTTAGCCTAGGAGGTACCCTGCTACCACCCGTGTTTCTTTCCGTTCAGTCCTCACTTCTCCATGGTATGTGTAGCAGGATTGTGCTCAGAACTTTGCAAAAATAATTTGAAGCCCCCGCCACCCCCACTTCTAACAGCACTTGACAGTACCAATTATTTCTTGTTCTGGCTTTCATTTGTTACCTTTGTTTATTTTAAGAGACAGTTTGATGGCAAGAATAGGAACCAGTTACAGGGACCAGTAAAGCAGGAGCATAGGGAACAAACAAGAAAGAAATGGATGAGACGCAGTAAGATCAGTGAGAAGAGGAAGACAAAGAAGGAATGATATTTATTGAGCTCTCATACAAAAACATTTTAGTTTTGAAATACAGAACTTATAAAAATGGCAGATGGGAATTATGTGCATGACTATTTTATCCCTTTGTTAAGTTTAATGGCCAAGGTCATTCTCTATGAAATACAAAGGGATTAATATGTAAATGCAATGTTTCACCTGTGACAACAGGTCCCTTGGATCAAAAGGGACCTTTGATGACTGTATCAGTGCTGCTTCCTGCTCACGCCCCGAACCAGAAAATTTCATCAACTTTGCATCCAATTCCCACCCTTCCCTTGCCTTCACATGATCCATCTCTGACTCTCCCCTTCCCTTCCTCGACTTCTCTATCTTCATTTCTGGGGATATGCTGTCAACCAATATCTATTATAAGCCCACTACTTCCACAGCTACATTGTTCACTTCCTCCCACCCAAGTTGCTGTAAGGACTCTAGTCCCTTCTCCCAGTTTAACAGTCTCCGTCACATCTGTTCTGGCAATGCCACCTACCACACCAGTGCTTCCAAGGATTCCCCTCCACTGTAGTTAACAGGGCCCTCAACCATGTCCGTTCTATTTCCTGCACTTCTGCCCTCACCCTTCCCTCCTAGAATCATGATAGGGTCCCCGATTCCTCACCTTCCACCCCACCAGCCTCTACATTCAAAGTATCACCCTCCACCATTTCTGCCACCTCCATGGCGATCCCACCACCAATACCTCCCCTCCCCGCTCAGCATTCCGAAGGGTCTGCTCCCTCCGCGACACCCTGGTCCACTCTTCCATCACCCGCAACACCTGCTCTCCTCCCCACAGCACCTTCTCGTGCGAGCACAGAAGATGCAATGTCTGCCCCTTCACACCGTCCAGGGCCCCAAACACTCCTTTCAGGTGAAACAGTGGTTTACTTGTACTTCTTTCAATTTAGTATACTGTATTCGCTGCTCACAATGCGGTCTCCTTTATATTGGGGAGACCAAACGCAGATTGGGCAATCGCTTTGCTGAACACCTCCGCTCAGTCCACAAGCATGACCCTGACCTGCCGGTCGCTTGCCATTTTAATAACCACCATCACACGAGAGGACACCACCCACCAGGTACATGGTTCATACTCCTGTGACTCGGCCAACGTTGTCTACCTCATACGCTGCAGGAAAGGATGCCCAGGAGCATGGTACATTGGCGAGACCATGCAGACACTGTGACAACAGATGAACGGACACCACGCAACAATCGCCAGACAGGAGGGTTCCCTCCCAGTCGGGGAACACTTTAGCAGTCAAGGACATTCAGCCACCGATCTTCGGGTAAGCGTTCTCCAAGGCGGCCTTCGAGACACACGACAACGCAAAATCGTTGAGCAGAAATTGATAGCCAAGTTCCGCACCCATGAGGACGGCCTCAACTGGGATCTTGGGTTCATGTCACACTACACGTAACCCCACCAGCAAGGGGAAAAAAAAGTTATCTGTTTTTAATATTCTCTCTCTCTCTGCCATTTGGGTCTCTTTCTCTCTGTCTGTGTAATTTAACACAATGTATATTCAGTGTACTGGGACGTACTGTTCTGTGGCTAATCTGTCTGAACACCAATGACACCTTTTGAGAACCTTTCACTCATTCACCTGACGAAGGGGATAATCTCCGAAAGCTTGTGATTTTAAAATAAATTTGTTGGACTATAACCTGGTGTTGTAAGATTCCTTACATTTGTCCACCCCAGTCCATCACCGGCATCGCCACATCATTTTAATTCTCTGTCCTACTCCCATTCTGACTTCTCTGTCCTCGGCCTTTTACACTGTTCCAATGAAGCTCAACGTAAGCTCAAGGACAGCATCTCATCTTTTGTTTCGGCACTTTACAGCCTTCCGGACTCAATATTGATTTCAATAACTTCAGATCATAACCACTGCTCCCATTTTATCGGACAGCAAGCGCTGGTAATGGTTCTGCGGTTGCCATTCACAGCTACTTTAGACCTACCTTTTGTTTCTTTACTTGTCCCATTACCACACTCCTTGCCTTGCACCATCATCCCTTTTGTCATTTAATCACTCTTGCCCTCTACCCTATCACAGACCTTCCTTTTGTTCCTTCCTCCCCTCTTTCACTGGCTTTGTACTTGCTTAAAAACTTTAACTCTTTAACATCTTCCAGTCTTCAACCTGAAACATTAACTCTGTTTCTTTCTCCACAGATGCTGCCTGACTTGCTGAGCTTTTCCTGTTTTTATTTAGTATGACAATTGTAATGTAGAACAATTTAATTAGTTCTCCAAAACCTACCAAACATATGGCACAACTGGGGCCATTTTCTTCTATTTAGAAAACTTGAGGGGAAAATCCATTTTCTTCATTATTTTGGACTAACAAAATTACTAGAAAAAATGGTTTTCAAATGTGTGTTCCGGTACATGCAATTTTGTTAGCAGGAATGAAAAATGAATACTGGTAATCCAGTTAGTATGTGTTGGTGATGTTAGATCTCCTAATAGTTATCACAGAACATAGAATAATACGGACGCCATCCGGACGCCATCCTACAACTCATCCGCTTCATCCTGGATCACAATGTCTTCACTTTCGATAACCAGTTCTTTACCCAAACACACGGAACAGCCATGGGGACCAAATTCGCACCCCAATACGCCAACATTTTCATGCACAAGTTCGAGCAGGACTTCTTCACTGCACAAGACCTCCAACCAACACTATACACCAGATACATCGACGACATTTTCTTTCTATGGACCCACGGCAAGGAATCACTAAAGAGACTACACGATAATATCAACAAGTTCCATCCCACCATCAAGCTCACCATGGACTACTCCTCAGAATCAGTTTCTTTCTTGGACACACGAATCTCCATCAAAGACGGGCACCTCAGCACCTCACTCTACCGCAAGCCCACAGACAACCTCACGATGCTCCACTTTTCCAGCTTCCACCCTAACCACGTCAAAGAGGCCATCCCCTATGGACAGGCCCTGCGAATACACAGGGTCTGCTCAGACGAGGAGGAACGCGATGGACACCGACAGACGCTGAAAGACGCCCTAGTAAGAACGGGATAGGACGCTCGACTCATCGATCGACAGTTCCGACGGGCCACAGCAAAAAATTGCATAGACCTCCTCAGGAGACTAACACGGGACGCAACCAACAGAGTACCCTTTGTCGTCCAGTACTTCCCCGGAGCGGAGAAACTACGCCATGTTCTCCGCAGCCTTCAACATACCGTAATGACGACGAACACCTCGCTATGGCCATCCCCACACCTCCACTACTCGCCTTTAAACAGCCACCCAACCTCAAACAGACCATCGTTCACAGCAAATTACCTAGCTTTCAAGAGAACAGCGTCCACGACACGACACAACCCTGCCACGGTAACCTCTGCAAGACATGCCAGATCATCGACACAGATACCACCATCACACGAGAGGACACCACCCACCAGGTGCATGGTTCATACTCCTGTGACTCGGCCAACGTTGTCTACCTCATACGTTGCAGGAAAGGATGCCCCAGAGCATGGTACATTGGCGAGACCATGCAGACGCTGCGACAACGGATGAACGGACACCGCGCAACAATCGCCAAACAGGAGGGTTCCCTCCCAGTCGGGGAACACTTCAGCAGTCATGGACATTCATCCACCGACCTTCGGGTAAGCGTACTCCAAGGCGGCCTTCGAGACACACGACAACGCAAAATCGTCGAGCAGAAATTGATAGCCAAGTTCCGCACCCATGAGGACGGCCTCAACCGGGATCTTGGGTTCATGTCACGCTACACGTTACCCCACCAGCGAACAAATGTTATCTGTTTTTAATATAATGGGTCAGTTGCTGTCTTTTCTATGTTTCTACCTCTCTATCTCTGTTTTTTTTTGTTTGTTGTTTCTTTTTTTGGTGATTTGTATATTCTGAGACCTTGCAGGTAACACCTGTCTGTCTGCACACTGATTGCCTTGGCAACGGGCAGTTGAAAAAACTGTCTGTAATCACCAAGCATTGTTCTGTGAATTATAAATGCGATTTCATTTCGAGGATTTCATTTCGTTCACCTGAGGAAGGAGGAAGCCTCCGAAAGCTTGTGAATTTAAAATAAAATTGCTGGACTATAACTTGGTGTTGTAAAATTGTTTACAATAGAATAATACAGCACAGAAGGAGGCCATTCAGCCCAAGGTGCCTGTGGCAGTTCTTTGAAAGAGCTATCCAAATAGACATAATCCCCTGTTCTTTCCCCATAGGCCTGCAACTTTTCCTCCTTTAAGTATTTATCCAATTCCATTTTGAAAGTTATTATTTAATCTGCTTCCACCTACCTTCCAGTCAGTGAATTCCAGATCATAACAACTCGCTGCGTAAAAAAATGTTTCCTCATATCACCTCTGGTTCTTTTGCCAATTACTTTAAATTTGCGTCCTTTGGTTACCAACCCCTTCAGCCTCTGGAATCAATTTCTCCTTGTTTACTCTATCAAAACTCATGATTTTGAACACCTCTATCAAATCTCCCCTTAACCTTCTCTGCTCCAAGGAGAACAACCCCAGTTTCTCTAGTCTCTCCACATAACTGAAGTCTCTCATCCCTGGTATCATTCTGGTAAATCTCCTCTGCACCTTCTCAAAGGCCTTGATATCCTTACTAAAGTGTGGCGCCCCGAGTTGGCCACAATACTCCAGCTGGGGCCTAACCGGTGTTTTATAAAGGTTTGCATAATGTCCTTGCTTTTGTACTCTGTGCCTCTATTTATAAAGCCAAAGATCCCATATGACATTTTAACAGTCTTTTCAACTTGTCCTGCCACCTTCAAAGACTTGTATACGTACACCCCCAGGACTCTGTTCCTGCACCCCCTTTAAATTTGTACCATTTCGTTTGTATTGCCTCTCCTCATTCTTCCTACCAAAATGAAGCACTTTACACTTCTCTGCGTTAAATTTCATCTGCCATATGTCTGCCCATTTCACCAATCTATCTATGTCCTCCTGGACTCTGTTGCTGTCCTCCTCACTGTTTACTGCATTTCTGAGTTTCGTATCATCTGCAAACTTTGAAATTATGCCCTGCATACCCAAGTCCAGGTCATTAATATATATCAAAAAGAGCAGTGGTCCTAATACTGACCTCTGAGGTCCACCACTGCACACTTCTCTCCATTCTGAAAAACAACCGCTCACCACTGCTCTCTGCTTTCTGACCCTCGGCCAATTATACATCCACACAGCCACAGTCCCTTTAATCCCATGGGCTTCAATTTTGCGAACAAATCTATTATGTGTTACTTCACCAAATGCCTTTTGAAAGTTCATATACTCATTAACCTTCATTACTTTATCAATGGACTCAATGAAGTTAGTCAAACACGATTTTCCTTTAACAAATCCGTGCTGGCTTTCATTTATTTAGCCATATTTTTCTAAGTGCCAATTAATTTGTCCCGGATTATTGTTTCTAACAGTTTCCTCACCACCGACTGGCCTGTAGTTGCCGAGTTTATCCCTCTCCCCTTTTTTGAATAGGGGTTTAACATTTGCAATCCTCCAGTCCTCTGGCAGCACTCCCCTATCTAAGGAGGATTGGAAGATTGTGGCCAGAGCCTCCGCAATTTCCACCCTTACTTCCCTCAGCAACCTAGAATGCATCCCATCCGGACCAGGTGACGTTTCTACTTTGAACACCGCCAGCCTTAAGTACCAAGTTACACACTATCCCGACTTGGAAATATATCGCCGTTCCTTTGTCGTCGCTGGGTTAAAATCCTGGAACTTCCTACCTAACAGCACTGTGGGAGAGCCTTCTCCACACGGACTGCAGCGGTTCAAGAAAGCAGCTCACCACCACCTTCTCAAGGTCAGTTAGGGATGGGCAATAAATGCCGGCCTTGCTAGTGATGCCCACATCCCATGAACAAATAAAAAAGAACCTCCTCTTTATATATTTTTATCTTATCCAATTTCTCTACTACCTCCTCCTTTACTGTGACATTGGCAGCATCCTCTTCTTTAGTGAAGACAGATGCAAAGTACTCATTTAGTATCTCAGTCATGCCCTCTGCTTCCACAAAATCATCTCCTTTTTGGTCCCTAATCGGTCCCACCCTTCCACTATTTATATGTTTATCATACTTTACAAATTCCAGCATTATATCTGTACACATCCAACAAAAAGTTTACTTCATATTAGAAAAGTTTATCTATCATGGCAAATGATATGGGAATTTCACTAACCACCTCCATTATTGCAGCAGGGAGATTATAGAAAGAACAGAGGTGGTGGTGCAGGGGAACTGAAAAAGGAAAATAAGAGGGGTAAAGAGAGTGTATGAGAAAAGATTAGTAGGTAACATAAAAGCGAACATTCAAGTCTTTTATAAACATATAAAGTGTAAAAGGATGGACAAAAGGAAGGAGGGGGCTGATGAGGGACCAAAAATGAAATCTTCTTGTAGAGGCAGAGGGCATGGCTGAGGTACTGAATGATTATTTTGCATCTATCTTCACAAAAGAAGGGGATGCTGCCAATGTCACAGTAAAGGAGGAAGGGGTAGAGAAATTGAATAGGATAAAAATAGAGGTACTTAAAAGATTGGAAGTGCTCGGGATGGGATGCATCCTATGTTGCTGAGGGAAGTAAGGATGGAAATAGTGGAAGCTCTGGCCACGAACTTCCAACCTTCCTTAGATATGGGGATGGTGCCAGAGGACTGGAGGGTTGCAAATGTTATACCCCTGTTCAAAAAAGTAGAGAAGGATAAACCAGGTAACTGCAGGCCAGTCAGCCTAACATCAGTGGTGGGGAAACTTCTAGAGACCATAATCCAGGACAAAATTTACTTTCACTTTGAAAAGCATAGGTTAATTGATGACAGCCAACATGGATTTGTTAAAGGCAAATCATGTCTGACAAACTTGATTGAGTTCTTTGATGAAATAACGGAGCAGGTCGATGAATGTAGAGCAGTTGCTGCTGTGTATATGGACTTTCAAAAGGCATTTGATAAAGTGCCATATCATAGATTTGTTCACTTTGAGGGTGGCAGGACAAGTTCAGGCTATTAAAAAAGCATATGGGATCTTTGGCTTTATAAATAGAGACATAGAGTACAAAAGTAAGGAAGTTCTACTAAACTTTATAAAACACCAGTTAGGCCCCAGCTGGAGTATTGTGGCCTACTGAGGGCACCACACTTTAGGAAAGATGTCAAGGCCTTGGAGGGGGTGCAGAGGAGATTTACTAGAATGATACCACGGATGAGCAATTTCAGTTATGTGGAGAGACTACTAAAGCTGGGATTGTTCTCCTTAGAGCAGAGAAGCTTAAGGAGAGATTTAATAGACATGATCAAAATTACATGGGGTTTTGATAGAGTAGGTAGGGAGAAACTATTTCCAATGGCAGAAGGGGCGATAACCAGAGGACACAGATTTAAGATAATTGGCCAAAAAAATCAGGGGGGAGATGCGGAGAATTTTTTTAATGCAGCGAGTTGTTATGATATGGAATGCACTACCTGAAAGGGTGGCAGAAGCAGATTCAGTAGTAACTTTCAAAAGGGAATTGGATGTTTTCTTGAAAAGGAAAAAATTGCAGGGCTACGGGGAAAGGTCAGGGGAGTGGGATTAATTGGATAGCAATTCAAAGAGCCGTCACAGGCACTATGGGCTGAATGGCCTCCTTCTGCAGTGCAAGATTCTATTATTCTATGATAAATATTTAAACAATGTGCACTTAATGTTCGGAATGCAGGTAGAAAAAGCCACAAAAAAGGGCTCTAGCATTTTCAGTTTTATAAATAGGGGCACAGAGTACAAGAACAAAGAGGTAATGATAAATTTATTCAAAGCAATGGTTAGGCCACAGTTAGATTACTATGTGCAATTTTAGATGCCCCATTATAGAAAGGACATTAAAGCCACAGAGAACATATCGATTCACCAGATGATACTAGAATTGAGAGAGATACTGGAGATAGTGGGGCTATTCCACTGGAGCAGAGAATGCTGAGGAGATTTAATAGAAGTTTTTTCAAATCATGAAGGGTTTTGATAGAGTGAATAGAGAAAGACTATTTCCTCTGGTGAGGAGTCAGTGACAAATGGTAATCAATTTAAAATTGTCCCTAAGAGTGAGGAGTTATCAGAAGAAATCTCTTTACATATTGATTTGCTAGAGCAGGGAAGGAGTAGTCCATTGCATTTTTTAAGTGGAAGAGCAGATAAACATATGAAACAGAAAAAGATACAGGGCTATGAGGAGAGAGTAAGGCAGCGGGATTAATTTTGGATTTCTTTAGCAAAGAGCTGGGAAACAGATGTTATCCTTCTCTGTTGGAAACCTCTTTGGTTCTGTGGTTCCTGGAAGTTTGAGAATCTTGGCCCAAACTCTCTTACTACTATTTGTTTTTAATCTTTTCATCCAGCTTTGCTTTTTCTTTTCTGCTTCAATTTTATTTTTTTTATGTTTGCTTCCTGTGACTTTGTATTTCTCTTCTTTTCACTGTCCCAAATAACAAGCACAACCTGAATGTCAATGCCATTAAATGGCATGTGAGGAAGAAAGTTCAGTTTATACTTTGTTTTCTGCAGTTTTACTGTGAACAAAGGCTGTTATTATGCCAAAACTATGGAAATTGTTTGTACTTAAGACCTAGGAGTAAGGTATTCAGTTGCAAGCAAGCTACATGCCCATTCTACCATCATTGTGTTAAAATTTACTTAGTCCTCTATTCAACTGCTACATTTGGAATGAGGAGGTAGGGATGTTCTGGAATTTAATAGGGAAACTGGCTGATGGTAGTAGTGAATGGTAATTTTAATTTGTAGTATGTTTTAACCACGTGAGAAAGCCTCCAAACAAAGGTGGCAATGTGAAAACATCTGCAAAAGGACCAAAGATATCAATCAACACGGCATTGGATATTTTTACCTGAACCTATGGCTGGAAAATGCCTCAGGGCTGTTCCTGCTCCTTTGGGGTTACTTGCCAAGCGTTGCCGGTGGAGCAAGAGCAGCTCCTAGAAATTTTCCGGTCTATGTATACTAACATGTCTGCTGAATTATTTCCAACTCTCGATTACTATTTGTTTACTTTTCCACATGGAATTGCATTTTTTGACTCCTCTCCTGTGCTTAAACTGTGTTTTTTTTTATCTTGCTTGCCCCAAGTAACATCTACAGTAAACATTCACCCAGATTAAAAGCCTAAGTGTTGCCTTACAAAGTATTTTCCTGCTAAGTTGTTCCAGTACAGCTACAACACTGGCAATGTGTTCTACCCGACAAAATGGAAAATTGCTCAGATACATCCTATCCACAAAAAGCAGGACAAATCCAACCCAGCCAATTACCAACCCATCAGCCTACTCCCAATCAACAGCAAAGTGATGGAAAGAGTCGGCATCGGTGCTACCAAGCAGCATTTATGAATAACCTGCTCACCAATGCTCAGTTTAGGTTCTGCCAAAACCATTGGCTCTGTCCTCATTACAGCATTGGTCCAAACATGGTCTAAACAGAGGTGAACTGAGAGTGACTGCCTTTGACATCAAGGCAGCATTTGACCAAATGCAGCACCAAGGAACTCTAGTAAAACTGAAGTCAATGGGGATCAGGAGGAAAACTCTCCAGTGGCTGGAGTCATACCTGATATAAAGGAAGATGTTTGTGGTCATTGGAGGCCAATCATCTCAGCCACTGGCCACCATTGTCGGAGTTTTTCAGGGCAGCGTCCTAAGCCCAGCTATCTTCAGCTGCTTCATGAATGACCTTCCCTCCATAAGGTCAGAAGTGGGCCTGTTTGCTGATGATTGCATAGTGTTCAGCTCCATTAGCAATTCCTCATATAATGAAGCAATCCATGCCCGCATGCATTGGACAACGTCCAGACTTGGGCTGATGTGTGGAACGAATGTTAAAGTGTCAGGCAATGACCAACTTCAAAAAGAGAGCATAACTACCTCCCCATGCCATTACCATCACCAAGTCCCCCATCAACATCCCGGGCATCACCATTGACCAGAAACTTAACTGGACTAGCCACATAAATGCTGTGGCTACTAGAGCAGGTCAGAGGCTGAGTATTCTGCAAAGCCTCTTTACTACCTACAGGGCACAAGTCAGGAGTGTGATGGAATACTCTCCACTTGCCGGGATGAGTGCAGCTTCAACAGTACTCAAGAAGCTCAACTCAATCCGGAACAAAGCAGTCTATTCGAATGGCACCTCATTCACTGGCTTAAACATCCACTCCCTCCAGCTTAGGCATACCATGGCTGCAGTGTGTCCTATCTACAGGATGCACTGCAGTAAATCCCAAACCCACAACATCCGCCACCTATAAGGATAAGGGCATTAGGTGCATGGGAATGCCATCACTTCCTAGTTACCATCCGAGTCACACACCACCCTGACTTAGACATATATTACCATTCCTTCATCGTCGCTGGGTCAGAAACCTGGAATTCCTTACCTAACAGCAATATAGGAGCACCTTCAGAACTCCCAACTGCAGCGGATCAAGCAGAAGTCACACCACCATCTTCTCAAGGGCAACAAGGGGTGGGCACTGAAGGCTGGCCTTGCCAGTGACATGCACATCCCGAGAATTAATTTTTAAAAATGTATATGGCCCATTGAAGGGCTGCTGTGCAAATCTAAGTGCACATTTACAACTCTGCACTAACTATGGACACTAATTAAAAGAGAAATAATGGTGCTGGAATCTCCTGCTCATTTCCTCTCCACCCATGGACTGTCTCCTGTCTTCCCAGATAAGTTGTATTTAATTTAGGGGTTTGTGCAAATCACCCAAAATTCCCCATAGTATATGCTTTTATTTACGTCAAATGTACAGAACAGAAACAGGCCATTCAGCCCAACAGGTCCATGTCGGTGTTTATGCTCCACACGAGCCTCCTCCCTCCCTACTTCATCTAACCCTATCACCGTACCCTTCTATTCCTTTCTCCCTCATATGTTTAGCTACCCTTAAATACATCTATGCTAGTCGCTTCAACTGCTCCTTGTGGAAGCGAGTTCCACATTCTAACCTCTCTCTGGGTAAAGAAGTTTCTCCTGAATTCCCTATTGAATTTATTAGTGACTATCTTATATTTAAGGCCCCTAGTTCTGGTCTCCCCGCAAGTGGAAACATCTTCTCCATGTCTACCCTATCAAACCCTTTCATAATCTTAAAGCCTTCTATCAGGTCATCCCTCAGTCTTCTCTTTTCTAGAAAAAAGAATCCCAGCCTGCTCAATCTTCCCTGATATGTATAACCTCTCTGGTATCATCATAGTAAATCTTTTTTGCACCTTCCCCAGTGCCACTATCCTTTTTGTAATATGGAGACCAGAACTGCTCACAGTACTTCCAATTTGGTCTAACCAAGGTTCTATACAAGTTTAACATAACTTCGCTGCTTTTCAATTCTATCCCTCGAGAAATTAACCCCAATGCTTGGTTTGCTTTTTTTTAATGCCCTTATTAACCTGCGTAGCTACTTTTAGTGATTTGTGTATCTGTACCCCCAGATCCCTCTGCTCCTCTACCCCATTTAGACTCTTATTATCCAAGTATGTGGCCCCCTTATTCTTCCAACCAAAATGTAATACCTCACACCTATCTATATTGAAATTCATTTACCAATTACACACCCATTCTGCAAGTTTATTAATGTTTTCCTGTATTCTGTCACAGTCCTCCTTGGTATTAACTGTACCCCCAATTTGGTCTGTACCCACAAATTTTGAAATTGTACTTCCAGTTCCCGATTCCAAATCATTTATGTAAATGGTGAACAACTGTGGTCCCAGCACCGATCCTTGTGGAGCACCACTTCCCACTGTAGCCAGTCTGAGTAACCTTTAACCCCTACTCTCTGTTCCGTTTTGTAGCCAGCTTACTATCCATTCTGCTACTTGTCCCCTGACTCTAAATGCTCTGACCTTAGTCATGAGTCTACCATGCGGTATCTTAGCGAATGCCTTTTGAAAATCCAAATATATTACATTTACTGTATTACGCTTTGTTACTTCTTCAAAGAATTCAGTAAGGTTGGTCAAGCATGACCTTCCCTTTTGAAATCCGTGCTGACTATTCTTTATTATATTTTCAGTTTCTGGATGTTTTTCTATTACATCTTTGAGTAAGGATTCCATTATCTTTCCTACCACTGATATTAAGCTAACTGATCTGTAGTTCCCTAGACTTGTTCAGTCTCACTTTTTAAATATAGGAATCACATTAGCTGTCCGTCAGTCCTCTGGCACTATTCCCTTTTCTAATGAATTTTTATATATACGTAATAGTGCCTCTGCTATCTCTTCCCTAACTTCTTTTAGTATGCGTGGATGTAATCCATCCGGCCCAGGGGATTTATCCTCTCAAGTTTGATTAGTTTATCAATTATTTCCCTCCTTTCTATCTTAAATGTCTTTATATCTTTGATCTCTTCTTCTAATGTCATGTCCATTATGTTAGTCTCCCTGGTAAATACTGAGGCAATGTAATTATTTAATATTTCTGCCATTTCGCTGTCATTACCTGTGAGTTTATCGTGTGTGTCCCTTTGTGACCCTATCCCTATCCTGATTTTTCTTTTGTTATTTATGTGTCTGTAGAATATCTTACTATTCCTTTTTATATTCCTTGATAATTTAATTTTGTAGTTTCTCTTTGCTTTCCTAATTCTTTTTTAAAAAAACTTCTTTCCTAACCTTTTCATATTCCATTTTATCATCCTCTCCTCTGTTGTCTATGTACTTAGTGTATGCCTTTTTCTTTAGTTTCAATTTTGCCCTTATTTCTTTATTCATCCATGGTCCATCATTACTGGCTATTTTGTTCTTGCATTTTAGTGGGATATATTTCTCCTGGACTCTATTGATTACCATTTTAAAATGTTTCCCACTGCTGTTCTATTTCGTTATCAGTTTATTTTCCCTAGTTCCATTCTCATCCCCTGAAAATCAGCTACCCACCCCACCCCCCCCACCCCCGATTTATTACTTTGGTCTTTGTCTTATTTATGTCCTTCTCAATCCTTATCTTAAACCTTATTATTATATTGTGATTGCTATTGCCTAGATGTTCCCCTACACTTATTTCTTTTATCTGTTCTGATTCATTTCCCTTTACTAGATCCAGCAGTGCTTCCTCTCTTGTTGGGCTTTTTACATACTGAGTAAGAAAGGAGTCCTGCACCTATTGTAAAAATTCCATTTCCTGTACCCCTTTACCTACCTCTTGCCAGTTTATTTGGAGATAGTTATAATCTCCCATGATTATTATTCTAAGTCCTTTACTCATTTCACATATTTGCTTCCATATTTCTTCCTCCACCTCCTTTCCACTATTTGGTGGTTTGTAGTAGAGCCCTATTAGCGTGATTGATCCAGTCTTATTTTTTATTTCAATCCATATGGATTCTGTTTCTATCCTTCTGTTAGTTATGTCCCTTTTTATACTGTCACTATGTTATCTCTAATTAATACAGCTACCCCACCTTCTGCCTTCCCTAGCATTTCTGATTATGTTATAACCTGCAATATTTAGTTGCCCGTCCTATTCTTTATGTAGTCATGTTTCAATTATTCCTACTATATCTGGTTCCTCGTTACAGATTATTGCCTCCAGTTTCCCCGTTTTATTTTGGATGCTGTATACATTGTTGTACAGGTGTTTAATTCATCTTTAATAGTTGTTCCTTTTACTTTATTTTTAACAGTCCTCTATACTTCTATTTTATAGCTATATTTGGTCCTTGACCATTTATGTTATCTTTATTCCTTACCCTCGTCCGACCTTCACACTCACCAGTTTCTTTTATCTTTAAGCTTTTGTTATTGCTACCAGATCCCTCCCCCCATCCTGCTAGTTTAAAGCCTTACGCACCACCCTATTTATCTTTTCCGCTAGGACTCTGGTCCCATTCTGGTTCAGGTGGAGCCTGTCCCAGCGGTACAGCTCCTTCCTGTCCCAATACTGGTGCCAGTGTCCCATGGAATAGAACCTCTCCTTCTCACACCACTCTTTCAGCTACGCATTCCCCTTTCTGATCTGCCTATCCCTATGCCAATGAACACGTGGCTCGGATAGTCAACCAGAAATTACCACCTGTGAGGACCTGCTATTTAATTTAGTTCCTAGCTTCTGATATTCCCTTAGCAGGACCTCCTCCTTGTTCTTCTTTATGTCATTGGTGCTGACATGGACCACGACAACTGGATCTTCCCCCTCCCTTTCCAAGTTCCTCTCCAGTTGCTCAGAGATGTCCTTTACCCTTGCATCAGGTAGGCAACACACCCTCTTGGACTCTCAGTCATGACTGTGGGGGACCCTATCTAACCTCCTGATTATAGAATCCCCTATGATTTTACTATTCACTTCTGCCACCCAGGAGAGATATTTTGAAATCCTCCCATTTCTGACTTGGAGGTAAAATACCCACTTTTCAGTTTGACTGCATCTGTGGAATGTTGTACAATTTCCTCTTTTTATAATATTCATTCTTGGTTTGTGAGCATCAATTGCAAGGCTGACATTTATTGCCCACCCTTATGACCTTGACAAGCACAAATCATCTTTTTTCTGAACTTTTTCCTAATATTCATCAATCAATTTTTGGAAGGATAAGAATACTCAAAGCAGTATTAAAAATGAACATAGTCCATGAGAATTTTTTAGCAATATACCGGTCACTCTTTACTCCCATCTACTTTTTCAGTAAAATTAGCAAACAGAGGAAAATACAGCATCAGAAGAGCAATATAATTTTAGCACTAAAATGCAACTAAAGGTAACAAAAAAAGACATTAAATTCAGTCCGTCTCCACTGCTAATTGAGAAAATTATATTATAAAATGCTGTACTGCCCAAGAAAGTATGCAGAAAAGACAACCTCAGGTCACACACCTGAAGTGCTCCTTGTGGCTCAAAGATAAATTTGTGAAATATGAATCATAGTATCATATTAGGTACAGCACAGGAGGAGGCCATTCAGCCCATCGTGCCTGTGCTGGCTCTTTGAAAGAGCTATCCAATTAGTCCCATCCCCTTGCTCTTTCCCCATAGTCCTGTAATTTTTTTCCCTTCAAGTATTTATCCAATTCCCTTTTGAAAGTTACGATTGAATCTGCTTCAACCACCCTTTCAGGCAGTGAATTCCAGATCATTACAACTCGGTGTGTAAAAAAATGTTTCCTCATGTCGCCTCAGGCTCTTTTGCCGATCACCTTAAATCTGTGTCCTCTGGTTACTGA
This sequence comes from Heptranchias perlo, assembly GCF_035084215.1. Classification (NCBI taxonomy): domain Eukaryota; kingdom Metazoa; phylum Chordata; class Chondrichthyes; order Hexanchiformes; family Hexanchidae; genus Heptranchias; species Heptranchias perlo. The sequence continues at coordinate 71,507,095 of NC_090328.1, forward strand.
ACCCTCTGCCACTGGAAGCAGTTTCTCCTTATTTACTCTATCAAAACCATTCATGATTTTGAACACCTCTATCAAATGTCCCTTTATCCTTCTCTGCTCTAAGAAGAACAACCCCAGCATCTCCAGTATCTCCACATAACTGAAGTCCCTCATCCCTGGCACCATTCTAGTAAATCTCTTCTACAATCCTCTCTTAAGGCTTTGACATCCTTCCTAAAGTGTGGTGCCCAGAATTGAACACAATACTCCAGCTGAGTTTTATAAAGGTTTAGCATAACTTCCTTGCTTTTGTACTCTATGCCTCGATTAATAAAGCCCAGGATCCCATATGCTTTTTTTTAAAAAAAAAGCAGCCTTCTCAACTTGTCCTGCCACCTTCAAAGATTTGTGTATGTGCACCCCCAAGTCTCTCTGCTCCTGCACACCCATTAAAATTGTACCATTTTGTTTTTATTGCCTCTCCTCATTCTTCCTACTAAAATTCATCACTTCATCTTTCTCTGCGTTAAATTTCATCTGCCATCTGTCTGCCCATTTCACCAGTCTGTCAATGTCCTTCTGAAGTCTTTTACTATCCTCCATGTTTTTTACTACAATTCTGAGTTTTGTGTCATCTGCAAACTTTGAAATTATACCCTCTATACCCAAGTCCAGGTCATTAATATATATCAAAAAGAGCAGTGGTCCTAATACTGACCCCTGGGGAACACCACTGTATACTTCCCGTCAGTCTGAAAAACAACAGTTCACCATGACTCTCTGCTTTCTGTCCCTTAGCCAATTTTGTATCTATGCTGCCACTGTCCCTTTAATCCTATGGGCTTTAATTTTGCTAACAAGCCTATTATGTGGTACTTTATCAAATGCCTTTTGAAAAGTCCATATGCACAACAACATCAACCGCACTACCCTGATCAACCCTTTCTGTTACTTCAGAGAACTCAATCAAGTTAGTCAAACATGACTTTGTGTTGACTTTCATTTATTAGCCCATACTTTTCTAAGTGCTAATTTATTTTGTCCCGGATTATTGTCTCTAAAAGTTTCCCCATCACCGACATTAGGCTGACTGGCCTGCTATTGTCGGGTTTATCCCTCTCCCCTTTTTTGAACAGGAGTGTAACATTTGCAATCCAGCAGTCCTCCTGCATCCTCCCCATATCGAAGGAGGATTGGAAGATTGTGGCCAGAGCCTCTGGAATTTCCACCCTTACTTCCTTCAGTAACCTAGGATGCATCCCATCTGGACCAGGTGACTTTTCTACTTTGAGTACTGCCAATCTTATGTACCTCCTCTTTATTTTTATCCTATCCAATATCACTAATACCTCCTCCTTTACTGCTACAATGACAGCATCCACTTCTCCAGTGAAGACAGATGCGAAGTATTCATTTAGTGCCTCAGCCATGACCTTTGCCTCCAAAAGAAGATCTCTTTTTTCGTCCCTAAGTTAGTCCCATGTTTCCTTTTACTATTTATATGTTTATCAAAGGATTTTGGGTTCCCTTTTATGTTACCCACTAATCTATTCTCATACTCTCTCATTGCCCCTCTTACTCCTTTTTTGGATCTCCTCTGTACTTTCTGTATTCAGCCTGGTTCTCTACTGTATTATGAACCTTACATTCATTTTACTCTTGTGCTACTTGTCCCTCCCAGTCCCCTGTGCGCCTTGTTACTCCTCCATAATGTTTCATCCTGGTACCCATCCCCCCACCAAATTAGTTTAAACCCTCCCCCACAGCACTAGTTAGCTTCCCCGCAAGGGCATTGGTCCCAGCTCTGTTGAGGTGCAACCTGTCCATCTTGAAAAAAATCCCTCCTGCCCCGGAACTGATCCCAATGACCCAGGGATCTGAAGCCCTCCGTCCTGCACCATTGCTCCAGCCACGTATTAACCGGTCTTATCCTATGATTCCTATACTCACTAGCCCATGGCACTGGGAGTAATCCAGAGATTGCTACCTTTGAGGTCCTGCTTTTTAACTTCCTCCCTGGCTCCTGAAACTCTGACTGCAGGATCCCAACCCTTTTCCTTCCCATGTCATTGCTTCCCACATGGATCACAACTCCTGGTTGTTCCTCTTCCCCCATCAAAATGTTCTGCACCCTCCCGGTGATATCTTTCACCCTGGCACCAGGGAGGCAACACACTATGGGTGACTCATATCGGCGGTTGCAGAAACGCCTGTCCATTGAAACCTCTATAACAACTGCATTTCTTTTGCCACCCACCCCCCCCAACCACGTGCAGCTAAGTCTCGCACAGTGCCGTGGACTTTCTCCTGACTGCACTTCCCCGAGGTGTCAACACCCTCATTGGTATTCAACTGGTTTGTGAGTCCCACACTCCTGGGGGACTCCTGCACTGCCTGCCTGTTCCTCCTTGTCTGCTTGGTTGTCGCCCACTCCATCTCCACCGGAACTCTCTGTAGCTGCGGGGTGACCACCTCCTGAAATGTGCTATCCACAAAACTCTCAGCTTCCCGTATACACTGTAGTGACTCCAGCCACCTTCAAGCTGAGTGCAGCGGGCACAGAGTGATCAGCTTGAGAGTTTGGGAAGTGTGGGAAGTGGGGAAAGGAGGTGCTGCTTTGCCTTGCTTTTCCTAACTTTTTCCACAGAGCGGCGGTGGACCTGAGCAGCAGCAGACCGAGAACGGGGACAAAAGCAGCAGGAGACCGAGAACGGGGACAAAAGCAGCAGGAGACCGAGAACGGGGACAAAAGCAGCAGCAGACCGAGAACGGGGACAAAAGCAGCAGCAGACCGAGAACGGGGACAAAAGCAGCAGCAGACCGAGAACGGGGACAAAAGCAGCAGCAGACCGAGAACGGGGACAAAAGCAGCAGGAGACCGAGAACGGGGACAAAAGCAGCAGGAGACCGAGAACGGGGACAAAAGCAGCAGGAGACCGAGAACGGGGACAAAAGCAGCAGGAGACCGAGAACGGGGACAAAAGCAGCAGGAGACCGAGAACGGGGACAAAAGCAGCAGGAGACCGAGAACGGGGACAAAAGCAGCAGGAGACCGAGAACGGGGACAAAAGCAGCAGGAGACCGAGAACGGGGACAAAAGCAGCAGGAGACCGAGAACGGGGACAAAAGCAGCAGGAGACCTGCAACAAGAGTAAACTGCAGTGTGATGTCACAGGTGAGGCAGGTAAGTGATTGGTCGTGACTGTGGGCTAAGTTTTAAGTTAACATATAGTATATAACTAAATTTTAAAAATTAGATTAATTAAATTAAGTTTAGTTAACGAGATAAATAATTTGATTAACACTAAATTGATTAATTAAATAAATTAAATAATGGGAGAACAGGAGATGTGTTGCTGCTGCAGTATGTGGGAGCTTGAGGACATTTTTGTCCGGGGTGACTACATCCGCAGTAAGTGTCTGCAGCTCGAGGAACTTCGGCTCAGAGTTGAGGAGCTGGAGTCCGAAGCTGCGGATGTTGCGAGACATCAGGAAGGGAGAAAGCTACCTGGACATTTTGCTCCAGGAGGCAGCCATACCCCTTAGATTAAATACTTTAGAATTGACACGTGGTCAGGGACAGGAGGGTGTGACTGCGAGTGAGGCAGGTACAGGGATCCAAGAGTAGTATTGCAGGAGCCTCAGTCCCTGCGCTTGTCCAATAGATTTGAGGTTCTTGCAACCCTTGTGGACAAGTGCAGGGACTGTGGGGGTGACGAGCAAACTGACCATGGCACCGTGGTACAGGAAGCCGTTCAAGTGGAGGGAGTGAAAAGGAATGTGGTTGTAGTAGGCGACAGTATAGTTAGGGGGATAGACACTGTTCTCTGCAGCCAGGAGCATGGGTCCCGAAGGCGATGTTGACTACCTGGTGCCAGGGTTAAGGTCATCTCCTCTGGGCTGGAGAAGAACTTGGAGTGGAAGGGGGAGGATCCAGTTGTCATGGTCCATGTAGGTACCAACGGCATAGGTAGGACTAGGAAATAGGTTCTGCTGAGAGAGTTTGAGCAGCTAGGGACTAAATTAAAAAGCAGAACCACAAAAGTAATAATCTCTGGATTATTACCTGAGCCACGAGCAAATTGGCATAGGGTCAATAGGATCAGGCAGATGAATGCGTGGCTCAAAGATTGGTGTGGGAGAAGTGAGTTTCGATTCGTGGGGCACTGGCACCAGTACTGGGGAAAGAGAGCTGTTCTGTTGGGACGGACTATACCTGAACCATGCTGGGACCAGAGTTCTAGTGAATCGAATAACCAGGGAGGTAGATAGGGCTTTAAACTAAATAAGGTGGGGGGTGGGGGAGGGTCCTGGTGAAGAGAAATCTAGAATGCTAAAGAGAAAAGACAAAGAAGCAGTGCGGGAAAGTGATTGGGGTAAGGATAACCAGATTGCGTGAGGAAGGGACAGAGCATACAAACAAAAGACAACAAATAGAGTCCGTGTAAGAAAAAATGGTAATAAGACAAATAGGGCCATAGTACAAAAAAAATGTTAAGATGTCTAAAAATGTTAAAAAGACAAATCTAAAGACACTGTATCTGAATGCACAAAGCATTCGTAATAAGGTAGATGAATTAGCAGAGCAAATAGATGTAAACGGGTATGATATAATAGCAATTACAGAGACATGGCTGCAGGGTGACCAAGGCTGGGAGCTGAATATCCAAGGGTATTCGATATTTAGGAAGGACAGGCAAAAAGGAAAAGGAGGTGGGGTGGCGTTGTTAGTAAAGGATGAAATCAGAGCAATAGTGAGAAAGGATATTGGCTCAGAAAATCAAGATGTAGAATCAGTCTGGGTGGAGTTAAGAAGCACCAAGGGGCAGAAAACACTGGTGGGAGTTGTCTATAGGCCTCCAAACAGTAGTGGTAATGTAAGGGATGGGATCAAACAGGAAATTAGGGATGCATGTAACAAGGGTACCACAGTAATCATGGGTGACTTTAATCTGCATGTAGACTGGCCAAACCAAATTAGCAATAATACTGAGGAGGATGAATTCCTGGAGTGTGTACGAGATGGTTTTTTAGACCAGTACGTTGAGGAGCCAACCAGGGAACAGGCTATTCTAGATTGGGTATTGTGCAATGAGAAGGGGTTAATTAATAACCTTGTTGTGTGGAGTCCTTTCGGGAAGGGTGACCATAACATGATAGAATTCTTCATTAAGATGGAAAGTGAAGTTGTTCAATCCAAAACTAGGGTCCTAAATCTAAACAAAGGAAACCACGAAGGTATGAGGAGTGAGTTGGCTATGATAGATTGGGAAGCTTCATTAAGAGGCATGACAGTGGATAGGCAATGGATAACATTTAAGGAACATTTGAGGATGCAAAGAGGCTCCAAGAAGATGCAAAGAGGCTCCAATATGATTTAGACAAGTTGAGTGAATGGGCAAGAACATGGCAGATGCAGTATAACGTGGATAAATGTGAGGTTATCCACTTTGGTTGTAACAACAGAAAGGCAGATTATTATCTGAATGGTGATAGATTGGGAAAAGGGGAGGTGCAACGAGACCTGGGTGTTCTTGTACACCAGTCGCTGAAAGCGAGCATTCAGGTGCAGCAAGCAGTTAGGAAGGTGAATGGTATGTTGGCCTTCATTGCAAGAGGATTTGAGTACAGGAGCAGGGATGTCTTACTGCAGTGATAGAGAGCCTTGGTGAGACCACAGCTGGAGTATTGTGTGCAGTTTTGTCTCCTTATCTGAGGAAGGATGTCCTTGCCACGGAGGGAGTGAAACGAAGGTTTACCAGACTGATTCCTGGGATGGCAGGACTGACGTATGAGGAGAGATTGGGTCGACTAGGCCTATATTCACTAGAATTCAGAAGAATGAGAGGTGATCTCATCAAAACATATAAAATTCTAACAGGACTAGACAGACTAGATGCAGGGAGGATGTTCCCGATGGCTGGGGAGTCCAGAACCAGGGGTCACAGTCTCAGGATACCGGGTATGCCGTTTAGAACCGAGATGAGGAGAAATTTCTTGACTCAGAGGGTGGTGAACCTGTGAAATTCTCTACCACAGAAGGCAGTGGAGGCCAAGTCATTACATGTATTCAAGAAGGAGATAGATATATTTCTTAATGCTAAGGGGATCAAGAAATATGGGGAAAAAGCGGGAACAGGGTACCGAGTCAGATGATCAGCCATGATCATTTTGAATGGCAGAGCAGGCCCGAAGGGCCAAATGGCCTACTCTTGCTCCTATTTTCTATGTTTCTATGCACAGATGCATGAATTGCAACAATTATACATTCCTTTCTGGCACAAAAACACAAAAGGAAATGTGGCCCAACCATGGCTAACAAAAGAAATTAAGGATAGTATTAGATCCAAAGAGGAGTCATATAAAGTTGCCAGGAAAAGTAGCAAGCCTGAGGATTGGGAGCAGTTTAGAATTCAGCAAAAAAGGACCAAGAGATTGATTAAAGAGGGGAAAAATAAAGTATGAGAGTACTCTTGCAAGGCACATAAAAGTGGACTGTAAAAGCTTCTACAAGTATGTAAAAAGAAAAAGATTAATGAAGACAAATGTAGGTGCCTTACAGTCAGAAACGGGAGAATTTATAATGGGGAACAGGGAAATGGCAGAGCAATTAAATTAACTTTGGTTCTGTCTTCATGGAAGAAGATACAAATAACTTCCCAGAAATGCTAGGGAACCAAGGGACTAGTGAGAAGGAGCAATTAAAGGAAATTAGTATCAGTAAAAAAAAGTGCTGGAGAAATTAATGGGACTGAAAGCCGATAAATCCCCAGGACCTGATAATCTGTATCCCGGAGTACTAAAAGAGGTAGCCATGGAAATAACGGATGCATTGGTTGTCGTCTTCCAAAATTCTATAGATTATGGAACAGTTCCTGCAGATTGGAGGGTGGCAAATGTAACCCCACTATTTAAAAAAGGAGGGAGAGAAAAAACAGGGAACGACAGACCGATTAGCCTAACATCAGTAGTAGGGAAAATGCTAGAGTCTATTATAAAGGATGTGATAACAGGACACTTAGAAAATATCAACGGGATTAGACAAAGTCAACATGGATTTATGAAAGGGAAATCATGTTTGACAAACCTACTGGAGTTTTTTGAGGATGTAACTGATAGAATAGATAAGGGAGAACCAGTGGATATGGTTTATTTGGATTTTCAGAAGGCCTTTGATAAAGTCCCACATAAGAGGTTAATGTGCAAAATTAAAGAACATGGGATTCGTGGTAATACACGGACATGGATTGAAAATTGGTTAACAGACAGGAAACAGAGAGTAGGAATAAATAGGTCTTTTTCGGGTGGCAGGCAGTGACTAGTGGGGTATCGCAGGGGTCAGTGCTTGGGCCCCAGCTATTCACAATATATATCAATGATTTGGATCAGGGAACCAAATGTAATATTTCTAAGTTTGCTGATGACATAAAACTAGGTGGGATCGTGAGTTGTGAGGAGGATGTAAAGAGGCTTCAAGGCGATTAAGACAAGTTGAGTGAGTGGGCAAATACATGGCAGATGCAGCATAATGCGGATAAATGTGACGTTATCCACTTCGGAAGGAAAAACAGAAAGGCAGAGTATTATTTAAATGGTGATAGATTGGGGAATGTTGATATACAAAGGGACCTGGGTGAGCTTGTATACCAGTCACTGTAAGCAAAAATGCAGGTGCAGCAAGCAGTTAGGAAGGCAAATGGTATGTTGGCCTTCATTGCAAGAGGATTTGAGTACAGGAGCAAGGATATCTTACTGCAGTTATACAGGGCCTTGGTGAGACCACACCTGGAGTATTGTGTGCCGTTTTGGTCTCCTTACCTCAGAAAGGATATACTTGCCATAGAGGGAGTGCAGCAAAGGTTCACCAGACTGATCCCTGGGATGGCAGGACTGTCATAGGAGAAGAGATTGGGTCGACTCGGCCTGTATTCACTCGAGTTTAGAAGAACGAGAGGGGATCTCATTGAAACATATAATATTCTGACAGGGCGAGACAGACTGGATGCAGGGAGGATGTTTCCCCTGGCTGGGGGGTTCAGAACGAGGGGTCACAGTCTCAGGATACAGGATAGGACATATAGGACTGAGATGAGGAGAAATTTCATCACTCAGAGGGTGGTGAACCTATGGAATTCTCTACCACAGAAGGCTGTGGAGGGCAACTCACTGAATATATTTAAGAAGGAGCTGGATAGATTTCTGGACACAAAAGGCATCAAGGGGTATGGGGAGAGAGCAGGAATATGGTATTGAGATAGAGGATCAGCTATGATCATATTGAATGGTGGAGCAGGCTCGAAGGGCCAAATGGCCTACTGCTGCTCCTATTTTCCATGTCTGTGTTTCTAAGCTCAGAAACTCTGAGCGTGAGCTTAAGCAGTTGGCAGCACTTCCTGCACATGTGGTTTTCCAGGACACACAAAGTGTTCTGGAGTTCCCACATGGCACAGGATGTGTATGAAACAGGCCCCAGCCATCCTGCCATGTTAGCCAACAGTTATTTAAACTGTTTGTTTAGCTTTAAGGCACTTTACTGTTTACCTGACACTAAAACATGAGCCATTAAAAAAAACTAACCAACCACTAAAAACACTAACCAATGAACTAAATACTTACTAACTTACCCTCGGTGTTCTTTCTTGCCTTGTTTTGATTCCTCGTGCTCTTTGTGCTCCACTCAATCTTAGTCTATAGTTCTTTGGTTTAAATCAATTAATAACTCCTTCCCCCTCTGCACTTAATTTCCACACTCACCAAATTCCCAGTTGAATGTCCTCACTCTGTAAACGCTTCACTCCATTAGATGTTCGTGTTTCTCTTGCCAGCCAGCTCTGTGCTTTTGCAAAGATCCTTGTACTATATACCTTTCTGACATACCCTAGTTATAATTGGTTAGTCAACTTCCAGCCACAATAATTAACGCCTAGTCAGGAACCTACTTACAGCTGATTGTCTGTTAACTACTAACTGCCACAGTTTGCAGCACTGACTTGCAGCTTTTTATAGTGATTAAATTAAGTTTAAATGCCTCTTGAGTTATCCTTTTCCACAAGGTCGATAAAAAAGGAAAATTCATCATCAGAAATATAAATCATCACCTTGTGTTCTCTACAATTACAAATCTGATACTTCATTTCAGTTCTAAGAGAATAAGATGACAAAGGCTATGAATTGCCACTTCAGCTATGTGGCAGTCATCAAGAATCGTGTCAGCGGACACTCAAAAATTGCACATTTCAAGATCAAGGAACTATATTCTCTACTTTTTTTAAACACCTTTTTTTTTGCGTACTTTAAAGATCCCCAATCTAAACAGTAAGACTGGTCTTGTTGCAGGCAATTTTGTTATCTAGGATTTCATTATTGTGAGTGACTGAACATCATCCAATCACAATGCACCTGTAATAATGATTCTTAACACTTCTCAAGCTGCTAAATGACCATTTAATTAGTATAATCCAGCTATGGTGTGTGCAGTTCTTGCATGCAATGGCTCAACAAAAATCCTGATTTACCCACTTGCATGTAGTAAGAAATACAAAAGAAACATAAAGAGATAACTTGATATTTAAATTCTGGCGAAATAACCTTGATCTGAAATTTAGTAGATAAGTAAGAAATGTAATATTGTTAACGAATGTGGTAGTCTTCTATGTTAACGAATACTTATAGTAATCAGAATATGGTAGGGTTTTTCCAATTAAAAGAAAGTCTATTGTTTATTAAAAGCAGTTTCAACAAACAGGGTACAATCAAACGTAGATATGCGTTCCTTAATTCCAGCCTGCCTCTGGATACAGTACGGTAGAGACAGCAGCTTCTGTATTGTACACCACTGGCAGCCAAAGCATGGTTCCTTTATGCTACCACTGCTACACACTCTGGTCACGCCCACCGAAACCCACCTAATACACATAGACTGAGTGTCTCTGTCTGTCATTCAAACACCACTTAAAGACAACTGGCTTTGATATGGCCATTTCCCCACAAAGATTGTTGTGTCTTTGTTCACTCAAACCATTTATGATATTTCTCCCATCAAATCTTGATCTCACTCTTGTCTAGAGTGAAGTGTGACTTCCCTTTACTTGATTCATCTTTGTTTCCTAGACTTGCTGTCTCTGTTTGTCATTCACCAAGTAGCAAGTTCAAAGCTAATTATCTTATGTATATTTTTCCAGGGCTTGATCTTATGCAGATCACATGTCTTTGTCCACTTCCCTTTGACTTGATGGCTCTGATTGTCTTTCACCAAGTGGTAAGTTCAAAGGCGCCTATGGTATTTTGACAGTTAGTGAGATGGGCTGTGGTCTCGAGTAACATAATTTGAATCTATACAATAGGAAGTCAATTGCTAGGCAAGGACATTTCTCGACTTGTCTGACAGGGTTGAATAGCCAACCAATCAGCCTTCACACTGTTTCTTCCCCTAATCCATGTCTCAACAAATATGTGTTATAAATTGGACGGCCAAGTGGTGAAGGATATAATACTAGAGCCTAGTCTTCAGTTGCTTCCAAACCTTTATTCACAGAGCTCCACATTACACCCACACCACACAGCTCTCTTACAAATGGATACAAGAGAGTTCCCAATTGACACCGATCACCTGAATACAATGAACTGATTGATATAAATCACAGGGATACATTTAAAAATATGCACATTTAGACACAATGGAACTTTTTTAAAAAGGGAAAATTAAAGTTTTATTCTTCACAGATCATGCTTTGATGAATAAGTCAGCACAAATATTCCAATATGTACAGCTTTAAGAGAATAGAGTAATAAAAATTAAGCCAACAAACTGCAGCATAATAGTTTTACAAAAAGTGACATTTGTGAAAACACAAATGTTTTCACTTGTGTTAGTTGTCTTGGTTTTGTAGTTGCTCTGGTCACATAGACTACAATCCATACACAGGTCACAGACCACAGAAACAAATCACGAGTGGAATTTCTGCTGTTCTTTGGGATCACATTGCTCATTTTCAGAAGTTCACTTTTAATTGTCAGTTTACTATGAAAAGAAAATGCATTTATTTATATTGTGTACAAGATTCTAGATTTCCAACTGTACAGCTCAAATATTGAAGGTGCATACAAGAAAGCAGTATTTACACTGTACTTCAAAAGTTACTAGCAACACACTACTTAACTACCCAAAGTGTCCCACATATATTTAACTTGACCTTCAGTGATTTATAATGTACTGGGAATTTAATCAAAAAGCTCATGCTTTGTCACAGTGGTTTTCAAACAGTGGGGTATGACCCACTCTTGCTTGATGGTATTCTAGTGTCATTTAGGGATTGCTGCAACTGAAAACCTCTAGTATTAATGTAAATTCAGCATCATAATAGTCTCCCTTTTCCTTTAGTTATACTATACTACGCTCATTTACAGAATAAAATGCAACATTACAATTTTGGTTCCTAGTAGTGCCCCAATTCGGATTATAAGCAGTTTGCCACCCAGCTATAGTCTTATTGCTTCAGCAATATTCTCACCTTGTTTACACTGGGCTTCATGAGAACTAATCTATTACTGGATAGTTATCTCATGTGTGCTCTTCTTTTACATATTTCTAAGTTACCACGTTTAAAGAATCTAAGGTCATCTCAGTTGAATTATACTTTGGATCTTCCATAAAAATGCAAGAAATTCTCCTGAAGTGGGTTCTGCTTGCATAATATTGTCTTTCACTGTTTCTTCCCTGAACAAAGATGTGGTGCTAGAATGAGCAGTCACAAGATCAAAATGAACAAATCTCTTAAAGATTATCAGTTAGAAGAAACTTGTTTTCTGCAATGAGGAGAGCAGCTATGTGGAAAGACTGCAGTAATAATTGGTATTGTGTTAATTTAATTCTTTTTTAAAAGATGGAAAAATATCTGGCTAAGAACAGGATTGAAGGCTGTAAAGATGAGTATAGAGAAAAGTAATTTGCATTTATATAGCATCTGTCACAACCCGAGGACATCCAAAGCACTTTGCAGCCAATGAAATACTTTTGAAGTGTAGTCACTGTTATAATGTAAGGAAATGCAACATCCAATTTGCACACACCAATGAGATACATGACTAGATAATCTGATTTAATGACATTGGTTGAGGGATAAATATTGGCCAGGACACCAGAAGATTTCCCTTGCTCTTTTTCAAATAATGCCATGGGATCTTTTACATCCACTTGAGAGGGCTGATGGAGCTTCAGTTTAATGTCTCATGTGAAAGACAGCACTTCCAATGCAGCTGTCCCTCAGTACGGCACTGAAGTGTCAGGCTGGATTATGTGCTCAAGTCCTGGAGTGGGGCTTAAACCCACAGCCACCTGACTCAGAGGCAAGAGTACTACTCCTGAGCCAAGGGTGACACCTTGCTGTCTATTTCTATGTATAGACATAGTTGATTACACTCTGCAGATTATGATGGTCTATGTACTGCTGGAAGAAAGAAGGAAAGAAAGAAAGAACAAACTTACATTTATATAGTGCCTTTCACAACCTCAGGACATCCCAAAATGCTTTTCAGCCAATGAAGTACTTTTGAAGTATTGTCACGATTGTAGGGAAATACAGCAGCCAATTTGCACACTGCAAGGTCCCACAAACAACAATGAGATAATGACCATATAATCTGTTTTAGTGATGTTGGTTGAGGGATAAATGTTGGCCAGGACACCTACTGAAATGCAATGTATGTGATGCAACTGGTCAGAGTCGAATACTGGTGATTTTGTAATGTTGAACTGATATCCTGGAGTTTTCTAGATTACCTTGAGGATGGGGGTTAGGAATACGTTTAACATATGAACATATGTATGAACATACGAACATACAAATTAAGACCAGGAGTAGGCCATTCGGTCCTTCGAGTCTGCTCTGCCATTTGATAAGATCATGGCTGATCTGATTGTGACCTCAACCCTACTTTCCCATCTATCTACTATAACCTTTGACTCCCTTGTTAATCAGGAATCTATCTAACTCAGTCTTAAAAATATTCAATGACCCTGCCTCCACCACTCTCTAGGGAAGGGAGTTCACAGACTCACGACCCTTTGAGAGAAAAAAATTCTCCTGATCTCCGTCTTAAATGGGAGACCCCCTTATTTTTAAACTGTGGCCCCTAGTTCTAGTCTCTCCCAAAAGGGGAAACATCCCCTCAGCATCTACCTCTTCTAGTCCCCTCAGGATCTTGTATGTTTCAATAAGATCACCTCTCATTCTTATAAACTCCAATGTATACAGGCCCAAATTGTCCAACCTTTCCTCATAAGATAACCCCCTCATCCCAGGAATCAGTCGAGTGAACCTTCTCTGAACCACCTCTAAAGCAATTATGTCCTTTCTGAAATAAAGAGACCAAAACTGCACACTGTATTCTAGATGTGGTCTCACCAATGCACTGTACAACTGTAGCAAAACATCTCTACTTTTATATTCCATTCCCCTTGCAGTAAATGACAACATTCCATTTGCCTTCCTAATCACTTGCTGTACCTGAATACTAACTTTTTGTGATTCATGTACTAGGACACCCAGATCCCTCTGTACCTCAGAGTTCTGCAATCTCTCTCCATTTAAATAATATACTGCTTTTCTATTCCTCCTGCCAAAGTGCACAAGTTCACATTTTACCACATTATACTCCATCTGCCAAATTTTTGCCCACTCACTTAACCTATCTATATCCCTTTGCAGACTCCAGGGGGGAAAAGTTGGATAAGGGTCCGTTCTGCCCAACGGACTCTACGCAGGCAGCACGTGAACTTCGTGCTGCGTGCTACTTACCCTGAAATCTCCGTGCAGCCAGCACAGCCCTCGCTGCTGAGAGGCTGCACGGAGAATGAGGAAGTTGGAAATGGGGCGTGGGCAGCGCATGTCATCAGCTGCCTGCACTACTTAAAGGTGCAGGCACATTTCCAATGGCAGATACACAACCAAGGAGGAGAAGGGAGAATGGCATCACCAACAAGAGAGAGGGCACCAAGATTCTCCGATGATGCTCTGGAGGCCCTGGTGGATGGTGTGGACAGAGGAGGGCAGCCACGTACCCGCAGGGTGGCCGGAGACCATCTAGACTATAGCTGCGTAGGCATTGGCAGGTCGTAGCACAGGAGGTGAATGCGAGGAGCATTGCACCACGCATGTGGGTGCAGTGCCGCAAGAAATTTAATGACTTGACACGAGTGGTCAAGGAGAGTGAATGCAAGTGTCAAGTGGCACATCCTACCAACTGCACCAATACTCCATGCTCGACACCTCCCGTCACCCACCCACCCACCCACCAACAAACACTGCCATCCATACGCAATGCTGCATCTCACCCGCACATAATACCACACTTGCAGGCCACACAACCACCACTCAAGTCACACAAACTGGCAGCTATTCTACCATGACAGGCACATCACCCACGCACCTTGCAGGACACTTACTGACACACTGTCCTCTGTCTTGCAGGAGAAGGTGGCGTATAACACCCGCCATAAGGAGGGACCTGAGGGTGGACGGGCACGTCTACACGTCCTCAACCCCCAGAGTAGATGGTGCTTCGGATTATTGGGTGGGCCGTCGCTGCAGCCATTACAACGTGCCGCGCTGGAGGTCCCAGTCAAGGGGGTATCTGCATATCTAATGATCCTCCTTTTCCACATCTCCCTCCTCCCATAATCTTTTCTGACTCACGTGCTGCACACTCTGCCAGCATGCACCTCTTACTTGCTCCTCTCCCCGCTCCACAACTCAACCTGTTTCCCTTTGTCATTGCAGATACGCAAGAACATGTGGCGGCACCGCCCGAGGAGGAGGAGGAGAAGGAGGACACTGAAGCCACACCGTAACTCGATCTGACACTTCCTTCCACCAGCTCAGAGACTGACACTGCGAATCCTTTCGAGGTTAGGTTAGAGGAGGGGTCTGCACGTGGTGAGACACCGAGCACAAGTGCACAGGAGCCGGGGCGGGGGGAACAGATACCACAGGTGCCAGCTTGCCGGAGGGCGAGGTCACTCACTAATTCTGCTGCAGAGGAGTCAGATGAGGACTTTGATGGGCCAGGCTACAGAAGACAACTGATGGGCGTACACCAACAAATGCTTAGGGCACTGGAAAGCCTACCAGAAAGCCTGCGCATAATAAGAAGGGGCAAGGAGGAGTCCAGCTCCAACTTAGCACAGGGCTTTGCGCAGAGCTTGGAGCCCATCCTTTCCAACATGGAACGGGTGGTCACCTCCATTAGCGCACCTGTGGAACCCACCATGATGCAGTGTCTGGTGACTGATGTCACAGCTTCCATTGCAGCACAAACATCTGCCATCCAAGGTCTGACTGCTGCACTTGCAGCTCAGACCGCTGCCTTGGAAGCTCAGACTGCTGCTATCGTGGCTCTGGGGACCACTGTGGAACGGGGTTTCCAGGGCATCACAGCACTCCAGCAATCCGTTCTCCAGCTGATCACCAGGATTGCTGAGGTGCCACCCCGGGAGAGTGGCAGTGGCGCCATGGCAGTTGGACCTGCTGTCCTCTCTCAGGACGACAGCATTCCTGCTCCCACCTCTGCCTCTCCACCAGTGCCCCTGTTATTGCCTGTCGGCCAGCCAGACCAGACTGCTGCAGCCCATGCTAAGATGGTGCAGTCTGAAGCCGAGCCGTCCTGGCGCAGAGCTGCTCGAGGTCGTCCTCCAAGGCCATCTGGACGTTCCTCCATTGAAAGCCAGCAGCCTTCCACCACCCCTGCTCCAGCCACTGGGGAAGCACCTCGTAGGAGCACTAGGATAGGTAAAGGCACACGGACAACAGGCACGAAGGAAATGCACAAGGGTGAACAGTTCTGTTATGTTTGCATATTTTCATTTATTAATCCATAAATGAGAGTTTGATTTTGCATTTGGTGGTGGTTTTAATTCATGCAATGCACTGAGAGGGTCACAAATGTGTAATCTGATGGAGGGCGATTTGATTGTCTTGTGGGAGGGGAAAGGTGGGGAGTGTCGGACTGTTGGTGAGTTGGGGGATGTAGTTCAAATTATTGATACCAGGCACGGATCAGGCGAGCACGCAGAGCCATTGCAGGCAAGGCGTGTGGTTCCTGCTGCAACCTTGCGTCTTCCTCCATCTCCTCTTCCGGCTCCACCCCCTCCTCCTGCTCCTCCTCAGCCTCTTCTTCCTCCTGCTCCTCCGCCTCTTTCTCCTCAGTCTCCTTCTCCACCTCTGGCTCAGGATCTTCTGCAGTCATTGGTGGCAAAGGCTGGTCCCTTATGATTGCGAGGTTGTGCAACACGCAGCAGACCACCACAAATCTGCCCACCCGCTCAGGGGAGTACTGCAGAGCTCCTCCAGACTGGTCTAAGCAGCGGAAGCGTTGTTTGAGGAGGCCTATGGTGTGCTCCACGATGTTGCATGTGGCAGCATGGCTGTCATTATAGGCCTGCTATACATGTGTGCGTGGATTCCTGACCGGTGTCATGAGCCACGTCGTGAGGGGATAGCCCTTGTCGCCCAATAGTCAGCCTTTGACTTGCCGAGTTGGATGAAAGATAGCTGGCACATTGGACTGCCGCATGACAAAGGCATCGTGACTGCTCCCAGGGTAGCGGGCATCGACCTCCAAGATGCGATGCGTGTAGTCACACACCAGCTGCACGATGAGGGAGTGGAAGCCCTTTTGGATGACGAAGACGGCTGAGTTGATATGCGGGGCACGCAGGGCAATATGTGTGCAGTCCATGGCACCCTGCATCATGGGGAAGCCAGCAATGCGGGCGAACCCCCGTGCTCGCTCATTCTGATTGTCTCTGTCGAGAGGGAAGGTGATGAACCTGTTCCTCATGTGGTACAGTGCGGCTGTGACCTCCCTTATGCAGCAGTGCACTGCATACTGCGAGATGTTGCATATGTCGCCAACAGAGGCTTGAAATGCTCCTAAGCTGTAGAAATTCAGTGCCACTGTGACCTTCACAGCCACAGCCAATGCTGTCCTTGCCCTGCTCTGAGGCTGCAGTTGTGGCCACACCAGTTGACAGATCTTAGTGACGACTTCCTTGGCGAACCTCAGGCGTCAGATGCAATCCTCCTCGGTCATGTTGAGGTAAGAGAATTGGTCCCGGAAGGCCCTCAGTGGGTAGGGCCTCCTGCTCAGTGCCCTGCGCCTCCTCGTCCTCCATCTCCTCGCAGCTTGACCTGCTGGGCATGGCCTCTCTGCATGCTCCCAGTCATGCTCAATGCCCAACGAGAGCCCTTGCGGACCGCCCATGGTTGGCAGGAATGTTGTTCCACCAGGGTTGTAACTTTCCGACCCGTAAGGCAATACCTGCCAAAGCACTCTCAAAAGTAGTGCAGGAACTCTCAATAAGCTTTAAAAAACACTTCCTACTCCTCCAGCAGCCAGAAGCAATAATCCAGCAACTAACCTGCAACACCTGCATGGCCCTTTAAATAGCACTGGTTGGGTGGGGGGGGGGGGGTCCTTCAGGAACTGTAAGAAACGTTTATATGATCGGGGATAAGACTGTGCGTTGAGTTGAGCGTTAAGTCCAAAATTGTATGTATCACTTTAAATCAGCGTTACACACTGAATGCAGCCATTTTCTCCCTACTTTACATGCTTCCAGCGTCCGGTATTAGCACATGCGCTAACTCTTATACCAAGATGGCGTCTGGTGCACGTCACGCAGGAAACGTGCGTGCGCATCCAAGACGCCATCTTAGATGTTGGAGGTGCCGTGTAGTGCAGAAACAACGGGCGCTACACGGCCCAATTTAGCGCCCCTTAGTTCTCTTCAGAACTTTGTGTCATCAGCAAATTTAGCAACCATACATTCGGTCCCTTCATCCAAATCATTGATATAGGTTGTAAATAGTTGAGGCCCAAGCACTAATCCCAGTGGCACTCCACTCGTTACATCTTGCCAACCTGAAAATGACCCATTTATGCCGTCCTACTGTTTCCTGTTAGCTAACCAATCCTTTATCCATGCTAATATGTTACCCCCTACACCATGAGCTCTTATTTTGTGTAGTAGCCTTTGATGTGGCATCTTGTCAAATGCCTTCTGGAAATCCAAGTACAGCACATCCACAGGGTCCCCTTTATCCATGTTGCTTGTTACTTCCTCAAAGAACTCTAATAAATTAGTCAAACACGATTTGCCTTTCACAAAGCCGTGTTGACTATGCCTGATTGCATTGAGATTTTCTAAGTGCCCTGCTATAACCTCCTTAATCATAGATTCTAGCATTTTCCCTATGACAGATGTTAAGCTAACTGGCCTGTAGTTTCCTGCTTTCTGTCTCCCTCCTTTTTCGAATAGAGGAGTTACATTTGCTATTTTCCAATCTCTTGGGACCCTTCCAGAAACTGGGGAATTTTGGAAAATTAATACCGGCCACTATCTCTGCAGCCACTTCTTTTAAGACCCTAGGATGAAGTCAATCAGGACCTGGAGACTTGTCAGCTTTTAGTTCGAATAATTTTTTCAAAACCCTTTCCCTGGTGATTGTAAATGTTTTAAGTTCCTCCCTCCCTTTCACCTCTTGATTCACAATTATTTCTGGCATTTTATTTGTATCCTCTACAGTGAAGATGGATGCAAAATATCTGTTTAATTTATCCGCCATTTCCTTATTCTCCATTATTAATTCCCCAGACTCACTCTCTAGAGGACCAACGCTCACTTTACTTACTCTTTTCCTTTTTAAATACCTGTAGAAACTCTTACTATCTGTTTTTATATTTCTAGCTAGCTTTCTCTCGTACTCTAATTTCTCCCTCCTTATTATTCTTTTAGTCATTCTTTGCTGTGTTTTAGATTCTGTTCAATCTTCTGACCTGCCACTAATCTTCGCAGAATTGTAAGCTTTTTCTTTCAATTTGATACTATCTTTAACTTCCTTAGTTAGCCACGGATGGTACATCCTTCCCCTAGAGTCTTTCTTTCTCACTGGAATGTATCTTTACTGAGTGTTATGAAATATCTCATTAAATGTCTGCCATTGCATCTCTACTGACATATCCCTTAACCTAATTTTCCAGTTCACTTTAGCCAGCTCTGTCTTCATGCCTCCATAATTGTCCTTATTTAAGTTTAAAATACTAGTCTTAGACTTACTCTTCTCTCCCTCAAACTGAATGTGAAATTCAATCATATTGTGATCACTGCTACCTAGAGGCTCCTTTAGAATTAGGTCATTAATTAATCCTATCTCATTATACATTACCAGATATAGAATAGCCTGCACTCTGGTTAGCTCTAGAACGTGCTGCTGTAAGAAGCTGTCCCAAAAGCACTCTATGAACTCATCTTCCAGGCTATCTTTGCCAATCAGATTCTTCCAATCTATAAGTAGATTAAAATCACCCATGATTATCGCTGTTCCTTTCTCACAGGCTCCCATTATTTCTTCCTGTATATCCTGTCCTACAGTGTGGTTACTGTTATGGGGCCTATAAACTACTCCTTGGATGTTTTATTTTTGGAACTTTTCTTGGATGTTTTACCTCTGCTTGGTCAACTCCCTTGGCAGGTTTAATAAGTTAAATAAAGTCTAAGCCAATGCAAATTGTTCATGGTCTGTGGAAGGAAGGACACTTTCTCATTTCATATTTTCTTAAGTCCTTAAAATCACGAACATATGAATTAATCTGAAAACATAACCTTCTCATGAAAATCATATTTCTCCCTTAGTACTAGGCTTCTATGTTCACTTTTCTGCTGATCGCTTGTCCTATTTCTAATCATGCTTATTACACTTTTTATTTTCCCTTGAAGCTTTACTTTTATTCTCCCTGATGAGAAATCTAAATTAGGCCATATGACAGTGAATAGAGGCTTTATCCATTTCCAGACTGCTCTGTTGGCATTTTTAATTAGCATAATTATCTTGCAAACATTTTCACAGTGGTCATACACTTTTAAAATCAATACTGTAACGAGACCATGTATAAGCATTGAGTAGAGGTAGGCCTAAGAAAAGTGTTGGAAGCACTCTGTCAGAATAGGTTCCTCTCAGTTAGATTAGAATGTCTAAGAATGGAGGGGGAGGGATAAGGGTGAGGGAGCAGGTAGAGTGTGATCAGGGGAAGGGAGAAAAGGAGTGAAAGAAGGGGGAGGGAGGTGGTGCATTGTGGGAAGAAAATAAACCCTGTAGTTCGAGTTCTGTACCTTTTTTCCCCCTCTGCCAGCACCTTCTCAATGGGCCTCTTTAGAGCTCCTAAATTGAGTATAGGGCCTGCATTTGGAGCTCTTGCTTAATGGATCTCTGCATATTATTGTATGCCATAGAGTATTTAATGGATTGGAGGTGGACGTGGGTGGGGAGCAACCAGTAGAGAATGAGAGCAATGATTGGGAATTACAGCGGTTCAAGAGAATGGGCTGTTAACCAGATGACTGACAGACTGGAACAGAAGTGGCCGACAACTGGTCAGAGATTGATGAAGGTAAAAGGCAGAGCCAGCTGAAAAGGGGCAGTGGTGAGGGGAATCAGCAGAAGGAAGAGGCACAACTAGTGGCAGGTGGATGCAGGCGGGTGTTATGTCCATTATGGTGTGACAATGTAATGGTTGCTTTATTCAATGGGCTGAATTGCCTCATTCTGTGCTGGAACCGTTCTATAATTCAGTGATTCTATGATTCAGTTCATTCTGGAACATTCCCCTCTGATTTTATTAACCAGTATCAAGAGGAGACCCTGGAGTTCTTTTTTAACAGCGTGCTTGCTCCCATCAGGGGAACCTTTAGTGTTCAATGAAGTACAATACATAGCAGCGAGCAGCGGAGCAGGACCGGAAGGGGCACTGGGGATGTGGGAGGAAGAAGCAGACTTTGCTGAGGGGCAGGAGCTCTCCAGGAGTCAGGTGCAATACAAGCTGGAAAGGGGCAATATTAATACAAAATTACATATACAGACTAAAAAAATCGAAAAAAGATGTAAAATAAAGAAAAAACTCATCTCCTACTCTTACTTTCCCAAGATGGCTGATAGACAAGAGTTTCCAACATCAGAAATTGCACTGCAGAACCATCTGGTGGCCACAGAATGGAACTGTGGGGTCACTGATCCTCACAGACTCATGTGTCATTAAACAAGCAGTGTTACCATCAGAGGAAAAATGTTACATTGGACTTTTCAACGGAATGTGCCAAATTTAATAATACACACAGTTCACTACCTAATCTACAGGGACAAATATATATTTAGATGTTACTTTGAAAGTCAATAAAATGCTATGTGCACTCTTTTGACTGACATATTCTGAAGGATTTTTTTAAATAAAAGCTTTCATTGTACTGACTATTCCACCAGTGCTGATTAACCATATATTCATAGAAATTTACGGCACAGAAGGAGGCCATTCAGCCCATCATGTCCGTGCAGGCCGAAAAAGAGCTATCCAGCCTAATCTCACTTTCCAGCTCTTGGCCCGTAGCCTTGTCGTTTACGGCACTTCAAGTGCATATCCAAGTACTTTTTAAATGCGGTAAGGGTTTCGGCCTCTACCACCCCTTCAGGCAGTGAGTTCCAGACCCCCACACCCTCTGGGTGAAAAAAATTCTCCTCATCTCCCCTCTATTCCTTAAATCTATGCCCCCTGGTTATTGACCTCTGCTAAGGGAAATAGGTCTTTACTATCCACTCTGTCTCGGCCCCTCATAATTTTATACACCTCAATTAAATCTCCCCTCAGCCTCCTCTGCTCCAAAGAAAACAACCCCAGCCTATCCAATCTTTCCTCTTAGCTAAAATTCTCCAGCCCTGGCAAATCTTTGTAAATCTCCTTTGTACCCTCTCACATCTTTCCTGTAATGTGGTGACCAGAATTGTACGCAGTACTCAAGCTGTGGCCCAACTAGTGTTTTACACAGTTCCAGCATAATCTCCCTGCTCTTATATCCTATGCCTTGGCTAATAAAGGAAAGTATCCCGTATGCCTTCTTAACCACCTTATCTACCTGTCCTGCTACCTTCAGGAATCTGTGGACATGCGCTCCAAGGTCCCTCTGTTCCTCTACACCTCTCAGTATCATCCCATTTATTGGGTTTTGCCTGTCCTTGTTTGCCCTCCCCAAATGCATTACCTCACACTTCTCACCTGACCAGTCCATTGATATCTTCCTGCAGTCTACGCTTTCCTCCTCACTATCAACCACAGGGCCAACTTTTGTATCATCTGCAAACTTCTTAATCATGCCCCCTACATTTAATGTCGGGTACAAGTAAGATTTATTACTCAATTTGATATGATGCTTTACTTTTCAGAACCTGCAGCATGGTTAGATACCCTCCCCCAAAATAATTGACTAAAATGGTGTTTTGACTCCACCTGCATTAACAATTTGCCACTATGCTAAACCCATGTCAGAATTTGCAAACTGAGTATCAAATTCCAGTTACAGAATAACCTGCCATTTTCTGAATGGTAGTAAATGAGTGTTAAAACTACCACTAAACAGAATACATTCCATATCTAGCTCTATCTATCCATCAATAATATGTTACAAACTCTTACTTTTGCATGCACTTCCTGTGTCAATCGTTCCTTATAAATTGCCAACTGCACATTTATAATGGAAACTGACTTTGTAAACGTGTCATGCTGTAATTATACCTTCTCACCAGCGGTGATGCCATAGTAGCTCAGTTTTATATATCTGAACTTATTAGCATGCACAGAAACTCCAATACTGCAACTAACTACACTTGACCGTTTCCCAAATTGCTGTACATTTTGTCAATATATTATACAATATAAACAGAATGTATGACTTTAAAATGGGGACTAAATTACATCTGCACACCATGGTCAAATTATTCCCCATTCTCTAACCACCTTTCACCTGAAGACTACACTTGGTATTCACATCCCATGTACAACACCATGAGAGATTGATTAGTAATAATTTAAATATCTTGCCTGCACTTCCTTTAAGTGTAACACTTATTACCTGTAACATCTTCTATTTACGAAATATATGAAAAATGACTGACGGGAAAAGACCTACTGGTCCATCCAACCTGTTTCATAATTCCATTAATTTATTTTCATCACATATGCTTAAACTTACCTATTTATTATACTTACCTCTGATTGAGTCCTCCTAGCTCCATTTCCAAGATAGGGAGTGTTGTGGTGCTATTCTCTTATTGATTATGCTTACTTGTGATTGAATTCTCCTAGTTCTAAAAATCAGATTTCTTGCCAAATGATTTCTTTGCTAACTCTGCCTACTCCTTCTTGCCACCTCTCCTGCAACTCAGCAGGAACCCCCTCTCCCAAGATAACCTCTTCCCCCTCCCAACTTCCTCCTGCTGCTTCTTGCCAAATTCCACCCCCACTCAAGTACCTATGCCTTTCCCTCTGCCCCTGCTCCAATGCAATACCTGCCTTCCTAGCTGTGGCACAGGAACTGGCTTTAAATTCGTAGTAAATTCGTAGTAAAGGGGGTGACTAGGCGTGTGGATGAGGGTAACGCAGTGGATGTGGTATACATGGATTTCAGTAAGGCCTTCGATAAAGTCCCCCACAGGAGACTGGTCAAGAAGGTACGAGCCCATGGAATCCAGGGTGCCTTGGCACTTTGGATACAAAACTGGCTTAGTGGCAGAAGGCAGAGGGTGATGGTCGAAGGTTGTTTTTGTGACTGGAAGCCTGTGGCCAGTGGGGTACCACAGGGATCGGTGCTGGGTCCCTTGCTGTTTGTGGTCTACATTAATGACTTGGATATGAATGTAAAAGGTATGATCAGTAAGTTCGCTGATGATACAAAAATTGGTAGGGTGGTAAATAGCGAGGAGGATAGCCTCAGTCTGCAGGACGATATAGATGGGTTGGTCAGATGGGCAGAACAGTGGCAAATGGAATTTAACCCGGAAAAGTGCGAGGTGATGCACTTTGGAGGGACTAACAAGGCAAGGGAATACACAATGAATGGGAGGACCCTAGGCAAGACAGAGGGTCAGAGGGATCTTGGTGTGCAAGTTCACAGATCCCTGAAGGCGGCGGAACAGGTAGATAAGGTGGTAAAGAAGGCATATGGGATACTTGCCTTTATTAGCCGAGGCATAGAATATAAGAGCAAGGAGGTTATGATGGAGCTGTATAAAACACTGGTTAGGCCACAGCTGGAGTACTGTGTGCAGTTCTGGTCGCCACACTACAGGAAGGATGTGATCGCTTTGGAGAGGGTGCAGAGGAGATTCACCAGGATGTTACCAGGGCTGGAGCGCTTCAGCTATGAAGAGAGACTGGGTTTGTTTTCCTTGGAGCAGAGGAGGCTGAGGGGGGGACATGATTGAGGTGTACAAAATTATGAGGGGCACAGATAGGATGGATACTAAGGAGCTTTTTCCCTTCGTTGAGGGTTCTATAACAAGGGGACATAGATTCAAGGTAAAAGGCGGGAGGTTTAGAGGGGATTTGAGAAAGAACTTTTTCACCCAGAGGGTGGTTGGAGTCTGGAACTCACTGCCTGAAAGGGTTGTGGAGGCAGGAACCCTCACAACATTCAAGAAGCATTTGGATGAGCACTTGAAATGCCATAGCATACAAGGCTACGGACCAAATGCTGGAATATGGGATTAGAGTAGACAGGGCTTGATGGCTGGCGCGGACACGATGGGCCGAAGGGCCTCTATCCGTGCTGTATAACTCTATGACTCTATGACTCTAACTATAGCTCTGAAGCAGAGTAGGGGTGGGATTCTCTAAAGGGCTTTCCCAGCATTAAGTTGGGAAGACTCTTTCAAAACATTTAGTGCACTTATGCTTATATTTATTGGCCTTGAGTTTCCACTAGGGGCACTATCGGCAAAATGTGCCCAGAACGTGCTGACAGAGCACCAGTTTTGCCAAGGTGAAGTTCAGCTGGAGTTTCTGTGCAAACTCATTAGCATAAGCCCAAATGGAAAATCTCCCATGAATCGGTGCAATCAAGCAGCATAATCAATTTGTGACTGGAATAGGGCCAATGGGACCTCAAGCTGCTGGGTGGGATAGTATAAAAGGCAAGGAAAAGACCATTCCCATTCAGAGTGAAGCTGGAGATCACAAGGTAAGTACACATTTCTCCCTGTCCAATTAACTAATTGATATTTCTGCAGCCAAGCAGGTCACACCTTTGGCTTCAATTGACTGCTGGTTACAAATCTTATATACCAGAAGGGCAGATCAATTGACTGAATTTAAACCAATTTAAATTGAATATAAACTAATTGCTGCAACAAAAGAAACAGACCTGGGTCAGTGGCTTCAATTGACTGCTATTCACTGCAGGTCAGGTGATTAAGGCTTGATTCATGTGACCGTGGGTGTCCATGCGCCTGAGAATCTGGGCGCTATGTGATGAACTCCCTCCACGCCAAATGAGTGCAATCGGTGGAAACTCGCCTTTCCGACTTGGGGCCATGGCTATTTTTGTGGGCTGGGATTGCTTTGGGCAAAAGGCTCATTAGTTCAATTGCTTTGAACTAATGTAAAAGATTGCAGATACTTGAGAGTAAAGTGGTTATGGACACAACTCATTTTTCTTAAAATTCTGTGATCTTTAGCACTATGATTTGATTCCGCCCAGATTAAGCTGTTATTTAGGCAGAAATCATGCGGAAACTCTAGGCCATAGTATAAGTGCTTAAGTAGTATATTCCTTAACATAACTCAGTGCTTGGAGAGCACTGTTCTGAAACTCCTGGGAGGGGAGGCAAGAATTCACAAAGGCTTAAAGCCCATCATCTGACCCACTGCTGCCACAAACCAGTCCTTCCACACCCCCTGGTTCTTTCCTTGGTGCCCCCAGACCCTAGGAACTCCCCTCTCACCACCATACCCCAAGACCCTGCAACTATTATCAGACCCTAGGGGCTCACTCTCTAGTTCTCCCAGTCCCAGGGATCCCTCTTTCTGGGACAATCCCCTCTCCAGTGCTGCCAGACACCAATACTTCCCTACAGTGCAACCAGAACACTGCCCTGTAGTGCTACTACATTCCAAACCCCTCTCCCTCTGTGCTCCAGATCATAGCACCCTCCCTAAGTGTTGCAACCTCCAGGGACCCTCCATTTTCTTGAGATCAGCAGTACTGGTCATTCCATTAAGCAATCTGAGCATCATACGTTCATGAAAATGCTCATACTTTTCAGTATCTAATCATTTAAAAGCATATCCCAGGGGCCTAACAATAGTACTCCCTCCCACCCCTGTGATCTGATCTGAAATGGATGTTGTGTCTTTCAAAATGTGCTGTCACATGTGTTTCTCCAATCTTTCAGTAGGTGAGCTGAAAACTTTAGTGTGATGAGGCCAGAAGCAAATAGTTAAACAGCTTTATCTTACAGGCAACAAGTAATGTACAGAGTAACAGTTATAGTCAAAATTCACCTACTCACTTAATTTCAACCCCCCCCCCCCCACCTATAAATTAAAAATAATAATAACCACATCACACCATACCACAACTTAACTTTTCCTGTTTAGTCTTCTGGTTCTGACCAGCTCTGACCTTACAATGGTAAGTTTCCCCTTGCTGTTCCAAGCACCTTTGCTAGACCTGACTGGGTTGACTGCTCTTGAACATGTTTTTTCTCACTTTAACCACAGAAAATGGATGGGCTGTCCTTCTAGCTTCTTCCCCATTCAGTGATTTTTTTTTCCAGAAAGCTTGTCAATAAAACCGACTACCTCCCTCCCTTGACGCCCCATACTGGGCTCAAATGGATGTCATCCTTTTTTTTAATTTGTTCATGGGGTGTGGGCGTTGCTGGCGAGGCCAGCATTTATTGCCCATCCCTAATTGTCTTTGAGAAGGTGGTGGTGAGCCGCCTTCTTGAACCCCTGCAGTCCGTGTGGTGAAGGTTCTCCCACAGTGCTGTTCGGAAGGGAGTTCCAGGATTTTGACCCAGCGACGATGAAGGAACGGCGATATATTTCCAAGTCGGGATGGTGTGTGATTTGGAGGGGAACGTGCAGGTGGTGTTGTTCCCATGTGCCTGCTGCTCCTGTCCTTCTAGGTGGTAGAGGTCGTGGGTTTGGGAGGTGCTGTCGAAGAAGCCTTGGCTGAGGTGTGGATGTTTGTGCGAAGCTGATAAATGATAGCAAATTAACTATTGTTCCTGCCATTGTGTAAACACATCTTCAATATTGGGCTCATGAACATATGAATTCCTTTTTGTCTCAGCAATTGCAGCATATAGCTGTAAGCAGAATTCTAAACTTCTGTGAATCAACTTTAATTTGAAACACATCAATTAAATGTAACTCATTTTCAGATCCTGAAATGTGGCACTCGTCAATGAAACAAACCTAGACTTCTCATCTGCAACCTCACCTAGAAGTGAAGCACCATTCATTTCAATGGAAAACAATTGTTTTTGTTTCAAAAATATACTTTATTCATAAAATTTGTAAAGGTACATACAGTATGATTCAAGTATCTCACTTCAAAAAACCCATACAGGTCATACAATTTGCAACAGTAGATGCCATACAATTCAAAAATTACAATTCAAAAATCATGATACAAATACAGTTACACACCATACATGGTACATACAGTTCATGACACCTTAGAACTCTCGGCAAACCATTTACCAGAGGGTTTGGAGAAAGCAGCTGTGAATACTGAGCCTTTATTCATATCGGGACACTGACCTTTAACCAGCCCCATGAAGTGCCGCTCAATCTCACTTCTGTTTTACTGGCGACTTTTCCGAGTCCCGGGAAACCCATGCTGCAGGTGTTAATTTTGATTTGCTGCTAAGATTTCATTACAGTACTCTCATTAACATAATGACAGATCCACTTAGCCGCACCCAAACCCGCCTCCATTAAATCGGAAGTTAGAGGTGGGTTGGGGTCAGGTTTCCGATTTTTGAGATTTTTAGCCCCCCGCCCCCCCACCCCCAACAACCGTTTCCATCCCCACCCATCCTGGGGGTTAAAATTACCTCCAATAAGTGTGATGGATAGAAAGTGTGTGTGATTGTATTGGTGGTGACAAACATACTGGAGAACTTTGGAGGTTTTCAAACAGAGAACATGAGGATGGGTAGCACCATGGCTGCTTTAGATTGGACTTCGGACGAAGAAGACAATCACCATCCACGGCAGCAAGGTCGTGCTGTGGTGGACAATAGGGAGAGGTGCTCCCACCTAACAGGATTTACAGACAGAGGCTCAGCTTCTTTGATCTCTCTGAAGAGAAATGCTTCCTGGGGTTCAGACTGACATGTCAAATGGCTGCAGACATCTGTAGCTTCCTACAAGAGGAGCTTCTCCCCACTGGACCTGGGGGCACGGACTGCCAGTCGCTGTGAAAGTCACCACTGCCCTCAATTTCTTTGCATCTGGGTCTTTCCAGGGTGCCACCAGAGACATAGTGAGGGTCTCCCAGTTGGCTGCACATAAATGCATAAGCCAGGTGACGGATGGGTTGTTTGCCAGGGTGTCCACTTATGTCAACTTCCCCTTCGACAACAATAGCCAGAATGAGTGGGCACTCGGATTCGCATCTCTGGCTGGCTTCCCATGGATACCGGGTGCCATTGATTGCACACACGTGGCAATCTGAGGACCACCAGGTCAACCAGGAATATTCATCAACTGCTAGGGATTTCATTCCATCAATGTTCAGCTGGCGTGCAACCACAAGAAAAGGTTCATCCAGGTCTGCGCCAAATTGCCTGGGAGTTGTTATGATGCTTTCATCCTGTGGCAGTCCAATATCCCGACCATCTACCTACCTGGATCCAGACTTAAGGGGTGGCTGTTACGTGGCAAAAGCTACCCCCTTCAAATTTGGCTGATGACGTCTGTGAGGAACCCCACTAATGAAGCCCGAGAGGTAAAATGAGAGCCATGTCACCACTAGATGTGTCATCGAGCAAGCCATCGGCATGCTCAAGATGCACTTCAGGTGCCTGGACAGGTCTGGAGGCTTCCTTCAGTACTGGCCAGTGAGGGTCTCCACGATGATCGTGATGTGCTGCATTCTACGCAATATTGCAGTGGAGGACGAAGACTATTCAGATGAAGAAAAGGAAGAGGATGATGATGGGGCACCTTACACACATTGTTACTCGGTAAGCCAGAGATGCCCTAATAGCTTGAAGGTTCAGTTAGTCATTCACACTGGACCAAAGTAACTATCATATACCACCCCATCACAACCCTCCGCCCTCACAAAAAACAGTCCTCTAACCAACCATCCACCCATTGCACATGCCCCAATTGGTCCCGTCAATTCAAGTATTCACATTCATCACCATGCAACTGAAAAGGCGAGTTGCCACCTTGCACGCAAGAAGGGGCAACATGGGGAAGTGTGCAAATTAAAAAAAATTGTGAGGTAATAAGAAAAGGAAACTTAATAACATAACATTTTTCACATAACATTTGTGAATTAAAATTTATTTTTCTTAGTTTGCCTACCTCTCCCTTTGACTTCAGCAGAGGTAGTGACGGGCTGTTCAGATTTCTGCTCTGACTGCTGAGATGCTTTTGGCCTATGACCTCTGGGTTTTGGACCCCGTGAGGGGCTTGCCAAAAATTGCTCCATCTGCACCTGTGCAGGGGCAGACTTGGCCATCAGGAGATGAGGCAGCATATCGAATACTGGGTGGGGGGGGGAGGGAGGGAGCAACTGGTGAGTCGTGTGAGCGCTTTGAGCGGAGTTCCCGCTTCCATGTCCGCTTTTGCCATCATCCCTCTCCTGGGCCAGCAGCACATCACTCCTACCTCTCTGCTGGAGGGCAGTTTGGTGACTATCAGTGGCGTGTTGTAAGGCCATGGATAAGGTATCTGTTATCCTGTTTAAGGTGGCAGACATGCTAGCATCCAAAATCTGCACGGCTTTGGTCATGGAATGCATGGACTGGTTTGATAGTCACGATTGAAGTTTCATGGAGGCTGCCACTCCATAGCCTGCGACATCAATCCACAAATGTTTGAGTTGGACTCCTCCATCCTTTCTGCTATTGTGGAGATTGTGCGTGGCATGTCTACCAGTACCTCACAAATTTGCTGCTGTTCCTCTATGACTCTCCTTTACATCGATGGCCCCTGGGGTTCAGCATCCATGTCCAGAGTTTGGAGAGGAGTGTGCCCCCACCGCCACCCCCCCCCCCCCCCAACCCCCTCCGACATGGATTCTCCACAGTTGTCCCTGCCACCAGGTTCTGCTCGTGCTCACTTGTGAACTGTGGTTCACCAGGTGAAAACCCAACTAACTGTGTCACTGGACCCACCGAAGTGGGTGTATTTGTGCTGGTGCCTGGTAACAAGTCCTGTAATGGTGCACCCTCAGAAGGAATCCGGTCCTCTGAGGAATTGTCGTCCGGAAAGTCAACAGACTGCTGCTCTACGCATGAAGGCCCCAGAGGAGAGAAGAAACGGATATGAATTAGTAGTGGCAATTTAACAATATTGCCACTCAGTATCATTACACTTCTATTTCACCCGTTGCTGAAATCAAGTTAACATGATTGAGTCTTGCATGAGATGAGGGTCAGAGATATTTAATTCTGTCACCAGGCAGCTGCGAAGTCCCAGTCTCTCCATCTCCAATGGTCAGAGATGCCACTGATATCCATGGCTTCTTCCTCTGCAGCTGTCAGCTGCATAATCTGTGGCAGCCCACCTCCAGTCCCTCCCTCTCCCTTCTATTTTGTGCTCTCTTCTCCTGCAATGGGGGAATGAACAGACATACAAGTGTCTGTAAGGCATATGTTCACCCGATGAATGCAGTGCATTCAGTCAGTGTGACTATCAGGCAAATGCATCACATTGCATAAAGATTAGGGTGAATGAATGGATAAATGGGGAGGTGAGGAAGTGCATAGAAAGTGAACGATGGGTGCTCTTGAAACTTAAGTGGGTGTGAGGAGTGATGTGATGTAGTATGTTTGATAAGACAGAGTGAGTGGCGGGGAGGGGGGGTGGTGGGGGCGTTGTACACCACAGGATGTAGGCGAATCTGCAACTGTCCTCACCTTTCCTGACCTGATTGTCATTAAAGTGCTTCCTGCACTGGATCCAGGAATGGGGCACAATGGTCCTGCTACTGACCTCCGCAGCCACCTCCAACCACTCCTTGGTGATAGCAGCAAGTTTCTTCCTCCAGTCGCTGGGGAAGATTATCTCCCTCCTGCTCCTTACTGCACCCAGCAGTACATCAAGTGATGCATTGTTAAATCGAGGTGCAGCCTTTGACAGTCCAGAAGCCATCTTCAAACTTCGCCATCTCTTTGCACAAACTCCTAACTCCTCAATTCCATCTTTGAATTGGCCCTTTTAATAGTCGAGTTGAGATTGCGTCATGCGGGTGCGCATCATGCCCGCTGTAGCATTTGAAGCCACAAAACCCAGAAGTAAAATTATAATTAGGCAGCCATGCTGAAATCTGACATCGTGACGCACCAAAAATTGTTCTAGGTTTGGCGCCCGCTATCGCCTCCCTGCCCTCCGTACCGCCCCCCCCCCCCCCCAACCCCGCTCAGAACCCACCTCTGCGTTATCATTAGACACACTGCGTCACACTTCCATTACACTTCTTCTGACGTCAAAAGGGGAATTTTAACATCTGTCTGCCCCTCCCCCCCCCCCCACCCCACTCCAAGCCTGGTGGGAATGAGGTAGGCATGCATTTAAAATTGTGGAAAGACCACCCCATTCCTGCTTGATTCCTGCCCTCCGCCATATTGACCACATTTTTTTTTAGGTGTCTGAAGCGCCCAATAGAAGCAGGCAGAAGCCTCAAGAATACATGCAAATTGAAGTCCTGTAAGGTTATTAGGACTCCAAAGCGATTTGAACACATCAGAATGGAAGTCCAGCCCAGCGTTAAACCCGCTCAGTAAATCCTAGCAAGATTAGTTTCAAAGAGCCATAGGAAGCAGTATTTAAAGGGTCACTCACCTGCAAACAGGTGATCTGTTTGTTATTGTTTTTTTTGGATTGCCACAGGAGAGTTTATCTTGGAGATTGATTTTATTTTTTTCCCTGCATTTATTCTGCCCAGACATGCTCAATAATCATACAGCTTATGACGGGCGCCCTTCTTGCTACTTAAATCTGTCTCCATGAGGAGGAGGAGGAGGAGGAGGAAGAGTAGCAGCAGCAGGCTGTGATGCCACAAAATACAGCAGTTGGCCTTTTGGAAGACAACAAGTGAGGGGGGCAGCTCTAAGAAGGTCTTACCTAGCCTATAGGGTCTACAGGCCCAGAGTGGCATTCCTGAATCTGTCTGAGAAGCAGTGCATGAGGAGGCAACACTTCCAGGCAGGATGTCGCAAGCCTCTGCAGTCTCCTGCAACAAGACCGTGGCCTAGATGGTCATGCTTTGTATGTAGCAGTCAAAGTCACCACCGCCCTTAACTTCTTCACCTCAGGATCTTTACAGCGTGCTATGGGGACATTTCCTGCATCTTGCAGTCTGCAGTTCATAAGTGCATCAGGTCTCTGATGCCCTCTTTGTCAGGGCCAATAACTACATCGCCTTCCCAATGGACATCAGCAGTCAAAATGAAAGGGTTCTGGGATTTGCAGCAGTGGTCGGCTCCCTTATGTGCAAAAGATCATAGATGTCACACATGTAGCCACTAGGGTACCAGAAAACCAGCCAAGAGCATTCATTAATAGGAAGGGATTTCATTCCATCAATGTTCAGCTCACTTGTGATTACTGACAACTAATTATGCAAGTGTGTGCCAGGTTTCCAGGCAGCTGTAACAATGCCTCCTTCAACCATACCCCCCCCCCCCACCCCGCCCCACTATTACCTGTCTGGGAATGTTAGAGGATGGCTGCTTGGGGACAATGGTTACTTCCTCCACACATGGCTGATGACACCCCTTCACAAACACCCATTATACACCTCTCCTGATTTTTGTTTCCACAATGAGCCATTGAGGAAAAGCTAGGAGTGGAGACCAGAAACTTGATCGAAAAGATGGATTTTGAGTTTTTAAAAGTAGAGCAAGAAATAGAGGCAGAGGAGTGGGGCTCAGGTAACTGAGGCTCTGTCACTAATGGTGGGGTGAAGGGAGAGTGGGATACACAAGAGGCACTGAGCTGGAAGACAAGGAGGATATGGAAGGGAATGTAAAGCCGGAGGAGGCTGCACAAATGGGTGGGGCGAGGCTGTGACTCCATCCCATTTTCCTGGTTGGGGCTCATTAGATTTACCACAAGCCTTTTTGCCCTATATCTCAAACCATTAAGGAGACAAAAAGGAAACTATAAAGCATAAATATTGATGTTTCAAGCTATGTTTCAAAGCTCTGTTTGTTAAAACAAATATCTAACTTGATTTGGGTGCTTTGCTTTTCAGTGCACTTTAGAGAAATGTAGATTTTTATATTATAAAATGTATGTGACTTGTTGCATGAGAAAATGCTTATTTTCTAAATAGTCTGCTGATTTGATATTGTAGCTGCCAGTGATGGCCTGGCTCAATGAAATCACCTTTGTAGCTGAATGAAAGTAATTATTTTAACCACACCAAGTTGATTTGTGTATCTAATGGTGTATGGATGTAAGTGTGTGAGAGAGGTGACTCTGTATTAAAGATAATAAAATAGCCTCTTCTTTTATTCGCTCATAGGATATGGGCGTCTCTGGCGAGGCCAGCATTTATTGCCCATCCCTAATTGCGCTTGAGAAGGTGGTGGTGAGCCGCCTTCTTGAACCACTGCAGTCCGTGTGGTGAAGGTTCTCCCACAGTGCTGTTAGGAAGGGAGTTCCAGGATTTTGAAGGGAGTTCCAGCGACGATGAAGGAACAGCAATATATTTCCAAGTTGGGATGGTGTGTGACTTGGAGGGAAACGTGCAAGTGGTGGTGTTCCCATGTGCCTGCTGCCCTTGTCCTTCTAGATGGTCGAGGTTGTGGGTTTTGGAGGTGCTGTTGAAGAAGCCTTGGCAAGTTGCTGCAGTGCATCCTGTGGATGGTACACACTGCAGCCACTGTGCGCCGGTGGTGAAGGGAGTGAATGTTTAGAGTAGTGGATGGGGTGCCAATCAAGCGGGCTGCTTTGTCCTGGATGGTGTCGAGCTTCTTGAGTGTTGTTGGAGCAGCACTCATCCAGGCAAGTGGAGAGCATTCCATCACACACTCCTGACTTGTGCCTTGTAGATGGTGGCAAGGCTTTGGGGAGTCAGGAGGTGAGTCACTGGCCGCAGAATACCCAGCCTCTGACCTGCTCTTGTAGCTACAGTATTTATATGGCTGGTCCAGTTAAGTTTCTGGTCAATGGTGACCCCCAGGATGTTGATGGTGGGGGATTCGGCGATGGTAATGCCGTTTGAATGTCAAGGGGAGGTGGTTAGACACTCTCTTGTTGGAGATGGTCATTGCCTGGCACTTGTCTGGGCGCGAATGTTACTTGCTACTTATCAGCCCAAGCCTGGATGTTGTCCAGGTTTTGCTGCATGCGGGCACGGTCTGCTTCATTATCTGAGGGGTTGTGAATGGAACTGAACACTGTGCAATCAGCGAACATCCCCATTTCTGACCTTATGATGGAGGGCAGGTCACTGATGAAGCAGCTGAAGATGGTTGGGCCAAGGACACTGCCCTGAGGAACTCCTGCAGCAATGTCCTGGGGCTGAGATGATTGGCCTCCAACAACCACTACCATCTTCCTCATGTTACTTGTATGAAAGACCAAATCCACAGTTTTGTTATGAATAGTGGAAGTCCTTTTCCCCATGACACATGCAGATTTATTTATTTCTGTAACTGTGGTATGCGAGGGCAACAAAGTTATTTATTTACTAACTTCAGTTGGTTAGGAAGACACTTTATATATTTCCCAGAAACCAATTAAAAACACTTACTTTGTTGTTGCTGAGCATATCTCTTACAAACTTTTTTCCAAATAGTTTCAATGGAGACGTGCCCCTATCCCTCATCCCAGAACCACCTCCTTACTATAAAGTAACCTGTGATTTGCCATGAGCAGCACTATAGGAGATCCGCTAGTATGTTTTGAAATAAATTATATGGGATGGCCTATAGCTTTAATGTGTACAAGGCGTTTTAAATTGTTTCTGTTATTACTTTAGATTGCAAATCACTACGTTTCAAAGTATGATCGTACAGAGTTCAGAGTCCGATTTAAACCAAAGCTGTGTTGTGAGGTTTCAAGACCCACATTGGTTTATTCTGATCATGTGACAATTTTTCAGTACAAATGGAAGATGCAAGTTTTTCATTTCACTAAGGCAGTCATTTGCCTGAGGTTCATCATAGAAATTGATTTACCAGTGCACACATTTAAATATTTTTAAAAATGTATTAAACTAGGAATTTACTGGAAACAGATTTGCAGAGATTAACTGATAGAGTACATGGGTAGAAAATTTGGATTACAAATTAACACAAAGAAGACAAGGGTCATGTAATTTGGGAAGCAGCAGGAAGATGTACACATTATAGTTTGAGGGGATGCAGCTGAACAGGTGGAAAAGTTTCTATACCCTGATGGGTTAGAGAATGAGAGTTGTGAAGAAGACATCAAAAGATGGATTGGATTTGCTTCTGCATTTGGAAGATTAAACAGGAAACGGAAGGCTAAAGATATTTTTGAAAAAAATGAAGGTAAGAGTAAGAGCGATGGTTATTCCCATATTATTATACGGATCTGAGTGCTGGAACATGAGAAGTTGATGAGCAAAAAATACTAACAGTTGAGAGGAATACTGGGAGTATCCAGGATGCAAATAGTCAAGAATAATATAATAAGAATATGGCTTGGACAAGAAACAATATTTATACAGAAGATCCAAGAAAGACGACTGCGATAGTTTGGGCACATTTCAAGAATGGAAACAGCTAGAATACCTTTCATGTACCTGTCTATCAAGGTACATGGAACAAGAAGCTGAGAAAGACCAAGGAAGTACAGGATAGACAATATCAAGAGTGACTTGTCATGGAAGGGATACAGATGATTGAAGTGGCCAGGCTAGTTCAGAACCAATAACAGTGGAGTGAATGCATTCGGCCCCATCGTCGTTGCTGAGCTGGCGGATGGGAATTTAAATATGGTATTTATTAAACACTTTAAAACTTGCCACTGGACTTTAATTTGAGATAATCAGTTTAACTGATTTTTGCCAGTGGTACGAAACCAAAAAGAGTCAGAATTCTGTCCATTTGACAAGTTACTGCACTGAGCACTTTACCAATCAGAAGCCAGGTTAATAACACTACTCAACATATAAGATATACATAGCTGCATGAGGAATAATCCTAATGTGCTGATTTTTTCAAAATCCCCCTTTTCTCTCCTTCTCACTTATGATTTGGATTGGTTCCATTGGCACAGTCTTCTAGTGTTATCTTATCCAAGTATTAATTCTTTACATGTGTATCTTGAGAGCTGGAAGGTTCTTTTGATGTAAAAGGCCATCACTGCGAAGCTTTATTCCATGTTCACTCAACATTCACACATGGAAGGAATGATAGAACGTGCATTTATATCAAACTTTTCGTGATCTCAGAATACCGCAAAGTGCTTCACAGCCAATGAAGCACTTTTAAAGTGTAGTCATTATTTACACTGGAAAATGGGGCGGTAGGTAAAACAAATCTTTTTAAATAGTTCCATCCACTGGTTGCCTGAGGCCTGCCTGACTTGATTTATAGAGCAGGCCTCAAAATGGGTGGCCAGCACTCCAATCTGAAACAGGTGGGAGCCTTATTTAAATATTTACATTAAAATTTTAAAAACAGACAAGCCCAGAGAGAAATCATGAGTAGAATTAAGTAACATATCAAGTCAATATATTCCCCCTCCCCTTTTTCTGATTGTATGTCTGCCCATCTTTTTTAATTTTCAGATTTGTAGAAGGTTTTGCATGCAAAATGTTAACTTGTCTATTCCCTCTGTAAATGCTGACAGACCTGCTGTGTGCTTTTTCAGCAGTTTCTGTCTTTGTCTCACCTCCTGTGTCTAGTTCATCTGTCCATTGTGTTCTGCCCTAGGGCAGGTCCTAACTCAAGTCTCACTCGTATGACATCCTTCAGCCATGTATTAGGGAAGAGTAGCTGAATTGGTTACATTACCTTTCTCTCAGTTTTTATCTTTGGAGTACCTTCTCCTCGGTGGGCTGCAACCAAGGCTAAAAAGCACCACCTACCTTTTACGATGGGGGGCACTCACTTCTGTCGGACTTAATAACACCCACTGGTTGTCAACCCTGTATTCAGAGCCGGCGCTTCAGTCTCCAGTCGCTGGGGCTGTCTGGAGTGAGACTCAAACCCAATCCTTCTGACTCAGGCGGAATTACTACCACTGATCCTGTGGTCACTCTGTCCAGGAGCAAGTACTCAGCTGGATGTAAACCCAATATTTAGAGACCACAGTCTAGTCTCCACTCAACAGGGTTGTCTGGAGTGGGCCTCAAGCCCTTCGCCGTCTGACTTGTTTTTGTA
The DNA here is from genome assembly GCF_035084215.1 of Heptranchias perlo. Lineage (NCBI taxonomy): Eukaryota > Metazoa > Chordata > Chondrichthyes > Hexanchiformes > Hexanchidae > Heptranchias > Heptranchias perlo. Next base: position 71,544,507 of record NC_090328.1, read on the forward strand.
CGGAATCGCTTGCCGAGCAACCCAAACGCCAACATGTTGGCCCTGATTAGAGTTGCCACATTTTGCCTAGTCCCAAACTGGACAACAGTAGAACTGGAGCCATAATAATCCTTTTAAAAACTAATAATTATTTTAATTATATTGTGTACATTCAACATTCAATTGATATAATAAAATATTTATTTAAATAATATCTCTTTCTGTTGGGAAGGTTTCCTGGTCACTGCCTCTTTGCTAGCTCTTTGATTAGATGCAGCAGTGCCTTTCGCAACCTTGGCATCCTATTTGACCCTGAGAGCTTCCAACCACATATCCACTCCATCATCAAGACCGCCTACTTCCACCTCCGTAATATCACGCATCTCAGCCCCTGCCTCAGCTCTTAAGAACATAAGAAATAGGAGCAGGAGTAGGCCATATGGCCCCTCGAGCCTGCTCCACCATTCAATAAGATCATGGCTGATCTTCGGCCTCAACTCCACTTTCCCGCCCAATCCCCGTATCCCTTGGCTCCCCTAGAGTCCAAAAATAAATCTATCTCAGCCTTGAATATACTCAAAGACTCAACATCCACAGCCCTCTGAGGTAGAGAATTCCAAAGATTAACAACCCTCTGAGTGAAGAAATTTCTCCTCATCTCAGTCTTAAACCGCCGACCCCTTATCCTGAGACTATGCTCCCTAGTTCTAGACTCTGCAGCCAAGGGAAACAACCTCTCCACATCTACCCTCTCAAGCCCCCTCACAATCTTATGTTTCAATGAGATCACCTCTCATTCTTCTAAACTCCAGAGAGTATAGGCCCATTCTACACAATCTCTCCTCATAGGACTCTCCCAGGAATCAATTTAGTGAACCTTCGTTGCACCGCCTCGAAGGCAAGTATATCCTTCCTTAGATCTGCTGCTGAAACCCTCATCCATGCCTTTGTTACTTCTAGAGTTGACTATTCCAATGCTCTCTTGGCCTGTCTCCCATCTTCCACCCTCCATAAACTTCAGCTCATCCAAAATTCTGCTGCCCGTATCCTAACTCGCACCAAGTCCCGTTCACCCATCACCCCTGTGCTCGCTGACCTACATTGGCTCCCAGTCTGGCAATGCCTCGATTTTAAAATTCTCATCCTTGTTTCAAATCCCTTCATGGCCTCGCCCCTCCTCATCTCTGTAACCTCCTACAACCCTCTGAGATCTCTGCGCTCCTCCAATTCTTGCCTTTTGTGCTTCCCTGATATTAATCACTCTATCATCGGCGGCTGTGCCTTCAGCTGCCTAAGCCCTAAGCTCTGGAATTCCCGCCCTAAGCTCTCCGCCTCTCTACCTCTATCTTCTTTAAGACCATCCTTAAAACCTACATCTTTGACCAAGCTTTTGGTCATCTGTCCTAATATCTCATGTGTCAAATTTTGTTTGATAAGCACTCCTGCGAAGCGCCTTGGGACGTTTTACTACGTTAAAGGCACTATATAAATGCAAGTTGTTGTATTATTGCTCAGTGTGTTTAAGTAGTATTTTGCATAAATTTTTGTACCTAGTTTTTGTATTAGTTACCATATACAAACATATAAAACTTATACACAGGAAACAAATAGCTGGTCCATTGTGCCTGTCCCATACAGTCATGTTATAACGAAGCATCATATCTTAAACGCATGTCCCCACGCATTACCTAATCGAATTCAAATAGTTATCCAACTTAGACAGAGTCTTGTCCCTTCATTATTTTAAATACCTCCGTTCAAACTCCCTGAAGCCTATGCGTTTATAGAGTAAATAGACCCAACGCTCTACGAATATTATGATTACTAAGGGCTTTTAAACTAGTTACCAATCCAATGGCCCTCCTCTGAACCTTCTCCAGACTATCTATATCACTCACCATGTGAGGGGACCAGAAATGGACGCAGTATTCTAGATGGGGCCTAACTGAGATCTTGTACAAGGACACTATGGTACTCTTTGTATTGTATCGTCCTAGCTATATATGCGGATAATCTATTTGCTTCTGTTATGACTGCATGATGGTGAGCCTTGAGAGACCAGTGCACTATAATAGCTAGGCCTTTTTCCCGCTCAACAGACTTTAGTTTAGAATCCTGCATGGTATATACATGCTTGGCATTTGCCCTACTGACATACATTACATTACACTACATTTATCTACATTAAATGTCATCTGCCAGATGTGAGCCTATTTTCCCCATTACATCAAGATCTGACTGTAGTCTTTTTTTCTCATTAAGAGTTCTGACACTAGCACTAATCTTTGTGTCAACTGGGAATTTGCAGACCCCAATGCCATCATCCAGATCATTAATATAGATTGAAGAGCAACGATCCTAATACCAATTCCTGTAGGACTCCACTAGTAACCAGTCTCCAAGCAAAACCACTACCATTAATAACAACTCTCTGCCTACTAGAATGCAACTGTCTTTATACAACTGAGGATCTGCCCTCCAAATCCTACAGGACCCTATCTTATTCAGTGACCTATTGTCTGGCACGTTGTCACAAGGTTTTTGAAAATCCAGGTATACTCCACAGTAGACTATCTTAATCCACCAACCATAAACCTCCTCAAAAAAATCAACCACGCTGATGAGACATGACCTTCTTTTCCAGAAGCCATGTTGAGAGTCTCTGACCACCTGGACAGAGAAGGGGTAATTATTCAGAATATCTCTAATGATTCCTTCCAGCAATTTGCCTATAACTGAAATCGAGCTAATGGACCTATAATTTCCCGGTTCTGATTTGTTGCCCTTTTATGAATATTGACACCGCATCAGCCTCCCTCCAGTCCATGGGAACATTCCCTGACTCCAGCATACTGCTAAATATATTAAAAAGGTACTCACTGAGCACAGCTTTGAGCACCATCGGATGAATGCTGTCAAGAAAAGCAGCCCAATCTGACTTAAGACCCCTTATTCTTTCCAGGACTACATCTGCATCCACTTTGACATTTACAACTTTAGTGTAAAATGTACATTGCATTAATGGTATGGTATCCTTGGAGACATTCCCTAGTTCCAGTTATACTGCAAGATATTTATCTGCACCCTTTCTGTCTCAATTTACATTTTTAAATTTTCTATAGCTGGGACTGGCTGTTCCTCTCCTAACACTGATGATTAAAGATCTCCCGTGTGGGAGCTAAGCACAGCCGCCGCCCCCCGCCCCCACCACCCCCTCACACCGGGCTACCCTTGGACAGAATTCATCAAATTTTCTAATGAAACTGAGGAAACACTGCAAGAAGGCAGAAAAGGGCCCTTGGAGATTTATTATGTTCCTCCTCCACGATCACCCAGGTACCAACAATTAATGGCAAATTAGCAGATTGCTTTTAAAAATTGCCCTAGCAGTACAAAGTGGAAGCTAATGATAAATGGAAAAAGCTCAGGCTGGGGCACAGTTCCACGAGAATCTACTCACAGCTGCTCAAATTATTCACATATGACATTAAAGGATTTCCTGTGGAGTTACTCAAGGTGAGTCAGAGGATATGCTATTTTATAATGCGGATTAAGCCATGTAACACACAATGGCCTGGAACTTCCAGTGGAGGCGTAATTAGGAAGTTACGGCAAAATCTTACGCAAAATTCACGCCCGTTTTGCCAGCAGCAATTTACACCAAAATTTCCTGCCGATTTTTCTAGCATACATCAGAACGTAAAAATCAAAAGAAAGGGTAAATCAAGAACAAACAAAAAATCAAGGAGTGACGTCACAGGACAGCTGGTAGGTAATTGGTTGGTGAGTATTGCTGGTTTTTTCTCTCTGTTAGGGCAGGGTTTAAACTAAGAGCTGCAAAACTTTAACTTGCCATTACTTTATTAAATTAATAACTTAAACTAGATAATCTAATTAGTTAATAAAACTAAAAATAATCGAGCAAATAAAAACTTTAACTAATTAAATATATAAAACAAGGTTAGATTGGGTAGCAAGGCAGGTGGAGTGTCGTAACTGCAGCACATGTGAGTTTGTGGAGAGCAGCGTGATCCCAGACAACCACATCTGCAGTAAGTGTCTACAGCTTGAGGAACTTTGGCTCAGAGTTGTTGAGCTGGAGTCCGAGCTGCAGACATTGCGATGCATCAGGGAGGGGGAGAGCGTCCTGGACACTTTGACCCAGGAGGCAGTCACACCCCTTAGGTTAGGTAGTAGTTTAGAGTTGGTCAGTGGTCAGGGACAGGAGGATGTGACTGTGAGTCAGGCAGGTATGGGAACCCAGGATGCAGTGGTGGAGGAGCCTCAGTTTTTGACATTGTCCAACAGGTACAAGGTACTTGCTACCTGTATGGATGAGAACAAGGGCTGCAGGGAGGATGGGCAAACTGACCATGGCACCGTGGTACAGGAGGCCATTCAAGAGTGGGGGATAGATACTGTTCTCTGCAGCTGCAGCCGGGAGTCCCGAAGGCTGTGTTGACTGCCTGGGAGCAGGGTTAAGGATATCTCCACACGTCAGGAAAAGAACTTGGAGCATGGGGAGGTGGGGAGGATCCAGTTGTTGTGGTCGATGTATGAACCAACGACATAGTTGGAACTAGGAATGAGGTTCTGCTGAGGGAGTTTGAGGAGCTAGGGTCTAAATTAATAAGCAGAACCTCAAAGTTAATAACCCCTGGATTACTGCCTGAGCCATGCACAAATTGGCATAGGGTCAAACAGATCAGAGAGTTAATTGCGTGGCTCAAAGAGTGGTGTGGGAGTCTGGAGTTTCGATCCATTGGGCATTGGCACCACTAATGGGGAAATACAGAGCCCGTTGGGACGGGCTCCATTTGAACCGGGCTGGGACCAGTGTCCTGGCAATTCGAATAACTAGGGCTGTAGATGTGGCTTTAAACTAAAAAAGGCAGGTTGGGGGGATTCAGGTGAGGGGAAATTTAGAAATCTAAAGAGAAACGTCAAGGCAATAGAGCAGTGTAGCGATTTGGGTAAAGATAAGCAGAGTGTGACGGGAAGGGACAGAGAGTTTAACGGTAATAGTGCATCAGCGAATAAGGTCAAATCAGGGAAAAATGGTAAAAAGTTAGAATTAAAGACGCTTTGTCTGAATGCACAAAGCATTCATAACAAGATAGATGAATTAGTGGCACAAATAGAGTTAAATGGATTTGATCTAATAGCCATTACAGAGACATGGTTGCAAGGTGACCAAGGTTGAGAACTAAATATTCCAGGGTACTTGACGTTTCGAAAAGGCAGACAAAATGGAAAAGGAGGGGGTGTAGCCCTGATAATAAAGGATGACATAAGGACAGTAGTGAGGAAGGGTATTGGCTCAGAAGATCAGGAAGCAGAATCAGTATGGGTGGAAATAAGAAATAACAAGGGGCAAAAAACATTATTGGGAGTAGTTTATAGGCCCCCTAACAGTAGTTGGACAGAGTATTAATCAAGAAATAATATCAGCTTGTAACAAAGATAATGTAATAAATTGTGGGGGACTTTAACCTTCATATAGACAGGACAAATCACATTTGCAAAGATAGTTTGGAGGACGATTTCGTGGAATGCATTGGAGACTGTTTCCGAGAACAATACATTGTGGAACCAACCAAGGGACAGACTATTTTAGATCTTGTCCTGTGTAATGAGACAGGGTTAATTAGTAATCTCAAAGTAAGGGATCCTCTGGGGAAGAGTGATCATAATATGATAGAATTTCACATTGAGTTTGAAAGTGACGTACTTAAGTCAGAAACTAGAGTCTTAAACTTAAATAAAGCCAATTACATAGGTATGAGGGGCGAGTTGCCTAAGGTAGATTGGGAAATTAGATTAAAAGATATGACAGTAGGTAAGCAATGGCAAACATTTAAAGAAATATTTCATAATACTCAACAAACATATATTCCATTGAGAAATAAAAACTCAAGGGGCAAAATTATCCATTTGTGGTTAAAAGATGAGGCTTATAATGTTGCCAAGAAGAGTAGTGAGCCTGAGGATTGGGAGAGTTTTCGAAACCAGCAAAGGATGACCAAAAAATTGATAGCGGGAGAAAATAGAATGAGAGTAACCGAGCAAGAAATATAAAAACAGACTGTAAGAACTTCTACAAGTATGTAAAAAGGAAGAGAGTAGCAAAAGTAAACATAGGTCCCTTAGAGGCTGAGACAGGAGAAATTATAATGGGGAATAAGGAAATGGCAGAGACGTCAAACAAATATTTTGTATCTGTCTTCACAGTAGAAGACACAAAAAACATACCAGTAATAGTGGGGAACCAAGGGTTTAATGAGAGTGAGGAACTTGAAGTAATTAATATTAGTAAAGAAAAAGTATTAGAGAAATCAATGGGACTAAAAGTCGACAATTCCCCTGGACCTAATGGCCTACATCCTAGGGTTCTAAAAGAGGTAGCTGCAGAGATAATGGATGCATTGGTTTTGATCTTCCAAAATTCCCTAGATCTAGAACAGTTCCAGTGGATTGGAAGGTAGCAAATGTAACCCCGCTATTCAAGAAAGGAGGGAGGGAGAATTCAGGGAACTGCAGGCCAGTTAGCCTGATATCAGTCGTCGGGAAAATGCTGGAATCCATTATTAAGGAAGTGGTAACAGGGCACTTAGAAAATCATAATATGATTAGGCAGAGTCAACATAGTTTTATGAAAGGGAAATCGTGTTTGACAAATGTATTTATTTTTTGAGGATGTAACTAGCAGGGTAGATAAAGGGGAACCAGTGAATACAGTATATTTGGATTTTCAAAAAGCATTCGCTAAGGTGCCACACAAAAGGTTGTTATATAAGATAAGGGCTCACGGGATTGGGGGTAATATATTAGCATGTATAGAGGATTGGTTGATGGAGAGAAAACAGAGATTAGGAATAAGTGGGTCATTTTCAGGTTGTCAGGCTGTAACTAGTGGGGTGCCTCAAGGATCAGTGCTTAGGCCTCAGCTATTTACAATCTATATTAATGACTTAGATGAAGGGATCGAGTGTAATGTATCCAAGTTTGCTGACGATACAAAGCTAGGTGGGAAAGTAGGCTGAGAGGAGGACACAGAATGTGTAAAGGGATATAGACAGGTTAAGTGAGTGGGCGAGAAGGTGGCAGATGGATTATAATGTGGGGAAATGTGAGGTTATTCACTTTGGTAGGAAGAATAGAAAAACAGAATATTTTTTAAATGGTGAGAAACTATTAAATGTTGGTGTTCAGAGAGATTTGGGTGTCCTTGTACACGAAACACAGAAAGTTAACATGCAGATACAGCAATTAGGAAGGCAAAAGGTATGTTGGCCTTTATTGCATGGGGATTGGAGTATAAGAGTAAGGAAGTCTTGCTACAATTGTACAGGGCTTTGGTGACACCACGCCTGAAGTACTGTGTACAGTTTTGGTCTCTTACCTAAGGAAGGATATACTTACCTTAGAGGGGATGCATCGAAGGTTCACTAGATTAATTCCTGGGATGATAGGATTGTCCTTTGAGGAGAGATTGAGTAAAATGGTCCTATATTTTCTGGAGTTTAGAAGAACTAGAGGATCTCATTGAAATGGATAAAATACTTAGAGGGCTTGACAGGGTAGATGCTAAGAGGCTGTTTTCCTCTGGCTGGAGAGTCTAGAACTAGGGGGCATAGTCTCAGGAAAAGGGGTCGGCCATTTAGGACTGAGGTGAGGAGGAATTTCTTCACTTAGCGGGTTGTGAATCTTTGGAATTCTATGTATGCTCAGTCGTTGAGTATATTCAAGACTGAGATCGATAGATTTTTGGACTCTAAGGAAATCAAGGGATATGGGGATTGGGCGGAAAAGTGGAGTTGAGGTTGAAGATTGGCCATGATCTTACTGAATGGCGGAGCAGGCTCGATGGGCTGTATGGCCGACTCCAGCTCCCATTTCTTATGTTCTTATCAGCGTAAATAAGTGGAAATCAGTGTAAACAATTCAGGCCGAGGAAAGCGTGGAACTCACACTATATATTCTTTCTTTAAGTATGAAAATTGAAGTTTAAAGGCATCTAGCCGTCATTTCTGCCTATTAAACAAAGCGTGTTTAAGAATATGCAATCGTGGAAGCTTTTCATTTTTTAATGAGACTCATTCTGGTACCATAAAAACGCATTCAAAGAAACGGAAAATACAGTGCAGGTCTCAGTGAGGAGAAATTTAAAAATTGCTTTTTTACAAAGGGTCACAAAACAGATAGTAAGAGCTACAAAAAGAGGGTATGAAAAGAAACTTGCAAGGGATATCAAAACCAATACGAAGAACTTTTATAGTTATATTAGGAAAAAGCGGGTGGTCAGGAGCAGTGTTGGCCCCATAAAAACTGAAAGTGGGAATATTGTCATTGACAATGGGGAAATGGCGGACAAGTTGAATACTTACTTTGCGTCAGTATTTAAGTAGAAAAAGAGGATAGCATGCTGGAAATCCCAAGAAAACTAATATTGAATTGGGGACAGGGACTCATTAAAATTAACATAAGTAAAACAACAGTAGTGAAGAAAATAATAGCACTAAAGAGTGACAAATCCCCAGGACCAGATGGTTTCCATCCCAGGGTTTTAAAGGAAGTAGGTGAGCACATTGCAGATGCCCGAACTATAATCTTTCAAAGTTCTGTAGATTCAGGAAACGTCCCTCTAGATTGGAAAATTGCACATGTCACTCCGCTTTTTAAGAAAGGAGAGAGAGGGAAATCAGGGAATTATAGACCAGTTAGCCTAACATCTATGGTGGGGAGAATGCTGGAGTCTATAATTAAGGATAGGGTGACTGAACACCTCGCAAATTTTCAGTTAATCAGAGAGAGCCAGCATGGATTTGTGAAAGGTAGGTCGTGCCTGACAAACCTGATTGAATTTTTTGAAGAAGTGACTAAAGTAGTGGACGGGGAATGTCAATTGATGTTATTTATATGGACTTCCAGAAGGCATTTGATAACGTCCCACATAAGAGACTGTTAGCTAAGATAGAAGCCCATGGAATCGAGGGAAAAGTACGGACTTGGTTAGGAAGTTGGCTGAGCGAAAGGCGACAGAGTAGGGATAATGGGTAGGTACTCACATTGGCAGGATGTGACCAGTGGAGTCCCGCCGGGATCTGTCTTGGGGCCTCAATTATTCACAATATTTATTAACGACTTAGATGAAGGCATAGAAAGTCTTATATCTAAATTTGCCGATGACACAAAGATTGGTGGCATTGTAAGCAGTGTAGATGGAAAACATAAAATTACAAAGTGATATTGATAGATTAGGTGAATGGGCAAAACTGTGGCAAATGTGAGGTCATCCACTTTGGACCAAAAAAGGATAGAACAGGGTACTTTCTAAATGGTAAAAAGTTTAAAAACAGTGGATGTCCAAAGGGACTTAGGGGTACAGGTACACAGATCATTGAAGTGTCATGAACAGGTGCAGAAAACAATCAATAAGGCTAATGGAATGCTGGCCTTTATATCTAGAGGACTCGAGCACAAGGGGGCAGAAGTTATGCTGCAGCTATACAAAACCCTGGTTAGACCACACCTGGAGTACCTGGCACTGCACCTTCGAAAGGACATATTGGCATTGGAGGGAGTGCAGCGTAGGTATACTAGAATGATACCCGGACTTCAAGCGTTAAATTACGAGGAGAGATTACACAAATTGGGGTTGTATTCTCTGGAGTTTCAAAGGTCAAGGGATGATCTGATCGAAGTTTATAAGATATTAAGGGGAACAGATAGGGTGGATAGAGAGAAACTCTTTCCGCTGGTTGGGGATTCTAGGATTGGTGGCACAGTCTAAAAATTAGAGGAAGACCTTTCAGGAATGAGATTAGAAAATACGTCTACACACAAAGGGTGGTAGAACTTTGGAACTCTCTTCCCCAAATGGCAATTGATGCTAGCTCAATTGCTAATTTTAAATCTGAGATAGATAGCTTTTTGGCAACCAAAGGTATTAAGGGATATGGGCCAAAGGCAGGTATATGGAGTTCGATCACAGATCAGCCATGATCGTATCAAATGGCGGAGCGAGCTCGAGGGGCTGAATGGCCTACTCCTGTTCCTATGTTAGTTTGTTCCTATGCTTTAAAAAATCACCATATAACATTAAAAATATGACCTTGAGTCCTGCTGCACCTAAAATTTTGGATTTAAATTTACACCCATTCTGAACAAGTGTAATTACAGGAAATTCCTGTTTTCCACTCTTTTGCTTGGGTGCAAGGCTATAATAATGACCAGAGGAGGGCAAAGGTTTTGAAAAATCAAGATATTTGGGCGTGGTGTGAAAAAGGGCATAAGTTACTTAAACCGCAAATCGGCATTAGGCCACGATTACGCATTTGTTTGGGTGTAAATTTGAAGGAAATTCTGGGCCAGTGTTTTATAATATAGTTGACCTCCAGCAACATTGCTGATGAATAAAAAAAATTCTTTCTCTCTTCTAGTAACTGTCTTTTTGTTTTTTATCTTACACCCTTTTTCTGTCTCTTTATGGCTATAACATACTTTTCTCATTGTGGTATCTGACTCTTTCTCATTGTTTCTGTCTGACTTTTTCTGTAAGTTTCTCTTCCTATCGGGTCTATAGGCAGTCAGGGAAGGGGTTGGGATATTGGAGACCCACAGGCCCTCGTATGGCTCCCCAATTCTCCCTCAACTGCCAGTGATGCGGCATAAGAACATAAGAACATAAGAAATTGGAGCAGGAGTAGGCCAATCGGCCCCTCGAGCCTGCTCCGCCATTCAATAAGATCATGGCTGATCTGATCCCAACCACAAATCTAAAGAACACAAGAAGTCGGAGCAGGACCCGGCCACATAGCCCCTGGGCCCTCTCCGCCACCCACAGGGCATTGACCGATCCGAACTCAGCTTCATGTCCAATTTCCTGCCCGCTCCCCATAACCCCTAATTCCCTTTACTTCTAGGAAACTGTCTATTTCTGTTTTAAATTTATCTAATGATGTAGCTTCCACAGCTTCCTGGGGCAGCAAATTCCACAGACCTACCACCCTCTGAGTGAAGAAGTTTCTCCTCATCTCAGTTTTGAAAGAGCAGCCCCTTATTCTAAGATTATGCCCCCTAGTTCTAGTTTCACCCATCTTTGGGAACATCCTTACTGCATCCACCCGATCAAGACCCTTCACAATCTTATATGTGACAGTCTCTGACAGTCTCTCCCTTCTCCACCTAGACCTAAAACAGATATGGGAAACATCAGTGAACGAACATGTATAAGAGTCTCTCAGAGATATTGGGGACATCCAGAAGAGAGAGGAAAGACTGGAGAATGGGAGCACGGAGCACTGGGATTCGGGCAGTAGAGTGTGGGTGAAGTTGGGTGGGTTAGAGTGTAGAAGTACTGGAGCAGATGCACTGGAGGAGACAAGGTTGTGGGAGCACTGAGGGGGGGAGATAAGAAATTCAAGCAATAAGAGTGTATGTGCACTGAAGGGGGAAAATGGTTTCTGGGGACATTGAGGAGATGAGAGAGCTGAGGGAGGAGATGTGGGCTGGGAAGCTGAGAAGCTTGGGCCCTGTTTACAGGCCCTGGTCCTGAATACAGGCCTAGATCTGGGAGTTGCCAGACTCAGGAGTACAGCACACGCGTTGGTCAGGGGCACAATAGAGGAGCTGTACTAGAACACAGCAGAATAGGCTGCAGTGGTGAGAAGCAGAAATATTGAACAGGAGACTTGGTAGAGAAAGGCACAGCCTAAGAGGCTGTAAAGATATTTTTTGATGAGGAGTGACCAGATGTGCCGTAGAAGAGTGAGGTACAAATAAATGTGACCATCACATCTTTTGACCATGGCTTGGCACGTTTCATTTTGTTCCGGCAAAACCCTGAATCTCTGAAGCCAAGTATTTCGTTTTTATATTTTGAAGCCAGCCTATGAAGCCACCACCTTCTCAAGGGCAATTAGGGATGGGCAATAAATGCTGGCCTCGCCAGCGACGCCCACAGCCCATGAATGAATAAAAAAAATGAAGCAGGGGAACTGGTGTGTGTAGTGAAAGAGGAGAGGCAGACGTGCCATTGGGGGGAGAGAGAGAGAGAGACACACACACAGATAGAAGTAGAGGAGGATGAGAGACAGGAGAGGAATGGGAAATAGAAAGAGAAGGACATGGAGGAACTTATGCAACATGTTCATCCTTGATAATAAATATGACCAAAAGCTATTTAATTCTAGTTCTGAATTTTTTTGGCTGAGCTCCATCAAAAAAAATCTCAGCCTAACATGTCCCACTAGCTAAGATATTGGTTATGTGCAAACAATCTCTTTTTCCTCCATGTCCTTCTCTTTCTATTTCCCATTCCTCTCCTGTCTCTCCTCCTCCTCTACTTCTATCTGTGTGTGTGTCTCTCTCTCTCTCTCCCCCCCAATGGCACTTCTGCCTCTCCTCTTTCACTACACATACCAGTTCCCCTGCTTCATTTTTTTTATTCATTCATGGGCTGTGGGCGTCGCTGGCAAGGCCAGCATTTATTGCCCATCCCGAATTGCCCTTGAGAAGGTGGTGGTGGGGCAGCCTTCTTGAACCGCTGCAGTCCGTGTGGTGAAGGTTCTCCCACAGTGCTGTTAGGAAGGGAGTTCCAGGATTTTGACCCGGCGACGATGAAGGAACGGCGATATGTTTCCAAGTCGGGATGGTGTGTGACTTGGAGGGGAGCGTGCAGGTGGTGTTGTTCCCATGTGCCTGCTGCCCTTGTCCTTCTAGGTGGTAGAGGTCGCGGGTTTGGGAGGTGCTGTCGAAGACGCCTTGGCGAATTGCTGCAGTGCATCCTGTGGATGGTACACACTGCAGCCACAGTGTGAAGGGAGTGAACGTTTAGGGTGGTGGATGGGGTGCCAATCAAGCGGGCTGCTTTGTCCTGGATGGTGTCGAGTTTTAAGTCTTTGAGTGTTGTTGGAGCTGCACTCATCCAGGCAAGTGGAGAGTATTCCATCACACTCCTGACTTGTGCCTTGTAGATGGTGGAAAGGCTTTGGGGAGTCAGGAGGTGAGTCACTCGCTGCAGAATACCCAGCCTCTAACCTGCTCTTGTAGCTACAGTATTTATATGGCTGGTCCAGTTAAGTTTCTGGTCAATGGTGACCCCCAGGATGTTGATGGTGGGGGATTCGGCGATGGTAATGCAGTTGTATGTCAAGGGGAGCTGGTTAGACACTCTCTTGTTGAAGATGGTCATTGCCTGGCACTTGTCTGGCGCGAATGTTACTTGCCACTTATCAGCCCAAGACTGGATGTTGTCCAGGTCTTGCTGCATGAGGGCACGGACTGCTTCATTATCTGAGGGGTTGCGAATGGAACTGAACACTGTGCAATCATCAACGAACATCCCCATTTCTGACCTTATGATGGAGGGAAGGTCATTGATGAAGCAGCTGAAGATGGTTGGGCCAAGGACACTGCCCTGAGGAACTCCTGCAGCAATGTCCTGGGGCTGAGATGATTGGCCTCTAACAACCATTACCATCTTCCTTTATGCTAGGTATGACTCCAGCCACTGAAGAGTTTTCCCCCTGATTCCCATTGACTTCAATTTTATAGGGCTCCTTGGTGCCACACTCAGTCAAATGTTGCCTTGATATCAAGGGCAGTCACTCTCACCTAACCTCTGAAGTGGTTTGGGTGCGCAACAATTCAAAAATAGCAATATAATGCAGAAGACTACTAAGTCTGTTAAATCCAAGAGGTGTGAGATCCAAACACCTTCTAGGAAGGGGCCTCACACTGATGTGAGATCATATTAAGCAGTACCAATTCTTTTAGCTGCTTGTAAGTTGAGACACCAGTAATTTGTGATATATATTTCCTGCTATAATTTTTGAGTACTTAACTGGTCATTCATCCTGTTGCTGTTTGTAAGATTTTTCTATGTGGAAAATGGTTGCCACCTTTGCGAAGATAATTGCAGTTACTACACTTAAAAGGAATTCATTCTTTGGGATGTTTCTGAGAGGTATTAATGCTCTATATAAATGCAAGTTTTTTATTCTTTTCTCATCCAACACTTCACGCAGAAAAGTGTGAAGTGATACATTTTGGTAGGAAGAAAGAGAGGCAATATAAACTAAACGGTACAATTTTAAAGGGGGTGCAGAAACAGAGAGACCCAGGGTGCACAAACACAAATCTTTGACAGTGGCAGGACAAGTTGACAAGGCTGTTTAAAAAAGCATCTGGGATCCAAGGCTTTATTAATAGAGGCATAGAGTACAAAAGCAAGGAAGTTATGCTAAACCTTTATAAAACACTGGTTAGGCCTCAGTTGGAATATGGTGTTCAATTCTGGGCACCACACTTTAGAAGGATGTCAAGGCCTTAGAGAGGGTACAGAAGAGATTTACTAGAATGGTACCAGGGATGAGGGACTTCAGTTATGTGGAGAGACTGGAGAAACTTGGGTTATTCTCCTTAGAACAGAGAAGGTTAAGGGGAGATTTGATGGAGGTGTTCAAAATCATGAATGGTTTTGATAGAGTAAATAAGGAGAAACTGTTTCCAGTAGCAGAGGGGTCGGTATTCAGAGGACACAGATTTAAGGTGATCGGTAAAAGAGCCAGAGGCGACATGAGGAAACTTTTTTTTTTACACAGCGAGTTGTAACGATATGGAATGCACTGCCTGAAAGGGTGGTGGAAGCAGATCCAATAGTAACATTCAAAAGGGAATTGGATAAATACTTGAAGGGAAAAAAATTTGCAGGGCTATGGGGAAAGAGCAGAGGAATGGGACTAATTGGATAGCTCTTTCAAAGAGCCGGCGAGGCACAATGGGCCGAATGGCCTCCTCCTGTGCTGTACCCACTATGATATTCTGATTGCATTCCAGCACTCTCTTAAATTATATATTAGATGGTGTTGCTTATGCCATTCATTTCTGTATGACAATGACATCCTGGATTGTGATACATGAAACAGTCACCATGCAATGCTGTGGCTGTGTTTGAATTAAGGATCAACATTGTAATTATATGCCTGTAATTTATAATTAAAATTTTAGATAAGAAATCCTAGAATTCTGACTTCATACCTAAAACCCCTCAAAGAAATATTTACAATCCAAACCTATGTGACCAATTTTTTAATTAAAGCACATGAGGCTTTTGTAAGGTTGTAAATAACAATTAGAGTGACTTTTTATACACAAATCCCTTCACACTTTCATGTTAGGAGCACGTTGAAATCTTTCCCAATCATCCCATCTGCAATTAATTAATTCAATAACTCTAACTCTTTTGACTCCATAGGAAATATTTCACTTACATGGGAAAAAAAAGTTTCAATTTTAATTTAATATCCAATAATCTAGACTACTTAAAGCATTTTCCACAAGCAAAATGACAGCTCAGCAACACGTCAAAGGTGACTATGCTCCCTTTACTGATGATGTGGAGATGCCGGTGATGGACATTTACCTGAGGAAGGAGGAAGCCTCCGAAAGCTTGTGAATTTAAAATAAAATTGCTGGACTATAACTTGGTGTTGTAAAATTGTTTACCCTTTACTGATGACATCACCCTCTACAGCATGGTTAATGTGCCATCTGAAAAACTAACAGTGGCTGAATCACAAATGGAACATATATACAGAAGTGAACAGTGAGCACTAAAATTATGTACCATTTTCACTGCTGAGAAGATGAATTCTGTAACTTTAGAAAGATAATCATGATGTTCTATTTAGCACACCGTTACTGCATAAACATAGCTGAATTACATGGGTAGTGGGAATGGGGATAATTGGTGGAGAGCTTTATCTTCTTACAAGTTTTAATTCTTCACATACCTTTGAAGGTTAAATAAGTTGGCTGGAGTCCATGAATGTATAAACTGTACATAGCCTATGGGAAATGAAGGTTTCAAAGTGGCAGATAGCTGTTTTTCATTCCTGCTGGAAAAGACTGGCAACCTTCAAGAATATTATTTAGTAAGCTGCATTTAAAAAAAATTATCTTGGCACTCGTGACAATGAAAAATACAGAAAAATCTTGTGTGTTTTCTTGAGGCTGCCCCTATTTAGCTGTTGTAGTAAGATGAACATCCAATTTATCATCAGAGCTACAGGAAAAATCATGAATGCTGAAATCTGAAATAAAAACACAAAATGCTGTAAACATAGATCAGCAATTGAGAAGAAAAAAGAACAGGTTAACATTTTCTTTCAAACAGCTTTGAGAACTTGAGAACTGATTCTACCAGGCCCAGTAGTTTTTCTGGGTTCACGTTCTTCAATATGTTTAATCTTCTTGGCGGGGTAGGGGATTTCTTCAGTGTGTTAAATGTATTGAAATTGTAAGCATGTCCTTCATAAATGAGTTCACAATTCTGTTACATAGGAAATGTTGTGTCCTTCCTTCATTTAGCTGGATTGCTATAATCTGATGGGACTTTTGTGTCAAACCACATTCATTGAAATGTGATAAGTCTTCATTTCACACATCTGAAAACTCCATCCAACCATGTCGATGGCTGCTGGCAGAACTGTGCCCAAAAGTGCATCGTCCACCACACAGAAGGGCTGGATATCTTAGAGGTCACTAAAGTCATGACTGGTTTTGCCATTCTTCTGAACCCCCACCTACCCTCTCACCTTGCATAGATACCAAACACTGTCCCAACTCAATAAGACTTCTCTCCCCACTATGTGTCCTGAGCTTCCTGGCAAGGAATGATCTTAGCTCTGTCAACAAGTAATCTCACAAAGTGTGAGGAACTATATAGCTGTATAAGACCGTCAATCTACTGCGTAATATAGCATGTATACTGCATTGGACCACGACCTGAGAAAGCAAGGATGTGGAGATGCCGGTGATGGACTGGGGTGGACAAATGTAAGGAATCTTACAACACCAGGTTATAGTCCAACAGTTTTATTTGAAAATCACAAGCTTTCGGAGCTTACCTCCTTCGTCAGGTGAGTGAACCCTCCTGTCTGGCGATTGTTGCGCGGTGTCCGTTCATCCGTTGTCGCAGTGTCTGCATGGTCTCGCCAATGCACCATGCTCCAGGGAACACTTCAGCAGTCAAGGACATTCAGCCTCCGATCTTCGGGTAAGCGTTCTCTAAGGCGGCCTTCGAGATACACGACAACGCAAAATCGTCGAGCAGAAATTGATAGCCAAGTTCCGCACCCATGAGGACGGCCTCAATCAGGATCTTGGGTTCATGTCACGCTACACGTAACCCCACCAGCGGGAAAAAAAAGTTATCTGTTTTTAAAGAACTGGACATTCTCTCTCTCTCTCTCTGCCTTTCGGGTCTCATTCTCTCTCTGTCTGTGTAATCTGACCCACTGTGTATTCAGTATACTGGGATGTAATATTTTCCGTGGCTAACCTGTCTGAACACCAACGACACCTTTGATTGCTGTGATTGTCTCCCAGCCTAATATATGATATGCGATTTTAAAACCCTTCACTCACTCACCTGATGAAGGAGGTAAGCTCCGAAAGCTTGTGATTTTCAAATAAAACTGTTGGACTATAACCTGGTGTTGTAAGATTCCTTACATTTGAGAAAGCAAGCACATTTTTGTAAAAGTTAATAATGTTAATTTTTTTTTAAAAAAGCAACATTTTGCAATAATTGTAATATATCTTTTCATATGAGCCAAGTTTTGGGAGGGAGGTAAGGGAAGAGAACACAAAGGGGTAATTCATAGTATGTAGGGATTTGTTTAATGAAAAATTGAAATAAGAGGTTCACTGATGGCATTTTCATACATCTTTATTATGTGTATGGAGTAGTATATTTCATAGTAAGCAGCAAATTCTGTATTCTGAACTGCAGTTATAGTTATACATAATTCAAAAAGCAATTGTTACCTAACATGTTTGACAACAATCCAGAAGTTTAAACAATCTAATAATTATAATGGGAGATTTATTTCAAAGAATGGAAAACTTTTGGAGTGGTAAAAAAAAAATCCAAAAATCATCTTCCCTGTTCAGTATGCTCAAGGCTTCCGTACTCATTTGTTTGCCCTGAGTGGCTATGTATGCACCACAGATAAGAATATATTTTTGTGAGGAATTTCACAGTACCCCTCTTTTCTCTTTTTAGCAGACCTGGCAGGATCAAATTCAGAAAACATTGTCCGAAAATATTTATCTTGCAGGCTAGAAGTGCCTGGCCAAAAATAACTCTTCGTTGACAAGATCTTACTTATTTCAAGAGTTCTTTTCTCTAATTCTAAAAATTCCAAGAATAATATACTCAAAGATTAAAATCAGTAGAGTTGCATAAAAACTGACTAATTTCTTGCCATATTCCAACTTTTCTTGAAAGGAGTTAGGTTAAAAATGTCAGTTTCTTGTTACATTTTATTTTACCAATTAAAATTTTTGAGATTATTCTTGGATCCTTCTGATTTGGAGAAAAGTAAAGGTTGAAATTACTTTTAAAATAAAGATTTTTTGTGGTATCCATTGACCATCCAGCTTAGTCTTCTTTGCATTATATTTTCTTCTGACAATACTGAATAATCCTTGGCAGTCTCTGATTATAACAGTGAACCTCTAACCAGTTCACAAATATTGAATCCTATTTCTTTGTTGAATTTTCTTTTATTTTTGTGATATCAATTTATGTTGCATCAATTCTCTGTGCATTACAATATCCCTGTTTGTTGGTAAAGACAAGTTGGGATCTTCCATCATGTGATGGTTGAGCAAGTGTTTGTCAAACTGTTGAATGTCATTGTTTTCTTCAGGCTGTCCTCAAGAAGTTTTTTTTAAAGGAAGCATGTTTTTTATTAGTTTCTAAAGGCTGTGTTTGCTTTAGGACCAGAGCATATGAAAGTACCTTTCTCATGCATTGGCAAAGATACCATAAACCTCTTTGTAACAGTTTCAAAGATGGGAACTCCTTCAAAGTTAACTTCTAGATGTAATATTCTTGGTACATGGACCACTATCCTGCATTTGAATGCTTTTTTTGGCTACTGCAGAAAAAAAAAGGGTAATATTTAGAAAGGAAGACTTGCATTTATATAGCACCTTTCATGACCTCAGGACGTCCCAAAGTGCTTTACAGCCAATGAATTACTTTTTGAAGTGTAGTCACTGTTGTAATGTAGGAAACGTGGCAATCAATTTGCGCACAGCAAGGCCCCACTAACAGCAATGTGATAATGACCAGATAATCAGTTTTAGTGATGTCGGTTGAGGGATAAATATTTGCCAGGACCCCAGGGAGAAAATCCCCTGCTTTTCTTCGAAATAGTGTCATGGGATCTTTTGCTACCACCTGAGAGAGCAGATGGGACCTCAGTTTAACATCTCATCTGAAAGACTGCACCTCCCATGGTGCAGTACTCCCTCAGTGGTGCACTAGAGTGTCAGCCTCGATTTTGTGCTCAAGTCGCTGGAGTGGGAAATTTAGCATTTAAATAGTTTCATGAATTGTTCTAACAATTTCTTTCCCATCATGGGCTCGATGGGCCAAATGGCCTCCTTCGGCGCTGTAACCATCCTATGATTCTATGATCTTTATAATGCTACTAGTTTCTCAGGTTCTGTAGAATGGAAACAATTTCGAAGTATTTTGAACATTTTGAATGGTAGGAGTACTGGATACACAAATAGCAACTTTAGTCATGTACTCGGGCAGAATATTTGTCAATTTCAATGCTCTGGATTTTGTTGGCCTCAACACAGAAAACAAAACAATACAGAAATAGATCTGTTGTACATCAATAATAATAAATCTAACTTCAATGATTATTGTAAACATAAAAATTGATGAGAAAAATTCATTATATTGTGACTCCTACATTACTACAGTGACTACATTTCAAAAGTATTTCATTAGCTGTAAAGCGCTTTGGGACACCCTCAAGTGAAAGGCACTATATAAATGCAAATTCCTTCTTTCTTCAATTCATTTTAAGATGATTTCCAGCCTGAGTTTATGGATGTTAGGCTCTGAACTCTATTAAGAATAAAGGCTAACTTTGGGAATAGGAGCGAGCCTTCGGCTTAGTACTAGCATTTCTACCAGAGTCAAAAGGTACACCATTCAAACCCAGCTCCAGAAACTCCTAGCGAGCAGAGACTAGAGCTCTGCCTCTGAACTCTGGGTTGACATCCAGCTGGATACACGTGTCCGGAGGATGTGGGTGGGCCCCCTCCCTCAGCTAAAATTTGAACTAAACTAAACCCTCTGTGTAGAGATATTTCTTCTAAACCACTTCCTCACTCTTAGTGATAATTTTAATTTGATGACCCCTTGTCACCGACTCCTTAACCAGAGGAAATAGTCTTTCCCGATTCGCTCATTCCAATTCACAAGTGTGAAACATATACCACTGACTTGCAATGGCTGCTGTATCGTGTGTGGAGCTAATATGTGACAGCCTAGAAAACTAGCAAAAACTACTCACCAGCTTCAGAAAAAACAGAATCCTATGGCCATGATCGGTCCCCATCTCCTCGAATCCTATGGCCATGATCGGTCCCCATCCCCCAGAATCCGATGGCCATGATCGGTCCCCATCTCCCAGAATCCGATGGCCATGATCGGTCCCCATCTCCCAGAATCCTATGGCCTTGATCGGTCCCCATCTCCTAGAATCCGATGGCCATGATCGGTCCCCATCTCCTAGAATCCTATGGCCTTGATCGGTCCCCATCTCCCAGAATGCGATGGCCATGAACGGTCCCCATCCCCCAGAATGCGATGGCCATGAACGGTCCCCATCGCCCAGAATGCGATGGCCATGAACGGTCCCCATCCCCCAGAATGCGATGGCCATGAACGGTCCCCATCCCCCAGAATGCGATGGCCATGAACGGTCCCCATCTCCCAGAATGCGATGGCCATGAACGGTCCTCATCCCCCAGAATCCGATGGCCATGAATGGTCCCCATCCCCCAGAATCCGATGGCCATGAACGGTCCCCATCTCCTAGAATCCGATGGCCGTGAACGGTCCCCATCCCCCAGAATCCGATGGCCATGAACGGTCCCCATCCCCCAGAATCCGATGGCCATGAACGGTCCCCATCTCCCAGAATCCGATGGCCGTGAACGGTCCCCATCTCCTAGAATCCGATGGCCATGAACGGTCCCCACCCCCCAGAATCCGATGGCCGTGAACGGTCCCCATCTCCCAGAATCCGATGGCCATGAACGGTCCCCATCCCCCAGAATCCGATGGCCGTGAACGGTCCCCATCTCCCAGAATCCGATGGCCATGATCGGTCCCCATCTCCCAGAATCCGATGGCCGTGAACGGTCCCCATCCCCCAGAATCCGATGGCCGTGAACGGTCCCCATCCCCCAGAATCCGATGGCCATGATCGGTCCCCATCTCCCAGAATCCGATGGCCGTGATCGGTCCCCATCTCCCAGAATCCGATGGCCGTGAACGGTCCCCATCCCCCAGAATCCGATGGCCATGATCGGTCCCCATCTCCCAGAATCCGATGGCCATGATCGGTCCCCATCTCCCAGAATCCGATGGCCATGATCGGTCCCCATCTCCCAGAATCCGATGGCCATGATCGGTCCCCATCTCCCAGAATCCGATGGCCGTGAACGGTTCTCATCCCCCAGAATCCGATGGCCGTGAACGGTCCCCATCTCCCAGAATCCGATGGCCATGATCGGTCCCCATCTCCCAGAATCCGATGGCCATGATCGGTCCCCATCTCCCAGAATCCGATGGCCATGATCGGTCCCCATCTCCCAGAATCCGATGGCCGTGAACGGCCCTCATCTTCCAGAATCCGATGGCCGTGAACGGTTCTCATCCCCCCGCCCGGGTTTAGATTTGACAGAAGATGTCAATCCTGTGCGATACGCAACTCCAAACGTTTAAGGGGACTTGCAAACCCTCTAGAACTGACTGGTCATCACCTTCCCACCAGCAACACTCTCCAACTCACCGCCGCTTTGTGGGCTGAGCGGGGGCCGATGGGAAGCGAGGGCGCCATGTTGAGAGTGGCGGTTGGCCGGACGGTTCGAAACCAAGGAGACGGCGGGTGACAGTGGGCGCGCGGAGTGCGAGTCGTTAGAGTGATCCTTACTGACATCTGTGGTATTGCCGAGAAGGAGGGGAGCGCAGCGACTGTTTAGAACTGGCCCCTGGATATTAAGAGTAGGTGAGAGTTTGTGCAATTTAACGAGTTACCGATCTGTTCGCAGCACCGAGCCCGAACAGGGAGATTGGTTCGTTGCTGTAATGTGGAGCTAAGGAGCGGCGACGAGCTCGGAGTTTCATCCTCGGGAGGACCGGGACCGGGCGGCTCGTCTTTTCGCCGCTACCACATGCCCTCTCGGTTCATAGGCATTATAATCTGCCCGAGCCACTGCAGGACAAAGGGTGGTGTCGGGAAGCACCAATTCATACCGGGTGATTTTAGTACTCGGGCAGCTGTTCGGGGAGGGTGCAGGTACAGCCATTCGGAGAGTGGTAAGGGGGGCTCCCCCCAATCCCCGAACCCCCTCTCCTCCCCTGCTCCCTCTGAGTACATCTCATCCATGAGACCCAGCTCCTGCTCCCTGGACCTCATTCCCTTTAAACTGCTGACCACCCAACTTCCCTCCCTGGCTCCCATGCTTGCTGATATTGGCCCAGATTTGCTGTCAAAATAACGGTAGGGCTATTTATGTGCAAATCGTACAGCAACTTCTGGCGAGGGGCAGATGCACGGTTAAACTCAAATATCCAAAAGTTGCTGTCCGAGATGTGCTGCTCTGCCGTTAGCTAACTGAAAACGACATCTCTGCTTCACCATTGAATGGCCTGAAGTTGCTGTATTTATGCGGCAGATATGAGCTAAACTTGCCACACAAAGTTATGTCTTGTCCATTCCAGGCTAAATGCCCGTTTAACAATGTGATAAGTGTTAATTACTGCCAGCCAATCTCTTTTGCACTGAAAATTATTACAATGTGGAGTCTCATTCCTTCAGGTTTTAATTGTTGGCGATTTAAAAAAAATGTAAAAATGTATTTTTACTTTTCCTTCAAATCTTTTTTCTCTCTTAATACAATCTTTGTTTCTCTCTCTCTCTTTCTGTACCTGATTTGACATTGAATTCACCCACTTGAATTTACACTTCCTTCTCAGTCCATGTGCTGTTAATTTCACAATGCATTAATCTGATTAGTTAATGAGATACACAGTTGTTAACTCTGTTCACTCAGGTCCCAGATGCCCTGTTTCTCACCGTTATCAGCTCGCACTTTCAGCAACTTGCCACGCAAAAAATTTAAAAGCCTAAAAGTGCAAGGGCATGCATTCTTAACCACCCGCAAGCCACTCGGTTGTACAATCCCGCTACAAAAAGACATATTAAAGAATAAAAATGAACGGACCACCCGGCATCAGACCACTAAGCACCAGACACAACAAAGGCAAATCAAGCCCAGTCGACCCTGCAAAGTCGTCCTCACTAACATCTGGGGACTTGTGTCAAAATTGGGAGAGCTGTCCCACAGACTAGTCAAGCAACAGCCTGACATAGCCATATTCACAGAATCATATCTTTTAGCCAATGTCCCAGACTCCTCCTCCACCATCCCTGGGTATGTCCTGACCCACCAGAGGTGGCGGCATAGTGGTTATACGGTCAAGAGGGAGTGGCCCTGGGAGCCCTCTACATTCACTCCAGACCCCATGAAGTCTCATGGCATCAGGTCAAATGTGGGCAAGGAAACCTCCTGCTGATTACCACCGACCGCCTTCCCTCAACTGATGTATTATTACTCCTCCATGTTGAGCATCACTTGGAGGAAGCACTGAGGGTAGCAAGTGCACAGAATGTACTCTGGATGGGGGACTTCAATGCCCATCACCAAGAGTGGCTCGGTAGCACCACTACTGACCAAGTTAGCCGAGTCCTGTAGGACATAGCTGCCAGACTGGGCCTGCGGCAGGTGGTGAGAGAACCAACACGAGGGAAAAGTCTACTTGACCTCGCCCTCACCAATCTACCTGTCGCAGATGCATCTGTCCATGGCAGGAGTGACCACTGCACAGTCCTTGTGGAGACAAAGTCCCGTCTTCACACTGATGATGCCATCCATCGTGTTGTGTGGCATTACCACCGTGCTAAATAGGATAGATTCAGAACAGATCTAGCACCTCAAAATTGGGCATCCATGAGGCGCTGTGGGCCATCAGCAGCAGCAGCAGAATTGAATTCCACTACAATCTGTAATCCCATAGCCCGGCATATCCCTCACTACCATTACCATCAAGCCAGGGGATCAACCCTGGTTCAGTGAAGAATGTAGAAGAGCATGCAAGGAGCCTAAAAATGAGGTGCCAACCTGTTGAAGCTGCAACACAGGACTACTTGCATGCTAAACAGTGGAAGCAGCATGCCACAGACAGAGCTAAGCAATCCCACAACCAACAGATCAGATCAAAGCTATTTAGTCCTGCCACATCCAGTCGTGAATGGTGGTGGACAATTAAACAACTAACAGGAGGAGGAGGCTCCGTTAACATCCCCATTGTCAATGATGGCAGAGCCCAGCAAGTGAGTGCAAAAGACAAGGCTGAAGCATTTGCAACCATCTTCAGCCAGAAGTGCCGAGTGGATGATCCATCTCGGCCTCCTCCCGAGATCCCCACCATCACAGAAGACGGTCTCCAGCCAATTCGATTCACTCCACGTGATATGAAGAAACGGCTGAGTGCACTGGATACAGCAAAGGCTAAGGGCCCTGACAACATCCCAACTATAGTGCTGAAGACTCCAGAACTAGCCGCGCCTCTAGCTAAGCTGTTCCAGTACAGCTACAACACTGGCATCTACCCAACAAAGTGGAAAATTGCTCAGGTATGTCCTGTCCACAAAAAGCAGGACAAATCCAATCCAGCTAATTACCGCCCCA
The DNA here is from genome assembly GCF_035084215.1 of Heptranchias perlo. NCBI lineage: Eukaryota > Metazoa > Chordata > Chondrichthyes > Hexanchiformes > Hexanchidae > Heptranchias > Heptranchias perlo. Next base: position 71,569,347 of record NC_090328.1, read on the forward strand.
TCAGTCTACTCTCAGTCATCAGCAAAGTGATGGAAGGTGTCATCGATAGTGCTATCAAGCGGCACTTACTCACCAATAACCTCGCCAGTGCTCAGTTTGGGTTCCGCCAGGACCACTTGGCTTCAGACCTCATTACAGCCTTCGTCCAAACATGGACAAAAGAGCTGAATTCCAGAGGTGAGGTGAGAGTTACTGCCCTTGGCATCAAGGCAGCATTTGACCAAGTGTGGCACCAAGGAGCCCTAGTAAAATTGAAGTCAATGGGAATCAGGGGGCAAACTCTCCAGTGGCTGGAGTCATACCTAGCTCAAAGGAAGATGGTAGTGGTTGTTGGAGGCCAATCATCTCAGCCCCAGGACATTGCTGCAGGAGTTTCTTGGGGCAGTGTTCTAGGCCCAGCTATCATCAGCTGCTTCATCAATAACCTTCCCTCTATCATAAAGTCAGAAGTGAGGATGTTCGCTGATTGCACTGTGTTCAATTCCATTCGCAACCCCTCAGATAACGAAGCAGTCCGAGCCCATATGTAGCAAGACCTGGACAACATCCAGGCTTGGGCTGGTAAGTGGCAATATTTGCACCAGACAAGTTTCAGGCAATGACCATCTCCAACAAGATGGAGTCTAACCACCTCCTCTTGACATTCAACAGCATTACCATTGCTGAATCCCCCACCATCAACATCCTGGGGGTCACCATTGACCAGAAACTTAACTGGTTCAGCCATATAAATACTGTGGCTACAAGAGCAGGTCAGAGGTTGGGTATTCTGCGGTGATTGACTTACCTCCTGACTCCCCAAAGCCTTTCCACCATCTACAAGGCACAAGTCAGGAGTGCGATGGAATACTCTCCACTTGCCTGAATGAGTGCAGCTACAGCAATACTCGAAGCTCGACAATATCCAAGACAAAGCAACCTGCTTGATTGGCACCCGATTCACCACCTTAAACATTCACTCTCTCTACCACCGGGGCACAGTGGCTGCAGTGTGTACCATCTATAGGGTGCACTGCAACAACTCCCAAACCCACAACTTGTACAACCTAGAAGGACAAGGGCAGCAGGTGCATGGAACACCACCACCTGCACGTTCCCCTCCAAGTCACACACACCATCCTGACTTGGAAGTATTATTGCCGTTCCTTCGCCGTCGCTGGGTCAAAATCCTGGAACTTCCTACCTAACAAGGCTGTGGGAGTACTTTCACCACATGGACTGTAGCGGTTCAAGGGGGAGCTCACCACCACCTTCTCGAGGACAATTAGGGATGGGCAATAAATGCAGGCCTTGCCAGCGATGCCCATATCCCATGAATGAATAAAAAAAGTCTAACTAATGGCAGACACTGTTAGATGCCCTGCTACAACAAAATTTGGCCCATTGTAAATGGCTGTCTCTCCTCAAGTACTGTCCCCCTCCTTTTTAAAATCACTGTTATCATCCGCTTCTCAAAAAATCCAACCTCGACTTTGCTGTCCTCTCAAACTATTGTCTGATCTTCAACTCCCCTTTCCTCTCAAGTCCTCAAACATGTAATCGCTGCCGAAATCTCACATCTCCCCGAAACTCCATGTTTAAATGTGTCCACTCAGTTATCCACACCTCTGCAGCATTGAAGCAGCCCTAACTAGATTCACAAGTGACAGAAGACCGAAGCCATTGTCTTTGATCCCCACCGCAAACTGTTTCCTTGCCACCCACTCCATCCCTCCCTCTGGCCACTGTCTGAGGCTGAACCATACCGTTTGCAACCTTGGCAACCTCCTGTTTGACCCTGAGATGAGCTTCAGACCACATATCGGCTCCATCACCAAGACCGCCTACTTCCATCTCCGTAACATCGCCCATCTCCGCCCCTGCCTTAGCTCATCTGCTGAAACCCTCATCTGTGCCTTTGTTACCTCCAGACCAGACTATTCCAATGCTTTCCTGGCTGGCCTCCCATCTTCCACTCTCCATAAACTTGAGCTCATCCAAAACTCTGCTGCCCGTATCCTAACTCGCACGAAGTCCTGATCTCCCATCACCCCTGTGATCGCTGACCTACATTGGCTCCCATCCGGGAACGCTTCAATTTAAAAATTTTCATTCTTCTTTTCCGATCCCTCCATGGCCTCGCCCCTCCCCATCTCTTTAACTTCCTCCAGCCCTACAACCCTCCGAGATCTCTGCGCTCTTCCAATTCTTGCCTCCTGCACATCCCTGGGTTTTAACCACTCCACCATTAGCGGCTGTGCCTTCAGCAACCTAGGCCCTAAGCTCTGGAATTCCTTCCCTTAACCTCTCCACCTCTTTACCTCTCACTCCTCGTTTTAAGGCGTTCCTTAAAACCTACCTCTTTGACCAAGGTTTTGGTCACCTGTCCTAACACCTCCTTATGTGGCTCGGTGTCAAATTTTGTTTGATAACGCTCCTGTGAAGTGCCTTGGGACGTTTTACTATATTAAAGGCGCTATATAAATGCAAGCTGTTGTTGTTACAGCATTGAAGCGGCCCTAACTAGAGTCACAAGTGACATCCTCTGACTGTGACTCAGGAGCCTTTGACAGAGTCGACCACACCATCCTCTTCCAGCATCTCTCCTCTTTTGTCCAGCTAAATGGGACGTCCCTTGCCTGGTTCCACTCTTAGTGTTGGTATTCTGCATGTGCACAAAATCCTTTTAGTTTGAATGAGTTGCTTGGATGGGAAATATGCAAATTCTGTGATGCAGCCACTTTAGTTGATTCCAAAATGTATGCAGTATAGTGATAATTATGTTTAGAAGCTATAACCAACTACTACATTTATATAGTGCCTTTAATCTAGAAAACATCCCAATACACCTGACCGAAGGGAGAGGAAAAAAATAGATAAAAGGAATAAAGTAACAGGAGTGAGCTATGATAGGAGAGGTAACCAAAAAACTTGGTTGAAAAGATGGGTTTTGGGAAGATTTTTAAAAATGGAGAGAAAACATGATTGATGAAGGGAACTCTCGAGTGTAGAACAGAGCAGATAAAAATTCTGCCACCATGGAGCGCAGAGGAGAATAAGATGCGAGGAGTAGGCCATTTAGCCCCTCAAGCCTGTTCCACCATTCAATTAGATCATGGCTGATCTGTACCACAACTCCATTAGACCCTTGAAGACAAGAGTGAGAGTTTTAAATTCAATGCATTGCATAGGGAGCCAGAAATCAGTTGGCAATTCAGCCTAATTGTTGAAACTCTATTTTAAGGATATTTAGAGCATTTTTAGGGCACTTTCCCCACTGTTCAGAGATCAGCAGGAGAGGTCTCTGTGCAGGCATTTTCAGAATGTTGCCATGCACAGGCTCCATTAATAAATGTATTCTTTTTCTTTTAAATAAAAACTTTTTTTTGAGCAGATAGCTTGCAAGCCACATCTTTCTCCTGCTGCACCAAGCCCCCAAGGTCGGTTGCAGCATCTCTACCACCAAATTGGCACAACTTTCAGGCAGAGTCCATGGAGCCCAACTCCTCCCATATGCAAAAGATCCTGTGACCAGAAATATTGATAGGATCAGGCAGGCGTTATGGGAGCAGAAGGAATGTTTTTTTTAATGGGGAGAAGCCTTTAGTCCATAATGAAAAGTAATAGTCTAGGATCCTTGAGTTTGCAGAAACTTTAATTACGTTTGTTTTTATTTATCATGAGAATTCTATTTATACTTCAAAAATACTTTTATCATTTGCATGTAAAGTACTCTGTTAAGAAGGGAGATACAGGTCTTTAACATTCCTGTTACTTGCTTCACATCAATTTCTTCATTTTGGTGCTTGGGAAAATTTGAAGATTCTTTGCTGGAATGACATGTTTTTTTTTCCTCACTGTTCTCCCAAAGTCTCGCACAAAATGATTGAATCAACCCACTTGCGCCAGCGAGGGCCATTGGATTTTGAATCACATTATGAACATTTGTGTGCTCTTCGTGACCTGGTTCCATTAAAAGCTGTGAAGGCAAACTTAAATCAAGGTGTTTTGGATATTAATGGTGATTGGATCAAGCTGTCTGAGTGGGCACCTATTCTCAGCTCCATCAGCATTAATAAGCATTTAGCTTTCCTTGCAGTAAGGAGTTACTACCAGCCTGGTCTTGGAGAAACAGGTAAGATACCAGACTAGTTTAAAATGATTGACTTTTGCACCACTAGAGTAGAGGAGAGAAATAATGGCTATGTTCTGCATATAATATATAACTTAGTGTATTTTTTTGTGGTATTACATAGTGGTTACAGCACAGAAACAGGCCATTCGGCCCAACATTGTGTACCAGTGTTTATACTCCACATGAGCCTCCTCCCACTGTACTTCATCACACCGTACCAACATATCCTCCTATTCCTTTCTCCCTCATGTGCTTATCTAGCTTCCACTTAAATGCATCTATGCTAGTCACCTCAACTACTCCATGTGGTAGCAAGTTCCACATTCTAACCCATCTCTGAGTAAAGAAGTTTCTCCTGAATTCCTTTTTGGATTTATTAGTGACCATGTACACAGATCACTGAAATGTAGTAGTCAGGTACAAAAAAACCCAAAAAGGCTAATGGAATGTTAGCCTTTATAACTAGAGGGCTTGAATGTAAAAGGGGAGGAAGTTTTGCTACAAAGCCCTGGTTAGACCGCATCTGGAGTACTATACAGTTCTGGGCACCGCATCTTAGAAAGGATATGTTGGCCTTGGAAGGAGTGTAGCGCAGATTCACTTGGATGTTACCAGGGCTCCAAAGGTTGGATTATGAGCAGAGAATACTGTTGGCCAGGGACTGCAGAAACTACTGAGTTTATTCCGAACTGCTGACACACAGGCAAAAGATTGACTCTTCTCTTTGTACTAAGCCAATAACCGTAACCGGTGACAACAATACATAAACTAGGCTTGTATTTTCTGGAATGTAGAAGGTTAAGAGGTGATTTGATTGAGGTTTTTAGGATTTTGAAAGGAATTGGTCGCGTAGATAGAGATAAACTTTTTCTGCTGGTGGGGGAGTCTAGGACAAGGGCACATAACCTTAAAATCAGAGCCAGGCCATTCAGGAGACAAGTTAGGAAACACTTCTTCATGCAAAGGGTGGTAGAAGTGTGGAACTCTCTCCCACAAAAAGCAGTAGATGCTAGCTCAATTAATAATTTTAAATGAGATGGATAGATTTTTGCTAGCCAAGGGTATTAAGGGGTATGAAGTCAAGGTGAGTGGATGGGACTAGGGTACAGATCAGCCATGATCTCATCGAATGGTAGAACAGGCTCGAGTGGCTCAGTGCTCCTCTGTTCTTCTACCCCATTTAGACTCTTATTTTCCAAGGAGTAGGTGGCCTCCTTATTCCTCCGACCAAAACGCATCACCTCGCACTTATCTATACTGAAATTCAGTTGCTGTTTTTGTTCCTTTACCAGAATTTAAATAGTGTTACTAGATAGTGTTGACCTATTCAGAGAAAAGGCTGCTTGGAAGGATTTCCAAAATTAACTAAATTTTAAGAACATAAGAAATAGGAGCAGGAGTAGGCCACACGGCCCCTCGAGCCTGCTCCAACATTCGATAAGATCATGGCTGATCTACTTCAGTTCTACTTTCCCACCTTATCCCCATATCCCTTGATTCCCTTAGTGTCCAAAAACTATCGCTCTCAGCCTTGAATATACTCAACGACTGAGCATCCACGGCCCTCTGGGGTACAGAACTCCAAAGATTCACAACCCGCTGTGCTAAATGGCTGACCCTTTATCCTGAGACTATGACCCCTAGTTCTAGGCTCTCCAGCCAGGGGAAACAGCTTCTCAGCATCGACCCTGTCAAGTCCCCTTAGAATTTTATATATTTCATTGAGATCACCTCTCATTGTTCTAAACTCCAGAGAATAGGCCCATTCTACTCAATCTTTCCTCACAGGACAACCCTCTCATCCCAGGAATCAATCTAGTGAACCTTTGTTGCACCACCTCTAAGGCAAGTATATCCTTCCTTGGGTAAGGAGACCAAAACTATACACAGGATTCCAGGTGTGCTCTCACCAGAGCCCTATATAATTGCAGCAAGACTTCCTTACTCTTATACTCCAACCCCCTTGCAATAAAGGCTAACATACCATTTGGCTTCCTATTTGCTTGTTGTACCTGCATGTTAACTTTCTGTGATTTGAGTACACCCAAATCCCTCTGAACACCAACATTTAATAGTTTCTCACCATTTTAAAAAAGTCTGTTTTTCTATTCTTCCTACCAAAGTGGATAATTTCACATGTCCCCACATTCTACTCCATCTGCCACCTTCTTGCCTAATCATTTAACCTCTCTATATTCCTCTGTCGCCTCTTTGCGTCGTCCTCACAACTTACTTTCCCACCAAGCTTTGTATCGTCAGCAAACTTAGATACATTACACTCGGTCCCGTCATCTAAGTCATTAATATAGACTGTAAATAGCTGAGGCCCAAGGACTGATCCTTGTGGCACCCCACTAGTTACAGCCTGCCAACGTGAAAATGACCCGTCTATTCCTACTCTATTGTCTGTCCGTCAACCAATCCTCAATCTGTGCTAATATATTATCCCCAATCCCATAAGCCTTAATCTTGTGTAATAACCTTTTGTGTGGCACCTTATCGAATGCTTCTTGAAAATCCAAATATACCACATCCAGTGGTTCCCCCTTATCTACCCTGCTAGTTACACCCTCAAAAAAACTCTTAATAGATTTGTCAAACACTATTTCCTTTCATAAAACCGTGTTGACTATGCCTAATCATATTATGATTTTCTAAGTGCCCCGTTACCATGTTCCTAATAATAGATTCTAGCATTTTCCCTACTACTGATGTCATGCTAACTGGCCAATAGTTCTTGTTTTCACTCTCCCTCCTTTCTTGAATAGTAGGGTTACGTATGCTATCTTCCAATCCACGGGGACTGTTCTAAAATCCAGGCAATTCTGGAAGATCAAGAAAGGATGTAGGTCACAGGTCCAGGGTATTGTCGGCTTTTAGTCCCATTAATTTCTGCAGTATTTTTTCTTTACTAATATTAATTATTTTAAGTTCCTCACTCTCATTAGACCCTTGGTTCCCCACTATTTCCTGTATGCTTTGTGCCTTCTACTGTGAAGACATGCAAAATATTTGTTTAATGTCTCTGCCATTTCCTTATTCCCCATTATAATTTCTCCTGTGTCTGCCTGTAAGGGACCCATGTTCGCTAATCTCTTCCTTTTTACATACTTGTAGAAGCTCTTACAATCTGTTTTTATATTTCTTGCTAGTTTACTCTCATATACAATTTTCTCCCTCTTTATCAATTTCTTGGTTTGCTTTGCTTATTCTTAAATCCTCCCAATCCTCAGGCTTACTACTCTCTGCAACATTGTAAGCCTCTTTTTTTAATATAATACTATCCTTAACTTCTCCAGTTAGCCATGGTTGGACCACTTTTTCTGTGGAGTTTTTATTTCTCAAGGGAATGTATATTCTTTGAGAAATATGAATTATTTCTTTAAATGTTCACCATTGCTTATCTACCATCATATCTTTTAATCTAATTTCCCAATCTACCTTAGCCAACTTGCCCTAATACCTAGGTAATTGGTTTTGTTTAAATTTTAAAACTCTAGTTTCATACTTAACTACATCGCTCCCAAACTCAATATGAAATTCTATTATTTATCTATTATTATTATTGTCATAAATATTATGATCACTGCCCCAGAGGATCCTTTACTATGAGATTACTAATTAACCCTGTCTCATTACACAATACTAGGTCTAAAATAGCTTGTTCCCTAGTTGGTTCCTCGACATATTGTTCTAGAAAACTGTCTCGAATGCATTCTATGAGCTCGTCCTCCAAACTACTTTTGCCAATTTGGTTTGCCCAGTCTGTATGAAGGTTAAAGTCCCCCACGATTATTGTATTCCCTTTGCTACATGATCCTCTAATTTCCTGATTGATACTCTGTCCAATGCCAAGACTACTGTTGGGTGGCCTATAAACTACTCCCACCAGTGCTTTCTGCCCTGTATTATTTTCTAGCTCCACCCATACTGATTCTGCATCTTAATTTTCTGAGTTAAGATCTTTTCTCACTACTGTCTTCATCTCATCCTTTATTATCAGGACTATCCCCTACTCCCGCCCGCCTTTTCCATTTTGCCTATTTTTTCTAAAAGTCAAGTACCCTGGAATATTTAGTACCCAACCCTGGTCAACCTGCAACCACGTCTCAGTAATGGCTACTAGCTCAAACCATTTGTCTCTGTTTGTGCCATTAATTCATCCATCTTGTTACAAAAGCTGCGCCTTTAATTTTAACTTTTTACTACTTTTCCCTCACCTAACCTTAGTCACTAATGCCCTATTACCTTTGCTAAACTCTCTGTCCCTCCCTGACACACTCTGCTTGTTTTTACCCAAATCACTACTCTGCTCTACAGCCTTGACTTTTCTCTTTGGACTTGTAAATTTACCCTTACCTGACCCCTCCCCCACCCCTCCCCCATTAGTTTAAAGCCCCATCTACTGCCCTAGTTATTCGATTCACCTGGACACTGGTCCCAGCCCGGTTTAAGTGGAGCCTGTCCCAACGAAACGGCTCCCTTTTTCTCCAGTACTGGTGCCAGTGCCTCAAGAATTGAAACCCCTGCCTCCCACACCACTCTTTCAGCCACATATTTAACCATCTAATCTGTTTGTCCCTTTGCCACTTTGCGCGTGGCTAAGGTAGTAATCCAGAGATTACTTTTGAGGTTCTGCTTTTTAATTTGGTCCATGGCTCCTCAAACTCCCTCAGCAGAACCTCATTCCTAGTTTCACCTATGTCGTTGGTTCCTATGTGGACCACGACAACTGACTCCTCCCCCTCCTGCTCCAAGTTCTTCTCCAGCAGCGAGGAGATGTCCTTAACCCTGGCACTGGGCAGGCAACACAGACTTTGGGACTCCTGGTCGTGGCTGCAGAGAACAGTATAACCCACTGACTATCCTATCCCCTACTACTACCACATTCCTTTTCGCCGCCCCCCCACTTGAATGGCCTCCTGTACCACAGTGCCGTGGTCAATTTGCCCATCCTCCCTGCAGTCTTTGTTCTCATCCGCACAGGTAGCAAGTACCTCGTATTTGTCGGACAAGGGCAAAGGCTGACTCTCCTCCACCACTGCATCTGGGGTCCCCTTACCTGCCTGACTCACAGTCGCATCCTCCTGTCCCTGACCACTAACCCAATCTAAACCACTACCTAACCTAAGGGGTGTGACTGCCTCCTGGGTGAAAATGTCTAGGTAACTCCTCCCCTCCCCTCCTCCCCTCCCCTCCCCTCCCCCCCCCCCCCATCCCCCCCCCATCCCCCCCCCCCCATCCCCCCCCCCATCCCCCCCCCCCCATCCCCCCCCCCATCCCCCCCCCCCCCATCCCCCCCCCCATCCCCCCCCCCCATCCCCCCCCCCCCCCCCCCATCACAATGTCTGCACCTCGAAGTTCCTCGAGTTGCAGACACCTGCTGCAGATGTGGTTGCCTGGGAACATGATGCTCTCCACATACTCCCACATGCTGCAGTTACGGCACACCACCTGCACTGCAATCCCTATCTAACCTTATTTTATTTATTTAATTAATCAAAGTTTTTATGTAAGTAATTCACTTGGTTTATTTTTAGTTTTTTTTAAAAAACTAATTAATTTATCTAGTTTAAATTATTTATTTAATAAAGTATTAGCAAGTTATAGGTTCCTAGTTTAAACTACTCTAACTTAGAGAGCAAAAAAAATTTACTCGCCAACCTCCTGTCCTGTGACATCACGGGGTCCGGGATTTGTTTACCCCAGCGGAACGGATGCTACTGGAAAATCTCACGCTTTTTAATTATTCATAGTTTAATTATTCTAGTTCTTTATCTTAGATTATACCTCAATACTTACCCTCGATACTTATCTTAGTTTCCTCGGGTTCTGTCGCTCCTTCCTCTCTGCGCTGATTCTGACGTCACTGTTTCAAAATTCTGCCTGTGTTTGAGTCGGTCTCAGCTCCCGCTCCTTCTAGTCCTGGGCCTCCGCTGCCGCCACGCTTTATATCCCCGCTCCGCTCTCACTCAGCTCCTGTTCTTCTAGTCTCCGTCCTCCGCTACCGCCACGCTTTATATCCCCGCTCCGCTCTCACTCAGCTCCTGTTCTTCTAGTCTCCGTCCTCCGCTACCGCCACGCTTTATATCCCCGCTCCGCTCTCGCTCAGCTCCTGTCCTTCTAGTCTCCGTCCTCCGCTGCCGCCGTGCTTCATATCCCCGCTCAGCTTTCGCTCTGTTTGAGTTATTTTAACGTAAAATTATGAATGAATGCGCTGTAAGCTGGAAAGAGAAAGCCTGGTCTATGTACCAAGGTTAGGGATGAAATTTGTGAGGTTTTCAAGGTCATTGAAGGAATCACTGAGCACTGAGAAGGTACCGTCGGTTTGGAAACGGCTGAAGTGGTGTCGACATTAAAAAGGGACAACAAAACAGACAACGGCAAATACAGACTGCCACAGGAAACAGGTTCTCCTATTTACTGTGTCAAAACTGTTCATGATTTTGAGCACCTACATACGAACATAAGAATTAAGAGCAGGAGTAGGCCATTTTGCCCCTCGAGCCTGCTCTGCCATTTGATAAGATCATGGCTGATCTGATTGTGACCTCAACCCTACTTTCCCATCGACCTACTATAACCTTTGACTCCCTTATTAATCAGGAATCTATCTAACTCAGTCTTAAAAATATTCAATGACCCTCCACCGCTCTCTGAGGAAGGGAATTCCACAGACTCACGACCCTTTGAGAGAAAAAAATTCTCCTGATCTCCGTCTTAAATGGGAGATCCCCTTATTTTTAAACTGTGGCCCCTAGTTCTGGTCTCTCCCACAAGGGGAAACATCCCCTCAGCATCTACCCCTTCAAGTCCCCTCAGGATCTTATATGTTTCAATAAGATCACCTCTCATTCTTCTAAACTCCAATGTATACAGGCCCAACTTGTCCAACCTTTCCTCATAAGATAACCCCCTCATCGCAGGAATCAGTCGAGTGAACGTTCTCTGAACCGCCTCTAAAGCAATTATGTCCGTCCTTAAATAAGGAGACCAAAACTGCACACACTATTCTAGATGTGGTCTCACCAATGCCCTGTACAATTGTAGCAAAACATCTCTACTTTTATATTCCATTCCCCTTGCAATAAATGACAACATTCCATTTGCCTTCCTAATCACTTGCTGTACCTGCATACTAACTTTTTGTGATTCATATACGAGGTCACCCAGATCCCTCTGTACCTCAGAGTTCTGCAATCTTTCTCCATTTAAATAATATACTGCTTTTCTATTCCTCCTGCCAAAGTGGACAAGTTCACATCTTCCCACATTGTACTCCATCTGCCAAATTTTTGCCCACTCACTGAACCTATCTATATCCCTTTGCAGACTCCTTATGTCCTTTTCACAACTTAGTTTCCTACCTACCTTTGTGTCATCAGCAAATTTAGCAACCATTCGGTCCCTTCATCTAAGTCATTGATAAAGATTGTAAATAGTTGAGGCACCCTACTCGTTACATCTTGCCAAACTGAAAATGACCCATTTATGCCTACTCTCTGTCTCCTGTTAGCTAACCAATCCTTTATCCATGCTAATATGTTACCCCCTACACCATGAGCTCTTATTTTGTGTAGTAGCCTTTGATGTGGCACCTTGTCAAAAGCCTTCCGGAAATCCAAGTACAGCACATCCACAGGGTCCCCTTTATCCATGTTGCTTGTTACTTCCTCAAAGAACTCTAATAAATTAGTCAAACACGATTTCCCTTTCACAAAGCCGTGTTGACTATGCCTGATTACATTGAGATTTTCTAAGTGCCCTGCTATAACCTCCTTAATAATAGATTCTAGCATTTTCCCTATGACAGATGTTAAGCTAACTGGCCTGTAGTTTCCTGCTTTCTGTCTCCCTCCTTTCTTGAATAGCGGAGTTACATTTGCTATTTTCCAATCTGATGGGACCCTTCCAGAATCTAAGGAATTTTGGAAAATTAATACCAATGCATCTACTATCTCTGCAGCCACTTCTTTTAAGATCCTAGGATGAAGTTCATCAGGACCTGGAGACTTGTCAGCTTTTAGTTCTAATATTTTTTCAGAACCCTTTCCCTGATGATTGTAAATGTTTTAAGTTCCTCCCTCCCTTTCACCTCTTGATTCACAATTATTTCTGGCATTTTATTTGTATCCTCTACAGTGAAGACGGACGCAAAATATCTGTTTAATTTATCCGGCGTTTCCTTATTCTCCATTATTAATTCCGCAGGCTCTCTAGAGGACCGACGCTCACTGTACTTGCTCTTTTCCTGCAGAAACTCTTACTATCTGTTTTTATATTTCTAGCTAGCTTTCTCTCGTACTCTAATTTCTCCTTCCTCATTATTCTTTTAATCATTCTTTGCTGTTTTTTATATTCTGTCCAATCTTCTGACCTGCCACTAATCTTCACGGAATTGTATGCTTTTTCTTTCAATTTGATACTATCTTTAACTTCCTTAGTTAGCCACGGATGGTACGTCCTTCCCCTGGAGTCTTTCTTTCTCACTGGAATGTACCTTTGCTGAGTGTTATGAAATATCTAATTAAATGTCTGCCACTGCATCTCTACTGACCTATCCCTTAACCTAATTTCCCAGTTCACTTTAGCCACCTCTGTCTTCATGCCCTCATAATTGCCCTTTTATGTTTAAAACACTAGTCTTAGACTTACTCTTCTCTCCCTCAAACTGAATGTGAAATTCAATCATATTGTGATCACTGCTACCTCGCGGCTCCTTTACAATGAGGTCATTGATTAATCCTGTCTCATTACACATTACCAGATCTAGAATAGCATGCTCTCTGGTTGGCTCTAGAAGGTGCTGCTCTAAGAAACTGTCCCAAAATCACTCTATGAACTCATCTTCCAGGCTACCGTTGCCAATCAGATTCGTCCAATCTATATGTAGATGTAGGGGGCCCATAAACTACTCCCACAAGTGACTTCTTGCCTTTACTATTTCTTATCTCTACCCAAACTGATTCTACGTCTTGGTCTTTAGAACTAAGGTCATTTCTCTCTATTATACTCATGTCATCCTTAATTAACAGAGCTACCCCTCCATCTTTTCCTAGCTTCCTGTCCTTCCGAAATGTCAAGTACTCTTGAATATTCAGGTTCCTGCCTTTGTTATCTTCCCCTTTGACCTCTATCAAATCTCCCCTTAACCTCCTCTGTTCTAAGGAGAACAACCCCAGCTTCTCCAGTCTCTCCACATAACTGAAGTCCCTCGTCCCTAGCACCATTCTGGTAAACTCTAGAATTTATTTAACTTTTTTTTTGGAAAATGTCAATTTTTCTGCTGGCATGGATCTTTGAATTGGGACTCAATGCATGCCAAGTTGCTCTGATGATGCTGATTATTGGGCAAGCCTTGGACTGGCTTCACAGCATAGGGGAGGAAGAGAAGAGACATGAAATGAACATGAAAGCCAAAATGGATCCATCCAATCATTGGAATTCGAGCTAGAGGTTGGGAATGCAAATCTCCCAATGTGTGGTGAGGTTTCTGTGGGTTGGTTAGCTCCAGAGCAGTCTTTAGGCTGATGTGAAGTCCCATCTCCTGTTGGATTGTATTGGAAGTCATTCTGGGATACATTGGGTGTGGGGGCAGTTAGCTTCAGTTGATACTAAACTGCGATGTGAAGTTTCTCTTCCATTTGTGCATGCCACACTAAAGAACACTGTTACTGTTACTGTTATAGTAAGAACATTTTTGCAAATTGCATGTAAGCATTTGTGTTTTAGGATTTTTTCTTGGTTTTTGTTTTCTAAAGGGTGTGAAAGGTATAAACAGCACTTCAGAAAACGCATACCAGCTATCCGGTCAAAAGATTTTACAATTCAACTCTGCAAGTCAATTAGAGATTGCCTGAGTGTTTCCAGTGCTCTAAAAACTTTGGAGTTACAAGGAATACCTTTGAGGCATAGAGATCTTATAGCATTAACAAAGGTGAGAAAACATCAGCTGTAAGGCTGCATTTCCATCAAAAAAAATGATACTAGTAACATCTGTTAATTACCTGTTGCAGTCTGTTCAAGAGCACTACTAGCAGAAACGATTTTCCTGCCTTTTTGATCTGAGAATGTTTTGTGGGGAAAACAAATGACTAAACCCTGGCCAGTGGAAAGAAGTGCATCAAATATAGGCTTACACCATAGCTTTGAGCCTGGAGTAACTAAACTTCCCTCTTAAAGTAAATTTCTGTTTAACCATCTTGGGTTGGCTCCAACTTGCATGGGAGTGATTACAAAGTAATAATTTCATCAAACGGGTTCAAGCTGTCGTAAGCCACAAAATTGAAGCTCAAACAGCTGTCTTCTGACACTAAAACAAAATTACAGTCTTGAAAGTTAGTCCTGGGTATATTCTATACAATACATTTCTTGAGTAAGTTTTATGGACTGCTTGGGGTAATTTTAACCCCCAAGAATGGATGGGTTGGGGGCGGGTGGGCAATAAAAATAGTTGATTTTTGGAACGGGACCGCATCCCGGCTCCAATGTGCCCGCTTCCGGGTTTAACCCAGGTGCGTTTGGATGTGGCGCAGGCAACAGAAACCCGGAAGTCCCATCCCCACTTAAAGCCGGCGGGCCAATATACCTCATTGCGATAGTTGAGGCACTTAATTTTTTATGTATTAAAAATGTCAAACAAATTTAACCGTACCAGTTCGGGTTTCTCATCGCTTCTGATTCACATCAGGTGAAAGCAGGAATCAGACGGGAAGGGCTAGATAGAATCATCGAATCATAGAAGTTTACAACATGGAAACGGGCCCTTCGGCCCAACATGTCCATGTCGCCCAGTTTATACCACTAAGCTAGTCCCAGTTGCCTGCACTTGGCCCATATCCCTCTGTACCCATCTTACCCATGTAGCTGTCCAAATGCTTTTTAAAAGACAAAATTGTACCCGTCTCTACTACTGCCTCTGGCAGCTCGTTCCAGACACTCACCACCCTTTGAGTGGAAAAAATTGCCCCTCTGGACCCTTTTGTATCTCTCCCCTCTCACCTTAAATCTATGCCCCCTCGTTATAGACTCCCCTACCTTTGGGAAAAGATTTTGACTATCTACCTTATCTATGCCCCTCATTATTTTATAGACTTCTATAAGATCACCCCTAAACCTCCTACTGTCCAGGGAAAAAAGTCTCAGTCTATCCAACCTCTCCCTACAAGTCAAACCACCAAGTCCCGGTAGCATCCTAGTAAATCTTTTCTGCACTCTTTCTAGTTTAATAATATCCTTTCTACAATAGGGTGACCAGAACTGTACACAGTATTCCAAGTGTGGCCTTACCAATGTCTTGTACAACTTCAACAAGACATCCCAACTCCTGTATTCAATGTTCTGACCAATGAAACCAAGCATGCTGAATGCCTTTTTCACCACCCTATCCACCTGTGACTCCACTTTCAAGGAGCTATGAACCTGTACTCCTAGATCTCTTTGTTCTATAACTCTCCCCAACGCCCTACCATTAACGGAGTAGGTCCTGGCCCGATTCGATCTACCAAAATGCATCACCTCACATTTATCTAAATTAAACTCCATCTGCCATTCATCGGCCCACTGGCCCAATTTATCAAGATCCCGTTGCAATCCTAGATAACCTTCTTCACTGTCCACAATGCCACCAATCTTGGTGTCATCTGCAAACTTATTAACCATGCCTCCTAAATTCTCATCCAAATCATTAATATAAATAACAAATAACAGCGGACCCAGCACCGATTCCTGAGGCACACCGCTGGTCACAGGCCTCCAGTTTGAAAAACAACCCTCTACAACCACCCTCTGTCTTCTGCCGTCAATCCAATTTTGTATCCATGAGGTGAGTGCCTTTATTGCACTGCTTGTGGACCTGGAGGAGAAGCATTCAACCAGGCCCAAAAAAGCTCACCTGGTGCGCCATGACCCCACGATTGGCTGGACCCCCCCAAGATGCTGTACCATCCTCTTTTTTTTTGCCCCCTCCCCCGCACTTTTGCAAGCACCACCCAATGTGCCCCCACCCCTCCAGTTTCCTCCACGACCTACCATAAGAGAAAAATGGTCAATGTCAGTACTTCTCAAACTTAAGTTTGGCAACCCCAGAATGTTGTTGTACTTTGTGTATAATGTCCGTAAGTACTTTTTGATGTATTAATTGTAAATATCATGTGCAATTCTTTTAGGGGTTATCCAAGACAAAAACATTGCAGAACCTTTCATTAGCTAATTGTCCAATAGGAGATGAAGGACTAGAAAGTGAGTTACTTTTCTACCACATTTCTTTTACTTGATAGCTCATAATGTTAAATAATCAAATTTTGTAAAATCTAACTTACGTATTTTTATTTTAGTAATTTGCCAGAGTGTGAAGAATTCTGCAACGATCAAAACAGTCAACTTCACGGGCTGTAATTTAACATGGCGTGGAGCAGAGCACATGACCAACATTATTAAGGCAGGTTTTTATTACTCTTTGCCTGTTTTTTTTTTCAGATTTAAATCACAATATAGTAAGAAATTTAGCATCAAAGTTATTGTTTTACAATTTAATTCTAAATTATTTTAATGTATTATAAAAATCATGTGCTTCTGTTTTATACAGCACCAAGCAACAAAAAGGCACAGTGAGGTCTGGGCAGAGAGTCTTCGTTATAGGCGTCCTGATCTAGATTGTATGACTGGTTTGCGTCGCATTACCCTGAATTGTAACACACTGATTGGCGATACTGGAGCTGCTGCCTTTGCAGAAGCCCTCAAAGATGACCTTTGGCTGAAAGGTAAGTTTGAGCTGAAAGACATATTGCTGTTTTTGATATATATGTGAATTTTAAATGTAAAGTTATGAAATTCTTTTTGTTTTAAAGGAAACCTGATATAGGATAAATGCACACCTGTTCAATGTAGCTCATCAGTGACAATTGCTCAGTTGATTTGAAAATGTAACCATGGCATGGATCAATGGGATGAATCATAGAACAGGAAGGTCCCAGATTTGATCTTCAGTCTGTGCTGAGTTTGCTGATCTTAACTGGCTTGTAATTGGGTGAAGTGCCCCTGTATTAGGGAGAGGAAAAATTAGCCAGGGTTCCAGCTCCTGATCACTATCTCTGCTAGAAGGGGCTGTGTGTGAATATCAAATGGACATGGGATTTGGATCTACTGTGATGCCCCTCAAACATATTAGATGATCAGTTGGGTGAGATATCAGTGGCCGTGGAACTGATCCCCATTTGACAAGAAAACAAAAGTGACCTATTTTGACATGTTACCCTAGTTACATAAAAAAACTCCAAATGTTTAAAATAAGTTTTCAACTTGTGACACTCTTACTCCTAATCTTTCCTTGTTGTTGACAGGCCTATGAAAGATGTATGTTTATCCCTGAATCTGTCCTGTGCTACTAGCAAACTGAGCAAGGACACCAAAGTCAGAGGCCCATAGCAGACCATTAACAAAACAAATGTCATGATTTTAACAAATCAGAGCAGGTGTGTATTGAAGGGCATCCCTTTTTCAAGTAAATCCTTTACCAGAAAACGGTTATATGGGTACAACTCCTGTGGAGTCTGGAAATTATCGTAGTTTTGGATTTCTAATTCCAAATAGCTTCCAGATTTCCAGGGCCACACTTTCTTTCCCCTCCTCATTCCCCCAAAAAATACTGGCTAAGGGGGAAAGTCAGAGCCTGTCTTTTGAAGTTCCTCCTGTGCACCACTCATTGTACAATGACATTGGTAGAGGCCTGCCTACTCCACCTAGTGGTAGCGTGTGGCCTGAGGGGACCAAAAAGGAGAAAAAAATTGAGGACCGGGGAAGCGGAAAAAATTCCAGTGAATAAATTTGAACAGATGTATGGATCCTGTAATCACAGTACTTCAGTTAGCATCTGTGGAGAGAATAGGTAAGTTAATGTTTCAGATT
Source organism: Heptranchias perlo (assembly GCF_035084215.1). Taxonomy (NCBI): domain Eukaryota; kingdom Metazoa; phylum Chordata; class Chondrichthyes; order Hexanchiformes; family Hexanchidae; genus Heptranchias; species Heptranchias perlo. The sequence continues at coordinate 71,587,366 of NC_090328.1, forward strand.
AGAGCAGCCATCAGAACTGGAAAAAATATCAGATGAACAGGATTTAAAAAGGAACAGAACTAAGGGAATGGGGGGGGAAACACATGCGTGCACACTCACGCACACATACAAAGCAGAATGACCTGTTAAGTATTTAATTGGAAAACGGGAGATGGTTAAATAGCTGAAGCTATATTAACATAAGAAATAATAGGCAAGATTAGAGAAATAAAAGACATTTACAAGACACAATGTGTGAAGAGCTGAGGCAGGCTCCAGCAAACTACGAGAATAAAATAGAGGAGTCAACATGGTTTTATGAAGGGGAAATCATGTCTGACAAATTTATTAGAGTTCTTTGAGGAAGTAAGGGGCAGGGTGGATAAAGGGGAACCAATGGATGCAGTATATTTGGATTTCCAAAAGGCATTCGATAAGGTGCCACATAAAAGATTACTGCACAAGATAAGAGCTCATGGTGTTGGGGGTAATATACTGGCATGGATAGAGGATTGGCTAACTAACAGAAAACAAAGAGTCGGGATAAAAGGTTCATTTTCAAAATGGCAATCTGCAACTTGAATTTTCTCTCTCTCTCTCCCTCTCCCTCCCTCTGCTGCAGGGATCAGTGCTGGGGCCTCAATTATTTACAATGTATATCAGTGACTTGGATGAAGGAACAGAGTGTCTTGTGGCCAAATTTGCTGATGATACAAAGATAGGTGGGAAAGCAAGTTGCGATGAGGACACAAAGGGCCCGATTTTACCAAGGGTGCGGGTTCCCGGCGGGTAGGCCAGCGGGCGCGTTGAAAACGCGCCCGGTGAAATTAGTGGGTTGCCCGCGCGATCGTAGCAGGCAACACACTAATTGGATCCACTTACCTGCTCCTCCGGGTTCCCCGATGCTGATTTGCGCGTCGGGCGGGCTGCGCATGCGCAGTAAGATCTGTCCGCTGGAGGCGCTCTATTTAAAGGGGCAGTCCTCCACTGACAGATGCTGCCACAAACAGAAAAAATTACAGCATGGAGCCGCCCAGGGGGAAGGCTGCTCCCAGTTTAATGATGCCTCACCCCAGGTATCATCAGATGGGGTGAGGAGGAGGGGGTGGACAGAGATCTTCCCCCCGGCGGCCGGGAGGAAGCGGCCTGCCTCTGCCACCAAGAAGGCCTGGCTCGAGGTGGCAGAGGGGGTCAGCTGTGCCACCAACATATCGCCCACCTGCATACAGTGCAGGAGGCGCTCCAATGACCTCAGTAGGTCAGCCACAGTGAGAACACGTAGTCTTTCCCCTACACTCTGCCTGCCACAACACTGCCCCCACCCCACATCTCCTTCAGCACTGCCAACACTACTCTGTCACATGACCCCTCATACCCACTCAAACCTCATCCTCATCTTACCTGCACCTATTCACCTCGCGAGTACTCACCCCGCCACTACCACGCAACCCAATCCTCCTACAATCTCATGGCTCTATCCCATACTCACCCTCTCGTGCATCTCTCTCACGGCCAGCCTCACTCAACCTGCCACCACCTGTGCTGCAGCCACAGGGCATGCATCACATATGTGTAGTAGGCAGCGTAAGGCAAACGTGTCGTGAGCATGAAGGGGATGCACAAGGGTGTTTGAGGGTTTGTCATGGTTCTTACTTCTATTGAATTAAAGAACAACTCACATCACACATTATATTGGCTCCACTACTGCCATGTCTTTGCGAATCCTGTCCGGTTTGTGCAATAATGCCCGCTCCTGGGTATCCCTATGAGGACCCACCACTGATGCCACCCAGTGTGTCACTGCAGAGTGGGTGTAGGTGTATTTGCAGGGCTCTTCTGCACAAACGACTGAGAGACACCGGGGATGTCCCCGGTTGCAGCCTGGAAGGCTGTGGAGCAGAAGTTCGGGAGGGCAGTGGTGACTTTGACAGCGACAGGTAGGAAGATGGTGCACGGGCCAGCCAGGAGCAGCTCGGCATGAAAGAGGCTGCAGATGTCCACGGCTACATGTCGACTGACTCTGAGCCCCTCCGTGTGCACTGCTGCTCAGAGAGGTCCAGGAGGCTGAGCCTCGGTCTGTGGAACGTGTGGCGAGGGTAGTGCCCTCTGCGACGCATCTCTCTCTGCAGTAGCCCTCCCTCCTGCTGTACAGGTGGATGTGTCACAGCACTCCGTTTTGGAGCTCCACGTGTCAGAGGTGGATGGCGAGGCTGGTGATGCTTTCGCCCTCCGAGGAGGTCATGCCTGCAGCTACGGCGGCCCCCATCCGCAAGATGTACATCTGAGGGGGTCCGCAAGGTAGGTACATGTCTCCGGACCCCTGGGTAAGTGTGCAGGTTGGTGACTTCGACCATCAGGAGGAGGGTGGTGGAGGCCAAACTTTGTCCCAAGTGACAGAGCGGCCTCCTGCAATGGCTGAGGGTCCCCCCACCCCCCCCGCCCCACCTGTCAAATGGACCTTTGCAGCTGCCACAGGCTGATGGCTACAACACGTCCATTTCAACTGGGAGTGTTTCCCCCAGTGTGTGAAACAGTCCCATGTTTACCCAAAATCACACAAAGTCCCTTAATCAAGTCAGTTAATGACCTGAACAAGCAAAGTAAATACACTCAAGTGGCATCCCGCTGGCTTTAATTGCCTGCGGGATTCCCACCAGCGGGGGCTGCGCATGCACCCCCGCACGTCAGCGCGGAACCCGGAAGTGGGCGGGATTGAGGCGCGATCCGGACCCGCACCTGGATTTCGGGATTTTCGGGGCCCCCCCGCCGAGAACGCACCCGGTAGCGGGTGCTAAAATCGGGCCCAAAGTGTCTGCAAAGGGATATTGACAGGTTAAGCGAATGGGCAAAAATTTGGCAGATGGAATATAATGTGGGAAAATGTGAAGTCATCCACTTTGGGAGGAAAAATAAAAAAGCAAAATATTATTTGAATGAAGAAATACTACAAAATGCTGCGGTTCAGAGGGTGTTCTCATACGTGAAACACAAAAAGTCAACATACAGATGCAGCAGGTAATCCGGAAAGCAAACGGAATATTGGCCTTTATTTCCAGGGGGATGGAGTATAAAAGAAGGGAAGTCATGCTACAACTTTACAGGGTGCTGGTGAGGCCATACCTGGAGTACTGCGTACAGTTCTGGTACCCTTATTTAAGGAAGGACATACTTGCATTGGAGGCAGTTCAGAGAAGGTTCACTAGGTTGATTCTGGGTATGGAAGGGTTGTCTTATGAGGAAAGATTGAACAGGTTGGGTCTATACTCATTGAAGTTTAGAAGAATGAGAGGAGATCTTATTGAAACATACAAGATTCTGAGGGGACGCGATAGGGTAGATGCTGAGAGGATGTTACCCCCGCCATGGGGGAATCTAAAACTAGGGGGCATAATCTCAGAATAAGGGGTCGCCCGTTTAAGACGGAAATGAGGAGGAATTTCTTCTCCCAGAGGGTTGTGAATCTTTGGAATTCTTTACCCCAAAAAGCTGTGGAGGCTGAGTCATTGAATACATTCAAGGCTGAGTTAGACAAATTTTTGATCAGCAAGGGAGTCAAAGGATATGGGGAAAAGGCGGGAAAGTGGAGTTGAGGTAAAAATCA